>NC_058494.1:11870500-12494000 GCF_020382885.2 Scatophagus argus | reverse complement strand
ATTGCATTATGTTTTTTTTTTTTTTATGTCAGACTTGAAAAAGAATATACTACAATCAAGAATAAAGAAATGGAGGAGCAAATTGAGATTAAGTGTGTATTGAGTCTCTGTGCATATGTATGTATTTCTGCACGATTAGGTATCAAAATAAATAAATTAACTGTTCTGTAACTCTCTCCCCTCAGAGGTTACGCACAGAAAACAGGCTGTTGAAGCAGAGTCGAGACGCTGGAGAAGGTAAAAGCTGGGCTTTGATTCGCTCATCTAAATCCTTAAATAAATTAAGTTTGTGCAGCATCATAGACAAATCAGCCAGATTGCTCAGTGGAGGACTCCTCACATTCTGATCAGACCAGTTAATCTCTAATGAGATAATGCTACGGATTTAAATCTGTGAGCTCATTTTCTGTTGCTGGTTTTCGCACCTAAGGGTTTTGTTCTTGTAGTGGATGTATGTGTGTTTTGGGTGGGTGTTGTGTGTTTGGTAATGTTTTTCCCCCTGCTCTGTCACTCTACCATTAAGAGATTCTACAGTTTTAAATCTTTTCCTCCTGTCTGAAATGCTTTGAGTGATCTCAACCGCTGCCTCTTTTTTCCTCACAATCATCTTTTACGTTTCTTTTAAATGATTTTCTCTTCAACCTGTGATCCCGTTTCTGTCTTTTCCTTAACTTTCCTCTTCGGTTTTTTTATTCGTGGTGTTTATCCTCTCTGTGTCCCCTGTCTTCCACTTTCTCCTCATCTCTTTCATCCTCTTGTTCCTACTCCTTCTCTGCGCTGTAGGAAAGTGCCGCTCTGGCAGACAGACTGATACAGGTAGAGTACTGTGAACCACTTTCCCACTGACTGCTCTGTTCTTTTCCCTCCTTCCCTCCTCTTTCTGCTCTCCTGCATTGCTTCCATTTCTCTTCTTAACAGTAACCAGCCAAAAGTGCATGCAAGTCTACAAGACGACCTGTAATCCCTGAATGCATGAGCTATTTATCCATGAAGGAAATATGAGATTGTACAATCCCTGCATGTGGCATGTAAAGGTTTATTATTATCACTTCTATTACTGTTAAAATGTTTATTACAAATACATTTAGTCTATTAAAGTAGGACTGAAATAACCTATATAGTTCTACTTTTTGGGAAGTGTGCTTTTTTAAATTTGCTTTCTTGCAGAGACTTATATAAGATGACTCTCATGTTTTCACACTAAATATGAGATGGTTAGCTCAGCTTAGCATAAAAATTGGAAACAAATAACTAGCCTGGCTGTCTCCAAAGGCAATATTGACAGTACTTGTATCAGTACAAGTGAATTGTGATGATGGTGGTAGGCAGATTTTGTTACCCTCTGACGGAGCCAGGATAACTTGCCCTGTTTTCAGTTCCAAGCTAAGCTAACCAGCTTCAGCTAATCAGCTGCAGGCTGTAGCTTCATATTTAACAGAAAAATAGTGGTATCAATCTGCTCAGCAGCTCTCAAAAAAAGAAAATAAGCACATTCCCTAAATGTCGAATTATTCCTTTAAGTGCTTTGCACCATGTCACAAAGTTTCCCTTGAGCATAATAATGTTGCATCCCCCAGATGCCCAGAATTAACACCTTCCCTACCCGGGTATGTAGTCTGTATTTGACAGTTTAAACAGCACAGTTGATCTCTGACCTCCATCCTACTCTGGCCTGCTGTTCTAGGGTCAGGTGACAAGGGCGCAGGAAGCAGAGGAGAACTACGTGATCAAGCGGGAGCTGGCGGTGGTGAGGCAGCAGTGTAACACTGCCAGCGAGAGTCTCGAGAAAGCTCAGGACACCATCAGAGAGCTGCAGCAACAGAAGGTAACGGCCAACCCACAGTCTGTGTCCAAACACTGTGATAGCAACAGCGTTTCCACCACAGAAAATGACAAGGCTAAATGTTTCCCTCACATATGTCGAACGAGGGATTTATGGCCTAAGACTTTCTCTCAAGGCAGTTAATCCATATTTGAAGAAGAATCATTGATTAGGTAGGTCAGTTAGTTCAAAATCTGGGCAAAATCTCAAATGTAGTTCTTGATTTTGCTCACATCAGTTTGGACCACTGATAGTGTGAAAGTGCTGGCAAACCCATTTTCTAGTCTTAACTGACACTTGTTGGAAAATTTACTTATTTGCTTTCTTGACGAGAGATTGATTGCTAACTGCAAAGCTGCAAAGCAGCCAGCTGGAGGTTTTCTAGAGTGCAGCATTAAGACTGAAAACAGAGGAACCTGCTGTCCTTGCTCTGTCCAAAGGTTAAAATCAGCATAGAAGCACTCCTAAAAATCACTTATTAAAACGTTTTATTTCCTTTGTTTAGTCTTTATAAAACCTGTTCAAATTTTTGCCTACAAGCGGTTCCAAGCTAGTTTTTCCTCCTGCTTCTGGTCTTCATGCTAAGCTAAGCTAACTGTCTTTTGGCTGTAATTTCTTAATTAACACATATACGATTGGTGTCGATCTTCTCAATGAATTCTTGGACAGAAAGCAAGTGTGTTTCCCAAAATGTTTAACTGTTGCTGCTGTTAGATTGTGAACACAATGTTGGCATTTGTCCAACAAAGGTTTTGAGTTTTCTCAAAGATGTCCAGTCATGTCACAGCATGTAGTCAATAATAAGACAGATTTATAGTAGCCCCTGTTTGACCTGAATGATCTAATTGCAACACTGATTGTCTCAAGACTTAAGTGGGAAGTTTATATAAGTTCAAGTGTTTGCAAAACAAGCCACCGAAAATAAGAACCGTTTTGCAACCCCACTAAACAAAAAGTGTTTTTCCTGAGAACATTCTCCACAAAGTCTGTAATGTCTTGTATGAACATATTAATCAGGTTCATCAGGTCTGACACACTGCAGCAGTTGAACTGCAGTAACTCATTTATTGCATTTTCTTTCTGAAATGGTCAATTTGATCAGTTCTTTCACAGCATAATTTACTTATTTCATTTGTCATCTAAAGAATCTCAATACTGACAGGATGATACAAATGTTCACTCAAACTGCAAAACCACACATTTTAAAATGTTCACATCAAGAAAATGTCAGAGAAGGCAACTGATTTGTAAGATGATTTTAGATGATTTTGGAAAATGACCCAACTAGCAACCTGTGACCTTATAAACTTCCTCTCTGTTTTTAGGTTGCATTATTTTTCCAACAATGTCAAGCCAAGTTTTTTTACTCAGGTTAGGCGAGCGCTCTGCTAAAACAAGTACAGATAATGTACTTTTTACTAGTGTGGGTATCATCCAAGTAAACTGTGTTAATATCCATACTCATGATGAAGGACAATCCTCACTGAGCAGCTGACTGAAGTTTATTCATTTAGGTTTGTCTTACTCTTGTGATCAAACATTGATCTGAAGCTCATTTCAGAGGCTGTTCTGTCAATAGTTTGTGCTAATTAATGATAAATACATAAACGTCTGATCGAACCATATCAATTTCAAGCTTAAATTAACATCTTGTGGTTGGTTCCGCCCACTCCGAGCATGGCTACAGATAAACATAACTCAGCTGGTTGAACAGATACAGACACACATAACGTTGTTAAATCTATTTTTGATATATTTTTTTCTGATTGTTATCAAATGTGTAACAAATTGAAATATTTTTATAAAATAATAATAAAACATATTATTCTGCTTTTATCGCATTTCATTTGGCCCAGTCTGTGCTTCGTCTGCATTAGTCAAACAACAACCAGTGGCTTATTCAATCGCACCCACATCGGGAACAACACACCCAGGGTGACAGCACAGCAGGGACATTTTGTTCAGCCGTGTGAAAATCAGTTTTGGGTAACTGTTTGCTGATCACATATAACCGTATTCAAACTAGAAGCCTCTGTGTTTATTAACTCTGTTGACAAGGTTTGGTTTTAATCTTTTCTTTCCTGCATTTTTATTTGTGTTTCTTTCATTAACAAAGAAATGACTCACACAGTCATGTTAGCTTATGAAAGAAATGAGTAATTTACTCATAAACTAAATCTGCAAAGCTCTGCACTCAGAGACCAAGACGGTGCAGTCTCATAGTGTTTGGATAGTTTGGTTTTGGCCCTGGACTCCACCACACCGAATTTAAATTTAGGAAACTATCAGAAAGTGCTTACTTTCACCTTTCACAAATGTATAATAATCTAATGTGGTTGTATTATGCATTGAGTACTTATTTTTGAAACTTCAAGTAGATTGTGTGTATAATGCTTATGTAACATGTTCAATGCAGGACTTTTACATGTAATGGAACACTTTTATACCATAGTGTTGCCACTTTTGCTTAAGTAAAGGGCTTGAATACTGCCTGGGTCACTGCAGTGAAACATTTTTATTATGACTGTCTTCTCTGCCTACGTGTGATTTGTGGTTCTGTTATTTATGATGGTGTTGAAGAACAAATTAGGACTACAAGACTTATTTAGACATACTCTAGCAGCTGTTTGTGATGAATTAGGAATGCAAATGAGTTTCTTTACGCTCGTTGTGTTTGTTCTGCAACCCTTTTGCTAACCTAAATAGCAACAAAGCCATCTGGTTTTTACCAAGTATTCACAGTTAAAATTAACACAGAAACGTCAGCAGATCACACTCATCTGTGGGAATGTGATGTGTGACAAAATTCACACATCGTACCCCTTTCGTTTCAGTGCTGCGTACATTCAAGCAGAATGAAGAACATAACTGATTCATTATTTAGGTTTTTAAAGATGGAACCTGCGCTCTCTTTTTAGTCTAGCTCAGATTTCTGGCACTCATCACTCACCAGAGCTCACACACCTCCAGACACTCACTCTCTGCTCTTTGATAACCAAGACCGAGAAACCCAGAATGACAAATCAAGACTCTTGTATGCACGCTATGTACTTGCCATATTTCAAGCTTTTGTATTTTGCATCATAGGAAAGTATTTTTCCATTCAGCCCTCTGTTTTTTTCTGCTGCTCTCACACACTTTAACTTTGTAGTTTCACTTTGATGTGGTGACAGAAAAATGTACAGTAGCTTTCTATTTTCTGACATCACTCTGAGTCAGTGGGACAAGACTTGTTACAAACTTCATTTTGTTGGTCAGCTATTTTAAAGTGCAGTTTCATATACTAATTTCGGGGAACATCAAACAAAATAGAAAAGTGAACAAACATTGTTTTGGCCGCCTACAGACTGAAAAGTCTTGCAGCATGTGAACTAGCAGCAGATGATCATGATCAAGGGTAAAAGTTGCATTCTGGTATTGATCCTCTTGATTTTCCAGCATCTGCACTAGATATGACATAAACAAAAATACTTAGATTTTAGTTTTGTCTGAGGCCCAAACAAGGTCAGTCAGCTTATTTGTTCAACTAATGTTTCCATTCTGTGGTAATAATCTGTGTACCAACATAAAGAAAGATTATTAACCAATGATCATGATCGATCATGATCTCTGTCCTGTTACATACCTGTGTGACACCACTGATGTTTGTTTCAGTACACGGAGCAATTTGTGAACAGTCTGCAGACGCAACTGGAGCAGTCCAGACTGCGCGAGGCTGAGCTGCTGGGGGCCCTTAAGGAAATGCAAGACAAGGTCCTTGATCTGGAGAAGGTGCTCTAAGTGACATTTTAGCATGCAAGAGAAAATAGAGTGTGAAAGATGAGCAGAGACGGCAGGCATGTTCAGGCGTGAATGTGTTAAACGTTATTTCACTGTAATCTAAGCTATAGAAGTGTAAAAGTTATTCCAAACCCTGAACGGGGGTATGTGAGCAAACTCTGAACGGGGTGTATGTGAGGTGTCAAGTTTTTGATTTGTATTTTGTTGAGGCACATGATGATTTTACTGTAAAGTAAAGCTGAAAGCTAGAAAAGCTAGAAAGCTAGCAAATATGACCCTGTCCTTGTTTGCTTTTGCAATCTATTAATGTTTCTTGGAACTCCTGCTTATCAGTAGCTTTAGCTTTAGCTTTTACCAGCTTTGTGGATATCAGCTGTCTGTCTGTCTGTTGGTTGGTCATTTAGTTGGTCCATCACTTTGGCCCAGACTGAAATATCCCTAATTATAAGATAGATTGCTATGACATTCATGACCCTTTCAGGATGAAATATAATAACTTTGTTGACTCCTTAACTTTTCATCAAGCAGGTATTATACCTGCTTAACATCAACATGTTAGCATTTAGCTCAAAGCATCACAGAGCAGAGTTGCTAGCATGGCTGCAGATTAGTCAGTCTTTTTAAACTGTAAACATGACATGTTTGTCCATCCAGAGGAGCAGCTGTCTACCTGATGAGAACAACATGGCAGTTCTGCAGGAGGAGGTGAAGCAGATGAAGCTGAGGGAGCTGGAGATGCTGCGCTCATTCACAGAGATGCAGGACACTATCACTGAGCTCAACCAGCGCTGGCAGGTAACACACACAAACCTCTACTGTTTTTCCTTAAGCTGCGTGTGAGTCTATGTTCATGTGGCCCATATGTGCAGTTACACGTGTTTGCTCATTGCTTTTGCAGCACCACATGTCGCGTGCAGGCAGCACAGGCGGCGGGGGCGGCCACTGGAAGGAATCACCGAAGAAGAACGCCATGAACGAGCTGCAGGACAAACTGATGACGGTCAGACTGAGGGAGGCCCAGGCTCAGGCTGAGCTCCGGGAGGTCAAACTCAAAGCCCTGCAGCTGGAGAGCCAGGTTAGACACTCTGTGCACACTGTCAGGCATAGGAGGTATACTGACATGACATGTAAGTACTTTTCTTTCAGAACATGCTCAGATCTATTATGCAAAGGTCTGTAGTTTTATTTCAAGCATTTTATAGAAACAGTGATCATAATAAGGTAGAGTCTTTTGACATCCAATCATTCTAATGATGTTGAGCATTCAGTGGACCCAGCTTGTATCACTGTAAATTGAATATTTTCTGGTCTCAGACCAGATTTGGAGCCATTTTAAAGATATTACCTCAGGCTAGTTGTGTTTTTTTTACATTTCATATACAAAACAATTAACTAATTACTCACCCATCAAATTAATAATAATGAAAATAATTTGTCGGTGCCTTAGCCACTCATTCACATTTTACTTTCTTCACTCTAGAACCAGATTAACAGCAAGCTGATTGGTCGCAATGAACAAGAACGTTCCGCCTTGCAGGACCGACTCCAGATGCTGGCCAATCAGAACAAAGCTCTCCAAGCCCAACTCAACGAGATGAAAAGGAAGCAGGCCGAGTCTGACTGCAAGGTCTGAATGGAGAGAAGAGAACAAAAGAAAATGAGTTTGCAAGGGGGAGGGATGTAGCAGGGAGAAAAATCTGACTGAAGAGCAAAGCAAATTTTCAGGTCCATCTTAGTGAACCTTAAAAAATATGCGCAATAAGACAATGATAACTGAATGGAAAAGTAACGAGAAGGGAGGACAAAAAACAGCGATGAAGAGCCTAAAAGGAGAAGGATGGAAAGATGAAGGGAGGCCCTGATGAATTTTGTCAGACAGAAATAGAAAATGTTTAAGGAAAAATGGGCACGAAATGTGCGGAGTCTGACAATAAATTCAGGGATTCTTGTACAGAACAGAAGGACAGATGCAATAAGAGAGGACAGAGCATGAAGTAAATGGAGCGACTGAGACATTTTAGGAGGCATCATCAGTATCCATCACTGAAATCCTGTCTGTCATTGTCAGCGTTCCAGCTGTTAAGCAGGAAATGTCTTCTTTCTTTCAACCTCCTCCCCCTCTCCCCTCATGTAGAGTAAAGAAGAGGTGATGGCAGTGCGACTGAGGGAAGCAGACAGTATGGCTGCCGTGGCTGAACTCAGGCAGAAGATCGCTGAACTTGAGATACAGGTGTGTGTGTGTGTGTGTGTGTCTGTGTCTGTGTCTGTACGTACGGAAAATGTTTTAATGTACATATTGACATCTGTAAATGATTAATTGACTTTTACCAATAATGGAATGATGAAGACACAGTGACCTTAACCCTTTGCATTTTCAGAAGGAGGAAGGACTGATCCAGGGCCAGCTGAACCACTCAGACTCCAGGCAGTACATCAACCAGCTCCGGGACCAGATTGCTGAGCTCAAGAACGAGGTTGGACACACACACACACACCCCTGCATCATTCACTGGATTTCATTATAAATGTGGCACTGTGTGCCACAAATAGCAAAAGACAGCAGTCAGCAGTGTGTTTTCCATCTGATCTTTCACTGTTCCTCCGAGAGGAAGGAAATTTTAACTGATTAATGGCTATATGCCAAAAACACCAAATATCCCCCGATTCCAGCTTCTCACCTGTGAATATTTGTTGCTCTTCTTTGATTTTTGTAATTTATTTATTTATTTTTATGTAATACTGTTGGTTGGACAAAACATGCCGTTCAAAGACATCACATTTGGTTCTGGGAAGGTGATGGGCATTTTTCAAAAATATTTTTAGTACAGATGATTTCATTGAGAACATAATGAATCCATCGTTTACTTTTGAAGAATGATGAATGCAATTTCTGGCACAAAATGAACATTTGTGGCCTTATAAACAGACTGAGTTGCCATTCTGTTTCACTTCACTCCAAACTGACACTGTGTTAATGTTAGTTGTTTTCTTTCTTTTTTCTTTTGCCTTAAACAATCAGTAACAAGTAACATATTCTCAAACTAATGTAATTTTCAGTCAAAGTTTTAACATTGATCTAATAAAAATGTGGACGTAAGAAATGTCATGTCTGGAATTAGACATGCAAGAACCACTGCAGTTACATGAATCTCAGCCACACTTAAAGAGTCGTTAATGGGCACCAGACTGATTTCAATCCCATCTTCTCTTTGAAATTATTCAGCTTGTCGAGATTCAGAGGTCTGGGACCAGCCGTTTGTGCCATAAAGCATCTGCAGATTCTCGGCACTGACAAATGATTTAAAATGTAGTGCAAATGGTTGAGCAGTTATTGACATTTTATAATCTGTACACAGATGATGTATTATGATTACAGTAGCATAGCTGACAAACACACAGTAACGTGTTTGCTATGTGATTTTACAGACTGATGCGTTTTTTTGTTTCGAAAGGCGTGCAGATGTATGAGACACACAGGGGACATGTACTGTGGATACATGAAGGCAGAGATCCTGCAGCTCTTTTAACCACCACCAAAGAATCTGCATGCAGCCTCATAACAGACACCACTTCCACTCAAACTCACTTATGTCACTCTACTTCTTGTAATAAGAGACCACTAGTCTTTCCCAAACACTGTATTCTCATCATCTGGTTCACACTGAACTTTAATTCTGAAAAAGTGTGTGTGAGAGTCTGAAGGTTTTTTTTTTTTTTTCTTTCATCTAACCCACAGCTGTGCAGCCTCTACACAGTTCACTCACTTTATCGCTGTCAAGCTGAAACATTCATTGTAACGCCAGTTTTGCTGATTTCCATATTTGAATTTTACTTGGAGGCGACTTGTGGGTTGAGAAAATTCAGTGACCTCTCAGGTTTATGAAGAACTTTCCAATCCTGTTTTAGAGACACAAAGTTCCCACCCAACATGCACTCTGAGTTTGTTCATTCAGAGAGTGGCTGTGCGTGACTAGGAGGAAAGTGTTTAAACTTTAAAGTGAGGGGGTGTGATGAGACTGCCCTGCCCTTTACCGCTCCTCTCTGTTCTGTTCTTCTCCCCACCTTTTTTGATCAAAGCAGTGGTTTTCATAAATGAGACCGAAACTTGCGTGAGTAGAAATGAGGAAGCAGTGAACAATTTAGAAAAATCTCAGTATGATTGATTCATATTAAAAGTGCTGATACATTATCACAGGCTGTGCATAATTCAGCTGTGATGATCTTACATGCACAAGTATTCTAAGTATTCTACACAAGTATTTAAGCATGTTGACAGTTTCATTTTGATATTAAGGAACCTGTTTACAAAAAACAAAATGGCAGAAAAGGACCCAAAAAAGTCTGATAGAGTGCTGTAGCTTGAAGAGCAGTGAGACACAGTCAAAACATTTCCATTGGTTAACCACTGTTTTCCCCTCCCCCCCTGCCATACAGCTAGCCTGAGCGTATGATCGGGGGAAACAAAAACCTCTGAGATTTGTCATGAGTCACTGTGGTACTTGCAAGGTTAACACGACATAAGTATGCATATGTAGATAAACTGTGTTCATAGTTCTACTCTCAGTCAAGAGCAAAAACCATAATCTGAGAGCTGGACAACAGCGTTGGAACAGCAACGCACACAAACACGTTTTATTTTTTGATATGTAACATCTTTTTTTTTCCCCTTTTGTTTTTGTTTTTATGTATCTCGTTGTTTTACTTGACTCTATTGTCAGACAGGCACTTTGGTGCTCAGATTTAGGTGTAAAGACACCCATGTCCTATTTGCACACCCTCAGAATGTTAAGCAGGATACAGATCAGTGGGTTTCACAGGTATTTTTGTTTTTTGTTTTTTTTTTTCACGCCTGGCAATGCGTAAAAAAAAAATTCCCACCATGTGACATGTCATGCTCTCTAAGGCTCATCTTGCAAATTTAACCCAATTTTTGGTAGTATAGTAGTAATACTGGTAGTATTGAAGTATATACTATTATTCACAAAATCTCAAGACCATTTCACTCATGATGTTTTGAAACTTGGTTGAGAACTTTTGTTCAGTTTCATTTCATCGTCTGGGAAGAGGGAGTATGATTTTATGAAGATAGCAAACACACACACACACATACACATAATAGGAGCAGCCTGTAAAATTTGGGTCCTCCTGTTTTCAGTAGAATGAATTCTCTGTATTTAGATTAGGCAGTTGCGAGGACAGAAGGCAGTCCCCAGGGTCAGCACTGGAGGAAGCACCAACTACCAGGATCTCTGCCTGACCAGCCCCGCCTCCGCCGAGGGGGACTACCTAAGCTCAGATGAGGATCTCCTCCCCAGCCCACTGCCTGCCAGTGCCCTTTACTCCACCCTGTCCGGCCCATGTCATCCATCTGCACGCCTCGACAGCGAAGGCAGCACGGACAGCGAGGCAGAGGAGCGGGTGCAGACACATCCGGACCCGCAGCAGCTGTATGGCAGCATAGTGTGCGCTGAGGCACTGGATAACTGAGACCAGGAGGAGGTGTGAAAGTTTCATTATTTTGATTATTTTGACCTAAAAAAGACGCTGGACCTCTACTGGGCAGGACTGCTACTGTAAACTGGAACTGTATTAACGAATCCAGTCCTCCTCCTCAACTTTTCCAGTGTTTACCTTTAACTTGATGCAGACATAGTGGCATTGATTGGACCTCTACTGATCATCACTCGTCGTCTCCGCTCCTGTTACTGTCTCCACCACCCTGTTCCCCACACAGTCAGATCCTGTGTTCCCAGTGTTCATGTAAAGCCTCTCTCCTTGTTCCCATGTGTAACTGCACCGGAAACAACATATCCATTCAAACACAAACATATGACACACAAACAATGGACTAAACTGGACCAGCGAAAGTGTTGATGCTGCTCGAGATTGACCGCTGGACATGAATCTGTGACTGTGGAGTGAAAAATGGGTAGACAGAGAGGGAATAACTCTTCCGTCTCCCTATATAAACTGAGTGATAGACACTCGACACACTGTATGCTCTGCCTGCCCTAATGTAACTCTCCTTCCTGATTGTGTCAGAGTTAAATTCATCTGTATTCTCTCTTTTTCCCTTTTATGCATCTCATTAGGAAGTCACACACAAGAACCTTTTGTCAGCCTTCTCTTTACCTCTCAATTAAACCAAGTGTTAAAAAGAACTTTCCAAAGGAGTAGAGGTGCAGTGTAGGAACATGTACACATCAGACTGTAGGAATATCACAAGATGGTGTTCACAAATGAATCATGAACACTTTCACATACTAAATGTGTGTGTTTTCTGTGTCTGTGGCTTGCAGAAGAAGGTAAGTAAATACAGCAGTTCATGTCAAAAAATTCATCATAACCCACAAAAAGGAAGAAAGAAACTAAATGTTGCCAAATGTTTTGTTTTGTTTTTTTAAATTATTCATATCTTGTAATTTATTTTGATATTTTATTTTATTTTTATATATCTATATGATACTGTAGGAGTGTAGAGATAGAGACAGGGGCCAAACTTTCTACACCGTCCTTTGTGCCAACTAGTCGTCTGTTACAGTTTTTCAGAAACGGAAAATGTGCTGCTATGATTTTGGATTTACTTTTGTTTGTTTGTTTGTTTTTTTTTTCTGTGAGCTGAAGATATAACTTCCCGTTTACTCTGTGCAGACTGATTGAATTTGAAATGTGAGCAATTTAACTCGATTCCTTCCTGGAGCTTCTCAGCATTCAGTGTGATGCTTGTTATGATGCTGAACAGTTCGGTCTACTTCAAAACCAAGCATTATCATTGTGTATGTGTGAGTTAAAGGAATCGTTTGACATTTTAAAGGGGATACATTTGTCCACCTTCCTGCTGAGAGTTAGATGAGAAGATCGACACCACTCGTCTGTCTATTATTATTATTCCGCCAGGAGATAGTTAGCTTAGCCAGTGGGGAACTAACTTTTGCTGAACAGTGGGCACAAGTGGCAAAATATAAAATGATGTTAACACAAGGAGAAAGAAGTTATAAAGTCTGTGAATTGACTCCGTAACATTAATTACAAATACAGAGC
Organism: Scatophagus argus; assembly: GCF_020382885.2. Classification (NCBI taxonomy): domain Eukaryota; kingdom Metazoa; phylum Chordata; class Actinopteri; family Scatophagidae; genus Scatophagus; species Scatophagus argus. The sequence continues at coordinate 12,481,357 of NC_058494.1, read as the reverse complement.
AATGTCTGGCTAAGTTTTGCTCATGCTAGCTAAAATTATAAAGTCAGATACATAATTAAAGATACATAATTGTGAGATGCATTAAATAAATCAGATATAATCCTATTCTTATATATAACTACACGTGGTGGATTTTGTTGCATTAGGACAGAACTTAGGCTAGTTCTTCACCCTTGTTTTCAGTCTTTATGTTATGCTAAGCTAACCATCTCCTGGCTGTACAGACAAACATAAAAGTGGTACCAGTCATCTCAATTAGGCGAATAAACCCATTTCCCTATTTCTTTAGTTATCATTGTCCCATACATGCAAAAAAAATAAAAAAACAAAAAATCCAGGTAACAGTGCTGATCTGGAGTCACCAGTTCATGTGCTCGTATCACTTTCTTTTAGCTACAACTGCACATGTGGGCCAATGAAAGGGGAGGGAGTAGTTCATATTGTAAAGATGCAGTCATAACTGGGGAGTGTATGGATGGAAAATATTTTACATATCAAACATAAGTATATTCTGTGTACAAAATAGGGTGTAAAATGTATGGAGAATATACAGTGCAAGAGGAACATAAGTATATAGATAAGATTTAAAGCTGTATCACTGTCAGTCCAGATGGTGTGAGGTCTGAGTGTGTACAGTCAGACCTCATTTATCAAACAGGGTGTCATATGTAGAGCAGTGATCTGCTTTTTGCACTACAAAGAAATAGAAACTCTCTGCCCTTGACATAAGCACTGAGCGGTTGTGTGGATTCATGGTGGGATCATTTCTGATTAAATTGAGCTCTCCAGAGGGACCTTGACATTATCTGAGTATTTCGCTTCAATATTATTCATCCAACTTTGTTAATCCTTGGACTGATGTTGAAGAATTTGTCTCTAAAGGCCCACTTTCTGCTTCAGTGAATGAAAGGTAGAGGAGATAAGTGATGTCATCCTCGGAGAAATAAGGAAACAGGACCTTCCAGCAATGGCCATCCAAGAGCTAAAGAGGATGTTGGTTTGCCCACCTTACTGTTGCAAGTAACAGCTTTTTAGTGGTGATTGGTGGGTGTCACAACTGAAATCTCGACAATGAAATCAGTGTTTGGATATCGTCAGACCAAGTGAGTGTATACCAAATGGTTTCAGTTGAGTTCCTTTTCGTTCTTTGGGTGTACAGAATGTGTCATCGGTTCTGTTGAGCATGAGATTTAGGCCTTTAGATTAATTTACTTAGAGTTATAACTAGCTGAATTTCTCACTTCAAGTTATAATCCTCAAGATTTTCTTTCTAACAAATGTATTTGTTAATATTTCTGGCTGGAAAAAGCTATTCATTGCACTTGCTTTCTATAATTACCTCTCTATGTAACAGTTGTCAATGTTACTGGTGGTGTCATTGTGGGGTTCAAAGGATTTACAGGAAAAGATGCATGCATGTACTATACATGGCGCATGTATACTTTTCATGTAATGCACAATGAAAAGTTGGATCATGAGTTATTAAATGGACACATACATTGTCAGGACTTTTTGAGGAAACAGACAAATAACTTTTGGCTACAACCTGATATTCACAGTCTCCTTGTGCTGTGATTGGTCAGCTGTGTAGAAATGAGAAAATGTGATGCATTCAAAATTCATTCTCGGTACCATTTCTGATTTAAACAATGTTATCTCACTTAGTCTTAAATCCTCTCAGCCCATGATTTGTTTGGTTGTGCTGGATAAACATACAGACTTTTTCTGTTGCGTTTCTGACAGCGTAACCACCCCAAGCATGTTTCAGACTGACCTCTGTGAGCTGTATTGTTAAAACACATTCGTCATTACCACCACTAAACACAGGTGATGCCAGATCCACCACAACTGAAATCTTAAGGATTATAACTATTAATATTCCAGTTTGGATTTGAATCAGTAATCAAAATGTATAGACTTCTTATGAGCTTTCATTCAGGGCTTTCCAAAATTAACCCTAATCTTGACCCAGATCAGTGCTCAGTGTCCTTCAGCACATTTTAACACATCTGTACACTGACATTCAGTGATGGTGCTCTGTTCTCACCACTGTCTAAATACAACTATCTACTGTGATGAAACATTTTGATATGTTTGTAAATTACTTTTGGATATGGTACTAGCTCTCATCTTTAATATTATTTTTACAGTTACCATCAGTACTATGGTTTCTCCTGATAACTGCATTACAAGATGATCATGATTAAACATCATATTGTGCCATAAAAATGAGTAGGTTTACACACTATGCTAAATGACTTCATATATGTTCAACAAGGGTCACGCGTCATTGAACAGCCACGTAATATAAAGTGAATTTTGTGTGGGTTCAAATGAAATCACACTGTGTTGCTCCAGGTTTATCATCTTGAAACTGGAACATCCACGTGTTCCCCGATTTAATGCAGGAAATAAGGTAATACAGTGTGTCACATGTGAGTGTTTCCTCACAGACAGTAAGAAAAAACAGACATCCTGGTTAGTCTGGTTTCTCGGCTTTCTCGGATTTCTGTGCTGTATGTGATGGCTGTTTGATATTCACAGTATCATACCCAAGAACCTTGTCCATCCTCTCTCTTTCTGTCTTGCAATTCAACTGATGTTGTTACTGAAATATATTAAATAGCAGTAAAGATTATATAAATTCCAGTATGATGGGGAACAAATACATTTCAGTGTTCTGTATCTTATGAATGATACAAAATAAACTTTGACATAGCACCTTTGCAAAGGCCTGATTGTGTTTTTATTGTTTTTCACTTGAAGTTCTCACGCAGTTTATGAAGTTTTCATTTCTTTCCCTCAGGTCAATGTCAAACAGTTTTTACTGCTTATTTGTAATAACTTAATAGAAAGGTAATAACATAACAATAAAGCTAACATTAGCTTGCTAATATGGCTTTTTTTATCAGATTAAAGTTAACACACCAACTTCATCGAATAGCTTTTTAAAGGTGTAAAATTATGTAAAGAAAAAAAAGAAAGAACAAAAATAACACAATGAAAGATTATTCTAATAAGATCACAGCCACTCATGTGATTATCCCACTAAATGACTTGCTAAGTGGCCTAGTTAGATTAGCATAATGGAATATTTCCCAGTCAGACTAAACCACATGAAACTAACTGTGAAACATATTTTTCAGTGTAGACTTGTAAAATTATACCTACATTTGTCATTTTTGGCAGTGAAGTGACAACTTGATGAAGGTAAGGTGGCTTCCTGTTCATGGGTCATTGCTAGTAAATAAGAAGTTTCAAGCTAGTAGTTCCAGAGGAAAATCTCTACACACAAACTTACATGGTCCAGTTAAAGTTCGACAACAAAAATAAACATCTTCCTCTTCCAAGCAGTGACACATTTGAAAATATGTGCTTAACACTTGTTAGACTTGTGTGACACGGCAGCAGTTTTTACAGGCATTCACCATTACTTCTTGTCAGAGCTGCCCATAAGGGTTTTACAAGCTGAAGAATATCTCCCCTAGTCAAGTTGTTTATCAAGGCTTTGTTGTATTTACTGGAACTTGATTTATAGCTTGTGAGTTTGCAACAGGCATTAAAATATAAATAAGTGGTCATTGTTCTTTTTTTTTTTTTTTCCTTTGGTGCTTCATAAGCAGGGTATTGCCTTTTGAGGTGGCCATATTCACAAATTTATAGACAACGGGTAGGCCAGAACCTGTCCAGGCATCATTCATATGTTAATCTTAAATTACTGGGAAATGTCATGTCTTCTTTCAAAGCCTGTCTGTCACAGAAAAAAACACATTAAAATTGAGATTTCTTTGATATTATATAATAAAACTAGAAGATAATGCTGTGATGTCTTCTTCAAAAAATGTCTAATTGCTAACAAATGCCACAAAAACCTAAAATAACAAAATCTCTCTAGCCAATCTGTTTCTACTTGAGACTAAATAATCAGGGTCATAAAAAATTTGATTTGTTTTAAAGGCACAGTAGTTTCATAAAACAGCTAGTCACTGTGGTTTTAAGCAAACATTAGGTAAATGTACACGTGCATGTGTTGATGGTTACTTTCAGTGGAAGATTAATACACATTTAGTGACCCGTTGAATATTTTTGGCAACAGGATGATGTATTTCAGATACTGGAAATAAGTCCTATGCTCATCAAAGAACACATCACCAGTGCAATGTTGTGTCTTGCTGATGTGTTTGCAAAGGTATAACATGCGGTATGTTCCTTAAAAAAGTCTTAATTTCCTCTTATTTTTGCTGTGCTTGGGACATTTCTTGGCCTCAGAAATTCTAAAGTAGTTGTTCAAGTACTGAAGTTGTGTGTTGGTGACTATTTGATGAGGGAATGAGGCTCAACAGTTAAATATCTTCCTCCAAAATCACTTATTGGTGTGCTCACAAACTGTCTGCACATTATGGATTTAACGATAACAGTGGAGCTCTATGGCAGAAAGCAATAACCTCATCAGGCTTTTTCTCACAGGGACAACTTGTTTGCAGAATCACTTCAATGTTGGTTTCGGTTGTTTTCTGAGAATTATATACTACTTCCTGTTTTATTTTTTTAGTTGAATAGCAAGCAAATGCATAGAAAACAAATACAGAGAAGTACCAAAAAACAAAAACATTAGAAAAAAGTCCCCCCTTCATTCTTGTATATCCACAGGTTACTCACATTTATTGCACAGTCATACAAATGTAGTCACATTTCTCCTTACGGCGTCTCCTACTCATTAATGTCAATGGTACTCATTCATTGTTATAGAAGGTAATCTGCAGTTGCACCAGCCCGCCTCTTTTAAATTTAACTTCAGTGGTCTGTTTTGTAACACAATTGTGTCAATAGAGTGTGTCAACACTTTCTGAAGAATTTTCAGCACAGTTGTTCCCCCCCTTTCCCTCGCATCAGCTGTATCTGTCTTCCCCAAATAAACCCTATGCTGTGTTTAGTTTGTGCACAAACAGTTGATTGGCACAAAACAGTTTTTAAAATAGCAGACAAACTTAGTGCTCCTGCGAGTGTGCAGTGTTTGGGTTTTTTGTTTGAGGAAGCAGCTTGGTTGTTGGTTAAGAGGTGTCAGAGCTGAAATACTTCCTCGTCCTTCTTTACTCTCATCACAGCGAGCTGCAGAGAACATCAACGGCTCACAATCCACCGCAGAGCAGATTGACCTCACATGTCTCATACACCGACACCACTCTGTCTTTTCTAACGTCATATAAACTACATTTTTAGCGTGAACTTGTGTATCACATAAGAAGCACTGGTGGAATATAAACATCTGGTGAGTATTTGCATATTTATTTCTGAAAGCAATGTTCATATTTCTGCTTAAATGAGAGCTACAGTTTTGGTTTTGTTTGTTAATGTTTATCTTTCCCTCTTAATTTTGTTATTCAGGTGCATTTTGAGAAAAAGAGTAGCCTTAAAATGTGTTGAGCTATTTCATTAACAATCTCATTAACAGATGGCTGATTGCCTTTTGTACCTCAATCAGTTGACACATTGTCATGTAGTGAAAATCAGAGCTCATAAACATTGAAAGTGTTCAACAGAGAGAGCTTCTAATATTTAATCTCTTACCTCTTCTATACACATAGACACAAATACTTTACAGGAAGTAGCTTTTCTACACTTTTCTACATTTTATAGTAGACTACAAGAAGGTTCTTGAAAAACTGTTGCTAAAATGCGTGTTTAGATTGAGCTTCAGATTTACGAAACCCATTTTCTGCATCCATCCTTTCTTTGATTGAAGTGCAGTCTCTGAGCTGCCTGTATGGCAACCTACAGTTCATGTGGAATGATCAAGCAAAAACAAGTTCCTGTAGAAATAAGCAATTGATAAAATGAGGTCTGAACAGCTTTGACCCTTCCTTGATCTGGCCATCCATTCATTCATTGTGTTGTTCAATTTAAACATGTCACGATAAAAACGCTAACAAAAATATCCAACACGTTCATGCAAAGAAGTATACAAAAAGTATTATATAAATACAAAAAGTATTATATAATACATAATAATACATACATACAGTATTATTAACAATAAACTAAGTTCCTCGTAGCAGGGTGTATCACATAAAATGTGATTTAGCTAATTAAAACTCACATCTAATGAAGCCACAACGGCCTCATTTTTAAAACAAACATATTTATTGGTGCACATAAGACCGATTACATCGCTTAGTCCAACACAGCATTTCTTTGTTTACAGAACAACTTAGATCAAAAAGTAAAAGATTAATACAATAAACTTGCACACAAGGTGCACACATTATAACGTATGTGATTCACGGTAAAAGGTTTCTATACATTTCTCAGCCTCATTAAAGTACATGAAAAATCTTACAAGTAAATGTTTTCTCAATTAAAGTTGCAGTCCAGGGGTGATGCTTTCGATGTGATGTTTTCTGTTTCAAATGTGAGGTAATCATATTTTACTTCAGTATTTCTGTTTCATGCTTCATTTCCACTACCTTTCATGACAAATATTACACATCTTACCCCTTTAAATGTGTTTGACAGTTATTACTTACTTTTCAGATTAAGATTGTATTTTAAAAACCAAATTGTAATAAGCCTGTAAAATACATTGCACTGTTGAAGATAGTGGTTTCCATTCTTTTTGGCTAAACTTTTAAGATGGTCATAGAACTGTCTGATGTGCAGAAAGCAGTAAAGAAGTAAAATTATCCAATGTGTCACAAAGAAATCAGAAGGTTAAACCAAACACTAATATATTGAGACAGATTTGTGCAGCAGAGCCTTGTTTTGTTGCTCTTTCATACCGCATTATTTATCTCATGACACTTGAGATTTATGATAACTTCCTTTGTAGGATTTCAACCCTGAGGTTTGGAACAACTGGACTAAACTAACTGCATATGAAGTTGTTAAAACTAGGTCCCCTTTACCAGCTAAAACAGTAATGCTACCGATACATTATTGGGTCGATATTAATAATCTTATCATTTACAAAACAAGCACTTTTACATGTGGCAGTTCAGTAAATTTCTTTCACAAGACTTCTGTACTTCATGCAGTACTTTTTATTTTTACTGCGATTTTACAATGCTGTATTGAACTTTTACTGAAGTAAAATGTCTGGGTACTTCGTCGGCCATTCTAGGCTAGCAAGTAGTCCTATACACAATGAAACTACGTGCCTAAATTCCACATTTGATAAAGAAAAACAAGCATTTAATTATTTTATCTAGTTTGGCATTATCCTCACAATACATTTATGGTGCTCATACCTTGTGACCCTTTTTTTGACGATTTTATAAAAGTGGGTGATCTGTCTCCTTGTGGAGTGATTGTTCACTGCTCTCTCAATCTATTGTTTTACTTTTGTTTTAAAATAGTTTTTAACACACACTTTAACTGTTTTCTGCGTGGTATAACACCTCATTGTCTTCCACTAAACTCTACCACTGCAGCTTCATCTTTGCTCGATTGCTAGCACTGAGTGGTCAAATGTGACAAAGTTAAGTGATATATTTATAATTTTGATATGACTGTTTGTGTCACACTGTCACCAACCAGGTGTATAGGAAAGTTAGGTCAAAATGTCAGTTTCAGTTAGATATGGACTGCTTTCATCTGCTGTGTGAATGCAACAGAGAAGCTCAAAAGACAGGAGAACCTGCCTGAGGAAAAAGCAGTTCTGCAGTAACAAAACCTTTAATGTCAAGTCACTGCTGACAACAGAGCTTCTGACAGGCCACCTGTAGTTTGTCAGACAGAATTTGTCAAGCACAGGCAACAATCATCAGAGGAAAAACAAAAGAGCTTGAATACTAAAGTAAATCAGATATTTTATTAAGCTTTTCTTGTTTTTACATATCTAGGTGACATATATCATGAAAAGGAAAAAAATAAACAAAAAATGTTAAATTATCTGAAACAAGAAAACGTAAACCAGCTGTAAGCAATGATTACATTGTATTTTCATCTATTTGTAATTTTGTTAACACGAAATGTTTTGTCCTTTTTGATGCTTTCTCTGCTTAGAAGTGTCAACAAATCTACAGTTCACAGTGTATTAATGTAGTATTTACACAGATTTGGTAAAGTTATACTGCCCTCTTTTGGACGCTAGGCCTGTCGTGTGTGACTCTCCGGCCCATCATTTTGGCATCTGCCTTTCGTTGACGCGTAACCAGTGGTACACCACCCTCAAATCACTGCTGCAGAGAAAGACTTATTTCCACTGATTTAGTTTTCAAAACCTCTACAAAACTGACTGAGATAAGAGAAACCTACATACGCATTTGAAGGTCAATAATAATAATGCTGACATTCATTTCTTTTTTTTTTATCCTCTAGATGACTTTGATTTTAGGTGTAGAGCAAGTGTTCCCCACTCCTGAGTGATGCCTCGATCTTTCTTGGTGAAACGAGGAGGGCTGCACTACCTTCGGCCCACAGCCAGAAGCCCCAGCCCTGGATCGACACCGGTAACGTTTAGCCAGCTCGGGAAACAGACAGGGTCCTGGGATACTCCCCTGGAGTTCTCCACAGCGGAAACAGCACATATTAGCACAGTACCCATCACATTATTGCAGCAGGACCTTCAGGCTGCCACCAACTCTAATGGAAGTGGACACCTTCAGCCAGTCAGTTCCAGATCTTATGGTGGGTGACAGTGGAATTGTATGTATTCTGTGTTGAAACAAGCTGCTTCCTAGATAGTTTCAAATAACAAAATATATGGCATTGCAAAATTAGGCTTATTTAAATAATCCTGATGCTCTAATGCAATAATAATAATAATACATTAATCAATCCAAAGTTTCATAAAGTTACATGACCCAGTCAACCTGCCTGTCTGTTTGTTTTCAGACTGTAGACCTGCAGAGCCATGCAGGCCTGTCAACTCAAGCACTTTTAGCCCGGTGGAGAAAGTAGAGACTCCCCCTCCCACACCAGCGGTATGGTCCATTTCTCATGTGAGCTCAGGATATTCAGACAAACTGTCTGTTGAACTGGAAGACTTGACTCAGCACCCTCAGATCCTCAGAGAGACCAGGAGCCGTGGCAGCTCGAAGATCAGTGCTTCGAAGCAAGAGTGTCCACTCTGTAGCAAAGTATGACATCCTTCCATCACCTTAAATTGCATTTCTCTTACAGACTGATAACAACAATGACATTTATGATTTATAGTGTACAGGAAACCCACGAGATGCAGCTTGAGTCAAATTAGTTCATTACAAGTGAGCTCAGAGTGCAGCAACAGTGGTTGCCAAAATTTATTAGACTGTGACATCTCTTCAAATGGTATATTTTTGTCATAGCACCTCTTAAATACCACGAAAATAAATAGAATTACCATTAGCTGGCAAACAGGTGCTTGAAACGCTAACATTAGCATGTTCACGGACACACAATGACAAAGGTGCTGATAATAAATTAGTGTACAATGTCTACCACCTTAGCATGTTAGCACGCTAACATTTGCTTAACCTAAACATAAAGTAGCTTACAGGTGAGACTAAGAGGAGTGTCATTAGCTTAGCAAGATGTCCTCTAATTTAAGTCAGACCCAAACTAACAAAGCAAAATTCAGCAGGTTTGATGATGTTTGTCGCAACTGAACATCCATCATTAAAACAAAGCAGGCTTGAGCTTCAGTTAAAATAGCCTGTACCTGTGTATTAGTTAATGCCCTCAGTAACATTGGCTGAAATATTGCCTTTTTCAATCCAATGTCAGTTCAAAAAGCCCTCATAATCATAAAATATGTGGTCCCATCTGTTGGAAATCTATATATTAAGAAGTGTGAACTGAGACTGTTGAAATGAATTTACAGCAGTATAGACTAGACATTAAAAGGCTAAACCCTAAATTAGTAATAAAAAAAGTGGTGTGATCAATCACAATTTAATTTGCAGTGTTGAAATGTGTACATCTTGTTTTGTAGGTATTTTCATGTCTGTCAAGTTTGAAGACTCACATATCCAAGAGTCATGGAAGCAGAACACCTCTGTCACCAGCACACATCAAGTCCAGCAGGAGAGACAGGCCCACTGAGCAGTCACTATTCAGGGGCAGGGTCAGCATCGCATTTCTTTTCATATGCAATTATCTCTTCATGCCTTTGGACAAAATGCAGAGTGCATATTATAATCAATTTCATGCACATATGTAGGCACAACACTTCTCAATCCATAACTACAATGTCTGTTGTTTCAGGAGAGGACTTTCGGCTGTACGGTGTGTGGAAAAATATTCAAGCGCTCCTCCACCCTCTCCACTCATCTGCTCATACATTCAGACACCCGGCCATACCCCTGCCAGTACTGTGGCAAAAGATTTCACCAGAAGTCTGACATGAAGAAACATACCTTCATACACACAGGTGTGTTCTTTCTTTCTTTTAACATACATACAAAGTCCTCAGCTGACATCATTCATGTGAAGTTACTGAACTGCATTTTCATTTTCCATGCGTCACTTAATTTCTAACACTTATTTAGCTTGTGAACTGCTAATGTTATAAGCCAGCATTATTCATTAAATCTTCCAGCACTTTTATTTTATCTTAACTTTGTTAAAAATATTTATGGTAGCCTACAGTAGCCTACATGAAAAAATGATTCTCAGATACATTTGTTTATTTCCTTGTTTGAAAATGGGTCATTATTGCCAAAACGAACACAGTTACTCCACTGCCATAGATGTACATGTGTGTCCTACAAAGCTGCAATTTGGTTTAAGTGCTTAAAATTAAATCTCATTTGCTTAATCCTTACACTGTCCCTTTACTTGTCACTGCACCTGGGCCAAGAAATAGTTCATTATGTAAATCCACAACTTGTTGATTTTACACACATTTTGAACAATGAGATGCCAATTAATAAACTCAAGAGGTTCTGGCACAAGAGGTGGACTTTGGACAGAGCCAGGCTATCTGATTCCCTCTGTTTCCTACACGTCAAACTATTCTTTTATATTATGTTTTTTAGCAAAACTACCAACCATTTATTGCGTTGAGCCTTTCAAATATCAAAACAAAACATCTTAAGATATGTAAGTGAATTAAATAAGATAACATAATTATTTATTGAGGTGCTATTCTTCTTTGGTTTGTGTAAGGCAACCAACTGGGAAAACTTTCAAGCTGTGCTTCCAGTGTCTCATAAACCTTTACAGTTTGAGCATCCTGTATATTCGAATGACGTGTGTTGTGTTTGTGTGCCAGGCGAGAAGCCCCATGTGTGTCAGATATGTGGGAAGGCATTCAGTCAGAGCTCCAACCTCATCACCCACAGCCGCAAACACAGGGACGTCCGGCCCTACCGCTGTTCTCGCTGCCTCTATGGCTTCCAGCACAAAGTGGACCTGAGACAACACCAGGAGCACCACTGCACTTACCGCTGACTGACACCACTGAGTCTTCAGGCTGAAAGATAATGACTGTGCTCATGTTATGATAACGTCAAATCTTATATCCAAAGCTAATTCGCTTTTAACTGTCTTTTAGGACATTGAAGGGAGAAAGATACTGTTCTTACCCTGCTCAAGTTTTCAACAGAGTAATGTTAGTTATTAACAGCATCTGAAGAGGTGTGAAAAAAAATCATGTAATTGTAAACACAACAAAAGATGAGGGCAAATGAACGAATCCTAAGAAAATACTGTTTATTTCCCCCCCAGTGATTTGTCCATATTCTCTGTGATCATGGGGCAGAACTCCAAGTTTTATGTTGAGCTGAGCTTTTATTTTCCCCTCCTCAGTACACTGATATGAGAGTGTAGAAATGTTGCTTTTACACAGACTAGCTGACCAGCTCAGGCAGTATATTATTTTTACCAAATTATTATACTTACATTTCTGCAAATTGTCACAGTGAGAGTTGACACCAAGCTTTCAACCCAATAAAGAAAATATAATGCTTTGCATTATACAGGGACACACAGAGATTTTGTCAGGATCGCTTGCTCTATTTATGTCGTTTTGTTGCAGTTAAAACCATACCCACCAGGGGGCAGTGTTAGATTTACTCATGGAGTATAGCCAGTCAAGTATTTACCAGACTGTCTATATGTCAGTGGTTCAAAGCATTTGTAGTGTAGCATGTGCAGGCAGTATTTTTGACTTCCAGTCAAGCCAGACTCTCACCATATAATCTGTTTGCTCTTCAGCTCATGTATTATTTATGCTATCTGTATGTTTAGATTTGTTGGCCATGTTTGTTTGTTTTCCAGACCATATCTGGATGATTTTGTGCCTTGAATATCTACCAGTAAACATTTATAAGGAAATCAAAATCTCCAATCTGCCCAATAATGTGTCTCGACTGACACACAAGAGGGACTTCTGGTGTGACCCACCGGAAAAGCCCTAATTAGCCTTTAATCCTGAACAAGCGCTATCAGCAGCAGGGCTGCTGCACGATGTCCCTCTGTTCACTTTGCAGGCAGGTTGTGTTTACTGGCTAGTTTAAATCTCGCTCTCTGTTTTATTCTCCTCTGCATAAGCTTTCCTTCCTGAGGCCTCAATAGATGATTCCCGAGGGAGGGGAAAAAAAAAAACAATACAAAAACACGATTTACAAGAAACAGCCCTCTGTTAACTTTAACGGGTACAGGAAGGCTTTGAGTCTGAAATATATGGTGGGGTTATGCATTTGAGTAAACTGAAAAGGACTGGCAATTGATATATGATGATGAAATTAATGAATTAAAGGCCATTTATTTTCATAGGTCATTATTTTTCTTAAAACGTTCAAAAAGTGAGCTTTGGCAACAATATCACTGGAGTAGTCTCCACTGGTTGTGTAGGTATCCATGTCTTCATAGGAATGGACATTTCCATCCCCCACATTGAAGGCCGCCATCCCTCCTGCAGAGGCAAATAACCAGTGAGAACAACACTAAGCAAAGACAGCTGATGCATGTTGATCTTCCAACAGACCTTTCAGCTTCTGCTCTTTGGTCCAGCCAGGGAATTTTTCATGGATCCGTTTGATAACAATAAACCAAGATCTCAGTACCTTGGCAGCGGTGTTCCTCACTGTCCAAGTCACCTCGTAGTAGTAGTATGTCCACCTCTGTTTGGATTAACATCAGCCTAAAGACATGGGATGAACACTGCTGTTATTGTACTGTAATGTCAGAGGATGTGAATAAAACAGCAGTATTTGTTGCGACCTGCATCAGCACTCAGGTGTTGCCATAGTCTCTCTTGCCTTTACCTAATGCAGCTCCAGCTCTGGACTCTCTGGAGGTAATGGCAGCAATGAAAACTGTATCGATTCCATATTTATGTCCCACGTGGTTGATTTTAGACTTGTATCTTTCCATTCTGACCCCATCACACTCTGCCAGTTTGTGTGATGTTCTTGCATCTTTAGAGAGAAATCAAACACAACGGGATTATGGCCTGAGTTCAACAAATGCATTTGTTTCCCATCAAATGCATCAGTCAATCCATAACATTCAAATATATCAAATCAGCTCCTGTGTTTCTCTGCTGCAGGGTTTATATCTGGGTATTCCAGCCTGTCCTGCTGAACTCTTACTATTAGATTCATTTTCACAAACACACCTACACATCAGCATGAGGACAAAGCATGAGGACTTGATGGGACTTTTAGGGAGTTAGAGAGCAATAATGATTATAACGATGATGATGATGATGTAGGATGTATGTAAGCACATTCAGAGCTAAAAGAAGTTCAAGCAACAGTAAAACAACACAATTCCCAATTCACTCATCTTTCTTGCTACTTTAGCTGATGGTCCTTTTGAAACTGGAATGCTAGAGCTGTGTCTCTCTGTCCACCCTGTATTTACATAAGAATGTTTCCTTTAGGTTTCACTTTGACTTTCTCATCCTATTCTATTTAAGTTAAGATAAGATAAGAAAACCTTTATTTGTCCTACATAGAAGAACTTGCAGCATTCCAACAGCAGAGTGCAAGAACAGCACTGGGATAAGAGTTACAGGACCAGAAATATTAATAAGAATAAAAAATGTAGAAATATAAAAATAAACAATACATAAAATAGTATCTACCTATCTAGAACTCAACTACAAAGTTCTGCATAAATAATAATTTCTTATGTACAGTGAGTGACTAACAGTAAGTGACTAAGAGTATTGCACATGGTGATTGCAGATGGATGACAGAGCTAGCAATGTATTTCTCACAGGAAGTGGGGAGGAAATCAGGTGACAGCAGCTGATTTATTAGAAATCCTCTGTCACTGATGGTAACATGCACAGAATTATTGCAGCTCACTGTAAAAGGCTGTAAGTCACGAAAATAGTGAACAACACTACCTCACAGGGAAATTTCCTTTCATTTTATAAGATAAGATAAGATAAGATGAACTTTATTGATCCCACAGCGGGGAAATTCACTTGTCATGGCAGCTCACAGGAATAGAACACAGTGCAAAAAGCAAAAAATGTGCAAAACAGTTTAAAAATATAAAGAGTTCTAAATTATCAGTTTTAAAATGAATGTTGAGATTTGAAAATAATAATGCACAAAGGTCTACAACATTTTTTACACAACATTTATTTAGTTAATGTTTTATATCCTCTATCCTGTTCATCAGCTTTGTTTACATCTGCACACTTACATTTCATTTCTCAGTAGAGGTTAGTAGAGACTCCCTGATATTTCCCAGACTGGATACTGAAATCGGCTGAGGCTGCTATTTAGTCATTTACCCTGAATTTTGTTCAGAGTTACTTTTCCTGTCAGTGTGAAAGATATTCCACAAGTTTCGAACTTTCACAGATGTTCAGAGGACAGGAGCTCCTTTTCATGTCATTAAAGATACTGCACAGAAATGTTAGACTACACTGTGTGGTAGCCGAAGTGCTCCTCAGCAGAATAACTGTGATGTCAATAAAATTCTGAATTTCTGTAAAGACCTACCATGCACAGTTGAAATAGGGTTAAAAATCGTAGTTTACACAGTTTCTGGATGCCTCGTAGCTTAGCATGCTTTATTTATTGACTTGAGGAACTGTAAACAAAGCAAAATTAAACTATAAAACTTAAGAGCTGTATATTTGATGGTCTAGGAAATGGGTACGCAATTGCTTTTTTGGTGGTACAAGCCCTTTAGCCGAATGAAACTTTTTTAAACTTGTATTTTGTACCATCCTATCATTCGCAACCAAATAATGCTGTCAAATATCTATTCTGATTTTAATCACTACATCCTCACTGTGAGGGTTTGGCTGCTTGTTCATTGTATTCTCATCTGGTGTTTCTTCCCCTGGTACAATGAACTTAACAAAGTAAACGGTCTGGGTCAGGTAATTTAGTGTCAGTGTGTGAGGAAAAGTGGGTCAGGTTAATGTGCAAAATCATGAGAAAACATTGGGGTCAAGTGTTTACTGTATGCTTTGACTGAAGTCCATATCATCTTCCCTATTTGTGCACGCAGAGAGTTAAAGCAAGGCGTCTGGACTGTGTAGATAGGCTTGAAGACGTTTCGCTGCTAATCCAAGCAGCTTCATCAGTTCTGAAAACTGACTGGTGAGGAACCAATATTAACCCCTCTGTGGGAGTGACTAAGTGAAAGTAACTAAAAAATATGTTCCCTATTTGTGACTAGGCGCAGCAGACTGTGCAATGAAATTATCCAGCAGGCAAACCACCCTGCCTTGCACTTGAGCCCAACTTGTTCTGAATGTTGTGCTTATAGATGAAATGTTTTCTTCTTTTTTACTGGACTTCAAGTGACCTCACCATGCACAGTAAAATCTCACAGTCTGACACAACATGCTACCAGTACACCACTAGATTCATTCAACACCATTTAATGTCACTTTCTTAATAAGTTACATTGATTCTGCTCAACAATTCACAGCAATATCCAGTAAAATACCTCTAGCCTTTGGCAGGTAATGGCCGTATTGTAGGGCAAAAATAGATCATTGTATGTTTTGAATATGTGAGGGATAATGCCTGACAAGGTGTCCATTATTAAGGTATTAACGGTCTATGTGTCATTTGACGTTACCGTTAACAACAAGACTATAGAGCCATGTAGAGCCTTCAGCCATGTCATTGTCCCCAAATCAAGATTTTCACAAACAAATAGTAAATATCTGCTGTGGGCTGCAGTCTGAAGTAGTGACTTGAATAGCAAATCGGATGTGAAATGATTATTAAGAGTTAAGAGTGACAACTTGTGTTGTGTGTACAGTTGCCGTCCTGTTGTGAGAATGAGGCACTGCAGGACTAGCAGTGTTGCTAATTTAAAACGGTAACTAAACAGCTTCACCGAAGGTCCACTATCAGGAAATAATTAATATCCTGCAGCCAATCAGAATTGAATATTCACACAGGTCGTCCTATGAGAAAAAAATTTAAATGCGAGTGTTAATGTGGCTTGTATGAATTGTCAATGATCTGTTACTTAATCACAGTAATATTAGCAATCAGCAAGTGAAACAGTTTATCTAATGGAACTGATACCACTGAGGAAGACACTGAGTGTTTGGAGTCAAGTTGGACATTTGTGAATGTAATGGTATTTGTCAGTGCACATTTTATATCTATAGAAATCCATTCATTCTGAGGATAGTTTGCTTTCTAAAGCTGTGGTAAAGATATTACTACGCACTTTGAATCAAAACGTTTGCTAAACACAGGAAAAGGACTGTGTGTGTTTCTTTCAGCTGTATCAGAATGAATCCTGTCAGTGGAAGACTTAATGCAAATGAACAAGACGGGTATTAGAAACAGTCACTTTTATTACAGCGGACCAGTCTCTTTATCCTCCTGTCTCTGAGGAGTCTGTTTCCTGTAAAATAAAAAGTGGAGAAACAAGATGAATGTACAGTAGGACTTAAAAGTGATATTTTTTGTATTACTCCTATAGGAAAACAGAATTAGAATTTATATTCATACATACCTGACAATATACACACACTAGCCAATGATATGATCAGAAACAACCACCAAAAAACTGAATAATCATAAATTAATTTATTTATGCTTTGATTACCTCAAAATTCTTTTACATTAGAGTCATACTGCTTGACAGAAAGATTCAAAGCTTCATACTGTGAGGACCGGCTGACTAAAATGCTCCAGATATCAAACAGTTGACAAATCAAGATGATTCACTGTACATGACATCCTCAGCGTTCCTTGAAGTGCTCCCAGCTTCTTATTTCTGAAAAGAAGGCGTCTCCAGGGCAGCTGGTGTAGTTCACCATCTGTCTGTGGCCGTGGATGGTGAAGTTGGCAGCCAGTCTTCCTCCATCGACTGCGCATCGGACTAGATGATGGCGCAACAGCTCCATGGCGTGGCGAGACGGCAGAGTGGCAGTGTAGTTACCGATAATTGATACGCCATACCCTATGTGATTGTGTCCCCTGGTGTGTGTGCCGAGGTGGTTCCAACCTCTGCCTTCGTAGACGTGGCCGTCAGAGCCGACCACGAAGCTGAGAGCACAAAGAGAGAACATGTTTAACAAGTGCAGTATACAGTAACTGATCTGAGGTAAACGTTTATGTAAAATGTCCAACGCAAAAAGTGGAGGGTGATGTTACGGCACATGTAGCGCAGGATACTTAAAATTAATGCCGAATCTAGGGATATTATCCATACCCATCTTTACTTGCAACATGTAACTCACTGTAACAAACTGTTTTTCCTTTCAGTTTGTGTATGGATGAAACAAATACTACAACATCTAAATAAGTGAGCTTCAGAGGTGCTTGTAGGCCAACTGTTAACCTTTGGCCAGAGCCAGATAAGCTTCTTCCCCATGCTTCCTGTTTATATACTAAACTAGCCAAACCACATCTTGTCTCCACACTGAACACAGGCGTGAACTGTGGTATCTGTGTATTCATCTAACTCTCAGCAACAAAGCAATAAGCACATTTCCCAAGATGTCAGACTCCTCCTTCCAGGGATTGGTTACCTGTATCCTATGTCGCTCCAGCCACGATCTTCCTGGTGGAAACGTTGCATGGATCTCATGTTGCGAGAGCAGTGTGGGAAGGATAAACAGGGCGAGGATGGCTCATAGGTGTGGTGAACGTAAAGGAACTTGAGGGGCAGGGAAAGTGGGATAGGTGTACCCTGAGGGGCTTTTGCACCCCACTGACAACGAGGGATGATTTGTGGGCAATCTGAGGAGGGAAAGTGACAGGATGAGGGTTAGGATGCTAAAACCACTGCAGATTTTGTCATGACATATTCACAAGTTTATATTCCCAAGGCTCAAACCTAGAGAGCCTATAGAGTCTAGTCCAGTCTGACCAATATAAACCATTATCAGTATCTATGTGTTTGTTGACTGATGAGGAACAACAAATTGAAGAAAGATATATTTAAAGTAATTTACAAAAATGAAGCCATAACATAGTTTGTCCAGCAAAAACCACCGACAAGCTTATTCTTCAACTGTAAAACGTCCAGCTCAAAATATATTTTAAAAACCTACACTGATCGACTGATTGACCACTTAACTGCAACAAAACCGTTTGCTGCAGCACTGTGCCAACAAACATTTGCTTATTTACACATCCAGCAAGACACAAACCAAATATTATCATTCATTTGTCTGTGCCCCCGATGTATGAAAGTCTGAAATGACATTTGAACTGAACTGACAAACTGACATTTTTTCACAATTTCACAACAATTCACAGTCAAAAATATTAGTAGATTAATTGAAAAATAACCCTTAGTTTAATCAACAATGAAAACATTCATTAGTTGCAGCCCTACCTTGCACTCAAGTGCAGTTTGTTTGACTATTTCATAGCTCACCCCAGTACTTGTGCACAAATGCCTGCAGTCCCTCCTTCACTGCCTTCCCCACTCCATTGTCCAATGCAATCCATTCAGTTTTCTCCAGCTTCCAGACTAATGCTAGTGTCTCTATCACCTGACTGTGAAGATCAAGGGGCTCCAGCATGGATCTAGAGATCTCCCTTCGCCTTGGGCTGATATGGTTGGTCATGGCATCAAGACCTTGCCCCTCATGTAGACTAAAACTATAATATTCTTTCAAAATCTCACTGAGGGACGGCAACTGCTCATGTTCAGGTTGATTGCTGAGGTCCAGGCCCAGTATAGCTCCATCCATGCCCCCATTAATAACAGCATCAGTGGCCAGAGTAGCAGGCCGAGACAACTTGTACACCTTAGGGTGGTCCACGTTGTCCCAGCAGCCGTTTGGCCCCAGGCGATAAGATGAAGGGAAGTCCTGGAGGCTGAGGAAGGACAGGCCCAGTGTTCTGCCTAAGGTGAGAGGGAAAATCCCAACAGCTGGCATGCCATCCATCCTGGCTTTCAGTCCCGACTCAATTCCTAGCAATAAGGGTGCAAGAGCTACTGTGGTGCCATCTGGAGTGAGGACCACTCCTCGTTCCTCTCCGGAATCCGTCACAATGTGATGGATGGCTTTGTCAAAAAAGCTAAAGGATGAAGTATTGAAAATGGCTGTCTCTAGCACCTCAGCATCGCTGAGATTATATGAAGCACCCAAGAAATGGATGGTCATCGCATCGTCATGGCCGGCTGTCCTCCTCAGGGCCCTGACCAGAGCCAGGGCCGACAGATCAGAGTTGGAGTCTTCAACCTGCTGTACAGCTCGGATGAAGCTCTCCATGTTACGCAGGTGGACACCTGAGAATGACATGAAATGGCAACAAAAGAAATGAAGGGAGAATATTGTAGTATATTAATGAATTAGTGAATTAACTCATTTATTGGAAAAGACAATTTAGCAAAAGCTGATTGTAGAAAGAAGGGAGAAGACAATAAAAGATAGTAAGATAGGATTTTAAAACAAAAGTCCAGTGTATGATAAAATTAATGATACTGACATTGTGGTGGCAATATTCATACTGAAGATAGGTTAGAGCATGTACAAAAATGATTTGGAGTGGTCTAACATAGTGATAAAAAATGTCTGACACGTCCCTTGTTCCTTAATGACGCACCTCCACATTAAATAAGCAATGCTTTGCTTGCCCGTGCTCTCCAAATTTTCTCATTTGACACCCCTATCAACAAGATGACATGGCTGTCTTGTTATGCTTTTCAAAAGTAACAATTTTCACATCTTAGACAGCAATGATTAAAGTTGTGTTATATTTAAGCTCAAAATCAAGCACTGAAAATCTACACTTCTTCAAAGATTACATAATTCAAGTAAATGGTTATGCACATCATAACAGGATAACTAGACAGAATATTATCAGCATACTGAAAACAAACTATGTAGCTTAATGAAATATTTAATTCAAGATAACACAAATGTTTACATATTTTGAATAATCGAACTTACCTGCTGGCCTGCTATAAACAGTAAATAAGTAGGGTGAAGCCAGAACAAAAAACAATAGTCCAAATAAAGTCATGTTGCATCTCTTGCTTGTTGCCTCTAAAAAAAAAAAAAAATTTTGTATTAAGTTGAAAAATGGAATTGAATTTCCCCAAGTTAATGAACAAAAGAAAACCTAAACAGTGAAATATGAGCAAATCTCTACAATAACCTTCAACATGCAAGCATTCAAAAAAATTAAGTTGCAGAGCACAGTAGTGCTCCCTAAAACTTCTGAGAGGAGTTGTGTAGGTGTATTTGTGTACGTGCATGAGTGCGATATTGTGTCCCAATAGGAAAGGGTACTCTTTGTACACAGGTGGCTCCAAATATTGATTTAGCCTACAGTAAGTTAAAGTGTGTCATGAGTAAAACAAAGTCTGGGCATCCACATAAGGATTACTATACAGATTAAAAACGAGTACTTTAAAGAAAAAATCTATTGCATTGGTCACTCTCTCCATATTTAATACAGCATTGTACAGTTTTATTTGCATACAGGGAGTCATTGAATAAACACAACTGAAGTGAAAGATTAAGTAGATTTATGGTTAATGTTTATCATGTCATGTGATGTGTGCATCTGTTGTGTACTCACTAGGGTCAGCACACATTTTAGTCACTGGTGATCACATGAACAGTAAGCTCAAGGAACTTGAAATGTGGGGAAATTGTGAAAAACAGCAGTCCTAGCGATGCCATTTGAAGTGAAACCATGAAGTTGCACAAAAATGGTGTTAAAGTATCATCACATGACTTAACAGATGTACAGTTATAACAGTTTTTCCCATAATAATAAGAAGAAGAAGAAGAAGTAGAAGAAGAAGAAGAACAACAACAATCTAGAGCACAAAGGAAAAAAGTCATTTAATCAAAAAAAAAATCATAGAATTTGAATTTTTTATAGTTTGTACATAGTAGGTTGTGGTAATATTAAATCATCACACACTTTATATTGTATCCATTATTATAATATAACACGTTTTAATTTCATAGGCTATATATTTATGCATGACAAACTATGAACCATTTAGTCTGTAAACTGCTTACTTTCTTGCCTTTTATTTGTTCTTATGTAGTTTCTATTTCAATGGTTTTATATCAGTTTTTATTTTTATTAAGTTAAGTTTTATTATTTCATTTGCTTTATTTATTTCTGCTTACGTCTGTCCTTATGTTGCTGCAATACCTGAATTTGTGCAGATTAATGAATAAATATTAGGAATGAGAAATCTTTTTTTAAAAATGGCCATTTAATGATTTACTATTACTATTTATGAATGCAAAATGTGGACATCAAGAAAATCTTACACAGGCCTACTAAATTATTATTTTTTTTTACATAAATTAAATTTAAAATTAAAGTTAAAGTGTAGACTGATAGTGTAGTGTCATGTTGCTGTTTTTTTAAACTTGAAATCCAGTTAAAATACTTTGAAACCCCCAGTTTCGACTTACCATGTTCATCAAGGCTAATGTCACATGACATAGTGACGTCAATATAGGAACAGGAAGTAAGTACAACAACAACAGAAGCAGGTGTAGTAAGCAGTAAGTAAAAAGCGATTATCGTGTGATTTAGTAGTTTGAGTGTCTTCTGGGGGAAATGAAAAATATTCCTCACATAAATTCAGAAACATTTTCGCAGATGCTGTTTTGGTGTTCATTTTGGTGTTCACTGCAACAGTTTGGTGTGATTAGCATTAGCCTGCTAGCCTGAAGTCGAGCAGCTTGTCTTTGTAGTCTTTGACTTTCCCACCTTCTCTTGGTACCGCGGCAGCCGCTAATCAAATAACAATGGAGACTCGCTTCACCCGAGGCAAGTCTGCAATTTTGGAGCGGCCTCTGAGCCGCCCCAAAACCGAAGTGAGTGTGAGTGCCTTCGCCCTGCTGTTTTCGGAGGTGGTGCAGTACTGCCAGAGCAGGGTGTACTCGGTGTCCGAGCTGCAGGCTCGTCTGGCCGAGCTGGGTCAGCGAGTTGGAGCCAGCCTTCTGGACGTGCTGGTCCTGAGAGAGAAGAACGGCAAGAGGGAGACTAAAGTACTGAACATACTGCTTTTCATTAAGGTAGGCTACTCACTCACTGGACTGTCATAAGAGGAAAAGCTTGGCTTAAACCAAAACACTTAATGGTGGCTCTGTACCATTTAAGTGTCCCAATGAACCAGACCAGTTATTTGACTGTGTGGGACTGTATTTTAATCATCACACCTTCTGATTGTATTCCATCTCCCCTGGTCTTTTTACTTGCTGCTCTCTGGCCTTATGTGATTAAAAGATGGCCCTAAATCAGTGAAACAAAGTGGCAAATGAGAGTTTGTCACACAAGGAATTTAATTAAACCGTCAAGTTATTGACTTCTTAGTTAGTATAACCCCTGTGCCTACATCTTCCCTAATCATTTGCTTGGTACTCCTTAGGTCTCTGTGTGGCGAGCTTTGTTTGGCAAGGAGGCAGACAAGCTGGAGCAGGCCAACGACGATGACAGGACCTACTATATCATTGAAAAAGAGCCCCTCGTCAACATGTACATTTCTGTGCCTAAGGAGAATAGCACCTTGAACTGTGCAGCCTTCATCGGAGGGCTTGTAGAGGCCATCCTCACCCACAGTGGCTTCCCTGCCAAGGTCACGGTCCACTGGCACAAGGGCACCACACTCATGATCAAGTTCAGCGAGGCGGTGATCACCAGAGACAAAGCACTTGAAGCCAGATAGAGCGGGGACAATAGGGTGACATATTGTATGAAAGATTGAGAGGAAGTATGGGTGGGTGGGGTTATAATGTTCATTTAGAGCTGGAATGTCTCTAATACCGTTGCAGATTGTGGTGAAGATAGCAAAATAATTTTAGTAAGTGTGGATAGCAAATGTACTGATTCAAGAGAATCTACTCTACAAAATGAAAAGAAGACTCAAACTGCAACAAGCAAACATTTTCATGGGCTATTACAATTCTGTAGAATGTAAGCTGATCTATTTACATGTCATCAACTGGCCCATTAGATACTAATACTAATAGAGAAATCGTGTATCTCTGTAGAAGGCTGCATTGTATACAACATAATATCTGTTACTCTGATATATTTGTTGGATAGACTGGAAAGTGCGACAATTTCAGAGAATGTTACTCATCACACTAAAACTTATTCATCTGAAGCTGTTGGTTAATCTTGTGCTGCAGATGAGGTTTTTGTTTTTTGTACAGAGTAGGCTGACACCAACAATTTCCAAGCCAAGCAGCTGATGGAAAATCTTCCATTTCCTAGTGTTACCATATGTCAGATAAAACGTGTGACTGCATCTGTAATGACAAGTCTGATGGGATAATAGCTGTGTCCCTCACAGACGGTCTACACACGTTGGTATTGTGGGATCACCTGAACACAGTCTAACAGGAATCTGTCCACAGGTGGAGCAGCTTTACTTGTGTCATACATTAAAAGCCTGCAGTTAAAGCATTATGGTTGGCATGTCTGCAAAATATTGTTTATGCCTGTATTTTCTTTTCTAAAATATAAATAAGTATGTGAAGGGATGATTTTTGGACAAACGTATTTTTTTCTTGAACTCTGGAAGCCAGCAATTTTAACAGTATTTTCATTTTATGTTTTCAAAAAATCTTTGGTGTTTTAACATGTAGGATGTTGGAAATGAAAAATTGCGTGTTAGAAAAGCCATGACAGAAGGTGAGTCACTTCCAAGAGAAAACAAAGAAGACACTTTTCACTCTTCTCTCATGTTCTCCATGTGTCTGGGTTTTCTCCAGATTCCTTCCACAATCCCAAAAACATGCACATTAGGTCAATTGGCTACTCTAGATTCCTCGTAGTTGTGAGTGTGTGAGACTGTGTGGTTCTCTGTCTTTGTGTGTCGGCCCTGCGATTGGATGGTGACCAGTCCAGGGTCTACCCCAGATTTCGCCTGGAGTCAGCTGGGACAGTGACCCTGACGGATAAGCTGTATAGAAAATGGATGGATAGATAGATGGCATCCATCCTCAAAAAAATCACTACACTGGATGGAATTGTTGCAGGAATTTATTCCTCATCTAACAGTTGTTCAGTAGCCTTTTCTAACCGAAACACTTGCACAATGTAACACAAACAAGCACAAAGGTCATGTTTCTATCACCTTTTATTGCAAAGCAGAGATAATAGATTAGGATTGTTTTTCTGGTAATAAAAAATCTATTTATTATATAGTCATGGAGTTCACCGGTGACCTTGAAGGTGATTTAGGTACCAAAATTTGGTTATATTTAGATACCTCTTAAGAAGTAAAAACATGGGAAAAACACTCAAACGTTCATATGTAGAAATGAACAAGTAAACCGGGACAGGATGAGACAGGGACACGATTATGGTGGATACATTGCACAGGATCAGTATATAACCCGGGGTGCTGTAAGGGCTGGCGCCTCAGCACGGAGCAGTGACTAACGTGGTCACATGGTGTCAGTCACATGACCGGACAGAGCGGAAGAGAGTTTGTGCAAACAGCAGCACCGCAGCTCGGCCGGGCTGCTGTGGCTGGACGGTAGTGTTGTAGTGAGAGCTGCAAAGTTGTTTTGACAAGTTAACCGTTGGCTGAACTGAGCTTTAGCCAAATTATTTATGTATTTATTCTCTTTTCAAATCAAGGCTTTAAGTACATGGCGTCAACAGGACACTTGGACTCCCCGGGTAATGTGTTGTCAACTTTTAAATTTAACGTAGCCGTCGACCATGACTCACTTGTCTTTTTGAAAGATTGTTTAATTTATTAATGCACAGTTTTGTTGTTTCTCTTTGTTGGAATTTGAGCTAGTTTTAAAGCTGTCTCGTGTTTTTTTCTTTAAATACAGGCTAGAAGTAGTTGTTGTGGTTTTTGTTGTTATTGAGATATGCACAATATCACGGTCACCTGAGCCTTCACTGTGTTTCCTCTCAGTCACCCTCTGGACAGCTGAGGTACAATAATCATTACAAACAGCAGTGTTTTTCCCCAAATTACTCTTTCAGCATCAGCTTTAATCCTGGTTGAAAAAGTGTTTTTTTTCCTCTCTGTGCTCCTCCACATGTCACGTCCTTTTACAGAAATTTGATGTGACTGGAATACAAAAACACATTATCATACAGCAGTGAAAACTAATACGTAATAGAAAGGGATAGCTATGAAACATTTCTTTGCCCCCTAAAATCGTTGCCTCTCAAAAGAGTGAAACAGAAATGTTACAAAATGAAAGTACAAAACCTGTAAATGTATTGCTTCAGTGCTTTGATTAAAGAATAAACACAGACAATAGCAGAGCTGAAACACATTAGTGCTTGACTGAAAATATGATTATTTCAACTGTCAGTTAATCATTTGATTCTTTTGTCACGAAATGCCAAAGACATTGTGTTGTGTCTGGCTGCTTTTCGCTATAAATTGATACCTTTTGGTTTTGAACTGTTGGTCAAACAAAACAAGACGTTTAATGATGTGACCTCAGGGTCTTTAAACATCTGATGAGCATTTTCCCGCTATGCCCTGACATTCCTCGACTAAATAACTGGCTATTTAATCTTGAAAATAATTGTGAGTTGCAGTCCCAGTTGTGTTTACCTTGGGGATTTACCTTTAACTACATGTATTGTAGATTATAATTAATAGAATGCACTTAAAATTGTATCAAGGTGGATTAACATTAGTACTGAACAACATTTTGCTACAGTCCCAAAGGTTGTGTTGACTGCGAGTTTTCTCGGTCTGAAGGAGATTGTTGTTTAAACCGTCTGGCCGTGATGACCAAGATCCTCCATCACCACCATTAGCCCCCCTTTCAGCTGCGAAGTCAAGCACATCTAATTAGTCTGACTTGTTCATGCATAATAATAGTTTCAACACCACCTCATAAGCTTCTCTCACACATGGCTGAGTCTGCATTTTTCAAGAGATGTTCTTTTCTCCCCCTTTTCTTGGTCAAAGATTTTTGAAGTATTTTAACACTAGCTTGTGTTTTTTTCTGGTTTGCTTATGAGGTACACATTAAGGTCTGCTTTTTATTTAGTGTTAACTAAGGTTCAGGTTAAAGGGTCAGTTCACCCAAATGGTAGAAAGATTTTTTTCTCCCACACTTTTGTACTTTGGAAATTTTTGTATTTCAAATTCGGAGCCACATGATGAGGCCCCTTTCCCCTTATAATAAACCTTGTGCTGGTAAAATAAAGTTGCTGCAAAAGGATGTAGTTCATAAAAAGTACCAGCTCCTACCAAGAACATGTCTATATGTATATCATTATTTTTTGTTCAAGATGATTCCTTCAACTCGGGTACAAGTTGAAGTTTTGGACTCGCCGCCTGTGAACCTGTGGGTGGCCTCTTGCTGGGGACTGCCAGGCTAGATCTAGGCACAGATACCAAGTTGTTGACAGATTTTCACTGAAGATTTTGATTGACAGACAAGTCACTGTCTCTGCCAGCACTCCACAGGCGACCATGAACTGGAAGAGCCAGATATTTTCACAGGTTAACTCGGCTTGTGTCAAATTTGGTGGCTCTGTCAATAGCCCGCCCACACTTTTTTTTTTGTCAGATTGCTATCTGCCGTGACAATCGACACGCTCATCTGATCAAAGATAAGCGTGCACTCATTCTCCTGCCTATTGTCTGCATGAAATGTGAAGTGGTCGGATTCTTTTGTATGTTTTTCATTCTCACTGAGGCACGCAACTCCTGTCAAAGCCTTTGACCTCCCTCAAATGTGACAGAGATGCAGTATATTTCGTTGAAGGGAAGTGCTCATCTGGATGTTGTCGATATCACCCTGATAGCTAGATGTTTTCAGAGGTTAAGAGCAGGTGTAGAATAATGCAGGAACTGATCCCCGTGAATGTGGTTTTGGTTTGCTCCCGAGCCCACATGCGGTAATCATAAAACCTCAGGTTGCACCTTATTTCCATCTTGTGACAATCTAAACAAGTGCAACTATAAAATCAGTTTTCTAATAGTTTTACAAATCTTTAAAACTTTGAGTAGCACAGTTGATGTCTTACTTAACCTTTATTTTAAGTTTTGCCACATGAATTTAACTATAACTCCTGGTTTTAGGAATCAGTCTGTTTGCGGGTGGTGGGGAATACTACTGAAAATCAATTATGTAAAACTATAAAATGACTCACCTGAGTTATCATCCGCTGGAACTTAGACTACAAGTTTAAAAATAACACAAATCTAGGGGTGTAGATTTAGAAAGAAATGAGCTTACCAAACCTCTGTGGCCCTCTGTAGATCATCTCTGATGGAGACTAGCAAATTAAGGCTGCATTACCTGCAACTAGCATAGCACGCGAGAATCTCCAGTTG
Source organism: Scatophagus argus (assembly GCF_020382885.2). NCBI lineage: Eukaryota > Metazoa > Chordata > Actinopteri > Scatophagidae > Scatophagus > Scatophagus argus. The sequence continues at coordinate 12,453,715 of NC_058494.1, read as the reverse complement.
AACAGTTGTTGGTTGAGTTGCATCATGGGTAACATATGCACTAGGTTTTGACAAGGAAGAACAATGAGTGAAATAGGAAATATCTCTGGTTCTGCTGAATGGATTTTGGTTGTTTCTTAAGAAACATAAGCCCAACAGTATTAAAGGACTGCAAACAAATTTGAAAAGTGTATAAAGAAATGTATCTGAACAAACACCGTTGTGACAAGAGTTTTGAGTTACGCCAGTCCCTTTTTTGTGTAATGTTATTCTGTTGAACTTTCATCTTGTTTACAGTTAATGTTGACTGATTCTCAACAGTGTTTTTTTTTTTTTTTGCCTAGTTTCACTTCTTATTTCCATTAAACAGCTCTGCTAAGCTGATGGTTAGCTCTCTGCTGACTTACTCTGTCTGTTTGGATTCATCCTGATTCAGCCATTTTTCTGACCTTGCACATGCTGACTTTGACCAAATAGTAATAGTTAAATAAAATCCCCATGTCAGTTGAGTGCTAATCAGATGCTCTAAATTATATATACTATAACCACCACGAGTTTGAGTTTATGTCCAACAAGTTATTTCCTGAATGTAAACTGAGTGATCCCATTCTCGGTGTTTCTTTAAAGGTCGTGGCAGCTAAAAGGCATGTGACAAGTATTAAGTATGATTAGCCTACTTTGTGATTTGTGACTTTTTTGTGATTTGTTCAGATCCTACAATGGCATGTCAGTCAGCTTTGTTTCCAACCGTAAATAGTCTCATAAATAGCTCAATTGTCTGCCGTAGACATGTTCAATGTCCAACACAGTTCTTAAATTGTACTTAATTTAATCAGGTGGATTCATTGAGATTGAAATGTTTCTGTTCAGAGAGACCTGAGAACAAGAAACATTGCATTATAGAAACAACACAAATAGGTCCAGATGCCCACGATTGACAAGATTTAAAAAAGATTTAAAAAAAACAAATCTAGATGTCCGTTTGCAGTTATTTCCATTCCGCCAAAAGGTATAAAGTAGCTTAAACCGGATCTGCCAAGATTAGTTTGTAGCTGTGGCTCTTGAATTAAAATGTAGTTATTTCATATTGTAAATTGGATGCCTGGCGAAGCTTTACGACCGAAACATTGCATCTTCAGTAGGTTTATGGGAGACGTGTGCAGAAATTCAACACTTGCTTATTTGGTAAGCATTAAATTACAGAAAGAGGCAGTGTTAAAGGAGTTGCAATAAATACTAAGAATTAGTTCCATATGATGAGTTGTGAAGCCCTTATGATCAAGCTCAGGAGAACATTATTGGTAAAGTGGTAGTAGTGTTTCCCCCTTCTGCTGTATAACCTCATACATGCTGACCTAATTTTCTGTTACCTTTGTCAAACTCAGTTGGGCTAGACGTCTAGGCCAGCCTTTACCTCACCTAACCTTTCCCACTGCTAGTCATCGACCACAGTGATGTCAGCAGTATCTTGCTGACACAGTATGGACTCTTTCACTATCACTGGTTGAAACACATTTACATACTTTGATAGTGGAACCTGAACATCAATTCTTTTCTGTTTTTAAAAAGGTAGACCGAGAGAATAAAGTATGACTTCTCTCTGATTTTGATATGATAAAAAAAAGTGTTGCAGTATTTTTGATATGCAACTGTAAAAATAAGGGCTGATTTTATACACTGTGCTCTTTGGAGAACAACCCATAGCAACATTTTTTTGAATTAGTCCTTGCAGTTTTGGAGTTGAAAGGGTTAGATCACATGTTTAGCTGAGCACATGCCCAAAGAGCCAGAGGGGACAGAGTAAAGCCATGCACACTGAGAGACAAAGAGAAAGGTGTCAGACTGAAAGGCGAACAGTTAAACCTCAAGACAGACTGTTCAGGCTCTTGGCACATGTGTGGTGCCGACAGGATGCTTTAGAGTCTAAGGCATCTAAGAAGTCTAAGGCTTAGACTTAGACTTAGACTTTATTTCACTTTATTGATCCCTTTGGGATGACTCCCTTGGGGAAATTGAATTTCCAGCAGCTTATAAAAGTAGAAGCAGCACACAGGGCAGTTTGCTAACAACGACAAACATCAACTATTTGTAAACAGGTATAATAATAAGCTATACAAACGTTACAAAGATAACTTATTGCACAGTGAGTGGCCACCTCTCCTTCCCTTCTGTCCTTTGTACCCTATTTGTACCCTATTTCCTCCTCCTTCCCTCAAGTGAGGAGTTGTAAAGCCTAGAAGTAATCACCAGAAGTAATCACTGATTGAAGTAACTACTTCACCAGACTTAATCATTGTCAGTATGTAGACAGACTATGACAGACTTGAGGTCAGCAATTTGGAAGACCAGCTTAATTCATGTGGTTGCTGCTTTCAGTTGTTAAAGTCACAACTGACTGCACAGTACAGACTCTTGGTCTTGCTTCCTAGTTACGCTGCCTTCAATGATGTATTTGCATTTGATTTGTCATCGTCTTGACATTCTTTAGTGTAACTGTCTCGTGACCTAGATCCATTTATTTATGCATCATATACCAAAAGATTTTAAAGCAAGGGTTTCCTGTTATGTTTTATAGCAGATGTGCTCCACCTCACCCAGAACAAAGTCCAACTGACTGCAAACATAAAATAAACAAGATTAAAGCCATGCTAGTAGCTCTGCAAGAGCAGCAGTGCCTTCAGTTAAATGCTAGGTATAATATTTATTATGTTCACTGTCATTTAGTGTTAGTATGCAAACATTTGCTAACTAGCAAACAAACAAAACAAAGTAAAGTTGAATCTCTTGGAAATATCTTTATTCTTGCAGATATTTAGTCATAAACCAGAGTATTAGACAAATCTCTCTTGTGTTGCTAGAAATTAATAAGCTACACTTAGGTCACATAAAATATTAACCTCTAGGGTGAAACAGAAGAGAAACTATTTCACAGGAGAAATATTTTCAGCGAGTGTGGTAACTGTTTAGGCCGTGATCTACAAAGTGACTTTGTACTGACACAAAATGCCTCAGGATCAGAGTGACTGACCAGCTGCAAACAATTTCTGAGGAAAAACCCTGTAAGCAGTTTTAACTTTGAATCACGAGACTTCCACACTTAAATTTCAGAAGATAAAAATATCTGTTTGTGGCTGATGTTTGTAAAATACTGCGTATAGTGCTTTTGTGAATCCAAGAAAATGGTGAGGTACATTCTGTATTAGTGTTGATATTTAATAATTTATTTAAAATATTTTTTACATCATTTTTATATTTATTAAAGTGAATATGGGCTTTTGTTAACTTATTACATAGACCCATATTTTTAAAGATGTGCAACTAAGATATTTCTAAGATCAAACCTATCTTTGGCATTTCTGTGAATTTTAACATTGTATTTTAAACATACATACATACATACATACAGATACATATATATACATATATTCATATATAGCAGTATATATATATATATATATGTTAGAAACTCTATCCATCCATCCATCCATCTTCTTCCGCTTCATCCGGGACCAGGTCGCGGGGGCAGCAGCTTGAGCAGGGATGCCCAGACTTCCCTCTCCCCAGTCACTTTCTCCAGCTCTTCCGGGCAGGCCTCAAGGCGTTCCCAGGCCAGCCGAGTGACATAATCCCTCCAGCGTGTCCTGGGTCTTCCTCGGGGCCTCGTTTTGACTTTTTTGATTTTGACCATTAGATATATTGAAAGATGCTTAAAAGTGTGCTGCATGGCTCAAATGGTTTTTAAAACATTTTTTTATTTCAGTGAACAACCAGAAGTTCAGTGGGAGCTTATACACTAGTGGGATATTCATTAAGAGCTTTTTATTGTGATTAGGTTGTTGGAAAAAAATTGAAATCTGTATGAGCATCAATAACAAAGTAAATATTGCTTATTTTTTCTTTCAGAATGTGAAGGCCTGTCTCGCTCAGTGACTCGCTATGGTTCCACAGACAGCAGCGGGGAGAGTGACCATCAGAGTAACACTCATGGCAGCAACCACAGCAACCATCGGTTTCCCACGACAACGGCAGATCATTGGGTTGGAGCTGATCAGGAAGAGGAGGCCATTCGCCGGAAGTTGAAATACTTCTTCATGAGCCCTTGTGATAAATATCATGCCAAGGGCCGCAAGCCTTATAAGCTCGTTCTGCAACTGCTCAAGATCGTTATTGTCACAGCTCAGGTGCATCACGTGTCGCATCTTAACCCTGTGTTGCTATTTTGTTTCTCATTGCAAGGTTGCTTTTTATTGGGCCTTCATAGTTACAGTCTTTGTATATACACTTTCTGTCAATCTGCTCTCTGTATTTAGATTTAGTGCTTTAGTGAACTGCGTAATCGTTGTAGTAGATGTCTTAAAAGTGCGCCTGAATACTACAGCCTCATGTTTTTACTTCATCCCTTCTCCCGTCTCACTCTCCCTTCTATCCTTTTCTTTTGTCCTGACAGTTTTTTGTAACATGTTCCCCTCTTCCCTGCAGTTAGTGCTGTTTGGCCTCAGTAACCAGGTGGTGGTGACATTCAAGGAAGAGAACACTATGACCTTCAAGCACCTTTTCCTCAAAGACTACGATGAGTCCTCAGATGACTCCTTTGCTGTTTATACACAGAGTGATGTCTATGAGCACATCTTCTATGCAGTGGACCAGGTGAGCCCTGAGGAAAATAGAAAAACTGCTTCAGTGTATCAAGCCACTTATTAAAATTAGTGCTCAAATTATTCTTTTATTATTGTTTTAATTTGTCATTATGTTCTAACTGAAAAACAAATTTTGTTTTCTTTCTTTCTTAAACTGGTTTATTGAATACATGAAAACAATTCCTCCTTAAGACTTGAGGTAGAGTATTTAGGAATTTACACATTAAAATTATATATTATACATTAAAAGGTACAATGATGATGTTTCTACCTACTCATCAGGACTGGTGAAAGTCTTGCAGAGAAAAATGTCACCACCTGCTCAGGGCTCAGAGAGGCCATCATGACACTAGATTAAATGTTTGATTGAACAACCAGTGAGAAGTTAGTAAGACATTGTGAGTTCTACATGTCTCCATATAATGTTGAATCTGTCACATAGCAAAGCATTTTAACCTTGCCTCGTTCAAAGGGATTTGACTGCTGTACCATGTGCAGATGTTAACTGCTGTCTCGCTAGTAAGTCTGTTCAGCTCAGCTCAGCCTTTGACTGAACCCAACAGAAACTCCATTTCCCTTCATTTTCCTCTCATTACATATATGATGTCAAATCATAAAGACACGTGCCTCTCCCACCTCTCTCCCAGTATCTGGCCTTACCAGAGACCACAGTGGGACGATATGCATACGTCTACGGTGTTGGTTTCAATGACAGCGCGCTCTCCCTCTGCCAGCAGTACTACAAGAGGGGACGCATCGACCCAGCCAATGACACCTTCAATATAGACCCACACATCATGACAGGTACATCATCTACACTGTACAATGTGGAGGGGATATTGCAGAACTGTGATTTCCATTCGCCTATGGTGCCAGAAGGCTGTTGTCATCTCTGTGTTTTCCAGTGTGTTAAAAGAGAACAGTTCCCATTTAATGGTGGGGCCTGTAATGGCTAAGAGCAGTACACCAAAACAGATGTACCATGGTGTCAGTTTAGTTTTACTTTTTTTTATGTGACAAACTCCCATCAATAGGAGCAGCTGCTAAGGCACACTTCCTTTTTACACTAAAACAAGCACATGAGAATGTGGGGATAGTGCTGCAGACCACATGAAGAATGGACTGTCCATAGCTTGCACATAATTTTTTAACAGTTATAAGTCAAGCTGGTTACCTTTACCTTAACACTGGCATTTGTTTGCCTGAAGGACCAACTCCAGCAACTTCTTTTATCACTTCAAAAGGAAGTGTCTGAGTGGGACAGATATTTGAGAACGCTCTCTGCCTCCAGCACAAGTAGCTACGAGAGCAGGAGTGTATTCTCAAACAAAGTGCCTCAAAGGCTTTCTTTAATATATAAAAATAACTAACTCACACAACTCTCACACTTGCACACAATTAAAAGTGAATGCACTACAGTTGGTTAGCTGCTAATATGCATCTGTTGTCCCTGATGGAGGTTATACACAACACCAGTGTAAGAAGGTGTTGCGTACCCTTAGAGTTTCTTACTTCCTCTTATCACTTTGTTCATGAGTCAAATTTGACCAAATGAAGAGGAAGTAAGAACACTGGAAACAACCTCATGTTAAAATCTTGCAATTAATTATTATGCAAGTATGTCGAATGCTTCTTTGTTACCTGCTTCTTCTAATAATTCTGATAAGATTATTCATAATCATTTATGTTGTACTCACGTTATGGAGAGAAACAGCACGATGCCAGAAATTGGAAATCATTTTTTTCCCACTCCACCTTTTATTGTAACTTTGGTGTACACCAGTATTTATGAATCATGATTGTTCTCTGTCTGCTCTCCTCTATTTTCAGACTGCATAGGAGTTAACCCGCTGTCTGTCCCTCCAGCTTCACTCGCCAGCAGCTACAAGAACTTTACACTCAAGTTCCACAAGTAAGGCTTCATTTTTCACATGGCTTCGGCTTCTCCATGTTTGACATCCTTTGGTCAGATTTATCTCTCTAGTATCTGGTGATGACATTCAACAAGTCACTTAGCTCTGCTGCAAACGCACACTCAAGCATGTATACAAGAACACCAATAAAGATTTCCTTACAAAAACACACACAGACAGGTATGGAGGTCAGTCTTTCCAGCAACATTAAATGTGTGCTTCTGCCTCGCGATCTGTTTCCCCTCTTAAAAACTTCTCAATTTCTTTTTTCAAGGCTCATTAACGTCACCATAGAGTTCCAGCTGAAGGCGATCAATGTACAGACCATCATCAACAATGAGATTCCAGACTGCTACACTTTTCACATAACGGTGAGCAATAAAGGGAACGAATGGAGGTCTTGGATGATGGGCTGATCAGAGGAGCTGCCTTGTTCTCAATGTGGTTCACTTCCATTTCTGATGAGCTCAAACGTCACATATTCCTGAGGCAGTGATATTCACAGGATTATAAATATGATAAAATCTGATTTATTCATCTGCTGACCTCCACCAAGAGCAGTGAGAGCAACAGATTGGCAAAAGTATTCCCAGTTAGGGAGATTTAAGTGACTGTAGTTATACGTCTTGATTATTTGTGGTTGTGGAAGGCCACTCATTAAACGTAATGTTTGACTCTCATGGGCCAGTTTCACAGAAATATTTTTGATGTTTTATACATTTTATTCCCTTTTTCACTTACTCACTCAGAGCTACCATTTCACATTATATGTTTGTTTTTGTACAAATTGTTTCCCTACATAATAGTCTGCATGCTTTTTCAAAGCCTTCTCTGCACTGCCAAATAACTAAATCCCTTTTATTTGATTTTGTTGTTTAAACTGTACTTTAAATTTTAGTCTAAAGAATGTGTGTAATTTCATAACATGAGCATAAACCCCTCAAATTTCCCAACCTCCATCTTCTGTATTTCATTAAACAGACTTTATTGTCTGACAAAATACAGTTTCACAGGATATGAATTGTCTGCTGGTCACTTTTCTCATGCAGGTAGTCCTGGACAACAAGGCTCACAGTGGCAAGGTGAAGATCCGGTTAGAAAACCAGGCTACCATAAAGGAGTGTAAAGACCCAAGCGTATCTGGACAAGGTAGGACACCAGATAAATGGATGGGTGGGACTCTTGAAAAGAGAACAGAGCAGCCAGTAATATAAGACTCACAGCACTCATAGAAATACTGCTGCAGTAGTATGCAAAGGAAAGATGACACTTAACTAGTGGCAAGCAAAGCAGTAGTGATGCTACAACTATTACTACTACTTCTAACTAAAACACTGCCATCCCCTGCACTGCCTTCTCCCTTGTACCACCAGCTGAGAACTACACGCGTGTAGCGTTTGATGTGGCTGTGGCTCTGGTGTGCATGCTGTCACTGCTGCTGTGTGGACGCTCCATACTGCGAGGCATCATGCTGCAACAGGTACTAAATGTTCTGTTCCACTCAAAGGAAAACATACAACAGGGCCAAGACGCCTTGACAGTTCACGTGCGGCTGATGTTAGAAAAAAGGAAAAAACAAAAACAGGAACTGTGCAAGGCCATGACTGAAAAAGTGACTAAAATCAAATAATGTCTTGTTTCATGATAATAATTTGCAGAGTCAGGATATTACTGCATATGGATGCTTAAGTCAGCGTTACACTGCATGTGTTCTGCTCCAGGTTGTGCTAACTCCTCTCTTGCTGTCTCTCTCCGTGTTTATCAGGAGTTTGTGCAGTTCTTTAGAGAGAATCTGAACCGTAAAGTATGCTGGGCTGACCGAATGGAGTTCATTAACGGCTGGTATATCCTACTCATCATCAGCGACATCCTCACCATCACTGGCAGTATTATCAAAATTGGCATTGAGTCGAAGGTGCGTCCTGTTTCACCCTAAAATGGTAATGTCTGCTATAGTCTCTCCTTGCCGTTAGTTGCACAAGATTCAACAAGCTTCTAGCTGATGCCAGTGAGCACTATTGTAAGGCACATTTGAGTTAATCATCAACACGGTGTTTGCCATGCTGTGGACTTGCTGTGAAATCGTGCTCCCTGTATCTATAAAGTACCATTTCTTCCCTCCTAACAGAACATGTCCTCGTATGACTTGTGTGGCATCCTGTTGGGAACCTCCACACTCTTGGTGTGGGTTGGAGTAATTCGGTACCTTACATTCTTCCAGAAGTACAATGTAAGTCATCAGCTGATAAAGCTGCTGTTGATTTAATAACTTGTCTAAAGTTGACAAAATATTCTTCTTAATGGATTGATGTAATGTGATAAATCCTGTTAATCTGGTCCCCTTGTCTCTGCTCTCTCTCACATTGTAATTTGATCTTTATAATGGCTCTGTGCCTACATTAGATCCTCATCGTGACACTTAGAGCAGCCTTCCCTAATGTGATTCGGTTCTGCTGCTGCGTGGCCGTCATCTATCTGGGCTACTGCTTCTGCGGCTGGATCGTCCTGGGACCATACCACGTCAAGGTGAACATAACTGAAACTCTTGTAGACACGGATGTTATCATTTGGCTCAATAAAATCACTTAAACCTAAAAAGTCTTATTATTTTGGCCACTTGGGGGCAGCAGAAACAAGCTGTGAACAGAGCGTTCATACAGCACTGTTCACATAGTTTGTACATTTTCATTTGGATTTAAGAGCCTTTCTTTTAAAAGGAAAACTTTGTTCATTGTTCTTGTTAAGTAGTTTGTTTTGCAATTCTTATGACTCTCTTTTTTAGTACATAAAAATACTCCCTTCCTACTAGCAGTACTTTTAGTACTTTTTGTTTGCTCTCATCTCATTTGTCATTTGCAGAGGTTTGATTGCTGTTTTCTCTTCTCTCAGTTCCGCTCTCTGTCCATGGTATCAGAGTGCCTCTTCTCCCTTATTAATGGTGACGACATGTTCGTGACGTTCTCGGAGATGCAGGAGAGCAGCACGCTGGTGTGGCTGTTCAGCCAAGTTTACCTGTACACTTTCATTTCCCTCTTCATCTACATGGTCCTGTCGCTGTTTATCGCCCTCATCACAGGAGCATACGAGACCATCAAGGTAGGAAAAGTGGGGTTGACATAAACTAGATACTAAAAACTAGATAAAAATCTAAAATAATATTAACAGTAATGTGTACTCCTTGTTTTCCACAGCACCAAACCCAAGAACCCATCCACATCACCGACCTGCACGCCTTCATTGCAGAGTGTACTGATGCCCCGAGCTCTGGGAAGTTCAGGGGCCTGGAGACCTCACCATGCTCCTTCTTCTGCTGCTGTGACAGGTGAGAAGGGGGACTGGGGGGTCGATGAGGACTTAAATAATTACATCTTGGTGTATCTAAACAACATGTCAGTGGGGATACGTAATAACACACAGTTGCCACAAGGGGTAAAAAGGGAAAAGATGTGATGTGAGCTAGCTGGTTGTATCAGATTAACAAACTGTTCACTTCAACATTCCAGCCACACAAACGGCTTGAGAGAGACGGCTTGATTCGAGCTTGATCACTGTTTGCATGTTTAAGTCTGAGGGACCTCTAAAAGCATTTGACCAAAAGCACAGTAGGGATTTCTCATGGTGTTAAAGATGCATTGAATATAACTGCTATGTTTGATTCTGCACAAGAATCTCTTTTTCATGTCAAACCCCCCAACTCTCCTCCCCCCGGAAGAAAAATAAAAAATACAAAACTCTTTAAATATATGTTTCTTTTTTAACACCACGATATGTGTTTTAAGCATTTTGAGGTAGAGGAGTGACCACCATGAAAACCAGGTTAAAAAAAAATATTACATTTCTCGTTTGTTTTGTTCTTTGTTTTTTTTGTTTTTTTTTTATGGATTGTTTTTTAACATAATTTAAGTATGCGTCACTAAAGACCACCGTCATGTATCTCTAGATAGGAATATATGCTTATGATGGGAAATATCACTGCATGAGCCATCTTTCTGTGATTTCCCACAGAACGACAACATATGAGGACGTCCTGCTCGTGAACTGAAGGTGACCTCAGTGGCCGCAGTCTCCTGCCCTGCTGACCGTACTCTGCACACTCCTTACGCACAGTGTTTCTGTGCCAAATCACTGTATCTGGGTCAAACTCTGCACTCATGGGAAGGAGGAGTCACCCTCAGCTGGACAAGCACGCTGTAGAAGGAATATGTAATGGAGTAGAGACTGATGTGGTACTGGACCACCATGGAGGACTAATGCATAGACATTTCTCTGTTCCTTTTGTTTTTTTTAAAGCAAAACAGTATTTTTTTTTCTCACGTATTTAATGATGCAGCACCTGCTGAACCAGGAACAGGACCTTTTTTCAAGATACAAAGTGGGTACAGGTTACTATGAGGACTACAGTGGTGCTACAGGTGTTGCTGTCTGTTTTTATTGTTGTGTTTCTGCTTTTTACAGTATTTCAAAATAGATTAGCTCTCGAGGACAGAGCTCTTAAGGGCATGAGGCATTTATACATTTCCCAAAACATGAAAGGGATAAGTTATATCCTTTTTCTTACAGCCAGACAACTCAGTAACATCCCATATACTCTATCATATTAGCTCTCAATGTGACATGTAAGTTCATATAGAATGAGGGAAATCAATCTTTTAGGAGTCTGTCTTTTTTTTAGACAATTGGAGAGATGGCTTCCAGAAAAAAATCTGCAAAATGGCCCACAAATTAATTTGTTTTCTTTCCCACATGCTGCACTTCCAATATAAAGCCTCTAACAACATCTTGAGTTGTGGTTCTACAACACAAGCGTCACGTTGCCTTCAAATGTGGATATTATAGTTTTGTTTTTCAAACTGCTCTTGGTTGTTGTAGTCAGTTGTGTATAGTATTGCATTTATCTGCGTCCTCATCAATATAATATCACTAATGATGCACTCAGCATTGCCTGTAGTTAGCTAAAACAAGGAAAGCTGTTCTGAGGGCCCATATGCATGTTTCTTTAGTGATGCCAGAGAAGCAATGACTATCAGCCCCTTTCTGCATCTCTTTACAACACTGAAGACAGTCTACAAACTGTATCTGACTTGTAAGAGAAAATGACTTGAATTGCCCCTCAAAGTGGAGCAGGGGTTTTTTGGTGGATAACGAGAAGACTGCTTTATGACAGCAGAAACATATTTGTGCCTGTAATATCTGTAATAATGTCCTGTCATGCTGAATCGTTGTACTTTTACTGTGGTTGTTGTCTTCATAATGATGTCTTGTCTCAAACTCAGTGTAACTTAGTGACTGGATCTTGAATTTATTTTTATTTTTCCAAGTGCTGCATAAAACGCACAAAGGCTAAAGGAGCCTCACAGTCTGGACTCTAAAAGGAAAGATTATCTCTGATCTAAGCAGTAGTGGGTTCATACGATGATCCAAGTTTTTCCAGTCATCTGATTCTCTAATTAGCCAGCACTGTCATATTTGAGATAAATATGCTGATGGACTTTGGATCTACAACCGTTCCAAATTTATTAATGGCCTTAACATTTAAGTTATATGATGTGTGTATATATACCATATAGTTTTACCCAGACGTACCTTTCCTACATCTTGATGTTATCATGTTTTTATACAAATGATCTGCTCCTGATCTGTACTCGAAAAAAGGCAAACTTCAAAGTCATCTGATTGGTGTCATATTTATTGTCAGTCTACTGATTGAAGTTTCCTGGATCATCTGTGATATTAAAACATAGTTTTATGACCTTGTCCTTCCCAGTTCTTTGCAGTATTACTGTGATGCCAATATTCAAAAGCTTTTCTATGGACAACTCAACTGTTGAATAGCCTGCCTGGGCCCAAATGGAGGCACCCACTGCTCAAATTTCTCTACGGTCATGGCTACATTCCCAACCAATCCAGTTTGTCTGAACTGTTCACTATTAGAGTCCAGTTGTTATGCTTTTTTTTGGCATACACTGTCCTTCTTTTTCCTTTAATTAACAATCCCTATTTTAAGCCATCTTGCATATACTATGCATTTCAATTTTTGAGTCATAACAATTTATATGTTGAGGAAATCTTCATGTTTTTTGTTGACCTGTCAAACTACCACCATCCCACCTCTTTCTTACAAATGAGACATTTTGTTCAAAAACAAAATCCCCAATTCCCAGGCTGTCCTGAAAAGGTTTTGAACATTTAACATTATTTGACACTCATCCAATCAGAGAAGGAATGTTTCATGTTTCTACGACTCCACAGACTCTGTCAGCTCAGTTTTATATACTCAGTAACAAGCCCACTGCAAACCTTACATAGATTTGGTTATGCCCAAAACTGACAAACTTGGGCCCCCTGAGGTTGAAGCGTGTAAGGATGGTGACTTCATGAAAAAATGACATGTTGTACTTCAGCATTTCTTTTTTTTTTTTTAGTAAATATATATTTCATACTGTTGATACTCAATTAAAATTCAAATAAACGACAAAACAAAATCAATTTCACTTTGTGTCTGTGTTGTCTTGATCTGGTCTGATACAGTTACTCAGGGTGCAGTTCCATTGGACTTTCAAAAGGGGGAGCCAGTTGTTCATGTGTCTGAGCATGATGCAACACTGTACCAAAAGGTCTACATCTTTGTCTACAAGTTAAAAAAAAAAATACATGGAAGATTTAAAAGAAAACCAAGATCTTAATTTTTGCAGATAAATCCCTGAATCTAACATGGGGTCAAACAGCTGTTGTGAACTCCCTGCATGTTTTATTTGCGCCGCTGCAGCACAGAGCATCCACAGGGGGGTGATTATAACGCTGGATTTTTTTTCGCACAGTCTGTTATGATGAGCTCATTTCCTGGTTATTGAGCTTCTCAAGCAAGGCTTGGCAGCTGATTTAGCACATCTTTGCCTTGCACCCACTTAACCTAATATCATCATACATTATGTAGACCACTGCTCTGATGGTGCCGTGATGGATCATGTCAGACTGTGTGAGAGGGAAGGAAAGGTAGAATTCACAGATGAATGAGACCCAGAATAGAAAACTGTTGTTTTTCACTTTTGCACAAAATGTGTATATTTGCAGGACTCTTTTTACTCAGTGCATTTGATACACAAAGAAAGCCCAAAGATAATGTCTTGCTCCAGACACTGCTAATGGTCTATTGGTTGTAGTTTCAGTGCACTGAGGTCGGGTGTGGTCCTTTGTCGCTTGGTCCAGCTTGATCTTAGCTTGATTTGCAATGTGCTCCATTCACTCACTTGTGACTGGTCGTTTGAAGTTCATGGCCTTTGTATTAACAAACACCTCAGATCAAAAATGCAGGTCTGCAGCAGGCAGCACTTTCCTTTTCCTGTCTTATATAATGAGCAGCTGAATCTGCAGCCACCTGAGTTTGTGTTTAGTGTGCTGGTCTCTGTCTGTGTGTGGGCTTGCAGAGTGTGTTTTGTGCCACAGGCAGTGCATGCAGCTGTCTCAGTTAAAGACCACTCTAAAGAAACAGATTTAAAGGCAGCTAAGTCTGTGTATAAAAACCTTGCAGATTATCAGTTCATCGTAATGCTGTTAAGGATTTCAACCAGAGCACAGAGCTGAGCCACACCCCTGTGGCACAACATTATGAAGCAGTCTGAAATGGATGGGCAGGATGTGGGGGATTTAGTAGCTTTTTCAGCTCTGTAATATAATGATGGATGCTATTAGTGCCAAGTTAAGTCAAATAAGAGAAGAAACCTAAACTGGTTTACTGACATACTTCTGGTGGATCCACATCCAAGAGAAACAAATTTTTTTCAAATATGTTTGACACTCCTTTTTAAACGATGCAGCTTTGAAATGTATGCTAAAATGAGTGTGAGTTTCAGGATTAGTGAAAGTTTTGGGTTTTCCCCCTCGCTCTGGCACAGAGTCCCTCGCAGACTGGAAAGGCTGACAGGCTGCTGATGAAACAGATGCCGGAGTCCTGTAAAGAGCAGGGATGGAGAGGAGGTGGAGCTGCGACACGACTCTCTCTCTCTCTCTGTGTCTCACACACACACACACTCTCTCTCTGTCTTCCTCGAGACATACTGAGAATGTGTGTGCTGATGATTCTGTGGTTGATGATTTCTGGTAAGCCTTCATTCCTGCGTTCACTCACAGAGTTTTCGATTCCTGTTTGCCCGAGGTTTTCTTTAAATGTTTCCATTCTTTCTCCTGGTCTCTGAGTTTTATTAGAGAAAACAATAGTTAACATCAGATGTATTGACCCATTCACTCTTTTCTCTGTCTGTGAGTTGCTGCAGTCTTTGTATGTCTTCTCCCTTTTCATTGATTTCTATTGTGGAGCCTGCAGCTGCAGCTCAACATTTAAAAAAAAAAAAAAAAAAAAAAAAAGCATTCAACTGAAATCTATTGTGGGCTTGTACCACAGGGAAGTGGACACTGTGCTAAAATACAGAAAAAAGAACATGTACATTTTAGAGAAACTTTCTTCATTCTGAAAGAATGTGTTTTATTCAGGCACGCTTCCAGCTATCCAGATCAAGAAACAGAATAGTCTTTGTGTGTGTGTGTGTGTGTGTGTGTGTGTGTGTGTGTGAATAAAGAAAAACTCTTGCAACTGGGTGTCTCAAATTTCATTCTAAGCTAGTGGAATAAACATACGAGTGGAAGAAACGGACAAAGAGCGTATGTAGATTTTGCTTCACTGAATTTACACCTCATGAACTTTTCATGTCTAAAGCCCCAAAACAGATTCTTGGGAACTCGTTTGTTGGGACTGAACGACTGACTTCTCTGGCTGGTTTTGTCACTTGATACAGAAAGAGAAGTAGTTACACACTTGACTTACACAGCAGGTGACAATTCAGTGGAAACACTGAAACCTCAATGCAATTTACTTTCACAAATTAAAATACTCCTGATTTCCATGTAAATCAGCCCCCAGGAGTTGTTTCACATGGTAGAGCTAGTGTAGTCAAGGAATAATAATAATAACATCCAACTTACATAGTTACACAGTTAGTGGTAAAATAATGGAATGAACAACAAAAATAATGCAAGCAAAAACACGAAATGAAATTATAAAATGTAAGGACAATAAAATAATATTGAAAGTAGATGAAAATTTAAAATGTCCAATCTCATATTTGAAAAGACAACATTGACAGGAGCCCCATTTGAAAAGATTTCTGTCCACTATAACTTAAGTGAAGGATCATATTAACCGGAGAAACTAAATTATATTTTCTTTTGAAAGGCTTCTTCGGAAGCCTCATCTTTCAGATGCGAGGTGAAACGTCTTCAACAACCTAAAGATATCCGGTTGCCTTCGCTTCTAGCACTTCAACTACCACCACCCGGATGACTGAGAACTTACATCGACATACTTTCTCTTTCCCTGCTGTCTTTTGCAGACTGAAACAGAGAAACCTGCGTCATCTCGGCCTGGACTCTGAGACCGGGCTGTGATATAAAGAAAGGACAGGAAAGACACACGCATTTTACTGCGCAGGGCCTATCTATCAAACAAACAAACATAAAATACTATTAGTTGCTTTATGGGAAATGTGACATCCTGCAATTTGGAGATCACGACCATTCCTTTGTAAAACTTGTCTCTCGTCAGTCACCTTCCTTTATTCTTATTATTATTCGATATTAAATTGCTCCTGACACCCCCTGACAGTCTTCCCTGGGCCCCCCCCCCGTGTGGCCCCGGACCCCCCGTGAGCCACAGGGCAGAGCTCCAGCTCAGTTTGAATTTGACGTCACTCCTGCTTTGCATAAACGCCAGTCTCGCGCATTTGATTGGACCGCTGGTGGGATTTAATCTGCATTTTCTTTTATGACCACCACGCTTCGCCTTCAATCTGCTGCCGGACGTCTCTGTCGTCCCCCCCCCTCACACACACACACACACCAGCACCCCACCCGCCCGGGTCCACCTTTCATGAAGGGAAAAAGCCTTCCGCCGCCAGTCGCTGCTCAAACGTGGAGGGAAAGACACGGAGAGGGACGCTTGCAGCTGACTGCGCGGCTCCATTGTTTAGTCCTCTGAAATTTACGGCTCTGTCGACATATTAAGTGCAATTTGCCTCAGTGCTGGACCAAGAGGGAGGGACTGTTTGTTTCTCCAGGAGTCGGCTGTTGAAAGGTACGTTGAATTGTCTACGTTGTAACGTTTCTGGCGCGAGCGAAATTATTTAAGCAACGCTGCAGCGCTTTCTCGTTTCTTTGTTTTATTTTAACCTTGTGGTACCTTTAGAAATAAATGTAGCAGTAAGGGAATCTCGTCCCGTTTTTTGCTCGGTCATTTAAGTTGGCCAAACATTATTTGTTTTGAAGCCAGACGCCCTCTTTGTAATGTGGGGTGGCCAGTTTGTGGCTGGATGTGATGATGGGAGTGTAACGTTAGCATGGCACGAAACGGCAGGGTGGTGGTAACAGCGTGTGTTTTACTCCGAGAAAGCCACATGTGTGGGTTTACAGTGGTACAAGACTCAGCTGGTTTGGTCTTACTTGTGACTGGATCAATTTATTGACTTCTTTAATGTGTTTCTCTCAGCAAGCTGCCCCAGCCTAAACCGCTATTGTTCTTTAAGGCTAAACGGGGCCTTTTGCTAAACCTGGGAGAAACCAGTGTGTTTGTTCCCAGAGACAAATGGTATTATTAAAGCTCTGGTTGAGGCTCAAAAAACACCCAGCAACTCTCAAAACAATGGCTCCAAAAGTGATGTCCCGGGACCACCTAGGGGTCCTCGCCAGGGGCCCAACAACGCGAGGCACATTATGATAGTACTGGAATCTGGGATTATAGGACATTGGTGGTAGATATACACGAAGTAGAAGCTTGCACGTCTGTCTTTGCAAGTCCGCCACTGCCTTGTCAGTTTTTGTTTTTCATGGAAAAGATAACATCATCTCTGTTTTCACATTTGTTTCCTTGCACGTGGAGTGATCTTATTCTTGACTTTGCAGAGCGACATGAAGAAAGAAAAAAGAGGAGTAGAAAGTGCTCAGAAGCAGGCTATCAGGCTGCATCACATGCAGATCTCAGTGATAGACTGATGCTGTTTTGGCTCAGAGTCTATATGACATAGCTAATTGGTGTGTTATGGTCTGTGTGGGTGTGGTGGGCATGGTTAGGGTGTGGGACCAGTGACGTTATGCTTGGCTTCACAATGGTATTTGGCATGCAGGCACTCACTGGGGAGTGTGTTGCCTCCTAAAAACCTGTTTGTTACTGCTGCCAGGTTATGTGAGTGAGTGATGTGAGCTGGGGAATTTATCATCACTTGGGCTTGAAACCAAGTGTGAATGAGACATGTGCATGCTCTTTCTCCCTCCATGCATTTCCTGTCTTTCTGGATAAGCTTGAATATTGTAGGTCATTGATGTCGTGTCCCACCTGAGAGATGTAGGACTCAGCTGGTGTATCATTGTGGCCCCCTGTCCAGTGTGCACTGGTCAATAGTTTAATATTGTGCTGATTGACTGAGCCTTGTCAATAAGTCTGCACCTGACTGTTATTTTCATTATTGATTAATCTGCTGATTATTTTCACAATTGATCTGATCATTGCAGCTCAGCTTGCCAGTAAATGCAGTTTGGAAATGTCATGTAACTGTGTAATATTTCCAGGTGCCAGTGGGGCCAATTCTCATAAAATTATGATGTCAGGTGTGAGTTTAGTCTCATGAACTCTAAACATAACGTTACGTTTTGGTGACACATCCTAGTCCAGCCGGATGAAATGTTGGTCTTTTTGAGGTTAACGATCTTATTTCCAGATGAGCAGGAATGGGTTCTGTGAAAAGCCCACATCCTTTTCCAGGTTCAGCCTCTAAAATGGGACACAGCCTGTGTTTTTACACTGCAGAGCCACTTCTGCTGTCCACACCGCTGTTTCCCTTTCCTCTTCCTGAAGGCCAAAGCAAACCATGGGAGATTGAAGCAATTTTCTCGTTTTAGTACATCCTATGACCCTGAGAGGAGATTAAGTGGTTTAAAAAGAGGGAAATGTAATCGTTATGCATATGTCATACTCTAAAGGACTGACTTCTCTGACAGAGGTGTGTAGCTCCTTCACAAAGTTATTTCTAGTACATAAACTAAATTATCTACAACATTTAGTAGTAGTTGTCACATGGGTTGGTGATATTGGTTTTCCTGTTTCAATCATGATAAGACTGTCACAAAACTCCACTCGTTTGTTTTATCTCTTGGTTCACTGAGTTGCCAAGTTCAAGTTCATTGCATGTTGTATGTGTCAGCCCTCTTTCCTCCTTCTCCTTTTTCTTCTCCTTTTCCTCATTTATATGCAGATTGCAAACCAAATTTAAAGATGCACACCACCACCTACTGTATCAGAGCATGTTTGTGTTTCTTGTTACGTCAATGATGGCAAGATTGTATGATAATATAAATTTCCTCTTATCTAAATTAGCTGGCATCTATTTTGATAATCGATTAAATGTCACTTAGCATCCTGTTTTGCAATTATGATTCTTAGATGCATCGCAAGGTGAATGACTCTACGTTGATTCACTGATGTCAGAAATTGATTTTGGTTTTTAATTTTGCACTTCATCTTTACGGGAGGCCGCTGTTGCATGCATGTTTTGATTTTAACATATGAATAAATATGTTTGCGAGATAAACATAAAGTTTATTGTGCATACTTTCTATGCCCACCATCACCCAGAGACTGATGTTAAGAATGAAACGGCGATCAGCAGCAACAGATGAGACCAGATGCCTAACACACACACTGCAGCTTTAAAATTAACCCATCTCTGTAGAGAAGGAAAAAAGTCTGCGCTCAGTCTGTTTCACCTCAAAAGCCCTGGCCGACGCCCACTCGGCGTTTCGGACAGCAATTGTTATCCTCTGAGCTAACTTTACGGCTGAGAGGCTGCTCCTCATGTTATTAACAACACTACGGAGCACTCCAACTCCCCCCCCATTTTGTTATTCACATACTGCCAGGAGACTGTGAGGTGCTTTCAAATTAATTAATTCATTAAAGCAGGTAACTGCAGGGCATTTATCTTAATTGTCAGTTGTGCTTCACATTGTATTCCAGTGGAATGAGGACAGTGGTGAATGATTTATCACATAGTGTACTGCAGCAAGAGGAAAACTGTGCTGGCCCTTCATGTTTGTTAAATCAAGAATTGATTCTGAATCGGACACGTAAAGAATCAGAATCTAAATGTGAGATTCTCAAAGATTCCTGCCCCAGGTTTGTGGGACCAGTGTGGTGGCTGCAGTTGTTGGTTATTTCAGGCGTGACAGTCTCAAGGAAATGCAGGTGGTTGAAACTGCAACATTTGCTGTTTTGTTTAAAATGGATGCCACACACCAGGAAATAAATCAAGTCCGCTGTTCTCTGACAGTGTCTTGTCTTGGTACCCTCTCTTACTGTAAGGATTTTCTCAAGTTTTTAAAGCTATGTTTATATATTATATTTTAAAGCCAGTTTCAGTATCCTTCATGAAAAATTTAATGTAATCGAAGATAAACTACCGGTAGTTTGGTCTCTAGTGTCAGCTTCACTCTGTTCTGGTCTGGTCTACGGTTGGATTAATACATCTTAGGCCTGATGATTTGTGTTGTTTATTCAGCTTAGCGTGGGTTCATGTGCATCAGTGCAACAGCTGTGAGAGGTTATGATGGTTGTAGATGTCAGGGTCAAGGGTTCAGATCTACTCCTCACCCTGATTCCACAGTGTGAGAACAAAACACATTTAGCAATTACTCTCTGTTGCATCAACAAACATCAGGGTATTTATATGGTCACTATGGTGCAGATTTTAAGGCTAAAAGCATTGTTCACATTTGTGAGGCAATTGAAAAAACTATTTCTTTGAAACACAAGGGGCCAGGGGGTCAGGTGATCCTGGTGATTATTTTACTCGATCTCTAGCCTATTCAGAATGGATGAAAACATTGATCTTTTTGAGTCAGCACAAGCAATAGAAAATCATGCATGCAGCTGACTGAAAAGTTTCCATGCAGTGATTATTTTCATTAATGATATTAAGTATTTTGTTCATTAAAATTTTAGAAAACTGTGAAATGACCACTGCAATTTTGGAAAGAACCTTGGGTGAAAAGAAATGTCTTGTTTTGTCAGGCCGTCAGTCTAGAACCAAAAGGTGTTCATTTTACTAGCAGAGGTGGTGGTGAATGTCAGTCTGTGAAGGCTCTCATTTGTTCTGCAGGGAAGTTGGCATATTTCAGTCTGGCAGTTGATCTGAGAACTCACTCAGAAATCATGACAGTTGAATGGAAAGCACATCCTCTGTACAGGGCAGAGTGTCTGCTTGGAGGTCAGCTGCCTTTACCGCTTTTACCTGAAGCTGGTGTCAGTCTCAGTCCCACACTGACACAAGGAAACTCAATGCTTGCCTGCTTTACTGCAACTGTTGATGACATTCAGGGTGAAACTGTATTTCATCATTCACCCTTCAGGTTTGTTGCGTATCTCCTGTGTTGCTCTTGGCTGTTCAGTCGTGGGGTGGTGTGTGTGTGTGTGTGTGTGTGTGATGGTGTGGTGCTGTAACTCTCGTCACTGTGGTTTGGAGGCTGGTACTCTCCTGCCCATTAGGATAAAGTGGTGGATGCTGGCGCTGCATTTTTAGGCACTCAGCCTGTCTGGGACTGTGAAGCTGGGCTCAGTGCACTGTAATTATTGAAAGAGTAATTCAGCACATTCATAGTCTGTTTGTTAGTTCACTTTGGTAGTCTTTAGAATGCCATTCTAAAGGTATATTTTGCTATGCCATGTGTACTTAGAGTGGTACAAATTGCAGTATTGCAGAATGTAGTTATTTTTGAAGTTGTTGGGAGAAAGAACTGTAGAGAAATCGCCTGTCACCTTTTAATGAAGTCAAGGTCCTACGGGCTCAGGCGGGTCATTACAGTTATTCAGGTTTTTTAAATTAAAAATAAAAAAACAGCAGTAGATTGTGTGTAATAAGTCTAATTTAACTAAATTAGATTTTATATTACAGAAGGAAGAGGATGATGTTGATGTCTCTACTTGTCTTGTCTCTACTTGCTACTAGCAGTGTCTACTGAAGAAATCCTATATATTCGCAACTTTTATTGATCCAAGGCTGTCTGAGGTGAATCAGAGTGCACAGCAGCTATAACAGTGTTTGTGTTGAGCGGGATGGGCATATCCTGTTATCATGCTTTGCTTCTCCTCTTAATGTGCATGTGAAAGTCAATCCCGTGTGCTTAGCAACTGGTTTGTGTGTGTGTGTGTGTGTGTGTGTGTGTGTGTGTGTGTGTGTGTGTGTGTGTGTGTGTTTGTTTGTTTGTTTGTTTGTTTGACACAGTTGTGGGGTGTGGCTGACAGAGGCAGTCAGGAGAGGTGTTGGATCACTGTCCATCTGGCCTGAGCTCACCCTGCCCAGTCAGAGGTGTAGTAACTGATCTGGCCCTCAGGCTCTCCAGCATTGTATTGACTAGCTGCCTGTGTGTAGCTAGTTGGCTGGCTTTAATATAACAAAACTGATGTCAGCTAGGGCTGTATAATGGCAAATACGTACCCCGATACAGAGTTTACACTTTAAATATGCGAAGTTCAGTTGAATTTTTTTTTTTTTGCATTAAAAACTGTGACGATGCCCCACATTTCCCATCATGCCATGCTGGACTGAATACTTTAAGTTAGGTGTTTTATTTTATAAAATGCAAGTTATGTCTTTGTATCATTTCTGTTCAGAACATGTTGGTTTATGTTGGTTAATTGTCAGTTTGTGCTGTTGATAGCTTTAACCATTCCTGAGAAGGGTTGACTTTTGATCGGTTTTGATCGCCCATTGACAATCTCATTTATCCTCAGTTGAGTGATATCAAAATACAAGCCATTGTCCAATCTTATTATTTAGTCTTCCAGGCTTTAAACTCAGCACAAGATGAACCACTATCACGTCTGCACAGTCCTCTCCAGACCCCTTCGTCTAATTTCATGAGCTAGTTGACTGTGAAAAGCAACAGGAAATATGGAAAAAGAGAGGGAGATAACATGGGGTGAAGGTCCTGAGAAGGAAGCGGGTATGGCTTTTATACTGCACTATGCCAGGTCTAAATCTTTTTTATTGCCACGTCTTCATTCTTCATCTCCTTCCCTGCCTTTATTTTCCATCCATGTCTAGCCACCCCTCTGCAGCCTTTCTACTCATTTCTACCGCACATCCTGTTAATAAATGAGGTTTATTTGTGCATTCTGTACATCCATATGATATGCATAGTCTACTGTACAAGACAGGCTGAGACGCCATCCATTTCCTTTGCCCTCACCCTGCAGCCTATTTGATATCCCTGGGTACTTGTGGGTAAAGTTACCCAAACCAGCTGCTCCTCTGTCCCGTTGCACAAGTTAATCCACTCAAAGCCCACCCCCACTGTCCTCAGCATCATGCCGGGAGGGCGGGGTCACATGGTGAGCAGTGCAGACAATGGGACTTGTCCTCCCATCCTCCCCCTCATAGTAATGTTACAGTCAGTTATGCTGATGATCATGTTTGACATTGTTGTTTTTAACCAGATCTGATTACATGTACACAAGCATACACTCATTTTTTCCCCCATGGTTGACTATAATACTAGTGATTACTCGCCTCACTGTCAGTCTGGCAGGAACTAGTTGGTCCTTTTTTGAAGATCCTACCATGTTTAGAACAGATTGTAACCCATTTCCCTGCAGCCTTTTAGATCACTCTGCTGCCAGTAGCCGCTAGTCCATCCTGTTTTACTCCCTTGAAGGCTAACAGGCTTAGTCCACTTAACTTGTAGCCACATTTAACCACCTGCTCCTAATGTCCTGATTGAGTAGCTTACAATCACTTAGCATGTGTTAGTGTCCCGTATGGAATTGATTAGAGTGAGCTAC
Source organism: Scatophagus argus (assembly GCF_020382885.2). NCBI lineage: Eukaryota > Metazoa > Chordata > Actinopteri > Scatophagidae > Scatophagus > Scatophagus argus. The sequence continues at coordinate 12,430,310 of NC_058494.1, read as the reverse complement.
GTGCTTAACGTCAGGCTCAGTCCTCCCTTGATGAAAGTGTTTTGTTTTTTCTGCTAAAAGAAATGACTGTTTTGTCCCATGGAGTGCACTAACCTCAGTAGTTTTACTTTTATCTATGAAGAAAGAGTGAACAGAAAATTTGTGCATTTCTCCCACTGTTATAATTAAATGTGTACTTATAAGCCATTCCTCACCTGCCTACTTATTATCATGCTGTATCATTCTGGGTTAATAAGTAGCCCTGTGACAGAGTAGAGTTTGATCTTTAGACTTTAGTTGGATGTTTTCCAGGTTCCTTTTCCTCCAGCAAAGTACAAAGGATTTCTCATTAACATGTTGTTGTGACAATGTGTGTGGAGTGAAATTTATCTTGTTGATTGTGTTCTGCAAGGAGCGAGGAGTCTCTGTCCATAGACCTGTCTTACACACTTACACATAGACATACTGAAAATAACATCCAGCCACAGGCATCAACAGAGGCTTACTCGCAAAGGCATCAAGGAACAGCTTCAGTGATGGCTAGGACCTAGTGGTAAGGCATTAAAAAGGATTAATATAAATTCAACACAATATTGATATTGCAAGTATAAAAAAGCAGCAAAAAAAAGCAGTCCTACCCAGCCATAACCCTTCCCCTCCATCAGTGAGTTCATTAGAAGGGGGAGGGCAGCAGTGCTGTGGCTTTGTGTGATGTTTTTATTATTAGATTGGATGAATGCATCATCTACCATACAGGATGCTGACAACAGACGTTGGAAACGGATAATTCATGTTGGAGTGCTTCCTTTTCTATGACATAATGAAACCTTAACACATCACTGCTGTTGTATAAGGGGAGGGAAAAAAAACCACCACACAACTGGTAATATAGTTGTTGTGTTTCATTGGATATTTTTATTTTCAGAATGGCAAGAATTTTATCATTCATAAATTGTGCCTAGTGTTAAGGCCACAAGTTATTTTTAATAAGGGAATTTTACATTGTTTCATTTGCATTCCTTTAGTTTGGCAGCTCTCTCATAATATACTTGTGATGTTTAGTTGCTCTCTATTTGCCTTAAAAAAAAAAAACTAATTCAGAATGGCAAACCAAATCGCACAGAAGACTTGCATTATGTCACTTGTAATATAGATGCAAGTTGTAATATATTTATTCTGGCCCTTGGACAGGTACAACAAGTAGAACCACATATGGTAAAATGTTGGGTACCTTGTGCATAGTTTCTATTAAACAAAAGAAAAACATTGTCCCCTATTCACATGTCTGAAGATGGCCATAAGTTTGCTGGATCACAGGACAGATAGTCCTGAATCATGGATAAGTTCATAGATGCAAATAATTTCTATTTGAACACACATGTACTCATCACAATCAGCGAGACACTGTGCCAAAAATCAATAATCCAATGGATGAGTTGCACAGACACTGATTCTAACTGACAAACTAAATCATCCTTCATTGGGTTGAAATTTATTTTCTTGTTTTTAATTTGGTGCAAGTTGTCACCACCATTTTAAGATCAGATCATGTTAGATTACTTTGCTGAAGATAAGTTCGGTATTCACTCATAAAGAGCTTAAAGCACAAAGATAGAAGAAGGGACCAGTCTGTGCCCACTGTGGGCGGGCCAGAGTGCCCTTTTATCTTGTGGCTAAGATATTGCTCTATTTTACTAATATCTTTTTCTATTCTAAATTTAATTATCTGTAAATATTTTCTATGTATGTAGCATGAAGGGAACTACAAACTTTATTTCTGTTGTGCAACTCAGTGTTGCACTAGGACAAATAACATTGATTCATTGAAGAGACCAATAAGTGCAATGAGATGATAGAGATGCTCACCGACAGTGATGGCCAAGCTGAATCTCTGGCTTTGAAAATGTTACCTTTTTTGGTCATCGCAGCTTCATAAAACTCCATGCATTCTAATGCATTCTTGTTTTGTATTTTTAATGATGCATTCCTGTCCCTTAGTCTGCTTTTAACTTGTGTGTAGATCTCATTGTAAAGCCCAAACCTGATTTCATTAATCCTAACTGGTTAGCTTTGTGATGCTGTTCTAAGCCAGTGTACAAAGTCACAATTATTCGAGAGAGACATTGAAATTGAAAATCGTCACCCTTCTTGGCCTTGAAATACCCTCCAAGGTGTCATGATGCGTGTTGTTTCTGCAAAGACTCTTGGTGTGCACTGATGGAGTCATCTATTCAGCGATGTGCTATATAGAGCTGTATATTCATAAACCTTCGGCTCATGTGTACTCTGCCTCTTCTCAGTGTGCTCTGAGACGTACGTGTGTGTTCCAACAGCAGATTGAATTTCTCTTCTTTCTCTCTCCCTCTCTGTCACTCTGTATGTGTGTGAACTAAACACTCACTTGGTGATACAGCACAAACAGCACTACTGCCTTGTATGGTCAGATGAAGCAACAGAACTTTACACACAGCCTCCCATTTCTCTGAGTCAGTTTACCAACCCTTTCGAGGAGAGTGTCTGTAAATTTTTCAAGTTGTTATAGTAGATGTGGATTGGCGTATAAGTGAGCAGTTTTCCCAGCATCTGGTCTGATCCTCTAAGAAGTGGTGTTAGGAAAACCCCTTCCTTTCCCAAACATGGTTAAACCTCTTGTTTTTCCTCCTTGCTCCACTGCATAAACAGAAAGCCCTCTTCCTCTTAGCCTTTTCATTATTTGCTCACAGTTGGATGTATATACACGTACACAGTACTGCCTGTGTTTCTTCCTGTGTGCATGCCTGTCCCTCAGACGCACACCAGAGGAAAGTTAATGACGGACAGAGGGCCTTCATATCTCATTTGTAAACACTATCTTACTCCACTCTATTTATACGGTCTGCTGGATACTCCCAGACCTGTACGCACTGTCAAGTTCACTCGGACAGCTTTAGTTTGTTTTAAATATCAAAAGGTGCGGTTCCTGTAAGAATGTAGAGATGAGTCACCTGGGCCTGTTGAACTGAAAGAATGCCGGAAATGGTGTGTTTGCATGTTAATTTGTGCAAATTAACACTTCATGCACACTTTCATCCCACACATTCTTTACTCACTTGCACACTGTTCTATCTCATGTATGTCCACACAGCACACATATATTCACTGGACTCTCCCTCTGACCCTTTCACTCCCTGTTCTCACTCACTCACACACACTCACACACACTCACACACACATGCACACACAGCCAGCTGTCACTGCCCTGAGGAGTCTTGAGGAAGTCTGTGGAACTGGAATGTGGATGGGTCAGATGTGCTCTTGATACCACTGCTGCTTTAGGCATGTGCTTTCTGCCATTAATCATCTTGAAGCAGATGCAGCATTGACATGAATCTTAAAGTAGAAACTCAACATCAGGCAACTGAGGCAGCTACTTTAGTAATCAAACTAGGCCTGCAGTTTAAGGTTTTTTAAGGTTTAAAGACAGTTTAAGGCCACTGTCAACATTTTTCAAAACCAAAAAAGGTGGTCAAGATTTTTGCTTGAATAATTGAAGGGTTGCTCAGTTAGTAAAATAGTTGCCAATTATTTGTTGACCAGGTAATTAATTCAGCCCAAATTTAAAAATTAAAAAAAAGGATGTGTAAGGAATATAAGACCTTGAAATGGGTGACATATGATCCTAATTTTCCTTCCTGCTTTCTACTGCTGTGTGTAAATGTTTGCTTTTGCTCACAGTTTAGACACACAGTAAGTCTGTTTCACTTCTGACGTGTGCTCTCTTTGCCATTTTTTAATTGCAGCCAGCAGTCTGGGGTAAATCTACAAATGACATTAAGCCCCAGCATCAGTATCAACTGCCCTCCCTCTACCACCACCTCCAGCAATCTGCACAATGCATTCCAACCCCCTGCCATGCTCTCAACACAGCTAAATCCCTATCTGCTTGTATCAGACACTGTATTAAAATTGACCCATTTTGTCAGGCACCACTCCTAAAGTCTGGACACGTAAAGCAAGAGACTGAGAGATGTGCTACGACAGATGCAATTAAACTGCCTTCATACAGAGGTCAGGAATGCGATTTAACGGCACACTAGGCCATATTTCTTTATTAGAAGAAGTGGAATGTAAATACCACTGAGGCCATTGAGCTCTTTGTCTGTCTAGACAGACTCCCTCAAACAAGCTTGCAAAGTGATGGCTACATTTATAAACACACACACTCTTCTCCCGCTGGGACTAAACGTATTGCTGCAGTTGTTTCAGTCTTTGAGCCTTTGTCTTTATCACAATACTTGCAGCACATTGTAATTGTCACTAGTGGCGTTGAGCTAATGGTGATATTAGCCATGTCGAGCTGGCTAGAAAGCATCCTCTAATATGGTTTTAAATCTTCAGTGAACTAGGATTTGTTATGCAGATGTGGACTGAGAGAATGGCAGACAACAGAGGTTTTCTTGTATGCCATCAAAATGCATGAAGCTTTTCATCTTGACCGTTTGAAAAATGTTGCTGGTTCTGTTGTGCATTCATGTTTTCAGAATGTAAAATCATGTTCCCAGCCAGGTGTCAACAGCTTGTAGAATCCCAAAATTGTGTGTATTTTTGGTGTCAAGTGTGTTCTAATGGATATGAAGAAAGTGCCAGTGTTGCAGAGCAGTCTCAATGCTCTGCCACACTAGTAAAACCCCACTTACCCGTGTGTGCTCGTGTGGATGATCCGTTCATTTCTGCTTTGTGCAGCGTCACGTAGTGACGGCTGGTTAAAAGATGATGCTCTTACTTGCCCCATGAGTATTCTGATTCACTCTGCTTTCCACTAAGCCCCTGACATTAGTAGCTGGACCGACAAAACTTTGCAATGCCATGCACATCATAATGCCAGTCCAGCTCCCTGTCTCACCTTTTACTATCTCTTCTCCTTTCAGAGTTGTGAGAAGGGACAGATGTGTACCTTACTTTTTAGCTTTTATTGTATGGTTCCTAATTTGCTAATGGCCTTAAAATCTTCCCATTCATATAAATGGAGTGATGATAATGGATTTAATTCCACAAAACTATCCCAGAAGCTTTGGACATTAGCTAATTGCTCCTCACTTAAGGTGAAGACTTATTAGTCCAAATGTTGTGTTTGCACTACTCGTTTCTGTATGAGATATGTAACCACAGATACAAGAGGAGCAGAAAGGCAAGAAGGCAGCAGAAACATTATTGTGAGGCAACCACTGAGTCCAGCTTGGAACCTTTCCATGGGTAAACCAAAGGGTAGGAGTTAATCATTTTACAAAAGAGGTTGGGGAGTTTTTTAGTGGTTGGCTGTATGTACAGATGTAGAGTCTGCAGGGAGGTATCAGCAATAAAATGGCTGAACAAGTTATTCCACAATTGGCAAAAGGGATCCATTCATGCATTGTCCTTTGTTTGGTGAAGCATTGTTGTTGCTTGGATAACCTCCAGTACTGTACAGTACTGTACCAAAGAATTGAAACCTACAGGGGCCTTTTTTTACATTGTAAATGTGAATGCAAACAAAACATTTCTGTATTTGACACTAAAAGTAGGAAAATATTGTAGTGCAGAGGTTAATGTGTAACTATTGAGTAAACAAAAGACTTGATTCTAAAATGTATGTTGGAAATCTGTTGGTTAGAGATTAATACATATGCTTTATCCATCCTAAAGACAAAACTTATAGTCTTTGGTAATTGTTCTACACTGTGAGGCTGTACAAATGCACTCTGTAGTCTCACCATGCCTGTGGAAACTTTTACTCATTGGAACTTCTTTCACTTTTTTTTGTTTTTCCAAGATGTTTTTAGTTATCTGGCTTAATGGCTTGCATATAGTGAACTGTCTGTGGCAATGACCACATTTTATTTTGATCTGACTGGGTACAGTTTACTTTTTCAGAATTCATGTTGTAATTTATTTATTCTTATTGTTCCTGTGTTTCTTACCCTGTAGTTATTCAAACCTGTTGACATGTGTTTATGTGCTATTGGTACTTAATCTCCTTTACTCTCTCTTTTTTTGAAGGTCTTTGCTCTCTTTGTAGCCATCTCAGACTTTTTTCATTTCCTCTTCAATCCATCTCCTTGCTTGTTTCCTGGGTCATGCAGAGCCTCTACTGGCCAGACCATTTGTGCAGCAATTTACTGGAAGCACATCTATTAGCAGTGGGAGGAGGGGAGGATGTGACTGAGGAGAAGAGTGGAACAACGGGCTGTAGGAAAATAGAGGGGGGCTACTGTGGTCAGAGGGGCAAAGGAATGGCTTACTGTGGGTGGAGGGGATGATTTGGGGGAAATAAATGCACAAGAGATCTGGGAAGAGAACTTGACTGAGATTCAAGACGTGTATGACTACTTGCATACCTCCGCTCCTCATCTCGCCCTTCCACTTTATTTTCTCCAGTTCCTCAACACAGCTTCTTACACTATATTATGTGATTAAGTTCAAGGTTTTCACTAGTGCTGTCATTTAAGAAACCTCCCAGGACACAAATCTCAGTCAGGTGATCACAAAATTACTGTTACTGTCTGCATCTGCTCAACAGAGAGGAGGACAGTGGCCAACAAATAGGCCATTTGGAGTTTGTTTTTCGCATTCTCCTCCCTCTCCTCCTCCTTTGTGGCCTGTGTGTCATGTCAGGAAATCGTGAAGCCTCTCTTGCCTTTCGGCACTCCAAACCACAGCTTTTTCCTTTCATATTTGAAGATGGAGGAAGCCATTTAGAGCACAGTCACAAGTCATTGTTTTTTATTCTCCATAAAACGCACAGTTAACCAATCCACCATTCTTTTTTGTTGTGGTATTTAAAAGTCATTCCTAAGTTTATTTCGATGCAGCTGGCATCATGATGCCTCATTTGCATGGTAGTTTTATTAGATGGGTGGACTAGGCCCTGAGGACGAGAGGGACTGGTTTCGAGAAAAGATTTGTTGGCATCTCCCACTGCTCACGTTTTTTTTTTTTTCAGACTCCCCCAAATTCCTTGGAGGCCTCTTACAATAAATGGCATTTCCTTTTGGAAATGCAGTGACATCTTTTTCATGATTTTATTAATAGTATGGCATATGTAATCCTGCATATGAGAGGTGTGCAGCAATGGAAAATCAACATCCTTGTGTTTATTGTTTTGTTGTTTGTCTACAGGACATTAAAGTGTGACTGGAACTGGCCATTTGGGACGAGTGTGAGTCCCTGGACCTTGTAAGCAGCAGCAGCAGCAACGTCGGCGTCTACACCTTTGGAGGAGGGAATGAAACCGGATGGGGTTACCATGGAAACAACGGAGCCCAGTGAAGCTGCAGAAGTAGCAGAACCAACCTCATCGCAGGAGAACATATCGGAGCAAGCCCCATCACAACCAGAGAAAGCTGCAAATGATGCGGCTTCAGCGGCCACTCCGAAGACCAATGGCAAGCCAGTGGCAGCAGACCCCAAAATAAAACCAAAAGCTGTTGCAAATAAAACACAGACCACAGCCAAATCTGCAGGGGCCTCTGGATCCAACGCACGGTCAGGTATTGGCCATCACCGTACGGGGAATGACGTCAAATCTTCTAACAATGTTTCTGCAGCTGCAGTCAAGAAAACGATGACTACAACAGCGAAATCAGCAGCAGTTGGAGCTGTACCTAAAAGACCAATGGGTGTAGCAGCAGTTTCCTCCATGCTCAAGAACCAAACAAGGGTGCCTGACAAGAAGCCTGTTGGACAGGCCAGGACTACCTCTGTTGCTGCCGTCACAGTAACAAATGGTACCAAACCAACAACAATGAATGGCACTGCTAAGAAGAGACCAGGGACTGAGACTGTTAATGTAGCTAGACCCAAAAGCACAGGTAAGGCTCAAGTAGATAAGTAAAACTGAACTGACATGAAATAATACTTAGGTCACTCATATTTCATGTTGTATTTGAGAATATTTCATGCAACTCCCTTGCTTTCTAAGACAACATTTGATTAAGTATCTTTTCCCTGTCTCACCTTTAGTGTCTTTTCACTGTTTTCCGTTTTTTTGTTTTATTTATAGCCACTACCGGCAGACCAGCTGTGTCCACTGCCCCGAAACCCAGCACTTCGACCACAGCAAAAGCTGCTGCTGTTGCTGTTTCAAAGACCACCAGGTATGCGTGCCTATCACATACAGAAAGCCAGTGATATAGTAATATAAAATGTCAGTTGTACTGTGTCCATCAGGTACTCAAGTTATTTGAACTGCGTTCTGAAGTTGGAAACCCTGTTTTATTTTACTGAATGTAACGGTCCTTGCTCTTTTATCCTTCCTGATTTGCTTTGTCTCCGTTTGTTATTCACACATATTTTGCTCCTATCTGAGATGAGAATCTTATAATCCCCTTTACAAAGTGAATGAGAGGGTGAGTTTGATTATCTTGATGCCCTGAAAGAGAGCAGTGGAGAACCATGCCCATTGTGGTCTTTGGGCTGTTATTGAGTCAGATTACGCTTCATGACTGAGTCATGTTAACAGAAATAACCTGAGACAGAGGGCCTTAAGAGAAGCAGCGATACTGAAGAAGTACTGCTTTGTCCCAAACAGACCCCCTGGCAGAAACTGGCCCCACCTCCCCAGGGCAGAGAGCTATTGACTAGGATCATAATCCCTCTCATACTGAGCTGGTGGTGTGGATAGAGTGTACTCTGGTTGGATGAAACTTGCTGAAAGAGCTGCTCCCGAGTGTTCGTAGTGGCTGTTGTAGAATTTCATAGTTGACTTGGTCATTTACTACCATTTCAACTTGAAAGCTTTTGTCAGTAAAGAAATCTTAATTTAAGATATACAGGTGACATATATAGGCCATTATAATATGTTGCCAAAGTTAACAGGTGGTTGCCAAAACAATAATTACATAATATTCTTTTTCAGGTGTTTGTAAAATCATGTGATTACAAGTTTTGAGCTTTATTAGCATGATAGATATTTCTGTATATGAAGTAACCCGTCTCTAGAGTTTAGAAGGAGTCAGATTCATAATACTCCAATCCAGCATCTTTCCAAAGGATGCACTGGTGGTACTGAGAGGCCTGATTAGATTATCTCCCTACCTGTCCTCCTTCTTAATGATCTCTTATTAAATAAGGAAATAATGTGCTGTGTCAGTGTTTTCTGAAGCAGCACACAGTCATTGCATTCGTTCTTAACTGTAAGAATTTTTTAAAAATCCTATTTGCGTGTAAATGATAGCTTCTTTTTTTTTATAACTCAACACTTTCTGCAGTAGATATAGTTTACACAATTTCTTGTTGTACACAGGAGACAGTGCTGTTGGAGTGTGTCAGTCACAATTTTCTTTTAGAAATCCCAAGTTCCTGTTGTCAAAGGTGACTTTATCTTTCTGAATGACTGTCAGATAAAACATTTCCAGTTTACAATTATATAAGACAGAGGAAAAAATGCACTGGAATCAGAATGATCTATTAATTTTTTGCTTGTTAATTGTCATTCATTAGCCGAAGGTTTTGATTGTGTTCTAATTAGGATGTTTTGGGAGTGACCACAGTTAAATGTAGTATTAATATTTTAATGTGGAACCACGTACTTAATACTACACCGTGTATCATGCACCATCTCTTGGCGTGATGCAAGGAGCAGTTGCTTTTGTTCTCTCCCGTGTGTGTTTGGGGCGGTACATTGAGAAGTTCGTCCACTGAATTAATCAGTTGAGGCTTTTCAAATACTAGGAGTCTGATTACAGTAGCACATCATCCTTATGTGACTGTACCTTGGCTTGTTCCCCAGGACGTGACATCAGGCACTTGCCTCTTGGCTTGAGATAGACGGAACAACAAGAGAACAGCAGCAGGTGTCTGCCCTCGTGTCAGATTATGCGTGTTGCATTTCATGCCACCTGCGTGTGATGGCAAAGTCAGTGGCGTGTCGAATCCTTTGTGTAGCAGCAGCGGCATTGGTGTGCTATTCAGTCAGTGTTAGTTTGTGATGGCTATCCAGCAGAGTGGGGCAGTAACACCAACAGACAATATCTCCGCTCAAGCAGTGATTTGCATTAGTCATGACAATGACAATAATGGTGCTAAAAATCTATAGCAACACATGCAACAGAATTTAATGGCATTAAATGATTTGGCAAATTATTAACTGCAACACATTGTCTGCATAGCTCCCCTCTCATAATTTTGCTACCACTACTTTATAATTCATGCCCTGCCATCTTGTTTCTCATATTGCTAAGACAACAGTGGCCATTGTTGTTGCCCAACCTGTCACACAGAAACACACATTGTAGTGTAGTAACAGTAGTACACCTCAATGATTGATAGCAGGATATGATGAAAAGACAGGAAACTGCTGGATTTTAGTTGAACACTTTTATTTTACGCAGTAAAATTGTGTACAGCAACACACCGTTTTAGTTGTATGTTGATATTTCTGTTATTCACAAACACATGCATGTGTAACCACATAATCCATCTGAATGACAGGAGGATGTTTCTGTCCCAGAGGTTGATGAGAACCCTTGATAACCGGAGTAAGGGACCAAATGTTGTTGTTTTTTTTTTTTAAAAAAAATAAAAATAAATCTGACACCTGCTTTGCTCTGCTGTCCTCCATTGATGTGTTACGGTGTCCTTGCTCTGACTGAGCAATCGGTCTTTGTCCACCCCACCCCCTGCTTCAATCTCCTCTCTCTTCCCCCTCCTCCCTTTTTTCTGCCGTCTGTTCATGTACAGTGCTGGGCATAAGGCCAGGATCTCATCAAGCCCTCCTTACAGCCCATCCTCCGTCTAGTTGTGCCTGTATTTCTAACTCATTCATCATTTGGCTTCATTACAAACACTGAAATTTCCAGAGTGTAGCTGTGCAATGTGAGCAGGACAGTGATATGGCTTTGTGTTGCTGAACAATCTGTAAGATGATTAATATTCAAAGAGTCACCACTGGGAGTGGACGGAACTGCTGGTGGATATTACTTGTTGTTTTGTCGGATAGAGAATATTTTCTTGTTTGAAAATTGAATTTGACTGTAATGGATCATTTATCAAAATTGCACCAAAACCTTTGCATTGGCCTTAAAGAATGGCTTGTCGTTGTACCACACACTTTCTTCTCACTTTTATCCTGTCATTTTGTCTGTTACTCTCCCTGTCTTGTCTCCTGATTACTTCTGTGTTGTCCCATCGGATATAAAACTGTCATATCTCCCCGACAGTCTGGGAGGGGAGCAGGATTACTGCCCAAACAGAAAAGGCCCATGACATCTATCACAGTGACAGTGGGTGTCTAAGAGCCAACACTGTTTGCCAAGCTATTGCTAGGCTGCAACACTTCATCTAAACTACACTGACCTGATTCAGGCCTCCATTCTTCATTGTCAAGGAGATAACCAAACCCTAGGAATGTGTGCTGCTTTCAGGAATGAGTAAAGCAGTTGGTTTTGGACAGCCTACAAGCCAAACAAGGTATTGTGAGGTTACTCCTTTTCCATATTTTGTCTTTGAGGGGGGCCCTTCAAGTGATGAAGGGGGGGAAAGGGGTGAGGACAGAAGAAAGTCTGTATTTATTTGTAGAATAAGCTTACAGCGACTGGGATGAAGTATACCCTCAGGCCAAGCTCTTTCCTTTGTTTTTTGGCTTGATTAAAAGTTAATAATTTACACTACAGTAAGCGGGTATGCTGAGGGAGTCTAGCCTCCCAGCTGTGTTTTCTACTTTTTCCTTCTTAAATGTACAAGAGGGAGTCATGGATGGATGGATGGAGTAGATGTGGCTTTAACTTATGTTTGCTATTAGAGTTTCTTAGCCGAACAGATGTTTCAGCTGCTCAGGATGTTAATACCATGGGCATGTTTTTTGCATCTGTTGTAAACGTTTGTGAATGTCGAAGCAAACCATAAAATGTATCAGTGAGTTGTCCCTGTGCTGACCTTTGCCCTTACGAGGACCTTGTGTTTGGTCATTAAAATCCTCTGTGATGCTGTTTAGTGCCTCTCATCCTTCCTTTGGACTGTGGTTTGTATTGATTTCAACCCTCTGTTGGCAGAAAATGTAATCCATACTAATACACCAACAACAACCACCACCCACAGGCAGTGTTTTTAGTACAGGCATTAGCAGGTCTGCCTCTTCCTCTCTGTGTCATCCCTCTAGTCTGAGGTTATTGCTCATTATAAAGCAATGTGAGGACAGTTTGGGGTTATATTGTTTCTCTGACCTCACCTTACCCCTCACAATCTTAACGTTTTTTTAATAACTTAACTCTTTCTGTTCTAGATATAGTTCATACGACTTTGTTTCTGTCTCTCAGTCCCAAGTTCATCATTCAGTCTCTTCCTTAGAAAGAGGCATTCATTCAATTTTGTCTGCCTATTTGCTGTAATTGAGTGGTACTGTCAATTCATATTTAACTTAGATATGAAAACTTCCTCAATTAAGCTACCTTTTCCTATCACTCCCCACCCCCCATTGTTAATGTTTTTCCTCTTCTAAAGTTTAGATGTATGCCTTTTTCTTCTGTCTCATATATATGCTTATTTTTTTTCCTTGGCTTATTACCCTTCATTTCCTCAGGGCAGTGTTCATCTCAGTGTCTGACTTACTTTCAAGTTTTTAGGCTGGATGTCACATTACAACTCCTATCTTCTGTCTGATAGCAGCCAATTACAATAACCTTTAAGTCCATGTCTGTAGTGGCTATCTGATCTTTGGGAAACAAATGGTCATTGTAGTGGTTATTGTAGTGTGGGAGTGGCATCTGTGTGCAGGCATGCTGCTACGCCGGAAGCCATCAAAGTCAGTATGTCTCTGTCCGTATCATCTACCATATTGGCTGATTAAGTCTTAAAGAGAGAAAGATTGTTGTTAGGGTCACACAGTTTATTAAGGCAATTACATTTGACTATGCAGCTCTATGAAAATGAATCTGTTTTGTTACAAACAGATGTCAAATTGTTTATAGTGTTGAGTTTTTGTATTGTTTTTGCACATCAGTGTAGTACTTTTACAGCTGATGATGTGTCCATTGAAACAGACTTTGTTTGTAAATTAGCCAATGGAGCAGTGAATTATAGCACAGACTACATCAAAGTCCTATGTATTGTGTGGAGATTCCACAGACCCTGTATAACACATACATATAACACATAAGGAGGATATGTCAGTCATCTGCCCATATGAGAACTTGAAAAGATGCCAGTTAAATACCGCTTAAAGAATCATAAAGAATTTACTCTGTTTTAATGAAACAAAAGAGAATGTGGTCATAGATCCAAACACTTCATCATAAAGCAATAGATTTTAAGATTGGCGTTGGACCCAAACCTGATTGGCCACATTGAAAGTATCAGGTTTTGAGTTCTGGTTAAAATTGCATTAAGATTTGAGCTTGGATGAGGCTCAGGCTTGGCTTGGTTATTTTCTAAAGTGTTTTTTTTTTTCTCATGGACTGTAAAGTCAGCCAAGCCATGTATATCATGTGGGAGAGGAAAAATGGGGTTTAGCCAATGTTTCTGTTAGTTTGTAGCTTGCTGATTCAATAACTCTTTTATAAACTCATGTGTTGATTGTCCAGGAAGCAGGAAGCTGACATCAGAGCACATTTAATGTAGCTGTTATAGAGTGTAGTCCACAGTATCTCTGAGAACAGGGTACATATTGAATCTTTTTGCTTTTCTGGGAGGGCAGCCCAATGGAAGAAGAGAGCAGGGTGGAGAAAGGGGTTTTGTTGTGTTGTAGTTGCAGTTGACATGACTAACTGGATTAGTGCAGTATCAGCTGTGCAGCTTTCATCTACCTTTATTTGTCATTTTAACTGTTTTCTTGCTCTGTACTTTGGTCACATTCAGTCTTATTTTTGTTCCTGTTCTGTTGTCTCTTCAGTCATCTCACCATTCATTTTTTTCATGTGGCACTGTCAGCTCTTGGAGCTCTTCCTCTCTAAGCTCCTGTCACTGTTTGTTGACTCACTTTTCATTTTTTTTTTAACCCTGTCATCCTCCTCATTGCACCCTGTGCTTGCTTGCTTAAAGTGACTGGAGACTGAAGGACACATTATAGTGTGGCAATAGATGGATGATTTTGCATTAATGGGTTCCTTGTTTTTGATAAATGCTTTTGTGATTCACTTTAGCACAGGTTATTTCTTTATACTTGTAAATGCACATAGAGGTGGTATTCATGTTTAGTTCTTTGCCAGCAAAGTGATTGGGACACAAAATTAAGCTGCTACAACTTGTTTTTTGACAGTGTTTGTGTGCCATCTGAGCATGTCTGTGTTCCTCTACCTCCAGGCCTGCTACAGGTCCCACAACATCTCGACCTGCATCCACAACATCCAGACCCACCACAGTTACAACCAAGCCGTCTACCGGTGCAACTGCCAAAACTGTTGCTTCTAAAGTTACCACAGCATCCTCTACTGGCAGAACCACAGCAGCACAGCCTCCTAAAACTGCTGCTGCTGCTAAGAAAGGTTAGAACTTATGCCTTGTTCTGTCCAGGAGACACACCTTTGAAGAAATGTCCCATTTACCCATCGAATGGATTTGGTTGGATGGTTCAAAGTAGTCAGCCTAAAAGAATGCAATAAAGTTGCATCGAGTGTTTGACTTCAGCACCAGAAATGTCTTTATATGAATATATAATTAGCCACCCTATAAATCTGTGGAGTGGGAGCACAAATAAATATTGTTAAATTCTCTCTGTGAAAAAAATGTAAACATATTTTTACAGTCTGAGCTAAAATGCTCAGCAAGCAGTAATTCACAAAATAAAAAAAAAAGTTTTATTATTGATAAGCAGACTGGGTGAGTTGAGTGAGCCTGTTATTTTTCTCTTTGCACCAGATGTCAGTCGACCACCTCCTGCTGCAGTGGCTAAGAAACCTACAACAGCTCCGTCATCAGCTGCTACCAGAAAACCTGAACCGTCTAAACCCTCAGCCACCGTAAAGGTCAACCCTTCCTCCAAATGGTCCACAACAGCGAAGGCAGCAGACCTGAAAGTGTCACAGTCCAAAGCTCAAGCTCCTGCGAAATCTACTCCCACAAAGAAACCTGTAGCTGCTGCTGCTGTTCGGTTTTCCGCCACTAACAAACCACCCCTTGGCCGAACTCCACCTGCTTCTCCAGCCACCAAACCTGCAAACAGCACCACCTCTCAAGCAAAACGTGGCACCAAACCAACTCAGGCGGTCTCACCTTTCACCACGAGCAAGAAGACGGGGTTTACAAATTCTACCACACCTGCTATAGAAGCACAGACTGCTGCTGTTACCGTGGTAGCAGCTGCCACAGCAGTGACTGTGCTGACAGAAAGACAGATGGAAGCTTCAGTGCCCTTACCACATGGATCATCCCTTGCTGCCTCTGCACCAGAGGAGGTCCCTGCTCCAGTCTTAGCACAGGATACCACACCAGAGGTCGTACCTCAAGAGACTGCCCAAAGCCATGAAGCTGCTTCCTCTCCTCCACAAAGCCCCGACAGGACAGCCTTACCACAAACCTCCCCACCTCAGGAGCAGCCAGAGGGCAGTGCTGTCTTGCTAACAATGCAGGAGCAGACGCTGGCCTCGGCAAACCCTGCATTACTACCTGTGGCCTGCCCTCCTCACCTATCTGAGGAGCCTGTTCACCTGTTGACAGACCAAGCCCCCTCCACATCTAAAGCCCTCCCAGCAGCAGCAAATGCCACCTCTCAGACAGTTCAGGCTACTAATTTAAATGAGGAGGAGGATGAAGAGGACAGGGAGGGAAGCCAGCTGGTTTCTGTCTCTGAAATGAGTGGAACCACACAACCCACAGAGGACTCTCGTCCTGGGTCAGCTGGTCCAGTAGGGGGGTCTGCTTGGAGGGCCGGTGGCGCCCTGCTCTCTGAGCTAGACTCTGAGGAGGTAAGTGGCAGCCAGCAGGGTGCGTCTGAATTGAGCGCCCCTGGTGTCTTGGAAGGCACAGAGAGCATGGATGATCTGGGAGAAGGCAGTCTGAAGGGAGCCATCGACATGGAAGGAGCCTCAGCAGGTTCACCTGATTTTGAGAAGGTCCCTGACATACCAGTTAATGACTTTGATGAGGACGAAGATGAAGACGATGATGATGATCGGGTGTGCGACATGGATGTGGGCTCAGAGAGGGCAGATGAACCGCAGAGACCTAGGCACGACAATGATGTGGACGATGAGGAGGAGGATGAAGATGTAGAGATGGCCAGTGAGGGGGTGACGGAGAGTGGTCTGGAAAGCTATGGGAATGCAGATGAGGATGACTTTGTTGAAGATGACAGGTTGGACAACTTGAACAGAGTGGCCCAGCCACCACCTCCTCCCCTGCTTCCCTCTGCCCCTGCTGCTCAATGGGACCAACCAAATCCCTTTGTTGATCCCTGGGCAGAACCTCCTCAGGCACAGCAGGTGCATGAGCAAGTCTCCCAGCCCATACAGGTAGAAGGAGCAGCTGCAGCAAGCCCTTTAGTAGACCCTTGGCAAGCGGACTCTGAGACCACAACTCATTCTCCAGCCCAAGCCCAAGCATGGCTAGAACTAGGCTCTGATCCATTTGCTTCTGAAAACCAAGAGGTTCCCCATCATTCCTCTGTCAAAAATAAGCCACAAAATCTAGAGGCCTGTATGTATATGGATGAGTCGAGCCCAGCACCAATGCATACCCTGGCCCCAGCTCCACTCTCTGCCCCAGGAATGTCTCTGTCAAGCACCCTCAGCAGTGAGACAAGCACACCTGAGGAACTTGGTGACTACAATCGAGACAGGAAGTTCCCACCTCAAGATGCACAAGCTGCCGCGCTTTCCCAACAGCCTGACCTGGACTACCAGGACATGGGTATTCACATGGAGAGAGGACACGGGGAGGGAGAGGAGAAGGCAGAAGTGGAGACCCTGCCTGCTGATGAAGTTCTGGGAGGCCCTGCAATTGCCCCTGCTTCCAACCTCTCCTCTTCATCGTCTGCAACAGAGGACGAGGCCAGCGACACAGAGGGAGAAGCTCAGTTGGATGATTCCTTGGAGAGTCCATTGGTTAGCCACGTAACCTTTGACAGTCAACCTACAGCCCAACGTTGCCTGTCCACTGTGGAAGAGGGGGAGGAGGTGGAGATGGGGGAGTTGGGAATTGGTGCAGGTGAAGACACCACCCCACCTTCAGCTACATCTTTGGCATCTTATGGCTTTGACACCATGACCACAGCTTCAAACTCCAATGCCCAGTCCACAGGAGAGAGCTGTATCAAAAGCCCTGGCATCTTCTCCCTGGAAGAGCTGCCTGAGGAGGTCAAGGAGACTCACTTCCAGCCTTGCCTCGCAGAACAGCAGTACATTGAATGTGGGAAACAGGAAGTCGAGCCTGCTGAGCATGTCAAGGAGGATGTGCCGGGGCCAGAGGAAGCCCTGGATCCTTCATCAAATCCTAGTGCTTTGCTGCAACCAGAGGAAAACCCAGATGACATCCAGCCTCCCTACTATTCTGCTATCTGTGAAAAGACTGAGAACTCTTTTGCAGGTAATGTATAGTTCATCATCTCCCTAACAGCCTAAATAATGTCCCCTAACTCCCTCTGGCCCTGTTCCAGCCTTCTCACGATGTAGTTATTGTCAGTGTTTGTCATGAAATCTCTGGGGGTGGACGTAATCAAAGTTAAACTTAAAAAACAGAGAGCAAAATAAAGGGAAGAAATTTAAACAGGACAGCAGTGACACTTCCCTCTGATATTTCCATATTTCCATGATGATCATATGGCTTAAATTCCTGTATGTGCAATAGCTACTACTATTTACTCCCAATGTGTGAGCGGGTTTTGGTTTCTGTTTTATTTAACACAGAATTATGTGGGTGTGCTGAACTGGCATGGATTTGACTTGTTTGTTTACGGTTCTTAAAGGGGGAAAACAAAAAAAAGAAGTATAACAAAGGATGTGGAATGAACTGTTTAACGTGTATTCATGTGTATTTATCCCAGTACTTTTTACTGAACAAAGCTAAAAACTGAAAATGAGTTTTGGTTGTATATTCCTGTTTGATTTTGCTCTCCTACTTTACGATACAGGCAATCCTCCTTGTCCCTAGTCACGCCTCATCTCTTCTTGCACTTTAAATTGTAACCCAGCTTTTTTTTTCTTGTGTTTATTCATCTTTTGGAGTAATGAACCTTGAAACTTTAAATAAAGATTAGATTTTTACCATGATGTATTCTCACCGTACAGTTTTATTAAACTGGGCACTTGGGAGTGGAGTACAAGGCATACTTGTGGTCTGTGGATCTGTGTATTGAGACAAATCCTCCAACACCACTGGTATTAATTTCAAGGTCTCACAAACGTCTGTAGCCAACACCTCATCATTGCTTTACTCTTGCCATACACTCACACACATATTGAAGTTGTGGTCTTTGAGAACTGGACACCATAAGCAGCGTGCCCTACCTCAAAGACTTGTGTGATCTGAAACTGGAAGGAATTTTCAATGTGTTGATCATCCAGGCCACCGGACCTTCTAACAAATGGATCAAACTTCGGGATCTCAAGCAGCAGAGAAGTTTGACGTCTCATCGTTCAGCATCAAGAACAGCAGCCCTGCTTATTCTGCTGCTATGTTTTCCCCACCAGCACACGGGGTGTGTTGATGTTTTAGCCATTTCCTGCTGCCTTTTTAAGCATTCTTGCTTCACTGTTCTACAGCACTGTATTAATGGTAACTTATGCTTATGCATGTCACCGTTGCACAATGACTTGACTTTCATTACTTTGTATTGGTTTATTCAGAGTTGGCCAGATAGCTTGGCTCTAGGACTTGATGTACTTAGGTAGAAATTATGTCTAGCATTCTAAAGCCAAGCTATTTAGTTTTCTTGTTATGCTCGATGTCTATAAATGCATGAAGAGCTTTTGCATGTATCATTGGTTGACTAACTATAAACTCCATTCACGGGTGATGACTGTTTAAGCTTGCAATAAGCTTTTCTGTGGTTGTTTATGTTCTCACCAGAGTTGATAGTGATTGCATATACAGGAAGTTGGCTGCTTTTTTCATTATTATTTATTTATTTATTCTTTTTTTGGCACAAAAATCTTTCTTTTCTGGGTGTCATGTTTTAAGAAGATTACATATAAGAAAAAAAATCATGTAAAATATGCACATTTGCTCTCTGGACAAATTTCCCTCCCCTTACCCCAGCTACCACCCCCAGTCACCAAACTTTGGGTCACTATTTTCTGGTGTTTTTACTGAAGTGCTGTCTCTCCAGCCCTCTGAATACTTAGCAGGCTGTATCTGTCACTGCTGCACCGCTTTCAAACAATGTCCCACTGTCACTTGTTTAAAGTACAATACTATAAATAATTGCTGGTCAGTTAGGCTACTGGCAGATGTTTGGACTTTGCTTCACAATGCTTTCACTATTCCTTCAGCTAGTATGAGCCTCAGAAGGCCTCCTCTTTCCCTCTACACCCCTCTGCTTGTACTCACACTGCACTGCTGTCACTGTTCTGCTGCCTGTAACCTGTTTCATAACATCACGCTACTGTAATCTTCCTTCCCACTTCCTCTCACACACAGGCTTCACTGCACTACCGCAACCTCACCTCCGCGATCACACAGCATACCCCAGAACCTGCTGTGACATCGTCAAACCTCACAGCGCCGCGGTCACCCCACCCAAGTTGGCTTGTGCTGACCTCCCACCCAGGAGCCCCGGGCAGCAGGTGCTGAGTCCCCAGCTCCGCAGACTGGAGCAACACCAGAGGCAGCTGCTGGAGCTGCAGCAGCGCAGGGAGAGACAGAACCAACCACTGGAGGAGGCTGAGCAAGAGAGGAAGAGGAGGGAGGAAGAGGAGCAGAGGAAGAAAAAAGAGGAAGCTGAAGAAGAAATCAAGAGAAATAAAGAGGAGGCAGAGGTGATGAAGAAAGAGGAGGAGGAAACATTGAGGAAAGAAGAGGAGCTTAAGCAGAGGAGAGACCTTGAACTGCAACTGCAGCAGCAACAACAGGAACTGAAGCAAAGACAACAAATCATGCAGTGGCAACAAGAGCTGCAACAGTCTAATAAAGGTCAGACGGTCCTTCTGTCCCCCTCCTCTGGCCTCTCCACCATCTATGAAGCGCTGGAGAATAGTGGCGAAGAAGAGGATGAGGATGAAGAAGAGGGAATAAAGGAAATCAAACCCAGTAAACGGAAGGAGCCCAGACAAGTGACATCAAACAAAGAGATGGGTGACAGGGTGACATTAAATGAAGACGAATATCGAGACTCGCCACCATCCACGGAGACGACTCCTCTCCCAGACTCTCCTCTGACACCCAGCAACACTTACCAGGATGGAGACAGCTCGCCACCTGAGTCTCCAGAGCAACCTCCACCCCTGGACTTGGACTGGGGGAAGAAAGTGGACATTGTCCAGCAGCTGATCAATCAGTCCCTGCTGCTGAACAGAGATGGCTGCTCTTCCTTGCTGTTGCTGCCAGGGGGTGCAGGAGGCACACTGAGCCCCCTGGAGAGCAGCCTGTGGCCCAGCCTGTTGCCTCCACTCACCCCTCCCTCTGCCACTGTCACCTCTGTCAGTAGTTTCTCCCCAGAGGCCACTGGGAGCTCCCCACAAGGCGAGTGGACAGTTGTAGAGCTGGAGACACATCACTGAGGAGACGGGAGAGTGTGATTTCAACATCTGTAGTACTGCAATACATTAACAACAGTCATACAGGGAAGATAACACAAGTGCTGTCTTTTTATGCACACATACACATGAGAATTCAAGACCGGAAGGGGCAGTCAACAGGGTGACATACACACGTATACAGGACAGCCCATACACACAACTAAACAAACAAAATTAGCATATTAGTATTTACTCCTGGAAAACAGCTGTACAGACTGTAGAAAATATTTGACCGGGGCAATGTGGAAAAATTGCAAAAACAAAAAGAAATTCTTTGGCATTGATATACATCACAACATCTGTTAACATAAGACTAACTAGGTCACTCAGTTTATGTTATTTTATGACACCATTGTACTGAAATTATTTCAGGAAAATAACCTGAGCGAAATTAGTAATTGCTTAGTAAGTGTTGAATTAGATGGTATATCATGGTTCACAACATGTTTAAAAAAAATGTGTGTCAGATCACAAAAATAAACAATTAGTGATATTGATATACTGCCCAGCCCTGTAAGTAGATCACTGGTACCCAACCAATAAGGGGTCACTCTGAATTCTGAGGGATTGCCTCAGAAGAGCAGAAAAACAGTTTCTGCTACCCCCTTTTTACCCTTTTTAAATTACATAATAATTTAAGGTATTGTAGATTTTAAAGGTATTCAAATGCACTACTTTGAGAGGAAAGTTGATCAGATCAGAACTAAAAAGTTAGAAACAATTGCTGTAGATTCACTTGGGCCACACAGGAATTTCTAACTACTGTGAAAACAAGCCCAACAGATTCCAGTGCTAGATGGATTCAAGGGTTGGCTGTTTTCCCATGAATCGATGCTGTTTATTGGTGAATAAAAGGTGGAAAAACTTCTTGCCCCTAATTAGGACTCTCAGGCAGTGCCTACCCAGACTACTACCCTCAAGAAAGTAAGTGGTTATCTTTATGAGGACTGGATTAAGGTTGAGATGCGGTTAAGTCTCTGGATTTTAGTCCAGAGTCCAAGCTCTATGCACCCTACTTTTGTTTCTTAAATTACATTTTTTTCAGATCATATTTATTCACTTAGCTGTTAAATTTTCTGCAACTACAGTACATTCTGATTACCAAGTGAAATGTGTCCATAGTGTTTAGTATTTTATATTTAGTCATATTTTTGGGCTTGTTTACTTATTTTCCAGACATTTCGTAATATAAAACAGACTTTACACTCTTTAAGCACATGATGCATTGAGTATTTTAATATAATAACTACCTCCACGTTGATAAAACTCCCAAATTTACAAAGCATTGACTCGGGACATGCCAGTTGTAGTGACAACGCTGCCTACGAGTCTGTTCGTGTGGTGCTGCTAGTTACGAACCTCAACACCAATGAGATATTCAGCACCTCTCTCACCTCACACTCACAATCCTACACACTGACTGTAATATCACACTTAAGTCCTTTAAACTCACACACCTGAAATGTGATTACTGATTCCCATGATGCATCACTGCTACTGACTTTACAGGGTTGGAACTGGACTCTTTTCTTGATGCCAAATTTCTGTACCATTGGTGGCCATACACTCACACACCAACCGTGCCAAATGGCGACGCTCAATCGATGGAAAAAAAAACAAACAAACAAACCAACTGATTAACAGTTGTTGTTGTATTGGTTGTTTTACTTTGTGTTCCTCACCTGTAGTCCCAGTTATGAAGCCGCAACTGTTTGTGATCATGAAAATGAGAATACACTGGAGATGTCTTCCTACTGAATACTTATGAAGCAACACAGATTCCCAAATTTACGAGATTGCACTTCATCAAGTTCCTAATGTTTTTTTTTTTTTTTTAAATTTTATCAAATCAACGATGTTGATTATATATGCCCAGAGGTTGTGGCTGAGTCCCGTTTTACAAAATGTTTTGGTATAATTTATATTCAGACTTAAGGTCGAAGAACTTGAGCATGAGCTCAAGCATCATCTCAGTCTGAGCTGTTTGGATCATCCAGGTCCTTACCAAAAGTCAATATGATGATTTCATTTCTTCTGAAACACTGGAGTAAGGCGCTAATGAGGGTTTAGTTATGTGCACATAATCGTGTCGAGAGGTGAGATTTGTTAGTGATGAAAGTAGAAATACTGTTGAAGTATAGCCTCTTAGGGTCAACATAATACTCTATAGGCCCATATCATTTTTTTCTGTAGGTATAGTTGTAATAGGTTCTCATGCTCTCATTTATGTTATTTGAGACTACAGTCTGATGATAGCTGGATGTCATACACAGCCTTCTACACTGGTCAAGTACACAGATTACATACATGAACCGATACTGCTGTGAAAGTCAGGAGTTGCTTTATTGTGTGATAGGAGGAAAATTTATTGAACTTATAATGATCTATGGTACAAAGTGCTGGTTGTAGATGTTCATATCTGTGCAGTTTGTTGATGTCAGTCTGTCTGGATACTGTGTGTCTGTCAGTCAGTGTTTAAGGCAGTCATTGTTGCTTCACTGTAATATCACAGTTTTTTAAGATAAAGACAGAAATTCATTAATTTACTGACAGTTTCATCTGTGACTTTAGCCAGAGGGCACAGAAAATGGACATCGGTATTTTTTTGTACCCATGTGGATTTGAATCAGGTTTTCAGTGTCCAGCATGAAAAAAGCACAAAGGTTAATCTTGCTAATAACTGAATTGAGATCGGTGAGCCAGGTTTGAAACCGAGGAGAAGCTGGATTCAGGGCTTTAACATTAATTGACTCTGACCCTTTCCCATTGTTTATTTCAGCAAAGAAAATTCTCTTTACCGTCACTAGTTTGTCTGCTCTCTTAACGAAGCCTGCGTGTAGCCGCTGAGAGGCAAGCAGGCATTCATGCTTATTTATGTTTGCTGTTTCGTACCTTCATGGACAACACATTATGCTCAATGCATTTTTTTTTTTTACAAAGCTGGACTTTTTAGATGTACCGTACTTTCTCAAACATCTCTGTAATGTTTTTGTAATCATTTGTATGTATATTGTTTAAAATGACTGCTCACTGTAATGAAGGGAAACTCCACTTTACTTTTGTATTTTAGAGATTTAGAAGTAGCATTAAGTATGAAGAGTCATATATAGATTTTTATTGAATGGAGAATGAAGATTATAAATGGTAGATTTTTGTCTTTGTTGTATGTAAATTGCCTTTTCCTTCTTCTTCGTAATGTCCAGTCAACAGAACTGATGAGCTGAATAGTTACGAGGTCAAACTGAACACAGAAGACTAAATTCTCTGTCAGCAAAGTTCACTTGTCACTTAGGCTCAAAGTTAAGTTGCACGTAATTTAATTGAAAATGAAGTGAGGCCTGTGTGAACTTATTTAAATGGCTTAATGAAACTGTTAAAATGAAGTAAACAGGCTCTCCCTTATGGAGCCCAAATCATGGCAGCTTGTTATAAAATGTAAAGTTTTTGTTTAGACTTCCTGAAATACAGAAATCTGTGAGTATGTGTAATTATTTTAATGCAATGTTTCATGCAAATAAATTTTTATAAAATAACTTTTCTGGACTTCTTTACAGCACATCAAAAGATTTTTAAAAGTTTAAAACTTAAAATGTTTACAAATCCTTACAAAATCCCTTACAGCTTGACACATTAACATGCTGAACAAAATAAAGTGACAAATTGATGTGCAACAAACATTAATACACAAACACACTGTATAAAACTATTTTTACATAACCTGACAGAGGTAAAACTCTGTTTCTGAAACCAGCGCTCATCACAACATACGAAAACACGAGCCTCTTCAGCTTTAAACGTATGGAAAAAACAACAGATCCTGGAAGCATCTGCTTACTCTGGCTCAAAGTGTTCAATTTCACAGTCATGTCCTTGTGAGTCCAGCTTTGGTGTTCTTGCTCCAACATCCAGAAGAAACCAAATGCTCAACTTGGGAATCTTGCATAAACCCAATGACACATATTTATTTATTTATGCTTAATAACTACCTTCAGGATTTGTCTGCACATCCTGTGTGACCTAAACTGGTCTCTTCCCAAATGCTGTTTTATCTTTCTACCAGCTATCGAGAATGATGCACCCATGTAACAGTTGTCATATGTGCACTTAAACATCACCTATTTGGGCCTAACATCACTCTGTTGTGTGCTGTGACAACAGCAGCTGTTGCAGCATGTCTGTAGCGCTGCAGCTTGATGGCTCAACGCTGCCCAGTAACAACAGCCTCTGATAGCAGGCCTGAGGGATGTCGCACATGATCCTGAAACAAACAGTGTTGTTGAGTTATTGCACAATCTGGTGACAGAAATGTCTACTAAATGTGAGGGATCAAAAGAAATAACAACAGTGTACCAGTCATAGATGTCCTCTGTGTCTGGGTCGGGGTTCGTCTGCAGCCACTGACCAATGGACCACATCCTCACCACGCTGCAGTGATAAGCACCTCGGTTATGCTCGGAAGCCTCTGTGGGTTCACTGGGAATATCCTCATAGCAGAGGAAGTAACTGAATGAGACATAAGGATGCTGGTTATAACAGATTTATAACAGTCATAACAGGAAAACAGCAGACCAGAGGATGAAAAACGTCTTTTTTTTTAATATATATATATTTTATCTACTATCAAAGAGATAAACTAGAGAGTGGAGATTTAATCCAGACTCACTACTCTGTGTCACTGACTGTTTCTGCCTCCCTCTCCTCGCTCTCTCCACTCTGCTCGTCATCCATCTGCTGCTGCTGCTGCTCGTCTCTGAGTCTGTCCACATTCCAGCGCATGCGTTTGTACAGGCCAGTGTCGTCCTGGGCCAGGAAAGGCGTTGGCTTACAGTAGAGGAACGTTGACAGCCTCACTCGTCCGAGCTGACTCTGACCGATTAAGAAGTGTGACACGCTGGAAAGACATATGGGAGAGTGTGAAAACAGATTTCATTTGCAGATATTTTTCTGACTTCAAAAAGAATTGCTGGGTATAATATCTGGCTGAATATAAAAGTATAAATGATTTGCTAGCTATACAAAAGTTACTAACAAACTAACTATTAAAGCTTTTATAGCATCATTAAGATAGGATCATTTTCCTTCAGAGCGTGTTGAACTGAAGAGACGTTCAGCCAGTCATACAGTCAGTCTAAGCAAATAGCACGTGTTTCCTCTTACAAGAGCAGTGGTTTGTTATTGTTGTAGGAATGTACTGAATGGCAAAGCTGATCTGTCTTTTGGAAGTAAAGGGATGAAATTTGCTGCAGGAGTAAATCCATAATTTAAATATGGGATAATTTAGTGTATATTTATATTTCTGACTACCCCATTAGGACTTCTTGCTCTGTTGTGTTGTGTTGTGTGCCACTGTGATGTGTTATCAGAAAACACAACAAAAATGTTTTAGTATTTTATATATAAAAAAAAATAGTAACTATTCATTATAAGAAATGTGTTGTTCCTCTGTATGACTGATTGCGTGTGTTTGTGTACCTGTTAGGTTCCTTCTCGTCCAAACAGAGGAGATTGTAGCTGGCGTAGGTCAACACCAGCTGCTCCAACCTGTCACACAGCTGCTGAGAGAAGTCCAACAGCTGCATACGCTGCACACAAACACACACACACACACACACAGCAGAAGATTAGAGGGAGTTTATGGTGAACACAAATGTCCTTCTCATTCAGCAACAAATTCAGTATGCCCCCCTCAAATCACTGTTTGTTCCAACATCAGTCACAAATAGTGTTTCCTGTAGTTTGAATTTTAGGAACTCAAGTCAAACAACAAATCCAGACATTTGTCTATCCCTGAGACAGCTGAACGTTTAATCTGCTATCCAGTCCGAGCTGATGCACTAGCTGATGCCAATGTATATTTCCTCTTTTAAGAGATTCAATGGAGGTTAACAGCATTTTGTGTGAGGTGCAGAGAGCATTGAAAGGCGACATTTAAAGAAATTCAGCACTGACATCTCTTTGAAAACAAATTGTCTCCATTAGTCTGAATAATCCACAAACCTCTGTGTCAACAGATCTCTTTCAGTAGAATGTAGTGCCAATGTTACTTCAAGATGTGACATTCTAAAATCAAAACTATCAGCACGGCTACACACCACTAGTGAGAGAATATGTCTCTTAGTACGCTGGGTGAGAAGCCTGTAAAAAAAGAAAAAAGGGAAAACCACTTTCACCCTAGAGCAGAGGCCAGTAGGTAGAGGGTGGTCCTGGGACATGGTGCTCCTAGCTGTAGATTCCACCTGGTTAAAGTAAGGCTGACAGGTGTACAGGAAACTTGGCACTGCAGTAGCAAGAGCCTCTCTCTCAAAGTTGCCCTGTCTGCAAAAACACACAAAAGGAACAAGAAAATGAAAATACCAGAAAAATACAGGTAAGATTATGGAACTATGACTAGCCCTGCCCTGGACCCTACCCTTTGACAAGGCAGTCCTGAAAGTAATCTGCTTTGCTCATGAGGAACTGGAGTTGCATCTGCATGGTCAGGAGGCTCAGCTCCACCTGTCTGACATCCAGACAGCAGCAGGCCTCACAGTCACAGCTGCAGCCCGGTCGGTCACCACAGGATGGCGCCAGAGCAACGTCAGCCAACAACAACAGCGACTCCTCCACATCTGACACACAAATGAATGTCCATTACAGTAAAACAGAAAGAAACTTATTTCTTTACATCACTATTCTCATTTTAAAATGCATATAACTGCCAAATGAATCCAAAGCAGTGGAGCAGGGCAGGGTGGTGGTTAGCTGGTTGTTTTAAAATAAGCCGTGGGCTAACTATCAATGAATGAGTGGTAAAATTGAGTGACATAAGATACAAATTTGATAACCATGAGGGGAGGGGCGACAGTGTTTTACCTCCTGGTATGGAGTTTTGTGGACTCTCCGGGCCGTCTGACTCTTTGTCACAGCTCATGTCCTCCTGTAGTCCCCCAAACGCACTCCGTCCTGATGGTCAGTTTGAGGCGAGCTGGACCTCAACCTGAACTTCAATATCTGCCATGCTTTCTGCTGTAGACAAGTTAGTGTTTCTTAGGAAACCTGTCGAAAATAAAATGGCACATTAATAGTTCATTTTAGAGCAGACATACACTGCATGGCCGCAGTTAACTATTAGTTTCATTATTTGTTAACGTTTTGCTAATTAACGTTAAGGTTAGCGAGCTAGTTGACTGTCGCTAGCGGTGTGATCAAACTTTAGCAAAGAAACGACAAGAGACAACCACTGCACACTAGTCGGCTACTTGTGTTTTTGGCCGAAGTAATCTACAAGATAATACACGTCCCATATGACTGCAGTTTGTGGGTTATAACGTTTTAATAACAAACGAGCTCACCTTCAATGTGGCTATGTACTAGCGGTTATGCTAACAGTTACCTTCTCGTTATCGTCGACGCTCGCTGCGGTCCGAGCAGGCAGCGTGTGAAAGGTCAAAAGTCACTGCTTCTCAGCTGTAAAGGAAATAAAAATCCTTTCACAAATCACGCTCTAACTACGAAGCTAAACGTGTTAATATTAAATTCACAGCTTTAGTTATCCATGTAAACTATTTATTTTTTTAGATATGTAAAGACTCAGTGGTTTTGTGTATTGTTTCTTTCTAGTTTTACTTGCCTGACAACAATGTTAGGAATAACACTGAGGGAGAATATTTCAGCTGTAAAACTGAGAAAGCCTCTGCAGAAAAAATTAATTATTAGAATCCATTCTTTGACATGTATAATTTGACTCAGAGCATGACTCAGGACGTAGACTGGTCGTCCCCAAAACCTGCAGTGTCCCTGGACAGGACCACAAACTGCTCCCACATTCATTTATCAAGCCTATTCAGGCATCCTGAGAAAAATACATTTCTCTTAATATTTTCCAGGACAACAGGACAAATAGGTGTTGGTTTGGAAAATGTATCAAAACATCACTGGCACCTTGTGAACACTTCACATCCACATGTTGAATCAAAAGGTGTGGATATGTTTGCAGTGTCATCTTCTTTTCTACTCACTCAAACCAATTTGCATCATACTCAGTGCTGACTGTAAGTGATTCACTGTCTTTTAACTTCCTGTCAATTGGAACAGCACAGACTGCCATGTTGGATATGTAGTGTGTAACCCAGAGCCACTCTCTGCTTTGGCTTCCTTCCTATCTTTGTGCCAGCTAATTTTCATTATGCAAATGAGTTATGAAAATGTAGTCCAGTTCAAATTCTGTATCAGCTCTACTAAAGACACCCACTCACATCAGTTTGTCTCACACACACAAGAAAAGCTTTGTAATAATACATGACTGCCATGTCTGTTGAATGAGAGCAACTTCAGTTGTGCTTTGAAGCATGTTTTATTGACAAAAATATGTTATGTAGCAGACTTCAAACCCTTTCAGCACCCAGTTTCACTTGTTTATTCTACAGCATGAAGACCTCTCCGTAGCGTGAGAGTAGTGTACTGTCTTAGCCTTTGGTTCAGCTTTAAACAGAATATAAGGAAGGAAAACAGCTGATAGTAACTATATTTTTTCTTATAAACCACTGAAGGCTCAAATAGGTGCTTCAGGCTAAGGGCAGCCATGTAAGATTGAAGTCCTTTTGTTTCCAACTTGTTAAATGTGTCAACAACCATTAGCAACTACTATAACTACTAATTTTAGTGCTCTCTGCAAAATTAATGACTCTCCCATCAACCACAGCTGTAGTTGAGCATGCTAACACGCTAAACTAAGATGAACATGATGAACTTTGGTGAGGTAGGATTGTCATTTTACGGGTGCTAGCATGCTGATGTTGGTATTTAGCTCAAAACGCAACCGTAAAGTAACTCTTGATTGACTGAGTCTTGATTACACTATATTTTCCAATACCTGTCATAACTCTGTAGAATAAGAGTCTTCATACAAAACATGCAATAACTGTTAAATATTGTCTCTTAAACACGCTGTTCTGTGTAATATTTTGCTCGTTGAGGTATGTTGTTGTTCTTAAAAAACAAAACAAAACAAAAGGCATTCAACAGTTGGTTCATTACAAGCTAAAGTTGACAAGGAGGGTTAGCGCAGGTCACATGATACATCCGTGCGCACTCCCGTCACTCTGCCCTGGACCAATGAGCGCCCGGGCGGCATTGCGCCTCGAGCGTCGGGAGCGCGCAGCAGGCTCTGGCGTACAAGTGGTGTGCGTGCTCCTCTCCCGTCAGTTACCCGCTGTGAGATCGTAATGAGATGTCGTCTTGACCCATCCCGTGTACCCCTGTGAGAACGTTTTTTTTCTGTTTGTGCGTTTTTTGACTTCGGTTAACGGGATATTTAATTTACATGTAGGGTTTCTATTGTCCCTCGTTATGGCTGGGTGAACAGCTTGTGAGGGACTGACAGGCGGCTTTTTTTGTGTGGCATGTGATACAGACAAGAGACTGAGGCGTGTTCATGTTTCACGGATGTTACCGGGAAAAGAAGAGAAAGGAGAAGGGGGTTTCTTTCATTTTATGTTTTCTGTGGATGTGAGTTTATCGCCACTCTGGTGCAACAGGACATGAAGGAGGAGGGCTGCCGGTGGATTTCTATGAGGCTCCAGGCTAGCTGTTGAATGGCAAGCACTCAAAGAACAAGATGAACAATGACTCTGGAGCTGAATAATTTCGTCTGGATGCGCTTATGTGACTTGTTTGTTTTTAAAACGCGCAGACAGTGAACGCATTTTCCTTTCTGTGTTGGCTTAAAAACACTGAAACGCTAAGGGAGGTTCAATTCAGGCGCGGCCAGGCAACCCAACAATGCGGATTACCTCTTGACTGTTTGCCTTTGTGTCAATACAGACTGTTTGCATAAAGTTGAGATAACACTCAACGGGACAAATAGCCGGTCCGTCTCCAGTTTTTAGTTTATTGTCTTTGGAAGGAGATAATAGGCTACGTTGACGTGAGGTACAGTTCCCAGATGTGCACAGGTTGTCTGTGAAATTACAGTCTGACCGACAACAGCAAGAGGGACAACGATGGCGAACGACTCCATTCAAGTAAGTTGGATGTCCTGCAACCAGCTTGTGTGGTCTAATTTTTCTTTTTCGGTATTGACCTGTAGCTCTTTGTCGAGTGTGGGTGGCCCTCGGACTCTTCCTCAACTGTGGCAGACAACCCTCAAATGCATATTTTCATCCAGTAGTTAACAAACTTTTCATTTTACTGACTACCCCTTGAAGTAAAGCAAGGACCTGTTCATCACATGACCTTAATCATGAGCAGATCCACCGAAGAAGGAAAAGTCAGAAAAAAAGTGAACATAGTTTACACAGTCATGATTTTACAGATTTTTTTTTCTTTTTAAATCATATGACCCGTCTGATTCATCTTGGCTTGGGCCCTGACAACAAAGTTACAAAGTTAAACAGGGTTGTTTTCGGATGTAATTCAAAACCTGAAAAAAAAAGAAAATAACATCAGTGCATGGTGGTCAAGTATCACAAGTGTTGTTCAGCTGATATGTGAACAGGGCTGCCTGTTCAATGCATCTTGAAAGTGGGTGGAATGGAAGTGAAATATTCCTGATTTGCTGGGGGGTTCGCTAGAGGCTTCTCAAGGACTTTTGGTGGCCCTGGACCCCCACTGTGAGGAACTACCAACCACTCAGTTGAATTGGAAATGGATAGTTTGTGTCATGTAAATAATGTATGACGGGACACTTTCTGGTTTTGGCGTGGTTTTCATGCAGACAGGCTCCAGCAGCACTCAGTCACCTTGGTGTTGTTCTGTTTCGTATCATGTTTTCATGTCTTCAACTTGTCGTGTATGTGTGTGTGGAGGTACGCAGGCACAATAGTGGTGTTTATTGTAAAACAACGCATATTACACAAGCCATCCCCAACTCCCATCAGGCATTACTCTCCTTGAAAGCATCTTTTAGCAAGACGACTGCTTAGTTTGCATTTTACTGGGTATAATTGTGAGCTGAGGTAAAATACCTACAATTTCCTGATGTAGCAGGTAGACGATAGGTTGATTGATCTTTGCTCTGTGGAATCACTTGGTGCTATCAAGTAAAGGGTGTGTGAGAGAGAGAATGAGGAATCAGATGAACATTATGATCCTCTTAATACCGAACTTAGTGAGATATTCAAATGACTGTGATGACATTTAGGTCTAAGCGCGTCAGTTGACACGCAAATGGGCAGTCACACATTGTTCAGAAATACAGGTGCTAGTGCTGTCATGCAGGTGTATGTACCTCACCTGTTTGTCCTGCAAACATGAATCCTTGTTTGTATTTTAGGATCTCCAATGTTATTCAATTGAGAAGGAAGTGCAAGCAGTGAGACAGGCCACAAGTTAGCGCTGATTATACCCTGTTATTTGAAGTAGCCAAGTGAGGAACGGGTGCATGTGGATATGCAGAGGTGGGATAATAGTGGGAATCGAGCTGACTAAGAACAGAGGAGTTAAAACAGGCTGGTTGTGATGATAGTTGCCTGAATTGTTACATTCACAACTAGTGTTCATCTGATTGTGTGTGTGTCTCCTTCCATCATAAAATGCTGCAAACACTAAATAGTTGCTCAGTCTGCTGTCCACTATTTACTGAATTGATCGGTATGCACTCCTGTCTGATTCTCAAGACTAAAAAACATTTTCTGTCATCCAGTGTTTTTGTACTCAGGTCTGTCAATGTGAATTGTTTAAGTCATTTTTCAAGCAGAAATGTCCCAACAATTATGTGACTAGCCAAGAAAATAGTATAAGTTTAATTTTATAATTATGAAATTAGTTGCCTCATAGCAAGAGGATTCCAGGTTCGAATCCCAGTCTGGGCTCTTCTATGTGGAGTTTGCATGTTCTCTCTGTGCCTGCGTGGGTTTTATCTGGGTTCTCCGGCGTCCTCCCACAATCCCAAAAACATGCACATTAGGTTAACTGGCTCCTAGGTGTGACTGTGAAAGTGTGCTTGTCTGTCGGCCCTGCGACTGACCGGCGACCAGTCCAGGGGTCCAGGGTGTACCCCGCCTCTCGCCCGTAGTCAGCTGGGATATGCTCCAGTCCCCCCCA
Organism: Scatophagus argus; assembly: GCF_020382885.2. Taxonomy (NCBI): domain Eukaryota; kingdom Metazoa; phylum Chordata; class Actinopteri; family Scatophagidae; genus Scatophagus; species Scatophagus argus. Next base: position 12,397,692 of record NC_058494.1, on the reverse strand, counting down.
CGACCCTGACGGATAAGCGGTAGAAAATGGATGGATGAATGACATTGTCTCCACTGAGAATCATGAGCTCCAGCACGTGTCAGTAGTGAAATGAACCACAGTCTGTGTTTAATTATGCTGCTTAAGATCAGCATGTTATCAAACTGCTTTTAAAAGCTTTGTACTGGGTTACTTTACCACTTCAAACAGGTTTAATTCTAGCTTTGTTGCCTTAATGTCACCAGGCCAGACTGCTTAGTTGCTAAAGAGATGTAAAAGTGATTTTACAGCCTCTATATCAGAAATTGTTCATATTCATTCTTATGGAAGATTTGTGCCAACAGATGCAGCTAAATTTACCTCATTAGTTTGCTTGCTCCATTGACCAGAGTGAAAGATATATCATTGATCGAAAGTTGTATATTCGAATCAATCAGTCATTGAGGCTGGAGCTTGATAGTGCTCATACCATGAAGTCAGCTGATTTCACTGCAGCCCAGGAGGACTACTGGTGATGTGTTTTCCCTGAAGAACACTGCAGGACTGGGATCATCAATGGACAAAGAGCAGTCAAGTTGCTTGAACAGCATTCCTGATTTTTGGCATTTAATTTTTTCTCCATATTAGGTGCTGTCTCTGTTTTTGCCAAACCCTGACAAAGCTCACGCGGATTATAGAAGAACTGTCAAGAAAAGACAGAAAGCAGTGAGTGAGACAGGCAGAACTGGAACCAGCAAATGTTAAACATTTACACTTGAAAATTGACAGAAACGATTTATAGATTATCGCAATAGTTTGCAAATAATTTTCTTTTGACCTGGTGTCTACATTAGAAACAATGCAGTTGGACCAATGGCAGTCCTCTTAGCGATTCAGGTGTGTTATGATAGTAGTGGATAATGTATCATTGAGCCACCGCCCTCAAGCATAGATGAGGTGATGATTCTCCACACCTCTAGATTTTATACATTTTCAAACTTCTAGTCTATGTTACTCTTTAATTATTGTTATTATTATTATTGTAGTTGTGAAGCTGTGGAACTCTGCACCCTTCTCCCTGGTGTGCCATTTGTTTGCCCCTACAGGAAGACAACATTTAAGAGCCCCAGTGGAAGTCTGTACCCAAATGCGTCACACTTCCTCATAAAAGTTAGAGGGGAGACAAGACTGGAGTACGGGGGGATGTGTTGCTTTTTTTATACTGAGGGATCTGTGGCAGGTTATGCTTGGGTGGCATGTTGTGCAGTGCACATTGTTCGCTGGGAAAACCCATACAAATTACATACACTCCAGTGGCTTCACCAAATATACTTGAGCACAACTGTTCATATTCGTAAACACACATACTCTCAAACACATAGATACAAGAACTGACACACACAGTCAGACACTCCAGGGAATGCATAGGAGTGCTTCCCATAAGCCTTACCATGACGTAAGGAGACAGCTATGTGCACAAAGTAGGCTTTTCTCAGCACTGCCCTGTGGCCATGCAGGCAGACAGAATCCACAATAATGCATGAAGGCTCAACAACGTGGAGAGAGATCGTATATGCTCATTCATTTTTATGTCAGACATCTCAGGATGTGGTCTAACAGGCCTTTGTAGTTCCAATCATGTGAATTTCTCACATGAATATTGCTATATTTACACTTTTAACACATGATCATACCCACATATGGGCTCTGCTGACTGAGTGCTTTATGCTCTCTGACCCTCAAGGAAATGATTGCATTATAAGACAGTTGACACCATTGTGTACAATGCTTTTGTAAAGCTTCTGAACATTGTTTACCGGCAAAGTTAGCTATTTAAACCAATTGAATATAGTTACAATAGGCATGCTCTAGGTTCTGTCTGCTGGATTGTTGAATTCTCATGCCACGATGACCAAATAGGCTCTCTACATATCCTCTGCTGTAGGAACAATCTATGTTGCATGTAAGTGCCGGACGCAGTTCAGCCTTTGTCTTCTGTCAGTTGCCATTTGGCAGTGCAAAGCTAAGCGATGTACTTGTCATGGGTTATCATGGTTTTGTTTGACTCAGGTTTGTTAATCCAATTATGAAGAAGAATACTGCTGAACTGAAATGTGGTTTCTTCAGCAGTATGGTGGTAAAAGCCAAGAAAATATAAAGATAAAACATAAACATGAGAGAAATTTAAGTGTCGGATGACTTTCAGTGTCAACGTCTAAACAAGCATTTGTAATAAGTCCCTAAACCTTCAACAACTGGTTTATTTGACCATTTAGGGGCATTGGAAAGAATTTGTGACCACAATATGGTTAGACCCTCACATTATAAGTTTTTATGAATTTGTAATGAATTTTTCTTACTTAAACATCTCGCAGCTATGGAACAATATTATAATTTATTTGAAGTTGTGTTCCAGATAAGTCTTTGTAGATGTAACACTGTCCCTTTCACATTACCTTATTGTTTTCACATTTACTGGGGGCAACTCCATCATGATCATCAGGATCATGTGATATGATCAAAAGCTCCTGAACAGTGTCTGATTGAACCTTCTATTGTTTTGCTGACCGCAAAAGTTTTGTTTTAAAGAGGAAATTTGGTGACATTATTCACAGTCAGCTACCTGCTTTTGACCCTGTAAACTGGTGATGTTCAAACATCTCTCAACAATACTTTAATTCTCATGAGTGACATACAGTTTTGCATCCCATTCTTATGTGTAATGTGTTTCTTGGATCTCTTATGCACTCAAAAAATGTAAGCATTGACTTTAATTCAGTTTATTTTGTCAAAGGTTTTTGTCTGTTTTTTGTCAAAACAAAATTGGGTTAGTTCAAAGCGAAAAACTGCGTGCAAAGTGTACACCTGGTTTTTAGATGTATGCATTTCAAGTTGGTTTTGTGGTTGGTGAGCTGCAACCACATTTTATTTAACATTTGAAAACACATTAAAACCACACTGGGATTGAAAACACATTTTCCCCACATGCCTTTGATTTTTTTTTTCCTACATGTGATTTACACACATCAAATCCATCTTTCTCTCCACATGTGGGGTATTAAAATGTTCACATGTAGCAGTCACATATCTAGGTCACACCTGACAAGTAGAGAAAATTAGGTCCCACCATTTGCTCTGTGACTTTGCCGTTTTGAAAAGCGCTGCTGTTCTGATGCTGGTAAGGCTTTGCTGGGCCCTGCGGGTGGAGGGTCGAGGGAAGGGGAGGTCTAAAGGGCATTATGCTGATGATGAGGCTCTACAGCCGCAGCAGCACAATAGGTTGTATTGTCTGACACCAACAGCCCCAGATCACATTCAGTTCACTGTGAGTTCATTTTCCTCATCCTGAACACAGCATATTAGCGGACCACACCCTCACCAACCAACTAACCAACCAACCTACCCACCCACCTATCCAGCTGCCCCCCCTCCCCTCAGGCTGGGAAGTAAAGCCCTGTGTGTGAGGTTAATGGTGTTTGGACAGAAAATTCCTTGTGTATTTAAACTGTGTTTGAGCTTCATACTTGGCCCCGGCAGCTGTTTTAAGCTGATGTTTCTCTTCGTGGATTTTTGCCCTGCTTCTTTATCTCTCATTCACATCTTGCCTTCCCTCTGTGCGAACAGCCCATAATTCTCATGACCTCATAGCGATGTGCCCCTGCATTCCGGCTTCAGATGAAGCCCTCCCATACACACACGGGCCAGCAGTCACTGAGCTCACACACTGTCATGACATCACCTATCATGCTCAGCCAGTGAACCCCACCAGCCTTCTGTGAGAACGCTGGGAGGGCTGGAAAAGGCGGGAGTGATCAGGAGGATGTACAGCCGCAAGTAGGTCAGGGTGGGTCACTGTGCTCTGTTTTCCACCCTGTGAGGCCCGAATAGATTACAGATGTTGTGCCCTCATGTCTGTGTCAGTGCAAATTTTGGGACCACTCCCATGTATTAGTCTTTTGAACTTTCGTTATATAACAGCAGTAACTCCTCACTTTCTCTCTCACATGGGCCCAGACCTGGCCTGTCAGCACCGGCAGCCTTGTGCTCTGACATACCTTGACCCCTGACCCCTCCTCATTATGGCTTTGCCCCTGGGCCACATATATTGATCCCAGCCTCATCATTCACTGCTGCTGTGCTGTTTAACAGCCATTCAGCTTGGTTGACTATCTGAGAAATGTAGAAAGAGATTTTAAATCGTAGTTCGTGTTCTTTCTTAAACCGGAAAATCAGATAAAAAGCAGAGAGACTTTCTTAAAGGCACATTTGCTCTTAAACTTTAAATGTTGTAGTTAAAAGAACATCAAACTGTCAAATGTTTTCTGTTCGTACATTAACAGGTCAAAGAGGGTTTTTTTTTAGTGGAAATAAATCAGTTCGGTTTTCACTTTTGCAAAATGTTGTCTTCCCCTATTTGAGTCCATGTAGACTCATGAAATATTAGAACTACGGTGATGAAGCATGTTTTGATAGGGGTTTAGTGCTAAATACATATTTATATCTGTATTTCATCTAGTCTTTAATTTTCGACCACCTGCCACCCCTTAAGTGTATGATGTTCTCAGCGTTTTGCAGGCATTATGGTGATTCAAACATGGTGATTTCCCCCACAGCAGGGGGTCAGCTGGTAAACAGTCCATGAACAAAGCAATATCAGCCAACTTAATGGGATAAACTAGGCCTGTTTCCCTAGAGCTCACTCTGCAATGAGAAAGCACAAGTGCTGATTAGTGTAAGCCTCATTAGGCATTCAGAGGGATCCCTCCATATTAAACTTTAAGGTTGGCTCATCAAAGTGATTTTATCTGACCATGTTAAGGGTTATTTGACACCAGGATGGTAATTACTTTACCATCTGAGTTAGCTGTTAATCAACCAAAATGTCAGGATTGTTAATTGTTAATAATAACTTTAGCCCATTATAGACCCCAGTTAGTATGACAAGAGGAGAAAAAAAGTTTATTTTATGGCCTGCTTGCCATGTCGCCATGGATTCAGAGGGAACGTTAACAGTTTTTACCCTTGCATGGTATGTGGATGGTTGCCAAAAGTAGTCTGTAAATAATATCCTTGCCTCTGTTTTTAGGCTAAACCAACCTCATTGTCAGTTTGACCACAGAAAGTCCCTGGTCAACTGGGCAGATTCAGCATGATTTGACACAATTCTTTGTTTTTTTTAATGTATCTATTTATTTTTAACAGAAAATAGTGTATGGAACCAATGTTGAAATTTCCCAATTTCATATTGTTTTAGAAATTCTGCCACCGGCCTCGCCTTTAAAAAAATAAAAATAAATATATAGGCTGTCAAGTAAGACAACAAAAAGAGACAGCAAATGGGCGCAGAAGAAACAAACTAAAACAGGATGGTGTCTTGTATATGACTGGTAACAAGATGAGATTAAATGGGTGTCAGCATCAAGTTGCATCATGAAATCAGGTCTTTTAAGACAGTTAAGTATAGGGCTGATCACCTGGCTGACCACTAGCTTTCAGCTTTGGTTGCCAGTTTACAAAATGTTTGCAAGGTTGAGTTTTCTTTGGCTTTGTTCACACTGCAGGCAAATCAGATTTTTTTTTCTCAACTCAGATCTTTATATACAGTTGTAAGTTTTGGGCTGCCACACAGGCTCTTACAGATGAGGGGAAAATGACAAAACATATGTGTTGTTCATGTTCAGCGGCATGTTGTCCACTGGATAGCCTGACTGACACTGGATTTTTAAGGCTCACACTAATATTCATATTTGGAAGTTTTAAAAATCCATTAGCTTTATATTGGCTGATGGTAATGCCAGTGCCATCATACATTGCCACTGATATGAGTTAATGAGAGTGTTGTAAATCATTCCTCTGATTGTAGCTCTCTGGTACAAGCACAAGATTTTACACCGAAGGAGTGGAGGAAAGGCATACAGACAGTGTTTCCAATATGAAAAGTCGTTCTCAGCAGGGGCAACCACCAGGAGAAGTGGTAACAATGGTCCAAATGTAGTCACCAGGGCAACCGGATAATTTCTCCTGTCAGCTCAGCAGCGCTTGGCTGTTGCTTTAGCTGAATGATTGACAGTTTTTTGCTAGTTGATCTTTACAGCAACAGTGATGAGATGTCGGAGTTTTATATCTATACCAACACTAGTCCCACTTTGTACTGTGGTACATCAGTTTTCAAGATACTGTCACTATATTAGAAACATGTGGTTAGTTGTAACATTTTGGTGTAGTATTGTAGTTTTTCTTGCTTCTACTACTGTATCAAGGACCTCTTTACATTTCCAAGAAGACATTTTCTGGTGTCTGTAGTGGAGCTTGACCCAACTCTCTCTGATAAATCATTCTGGACCAGCAACAGTCGAGAGTGTAAAGTGATATACCATGTTACCCTTCTGTTATTTTGCCCCTCCCGCCCCGTCTGCCCTCTCCCGCTATCACACCCTTCCTCCTGTCCAAGCTACGCACCAGCTGCTCTCCTCCTCTTCTGTCTCCCTCTACAGTCCTCCCTCTTGTTTTCCCATTTGGGTATGGTTGGACCTCAAAGCTGGAGCTGCCCTCCACTGGGAATAATTAGAAGTTTCTGTTAAGCAGCCTACAGCAAATACATTCTAAGTTATTATCGTCTGTATCATGCCATCGGTGTCATGCATAAACCTGGTCTGTGAATGTATATTGATGAAGCTTGTTTGTAGTTTGGTCTGTTGCCAAAGTAAGTAAACATTTAGTAAATGTTGGAGACTATGGCTGTCACCATCTGCAAATAATCAAATAATAATGATAGCAGATTACTCATTTGGTAAAAAAGAAAAATGTGTATTTAATATTTGTTTTGACTGCGGAAAGTGAGCAAACATTTTCTCATATGTTTTTGATAAGATCCTGATAGCAATACAGACAGTCTTTGTCAAAGTTGGTATCTGTAGGGGGTGTGTACGTGTGTGTGTGTTTGTGCGTCATACACAGAGGGTGTGACTGGAAAGATATAAATAGGCTCTGGGAGTTATTAAAATCTCCCCACAGACAATCCCTCTCATTAGATTGGGTTGGAGATCGAGTTACACTGATAACATTTGGCCTGCTGGGAGGTCCTCGGCTTGGGCTGAAAGCTCTGGTCTCGGTGGATGGTTAGGGAGCTGGGTGGAGTCACAGTCAAGTCACTTCAAATCAAATCAGTTCAAAATAGAGAAACAGACTTTATTTGCAGTTTGTACTGTGTCTTTATTATATTGGCTAACTTCTGTTCCAGAAAAAAACAAGAATCAATATGTGAACCAAATCTAGATTAAATGAATTGTGTCTGTCAATGGCACTCTCTCTTCTGCTGTTGTTAAAGTACATCGAAGAAGAGCGTACACAGACTTTCTTGAAAAATCTGTAGTCTGTTTTTTCCAATGATTTTATATATTGTTCACAGGTTTGAGAGTAGTGCTGTACATGTAACAAAAGTTGTATAAAGCCTTTTGTGGCTCCAGTCTGAGCTGTGAAGACCGGTGTCACTTCAGTCAGCATCAGCAAAATAAAATCAGTGAGCTTACCAGGCTTTGTCACCTGCTCCATATGTCTGCTTGGGGCCAGCAGCTCAAACCTACATTAGGTTACTACTGTAATGAACCCCAATCTTCGACATTAGCAGTTAAGTTGCTTAGTGGATAATGTGGAATAAAAAACAAGGCTGGGTCTGTTTTGTTTGTTTTTTTTAAACTTGTAGTCTTCAGTTTCAAACCAACACTGATTCAAGTTTGGCCACAGCTGTGACCAGAGGCATTATGTTTTCCAGTTGTTTGTCTGTCTTGCAGTCCTTCTGTCTCATTTTTCTAATGCAGTGTCTCATACGTATCTTTATATGTGGTTTGTGCACCTTGACTGGTGCACAAGGGGCATACAACCACAAGGCCGTAATTGTAGTTTCACATATGCAGAAGTACTTCCCAAGACCTTTAAACAGGCTGTGATACATAAAACTAGTGGAGTTCCTATTGCCGTTTACTGAGGAAGAAACTTCAAATGTTACCTTCTTGTCAAACAGAAACTGTCTTTTTGCAGACCTCTGCAGATTGCTGCAAAGACAAGGCAGGCTTCTTTGAACAGTACATAGAGATAGATAGATAGATGGATACTTTATTGATCCTGAGGGAAATTCAAGAAACATATTTGCAAACTCAATAAAGTGCAACATTATGGTTTTGTCTTGTGCACTCTGCACACACTCTGGCTTGTAGTGTTAACAAATGAACATCATGAAGCCACAGCAACACACAGACTTGTAAGTGAGGACCTTTCGGCGGCAGTTGTGTTTTGCCTTCGTCTGGAGTTTACCACCATCTTTAGTTTATGTCTAGACTGAGAGTTGTTGTCTTTGCAGTCAGAGCTTTCATTGCACAGGTCACTTTAGTTATTTAGCTTACAGTCAATATGACATCTGACTCTGCTTATTCAGATGTTGACAAGCCTGAACGCTGAGGGAGTGTTGGACAAGTAAATAGCTGAGGATAAGGAAGAGACAGGTGTTTCTTGGTGTGTTACCTAGAGGCTGTGCTGTCACAGAAACAGCTGGTAATAGGATGAGGTCATTGTTTTTCTGCTTAATGATTTACAACACACACACACACAAACTGGCTATCTCCAGAATGATTTCCAGAAGTCCTCCCTATTTAGAGTTAATGGGGCGTTTAGTATTCATGTACAAAATGTTACATGTGAGAAGGGACGGAGTGTCCTCCTCCTAACTCTATTTACACAGCCCCACTTTTTTTGGAAGCTTTAATGAGAGTGGACTCTCAGGAGACAATTAACTAAGCGTAGGCTGTAAAATTATATTTGACTGTGTAATTAGAGATTGGATTGAAATGCTTTTCCCCTTCCCACTTGATTAGACTGTCCCTTATATTAAGCGGTGGTTACTCAATCAGGCCTGGACCTTTCCATTATCCCCAAGTACTTTATATAACCTGATTCAAACTCACCCAAAAGATGGGTTCTGCATCATACAGTATTATCAGCTGACCTGTCCGCTTTCCAGAGAATGCATCTGTTTAATCTAGCTGTCTCCAGTAATGTGTTGCTCTCATCCACATGAATGTTGTTCTTCATTTGGCTCCTAAAAATTTATTTATAAGCCAAATCTTTGAGTCTCTGATTGCTTTCAACAATATTAAACATGGGAATGCTGACAGATTTAACAGATAAACTAAAATTATGTAACAGGTTAATCTTAATGTGAAAACAGCTGCTTCCTTATTGTACCCAGAACTGCTCTTGCACAACCAAGTCCACAGATGTTGAATTAAGTTACCTGGTACATTTGACAGATTAAAGAATAAATAGAATTGATTCACGAATAAGGTTTCTCTTGCAAACTGGGACATTACCAGACTATTCATTTAGATTGTATCTGTTTGCTACCTAATTGAGATGCAAAACATATATTAAATACATTCATAACTTTTATTATAATTATTATTGGATTTTTTTAATACCCACGTTTATCTAAGTACAAAAAATATTCTCAAAATTCTCATTTCCTTTGAATTGTGACTCAGTGGGGACGTATTCAACATGCGTTGTGTGTATTGTACTTCAGATAAATAACCTTGTTACGTAATGTTAACAGTGTCAGTAACATCCCTCAGACTGTGACCACATAATAGTTGTTGGAGAGCTGAACTTGTTTCTACAGGTCCGGTCAACACTCACACACACACACACACACACACACACACACACACACACACACACACACACACACACACACAGCCACACAGCCACAGCCACAACCACAGAACTCCTCAGAGACCTGCTGCACTGGTCTCTGCTGCCACACCTGAGCCTAACTGCCATAGCCTTTAATGCCATGACTGAAACACACACATATACACACACACACACGTGGAGTGAGGCCCTAAGGTGCTCTGACTGTATATTGAAAAAAACTTCCATAAACTGTCTTTCTCAGTTCAGCCTCCCCTGAGTGCTCTCAAATACATAAATATGATGTAATCATTGCCAGTTTCTGTTTTGCTGCCCACATTCTCACACACACAGTTAGAAAGTTTGTCACAAACAAATATGTGTGGCAAATACACACATTATGTCTTTCAGGCGTGTCCTGCTTGCAGTTAGCTGTTAATCATGGCTCAGTTGAACCAGACAGCTAATTCTCTGAACAATTCAAACTCATCTTCACAGTTGACAATATTTTTTTCTATTCATCTTCCATATGGAGGCAGTGTAAATCTTATTTTGTTGTGAAATTGACCGATTAAAATGTTGATAAGCAATTGCTACTTATTGGCTTTGTTTTTAGCCCTATTAGCAGCATGAGGTTAGTGGTGGGAAAGTCTGTTTGTCGCTTGGTCGGTCAGTTCAGCATTTGGTTCAGAATGAAATATTTAAACTGCTGGAGGGACATAACATTGACATAACATTTTGTGTCGCCAGCATCCTTTGAGGATGAATCTTTAAGACTTGAATTTGTCCATATCTGGGGTTTATGACCAGGTACCTGCAAAACAATTGACATTCTCAGTTCAGGCTCAGTTGTACTTTGTGTTTAGTGCTAATTAGCAAATGTTAACATGGTAACAATAAAATGTTACACCTGCTAAACATCACTTTGTTACTGTTGTTACTGTTGTTACTGTGAATATGTTCATATTAGCATTTAGCTGAAAGCCCTGTACAGCCTCAGAGAGCCGCTAACTTGGCTGTAGACTCTTACCTGCTCCACCATTGGTACTTCCTGCCAGAGTGACACTACTTGCACCACTGATATCATACATAGAATGTATGCAAGCAGCATGTGATTCCGTATAAGAACAGGAAGGAAGTGCTGCAAACCTTAGATCAACTGCACTAAACATCGGACAATGTATGTCAAGGCAGTTTGTCACATGATTTCGCCTCATGCTTCCTGGCTTCCTTAGTGTTTGTTAAAAGTGGTGTTAAAGCCTGTGTGTTTGACCATCAGACAGTTAGTGTGTTAATCTCCTCAGCTAAACCCACTTACACTCACACACACACACAAATTGTATAATTTAAGCAAGATAAACTTTCACCAAAATTGCCAAAATTATTAACATGCATACATTATTTTAGCTGGGAGTTGCAGTCATTTATTATTTGTTCGTTTTAGACCTCTGCAGTTCTGCCATACTCCATTTGGGTATACTGTCATTTCTATTTTCTAAATTTTCATTGTATTACAATTTAATTAAAGAGTTTGGTCTAGACCTGCTCTAATTGGAAAGTGTCATGAGATAACTTTTGTTGTGAATTGGCGCTATATAAATAAACTGAATTGAATTGAAATTCATTTTAGTATGAACAAACAGGTGTGTACATACCAGAAGCACTGACTTCATGTCCAGTCAAACATCCAACATCAATTCCTCTTGCATACTGCTGTTTAACCCATCTATGAAGCCCTGGCCTTCATCTTTTCCTCCTCCTCCTCTTTCTCAGGACTCCATCCTTCTTCTACTTTGTTCACTCTCTGGCTATCACACTCAATCCAACTTTTCAGTGTGACTTCCTTTATTTTGCCTAAAAGCCGGAGGATATCTGGAGGTGTCAGGCAGGAGTGTGTTTTTAAAAAGACAGCATTGTGATTGTAATAACGAACGGGAAAATAAATGTTAGGAAGATGATTCAAGTCTCCAGTTTGGTCAAAACATATCTGGGTGCCAGAGAGCAAAACTCCAGCACCTTCTAAATTGGAAATTGATTTTATATTATTTATTTATTTATTGAATTATTATTGAATTCTCTCTCATCCTCTTCCTTCCCCTTGTGTGTCTGATGTCTGTGTGTTTGACAGAGAATCTGGCCTCCCAACATGCTCTCACATGCTCTTTTATCCATCATTTGCCTCTGGCACTGTAGGTCTACCGACCTCCCTTTCTCTCCCACCTGCTTCTTTAGCACATTTTGGCTGACCATCTCTCTCTCTCTCTCTCTCTCTCTCTCTCTCTCTCTCTCTCTCTCTCTCTCTCTCTCTCTCTCTCTCTCTCTCTTGCTTGCTCTCTTTCTCTCTCCCTACCCCCACCACCCTCCACTCTCCCTCCTGTTTCTCTGGCTTTCTTCCTCCTCTGCTCAGAGGCTTTCTTGGCCTTTGTCTGTCTCGTGGGGAAGGGTGGTGTCTGTCTCTTTTTTCTTCCCTGCAGTCTCATCTCCCCCTCTGAAAAGATGAAAAGACGATGAAAAGGAGGAGTGTCAGCAAGGGAACTCGGGCATGTGAGACTTAATGGCCAAAATTTCCCCCTCTTTAGTTTTAGTGTTGTATTGTGGACTGAGCAAAGAGACTTCACTGCAAAGGAATTAAGTTTTGTGTTTAGCCTTAAACAGTACAACTAACCCAATAATTCAGTGACTTATAACTGAAACGTATACTTTATTCATGTAACTAGTGTGTATTTGTATAAGTTGTGTTAGAAATCAGTCTGAAAACACCAATTATTTAATATGAAATTATTACTTCTGTTTTTGGCTGAAACAATAAATAATCAATAAGCGATCAAAGCAAGGAGCTCAGAGCCGCTGCTCATCCGCATCACGGATCAGACAGTTAAGGTGGTTCATGCATCTGGCCAGGATGCCTCCCTGTGGAGTTGTTTCAGGCATGTTCACATAAATGAATGAAGACATGAGGTTTTCACCTGACCGTTCATTCTCATTCATGTGGTATAGAACATAATACAACTCACTGGAGACTGATTACATGGAGAGTGTAGGGAGTGCAGAGAAACGAGTTATGGCCCAATGAGCTTGTCGCTGTATTGCATCTCTCTACATCACTCCCTCTGACTCTCCCTGCTCTTGGTTTACCTCTCCCTTCACACCTCCCTCTCTCCTCCACGTCTTTCCTGCCAGGTTGGATGTTGTCACCACTCAGGCATCTCAGGAATGCCTCCAGATGTTTTCTTTATATGACTCAGCCACACACACAATCACACAAACATGCACAATCTCTTGGACACATTTCCTTTCTTGTGCACATAAACGGCATGAAGCGGACATTGTTTTGACTTCAGGTATACAACCTTTGAACTCAAATCTCTGCACAGTGGACAGATTCAGCAAAGCTCATGTCTGCTATTTTCATACTTTTTCATAAGGAGCACCAAACCCAACCTGACATCAGATCTGCGCTTCACAGGAAATCAGCCATGCAGACCCATCTCTGTCTCTTTATCTTAAAGTTTAACACACACACACACACACACACAGAGCAAAATACAGCATCGTTCGTGCAGCACTGCAGAGCTGTCTTTCATGAAGCTCATCTAGGCAGATATCTCAGAGCTGTCAGAGCAATTACACAGACATCTATACTCGTGCTGCTTTCATGCACTCATACAGTCTAATAACACACATTCAGTGCATGCACGCTTCTCACAGAATCAAGCACAGCGCCGGGGAATTTGGTCTTCTTCATATTGACTCACATTGTTATCATTGGCATCAACATCTGTGTAATGTTTCGTAACTGTACTAACTCGCTGCAAAACCTTAAACTCTACAAGATTACTGGTTATCACACTCTTTATCTGCACGCTGTTGGCCTGCAGAGCGCAAAGTTTAATGGTGAGGTTGATGTGGTTCTGGAAAGGCGGGTAGTTTCGGTTCCTGATTTATAGATATAAATAGACTTCTGTTTTTTTATTTTGTGACATCATAGGGTCAGTCTGTCTTCCCGTCATACACTGAAGCATTTTTTATCATTTTAGATCATTTGGTTCTCAGAAATGTTAAAGAATTAACATGATGACCCATGAAACCCAAATCTAACCCAATTTGAAAGCACAGCTGAACTGAATCACTGGCATTTTATTGCCTGTTGAGCAGCAGAAAAGCATTTTAAAATGTTAAATCTTCTTCATGTTAAGTTGAGGGCGCTTACTGTAAATCACTTTGTAATTTAACGTGTTACTTGCGTGATTGAGGGTGTGAATGTGTTTGTTGTCCACTTTGTTGCTTCCCTCTGTTCATCTGTAAGTGAAGAACACATTGCGACAGCTTGGATTACTACTTGGACAACACACATGCACAGCTATGTGCACACATACACACAACAGACTACATAATGAGGATTATCACAGTTTAGCTGCAGTCAACAGGTAGCAAGCAGATAGACTGTGACAGGACACTGTAATTGAAGTATTGCTGAGGAATAATCTAACTTTGTGCAGTGTTTTTCTGCAACTAGGGCTGAAGTGAAAAATTACTGTGGATTAAATTGCAGATCATTTTCCCCCCAATTTATTGTTTTGTCCATAATATGTCAAAAAATAGTAAATAAACTCATAGGCCAAGATGATGTCTTCAGATGTTTTTCTTGTCCAACCATGAGTTCAGAATCCAACGATATTAAGATAATCATCATATACCACAAAGAAGAGCAGCATGTCCTCATGATTGGGATGTATGCTTAAAAGACTGAAGCAAAATTATATTATATTATATTATATTATATTATATTATATTATATTATATTATATTATATTATATTATATTATATTATATTATATTATATTATATTGTATTGTCAAGTACTTGAACAATAAAAACTCCAAACCATTTTTATTATTTCACTGATGTCCTGTGTTTAAATGTTGTTATATTAGCAATTAGAGTATTAAACTGATCTGATAATTTAGGAAAATAAGTAAACTTGAATTTGTTTCCACCTGATAACAATGGCTCTAGTTCTATAACTTCAAGACAAAGTTGTGATTTTGAAGGCTCTGCCTATCAGTGGTATAATGGTCAAGACTGTGTGGGTTTGCATGATCTTCAAAAGTGCACATTAATTTCAAATCTGTATTATTTTTTTCATTCTGTCTTCATGTTCCTCCCCCTGTTTAAACAGCACCATTCTAGTTTTCACCAGCAGAAGAGAATGAATAAACTTTCTTTGGTTTTCTAACACAGTATCATTGTTTGACTGAAACTAATGACTGTTTTTCTTTGTGCTGTTCTGCTATTCCTGTGCTCTCAGAGGTGTATGTTAAGAAACGGCGTGATGAGAAGCAGGGAGTGTCTGAGAAAGAGGCTGGCTGCTCACTCCACCTTCCCTGAATAAATAGATCTTAAAAACTGTGGCCATGTCATAAAGCTAAATATTCCACTTGAGTTCAGCATGTGTTTACATTTCCACCTAGATTAATTTCAAACTATTACTGAAAAGGTTACATCTGTGTTCTCTCTACTCGGCACAATCAAAACATCTTTTTGTAACATCCGTCCGCAGCATGTTGATTGGATGATTGACTCAGCAGGGCTTGGATTGGACACCGCTCACTAAGCACGTTTAGAGCAGACAGTGATGGACAGATTGCCTGCTGAGCTCAGGTTCCTTCACCTGCTGGTGTGAATGCCTCTGTGTTTATTCCCAGGACAAAAAAGCAGTAGAGTAGCTGTTCACTCCTTTCCTTCGCTTTCCTTTATCTCTGTTCCAGCAAAGGTTCAGTGGTTATGGATATGGAGCCGCTTCACCCTGGGCAGACTGTGTTTACATTCCCACCTGGAGATGTTTGTCATTTAAACATCTCTGTCTGTTCGCTGAGGTCTCTTAATGATTGATTCATCCTTTGCTCTTCCTCTCTAAACATTTTCGGGCTCCATGTTTCAGAGCATAAGCTCTTGCCTCTGGCTTCTTGTACTGTTAAGGTTGTAGTATGTGGGAGAGCAGTTGATTGTTTTCATTGTAAATTAATTGTTTTGTCTACAAAATATCAGAAATTAGTGACAAATGCCCTTAACAGTGTCCCAGAGGCCATGCTAAGGGTTTCAGATGTCTTGTTTTGGCTGACCAGCAGACCAAAATCCAAAAATAATCAAAAGTTCACTATAATATGCTAAGGAAAAAAAATAATAATGGGAACCATCCCATGTTTCCCAGTCATTATTTCCTTCATATATGGTCAGTATGCACACTTGAAGATGACTTGGCAACTTGGATTGGCAACTAGGAGACTTTTTTGATACTGATTGGCAGTTCTCCAGATGAAGTCAGGGTCATGGGAGGGCAGATGAATAGGTTCTAAAACCTAGTCGTCTAGTGTGTGTCTGGCGTATGAGGTACGACCAGCAGTTTGAAAATGTTTTCTGTTACCAGATCATGTACGTTCAGAGACATATTTTGTTTGGAATGTTTTATGCTTGATGTTGCACACTCCACTTAATGGATTTCTGCAGTGGCTTTGTTTGTGTGTGTTGCAGTGTGTGAGCAATTATCCAGGTGAGAATCATGAACTCCGCCCACCGTTTGCATAACCAAAGAGCAGCTTCAACAAACATCAGGAGAGGGAGGGGAAGAGATGAGGATAGAGATTCTGAAACAAACCCTCCTGATTTTCTCCCCTTAGACCTCCTGTCCATCAGTTGATTTTGTTTCACTCTTACCCACCATCTCACTTGAACTGTTCACTACAAAGCAGTATCTGAGAAAGAGTTGGTCTACACTCGGTCTTGAGGTTGACAGGAGACTGCTGACTTCTTCTTTTTTGCATTTCCATTGTGTGCATCAGTCTGGTGATGCACATGAAATGAAACATGATTGGACAATGTTGATGTGAGTTCAGCCCCCTTTTTATTTGTTTATGACTTGTAACAATTCATAAGTAGTGTAAAAGATGGATGAGTTTGGCAGTCTTGTTTATCCTGACACTAAAAGTTTGGATGCAGCACAAAGAAAAGGTTTTCCTCCACAACAGCCAAACTGACAGGCCTTAATTGAAGAAGTGAAGTGGCCAAAGGGGGGGGGGGGCACACACACACACTCACACACACAATGGTTGGACGACAATGGTTGTCACATCGAGCCAAGTTTGTTTCAAGATCTGGCTACTCTAACAGAAGTGAGGGATATTCTTAAATTCAGTTTTATCTGCCAACAGCACAACTCGTTTTATGTTTTAGGGTAGGAGTGCTGAGACAGTTGAAGTTGGTGGTTATTGTGGAAACGAAGAAAGATGCACTAAGTTTAGATCCAAACAACTTAAGTATGGCTCTGCTTTAAAAAAAGAGGAAGGCAGGGAGAAGGAGCAGGAGGCCAGTATGAGAGTATTTAGGAGAGAACAATTGTGAGGCTTTCTAGTCAAGGTCAGGGTGGACGATTTAATAGCAGTCACAATCCACAATCTGTTACAATGTCACTCTATTGGTATATCTGTGTAGTCTGGAGCTGCTAGTCAATGAAGTAAAGTTTGAGAACAGAAGCAAGGGGACATTAAATACAAACAATCTTTCCAATTCACCTGAAAAATAGTTGTGGGCATGCTCAAGATCGATTGTGATCTTAAACGTGAGAGGTCGAAGTATGAAGCAAATGGAGAATGATGGACAGGAGAGCAAAGATTGTAGAGAGGAATGATGGAGACGAGAGAGGGATGTGAGGTGGGGGGTGGTTTACATGGTCCTTCCCTCATCCACATGAGTTTGTTTTGTATGTGGGTGTTTGGGTCAAGTCCCAGTTTTAGCCATCACGGCCATGTCTTTCTGCGATTGTCTTCTTTTGTATTGTCTGTGGAGATTCTCAGTCATCCAGGTCATAATCACTCAAGAGTTAAAGCAAGGCGTCTGGACTTGTGAAGATTGACTTGAAGACGTGTCGTGACTTGAAGACTTGAAGATGACACGTCTTCGAGTCGATCTTCACAAGTCCAGACGCCTTGCATTAACTCCTGACTTCTTTTGTATTCTCCTCCTTCTGCTTCTGGTAATGTATACTGTGTACAGCTGAAACAATTGGACAATTATAGATGACATGTTTACAAAGTAACAGTGTTTTTCTTCCCTGCTTTTTTTTGTTTTGTTTGGTTTGGTTTTTTTTGCATTGCTTTGTTTCTATGCACACCGCACACCACACCACAAACAACTGCCACTCAATATAATAGGATGATTTTGGAAATCTATGTTACCTTAAGTCTCTGATTAGCCTCTTGTTTCATGTGCTTATGTGAAAAGCAACACCTTAAGTATAAAGACTGAAAAATGCTATTGATACATAAAAAATTTAGTCAGTAGTAACTTTTGTCTCGTGCTATTTCGATAAACACTTGCCTGGTACGGCATGTTGTAGTTGCAGTGTGATTGCTGATTCATTGCTCATTCTCCGTCCCATTTCTACCTCCTGCCGTCTTTCTCTGCTTATTTGTCTGTTCTGTCTGCCTCAACCCTGTGACCCTCTCGGCTGTGCCTCATCCGTCTCTCTCCTCCCTCTCTTCCTGTCCCCCATGCTGCTCTCTCTTTGTTTGCCTCGGCTGTCTTTCCCTCTTTTTCAATCTTTCGCTAACCAGTTCTCTCTCTTGCTCTCAGTTTCTGTTTCTGTCTTTTTATGAGCATATGACTGGACAAACTTACCGTCCCCCCCAGATGGTCCATTGGCAGTATTACTCACCATACCCTTAAAAATAAAGTGTTCCTGAATTTAACAGTGTACTCTTTTTTCTGTGGTTAGAGTATTTTATTGTACTTTCCTTTGAAAGAAACAGTAAATGTTTGGTTTTGTTTGTACTTCCCTCTTCCTCCTTATCCACCCTGTTCCTGGGATATACACGGCATCTTTCGTCTTTCTCTCTCTCCCTTTCTCTCTGCCATTCAGTCAGTCAATGTGACAAGTAGGAAGTGGTATTTCCCTGCAGCTTTGTCCTTTTAGTTAAATGACACAAAGTGGCAGTAGAAGAAATCTACAGGAAATAATGTGCAAGTTACTGTAAGTTCATTAGAGAAACTGACATACTGAACGTGCATGTGTGTGTGTTTTGCAAGTGAAACCTGATAGTTTCAGCATTCCCGCGTACAGTACATGCAGTTTCTATGCTTCTGCATTGGCGACACTAGCCATGTTCAGAGGCAATATGTTTTTTGGTTGTCCATTTGTCTTGTTCTTGTGAATGTGATGTGTCAGGAACACCTGGAAGGAATTTTGTTGCATTTAGCACAAATGTCCACTTGGGCTGCACATGGGAGAAGTTAGCCTTCAAGGCTTTCTTCCAGAAAGGTCTTTGTAGCACATGTTTAACTTGTGAATGTGTCTGGTTTTAACCCAAAGCACTAAACATATACAAGTACTTTTGTTACCTAAACCTAAGCCCTTAGAATTCATACATTAATTATGACAAAATCTCAACACCACAACTCAGGAACAGAAGGAAAGACTGTATTTCGCACTTGGTTGAATACTGAATTGAGAACACTAATCTTTGAAAATGTGTAGCTTCTTTGTATTCTATCAGAATCAGCTTCATTGGCCAAGCATGTGAACACATTCAAAGAACCTTACTGTTTGTTTCTCTCAGTGAACTTACACACTAATAGACATACAGCAGAAGTCCACCACAAGCTCTTCGGATCTGCTGATAATGAGCTTGACAGATGTGGATGTAAACTTCAACTTGAATTGTTAAAGAGCAACAAGGCAGAAATTCTAGTTTTGCGTGATACAGGTATGTGGATGTTTTCCTGTGTGCCAGTAGAGCCTCTTTTGTCACAGCCTGTGCAGCCATGAAGGCAGAACTGTTCAAAATTTCACACTATATATTTAGTCATCTCGCTAGTCCTATGTTGTCTGTTTCTGACATGCATGTCTCAGTGATACATTCAAGAACACATGAATAAGAGCCCGAGTAAGAGTTTTGGGGAATGCAGCTGCCAATGTGAAAAAAGCTTTTCTGAAGCCTGTTGTGGCTCCACAGGGAGCTGTGTGAAGCCTTATAAAGTAGCTTAAGTGTCATAAATTAAATCAGTGTCTGAAAATGTGGCCAAGGATTACAAGAATGAAAATGGTTTGATTTGAGAAAGAAGTGAGTTTACCAGACCTCTGTAGTCTGCTCCTCATTTCAGCTTGAGGCTAGCAGCTTGAGGCTACATTAGCCGCTAATAGCATAACACACCTGATTCTCTGACTCTTCGCTGTTACTCCTTCACTGTTGCACTTGGAAAAGAGCCATCTATCAATTCTGTCTCTTAATTGAGTATAGAGAGAGAATCACCAGTATCATCTCATTTTCATGATTTGTTCCTGTTCTTCTTCCTCTACTATTATTGGCTGTGACTTTGACCACAACTTGAGCTCATCTGCTCTTCCTTCTTTCATTGTAGAACAAGTCTCCAGTCACAGTGGCATTTTCATTCCCACACCAATGTAGACTGTGCACTGAATGTACTGGAGCCCTTAGAATACACAGATCACACCCTCAACAATAACACAAGCTTCGGTCAGAAATGGGCTGAGCTCTGTGGCCTCACTCCCCAAGAGGCATGTCCTCATGTCTCACTGGAAAGTGAGAGGGGGTGTGTGTGTCTGTGTGTGTGTGTGTGTGCATGTATTAAAAGTGAATATCTGTCCTTTTGTTCATGTCATGCATGCTTGCACAACTACGCCTTTCCATGACCTCTGTGTGGACACTAACTCTGAACGGAGTGGTCATTACCACTCAGTAGGAAAACTCCAGGCATTGTCCTCACAGTGGAGGACATGCTAAAACAGAGACACACACACAAAACTACTCTTTAACCCATGTTCTGTCTTGTCCTTCTCTGTCCAGCCCCAGGCTCTTCTACTTTGCTCACACAGTCTGATTGAATTAGCCTCGCTTGGCGCCGTTATCTATTGAATTAGCTCATCATTACTTCCCTGGACACCACTGCTGAATGTTCCTCCCTGGGCTAGTTCACTAACAAGCTGCACAGGATGAGTCATTCATGCCTGTTAGTTCCCGCCATCTTTGTAGTGTTGCACTGGGTCAGCAGCTGAGCGATGAAGTTAGGTGTTGTATGGTATCATCTGCCTCTCTTTAACTGCTGAGCTGAAAAGGTTTCGCTGCTGTACAACTGTGGACCAGTTACTATGCATCACTTGAGAGATAGATACAGGACTGATGTTGATAAACCCATGGGGAAAGGAAGGGCCAACTCATGCGAATGCATATAGCTTTTCAGCAGGTCTATGCACAGTCATGCTAGCAGCTCAGTGAGGCTGTTTGTAGGGCTGGGCGATAAGGCAAAAAAAGTTCTCACAATTATATATATATATATATATTTTCCAATATTGAACGATATCCATAACGATATTTTTAACAAGGTTTTTTTCCCCCTGGCACTGCCAGTTCGAAAGCATCTGGACTTAATTTTATTAACATATAAAGCAAATGACATGCATTAACAAAAGTGATTGTGATTGGCAGTTACCGTGCACCTTTCCACCGCATGTAATGCACGTGATCGAGTAAATATGCCCACAGCTGATCACCGTCATCGAACTGAATTTAATCACAATTACTAATCGTGATCGTATAATCACCCAGCCCTATTTGTAGGTATGGTATTGCATTGAGTTGAATGCCACCATGCTATAATGGTCACAAGTCAAGAGAATAACATGCTGTGGTCTGTTACTATGCTCATATTTGCTAATTGACGCTGAGGTAAAGGGAAATGTCACTGGTTTTCTAGCTTTTTAACTCATAAACCACAAATCATTAACTGTGGTGACAGAAGACATGATCTTCAAAGTCAGAGGCATTCATCCTCTGAGAATTCTTAATGCCTACAAAATATCAGTCCTTTCTCTTAGCAGCTAAAATGGCTGAAAAATAGCCACCCATATGTAGTTAAGAATAATAAATAAAGTACCGTATCAGTAAATACTCTTTGCTAACTTTGGGTCTCCGCTTAAAGTCAGAATGGTGATGTGATTAAGGGGATACGAGCACAGTAGAACTCAAATGACCTCTCCAGTCCAGTTACACAATCAGCTCACCATCTGACACACAATCACTTGGCAGTAAGGCTACAGCAGAAACACAAAAATCAGTACATACAGTACAGTAATACTCAAACACTCCAGCCTTTTTTCAGAAACACCCATCATTCCTACAGCGACTGATGTTGTACATACAATCAAGCATTTTTTTTACATCGACGGGTGTGTTTTACATGCTTGCTTTAGACAGAGAGGTGGAGGTGGAGATGGTGGATGGAGAGGATTAACTGTGTCATGGCTTGGCTGCTGTAAGGGTTTACCTCATCTTCATCTGGCTTTTGCTCTTGCCAGTGTATATGAATCAAGAGATGTCACAGCCTCAAGGCATCCAAGACAAAAAAACAAGCATTCATCTTTGCAAAGAGTTTCATACAGACACTCTCTGCTGAAGCTTTCCGAGATTCTCAAAGATATCGATGGTTTTACTGCACAGTTACTATGTAGAGTTCTCATCTAGCAACTGTGCAGCACAGTAGTCCACAAAAGTTCATTTATCCTGTCTTATTTGTTATGTTGAGAGCTCTCATCTATATCTTAGTAAGTTTTTATTTCTTGTACCTTCACATTGTTTAGATATAAACAGGTATCAGCTAACAGAAACATCAGTGTCACGACATCATATAACTCTTCAGAGGAAGACTGCAGGAAGTCAGTAATTGAAACATGCCAAGGTACAAGAAATAAATACTTGCTAGTCTACAGATCCACGAAATAGTACAATAAGACAGGCTTAATGAACCTTTTTGGACTGCACAGTTCTGGAAAAATTTGATAATTTATCATTTCAAGGATTGTGATGTTTATCATATTATTATTATATAGTAAGATTTTGAATATTTTCTGCTGGATAGCTCAATAATCATGATTTGCCATACTGTCCAGAAAGTAATGATGGTACATTTGATTGGTTTGATTAATTAAAATTAATTTGGGTTGAAATGAGATCAAGGAGCACTGACGTCTTTTTCAAAAACATTTTTAGCGACTCTTGTACAATCTAGATATTTCATTTCTTTTACTTGTCGCACAGTAGCTGATTTTACTGATAACTGGTATGGTGACATACAGACACAAAGTTGCTTTTAGTCAGCTTGCATTACTGTTAGCTACTACCTCCCATTTTACCAGCCACACAAAATTCCTGCTGCTTTGTGTGTGTGTGTGAGAGAGAGAGAGAGAGAGAGAGAGAGAGAATTATTTTAGCCAAAAATAATGTTCTTAATTCGGTTAAAGAGCCTGCTCACCCAAAATTCACACACCCTCTTTAAAGACTGCAGGAAGTAAAAATCACCACCCTCAGTTGGTGTCACCTTTCTTCTCTTATCAAGGCCCAACAGATCTGTTGAGCAGTGGGAAGAGATGAGTCAGTTTCATGTGAAAAGAAGACAGACAATCCACAAAGTGATCACAAAATTACAGACATAACCAGTCCACTGTGGCCGCTCAAATTCCTCTACTATGACAGAAAATAAAACAATTAAAGTAAATAAGTCACTAAACCAGATTATTTTCAAATTATATTTACCGAAATCAAAAAAATTAGCATTAAGTTTTAGCAGTGTAACGGTTCTATATCCAATTTCTGCCCGTGCAAGAAAACATAAAGGTTGCATTGTCAAAGTAAGTAGCAACCCAATGGTCCATTTTCAAAATGGGAATGTGTCAAAGTTTAGATTATCAAAACTGATATTGTTTGTCTGCTTGTATTTTGTTTTCACCAGGCCTTCACTGTATAAACACATTTGATGTGTGACATGTGATCCACCTGTAAGACCACTGTTAGTGTGCAGGGTATAGGGGCCTTAAACTTTATGCTCAGTGTACAATTTGGAGCATATTGTTGGAGGCTAGCATCAGGCAGGGTACTAACTCCACCCAAAGCTCCTCATATCTATCTATCTGTCTCTGTCTGTCTGTCTATCGTGATATTTTCAGATCACGCTGTGGCTGCATTCAGCAAACTTTCTATAGGGGAAGGGGAATCACCACTGGGGATTTTAGATGTGGAGCACAATGGAAAATGCTGAAATGAGTCCCAATCTCACTCTCTGGCTTTGATCCAGTACTTAGAAAACGCATCCTTCCCTTGTTTCCACCCCTTAAGATTTTATCACCAACCATAAATTCACTTCAAGTCAGATTTGATTAGCACACATTAGCAGTTCACTGCCACAGGTTCAGAGGTGATTTACAAAAACACTGAGAGTGACGATGCGTTCTTGATCTATGGAGCCTCTGTCCCTGTGTTCTGTTCATGTTTCGCTCTCCACTGACAGCAGCAAAATCTCAGAGGAAACAGGAAAGGCCTGAGCAGCTTGGTGTCGGGACGGATATCCTCTTTTGGAGGCGTTCCCCCTCCTCCCTCACTTAACTCTCCCTCTCTCTCTTTATCTCTTTTTATCGTTTTTTTCCCCCCAACTCATTTTGCTTTCGGTGTGGCATTAACTGTCTAGCCGAGCTCAGGAGCGCACCAAAGATTTCTGTTCCTCTAGATTTTTTGGGGGGTCATCACATCTGAGTGAAATGTGCTGGCATGGAGACGAGGAGGATGAGGACAGCTCGGAGGTGAAGTGTTGTTTGTTTGATTTGTGTGTTCCTGTAATAGTGGCTGTGATGTCTAGTGATTTGACGCTTTCTCCTGCTGTCTTCCTGATAATGTGTCTGACTTGTTGAGGGCCTGGATCTCAGTCTGTAGTAAATTGTAGCTTCGTTAGAAGTGACACAGGAAGTGAGTAGAAAATTGAACAAGAGTTGAGTCCAGCTGTTTACTGGCGATAAAGTGTGTACTAATGTTTCTCATTTTGGTTAAGATGTTGTTATGGCAGTATGGTATTTCTCACCCAGCAGACAAGGACGGGTTCATGAGAAAAGGCCGGCACAGGCCATAGGACAGATTTGTAATTGACTTTTCTGTGTAGTTTCCGTGTAGTATTGAGTTGTGGTCCATTTGGCATGTGGCCTGTCCTGAAAATTGGCATTTC
This sequence comes from Scatophagus argus, assembly GCF_020382885.2. Taxonomy (NCBI): domain Eukaryota; kingdom Metazoa; phylum Chordata; class Actinopteri; family Scatophagidae; genus Scatophagus; species Scatophagus argus. The sequence continues at coordinate 12,372,996 of NC_058494.1, read as the reverse complement.
TTGTGGACTTCAGTAACCAAAGCTCTTCATGTGAGCAGGTCAAACACTGGAAATTTGTTTTGAACTACTATAAACACACACTGTGCAAGATTTTTTTTGTCATTCTTCACTGCTCCTCCTTCATCTCTTTTCCCATCCTCTTGCTTATTTTTCCTAGCATTTTCATTTTTGCCCAACTTTGCTCCTTTCCTTTACCATCACTATCGCCTTTCCTTTGTTATCTCTTTCCTACCATTACACCGTTATCCTGCTCACCATCTCTTCCTCTTCTGTCCACTTCACTCTCAACACATCCTCTTGCCAGGTTGACCGTGTTGCAAATTAAACCTTGTCTTGTCCTAACAAAGATTTTTTATTCAATTTTGTTCACAACCACTTTTCTTAATGCATTTATCCTTTGTTCTCCATATTGCTTGTTTTTCCTTATCACACTCTCCGTTGACCCGTCCAGAGTGACTCAGGTGGGCTTACGGTCCTGGAGCAGCTCGGTCTTGACCAGAACTCAGATTTCTCTGACTCAAGTGTGCAGCAGCTTCTGGACGAGCAGCGTGAAAGGATCCGCCGTGAAATTCGTAAAGAGCTGAAAATCAAGGAGGGAGCCGAGAACCTACGCAGGGCGACAACAGATAAGAGGAACGCTCAGCAGGTCAGCCACAGTTATTCTTAGTCCTGCTCAAATCCTTCATTATTTTTTGTGAAATAGAGCTTTTAAACAGGTTTCTAACAAGTGACGAATAATCTCATTGCGTCACTGAAGATGCTTCACGTGGACATTGTATATAAGAAAACATCTTCACCATCAAAATACCAGTAACAAGACAGGAATAAAACGAAAAAGTCGCACTCTGTTTTTTAAGCTGAAATGTTATTGATGTTTACATCAGTATCACTGCAGGAAACTAGTTTAATGACCGCTGTAGCTGGTGATTCAGTCAAATAGCAGTTCACCGGAACTGAGTAGATTTGCTGGTATGTTAAGTTGCTATCCTGTTGGGACTTTTTACAGGATCTAGAATTTTAAAGCCTCATGTGACCAGTGCCACAAATGTTTACTTCCCAGAGTTGCCCAGTACAGCTGATGGGCAACAGTTGCTAGAAGAGAGCAGCAAGACTTGAGAAGTTGCGTGTTTAAAATGCTTTGCTCACAGGTAATTCTAGGTATGAAGCAGGGAATGTGTCTTTAAAGCAAAGAAGTTCAATGGTGTGCACATCCAACCTCTGATGGCCAAGGAGAGCAGGAAAAGAAATACGTCAAGTAAAAAGTAAAAAACTGGCATATGAACAGGCATGGGGTCTAGCAACCCTCTGGTTGTGCATAATAGATACATTAAGTACAATATTGAAGGGTAAATGTTGTATGGAGGTGGTCCAATGGATTCTCATGGCATTTGTGTCCAAAGTCTGCTTGGTTGATTACACTGAGATTTTCACACAAACATAAGCTGCAGAACTGTAATTTCTTCTTCATAACCGTAAATAATGTTCTACTGTACTTGTTCCTGCCTACAGGTGGACAGCCAGTTGCGGTCTTCTAACCGCAGGCTTGACAATTTACATGCTCAGCTGCAAGAACTGGATGCTCACATTGTGGTGAAAGGAGGAGAGGAGAATAAAGGTATATATGCCAAAAGCTGTCACCCCTGTTGTACCATGTCCTCTGGTTTCTTTTGTCTCTGATATACTTAAAAGTTTCAGATTAGCGAGTTAGATTGCTTTGCAGGAATATGTTTGTATGTTTTACCTCCACTGGTAAATTACCTTGATTTGTCAGGTATTAAATCTGCAGGATACCTCTATTTTATCAATACTTTGGTTAAGTTCCAGTCAGATATGTACCAGTGGGACTGACTAAGTTTATCATTATGAACACCAGAACCAAACTAACCTATTATTTGAAATCCAATTATAAGTATATGCCCAGGGCATCCCCTGATGCATTCATATCCATTTAGTGCTGGATATTTATAATGGCAGATACCTAAATGTTTGTTTAAAACTGAGTGTTACCTGATGGATGTCTTATTAACTGGACAACAGTGGTTTGTTACAAAAATGCAGGATGTTACATCTGTACAACACTGTTGTTTGACATTACAAGAAATTCCCCTGACAGTAGTTTCCCTTTAGAGCGCACCATGTGAACCCACATCTTGTTCCTTTTTATGTCATCTCCAACCTTTATCTTCCCTCCACAGATGAGTGCCCTCAGTCTCCCGGGTCAGAGAGTCGTACGTCAGCCCACAAGGAGCGCATCGCTGCCCTGGAGAGACAGCTCAACATCGAGCTTAAAGTCAAACAGGGAGTTGAAAACATGATCCCCATTTACTCCAACGGATCCACCAAGGTACAGGACATAATCCATACGCAGATATTCACATACCTGAACACTCAGAAGATCAAGGGCTGATTAATAACACACATAAATAAATGTCAAAGTTGATTCAGAGAATGTGATCCTCCGTGGTCCTCATCTCAGAAGTACAGTAGAGGGACAAGGGTGCGGTATATAGTATTTAACCTCTAATTGTCATTTTTAGTATTTTGTTGGTTTCAGTTTTGGTTCTAGTGCTCTAAGTGGTTGCAACAGTAGTTGGTTGATTGTGATTAAAGGGTTACTTCTGTGCAGATTATAATGTTCAGTTTTATCTAGCTGTGGTGGTAATGTTCTCACTGTGCCTGATAACTGATGCTGTCTCTGTGTGTACACCTACATGATTCATAACCTTGCAATCTGCTGACTCAGACAATCTCTAAACATGTAGAACCTGAGAGACACATTTTATTATTATCTCGTGCTTCGATTACTTTAAAAATTGTCATGTTGTGATTTGCTCCTCGTCCTTGCTCCCATCAGGATAAGAAGATGCTACAGACGGCCCAGCAGATGCTCCAGGACAGCAAGACCAAAATTGATATCATCCGCATGCAAATCCGCAAGGCTGTGCAGGCCACCGAGCACAATGATGACACACAGGGTAAGTTTGATTGAATGGCTAAATGAGTGAATAGAAAATACACAGAACATGCCACTGTGTCACTGAAAAATGTAATGCAACACAGGCACAATTGCAGTCTGAGCACTGCAGTTAGCCAACACTATAGCATGAAACATCAAGAGGGATCTGAACCCTTCTGTCTGAGAAGCTCTTGCTGAACATGTCGGTGCCATGGGTATATCAGGGAAAACATGTCAGCTGAAGCAGCATGAATTTGGCTGGATCTTTTTCATCACTCTGCCGTTATGTCATCTGCGGTCATGTTTTTTTTTTATTTTCTGCATGTCACACAATCTGTCTAGAAGAGCAGCTCCAGACAGCAGAAGCACAGTAGCATAAACAGATCAATAAAAATTCAGCTAAGTGTTTTCCTGTCTCTCTGCCTTAGTTTTGTGGGGAAGACAATGAGAGGACTGCTAGGAGTGATATACTGTGTTTATTTGTGAGTGAGTTGATACAAAACCTATGAAGTGGCCCACCTGGCACATTACCACAATCAAATTCACACAGAGATGCACAAAAAAACATCCAACCCTTCAACAAAAGGACCGACAGATGAAAAGTCTCTTTCACACACAGACACTCAGAAACACTGTTGTGTGCTGTGTGTAGAAGCAAAGCAAAAACATTGTCTGGGCAGGTGGTCTTATGTATTAAAGTGGACATATTCCACTCTTGTACCTCTTGTGAATATTTTACATGCAAAAAGAGGTATATAACACATTATAAAAAAAGAAAGCATCACATGTTCCCTTTAAGGGTGGTTGCACACTCAAAGATACAAACAACAGACAAATATGATGTCCTGTTCACTCTCTCTTCTTTGTGACACACACTCACTGGAGGTAAGATCAGAGGCAGACTGATTGGTGCTACTTCAGGGCAGGTAAACGAGTTACCGCTTGGCAGCGAGTGCTGTGGATCATTATGAGCCCCCCGATGGGAAACACACTGACTGATTACAGTGGCAGGAGGTGGATGGTTTGGTAAAATACAGCAGTGGAGAGGGAGAGAGTGATGGGAAGAGGCAGGAAAAAAAAGATTTTAAAGTTAGTGTATTCCCTTTGGGGTCATGTTTTTCTTTCTGCACTTGTTCTTTAAGGACCTTTTAAAATGTATGATTGTCCTTCCAGTGCTTTAATGTAATAAAAATAGTATTGTAGCAATTAATGACCAGACTGAACAGCAAAGATTGTGTCCTCTAAGGGCAACTGCACTGATTTTAGAGATCAAAGTCTGTTTACAGATCTTGAGGATCACTACTACCTATGTGAAAATAGTTAGATAAAGCCTCTAGCGGGAGATGTGTGATCGCTCGAGCCAGTGTCAGTTGGGGCTGAAGATAATAGGTTACAAAATGAAAGAAAATCTGTGTCAAAAAGAAGTGAGCTTACTGGACCTTAGGCGCTACTGATATCACACATCAAATCTCTGACAGATCCGTCTGTGTTCATGCTGCGTGGTGGGTAATGTGTTAAGTCCAGCAGTGTTAATTGGAGCACAATGCTAGATGTCTGGAGTAGTCTTATAATAAAAGTCAGTTCTCCAAAACTGATTAACTTCTATTATGATTTATACAGTGTATGAGTTATACAGTGTATACAGAGTATGAGTTTCTGCACTTTCTCTGTAGGTATTTATTGACTTTAATGGAAACCTCAGAATAACTTCAACACTTCAACATCCACATTTTGTCCTTTTGTGCTGGTGTCCCACATAGTCTCTTATTCTGTCTCCTTCACACACACACGCACGCACACACACACACACACACACACACACACACAAGGGTTGTGTGTATAGTGTACACAGACAGTCTCCAGGCACCACACCCGGTGGAGAGGTCATCTAGCAGGGTCTTGGCTCCAGGCAGAACACCTTATTTGGAGATAAAAGCATTCACATCCATTTCCATCTCTGCCTCCCTCTTTTCCCTGCCTTCTCCCCTGTCTCCTGCAGCATTTTGAGAAGCTCAAAGTCATAAAAATAATTTTCAGTCACTTCTCGTTGTTCTTCCTCTTCTACAACTTGATATTTGAAAGTCAAATTCTCTCTCTTACACCTCCTGTCTTGTTTCCACATCTGTATGTTCATGCGAGTCTGCCACTGGGCCATTAAACTAACCACTGAGCTATAATTGCATCACAGGTGCTACTCTCAGGCTTTCTGTTTTTATGTTATGTTTTTATCTTTTGGCTGATTGCAGTGCACCTAATTTTAGCTGTTGTTATCAGGTCTTACTATTTAAGGAGTGAAATGACCAGTTGTCAGTTTTTTCATTAGTGGAAGTCTGAAGTGGTTGTGACTGGAAATAAATGTTTCAAAAAATATTTGTTCAGTTTTATCCCTCTTTAGTTGTCAGTATACAGTGTGCTTTAAAGGTCATATAATTTTTCCACAGACCTTCCATAAGTTTATATTTTATTTTACTATTATATTATTATCATTATTATTCCAACCTCCATTCCAGTATTGAAGTTCTCTGTAACCTGTGGCAACAACAGGAAAGACTGGACAACAAGCTATTATTACTATAAAATCCAATGAAATCTTATTTAAGTTTTTGAGGTATCACTCATGTTTGTTTTCTCTAGAGCTTAAAATTCTTGTAACTTAATCACAACATAATTCAATAAAAATCTTCTCAATGAAAAAAATAATCACAAAGAAGCAAACTCTGGATTAGACAAGACAGGGTTTCTCATCGCTCTGTTTGCTTTTAAAGATGAGAATGACAAAACCATTTAGAAATACAGTGGCAATGTTGTTTACTGGGGAACAGTCAGAGGCTGCTCACCTCCCTCTAGGCACTGTTAATGTTTTCTTTGTCTGACTCTTGTGTAATGCATGATATGCATTAAGGCATTAACCTAACTCAGTATGCCCATGGGAGTTCCCTGTAACGCACTGTTGCCAAAACAAAACACTGAAGTCTCATTGTGCACCTGCCAAGAACTTAACTGAATAAAAGTTGCAGGCATCATTAAAGCCACGTTTTATGGCATTACAGCCTCGGCTGCATTTTGTAAAGTCGTCTGCTCTGATACAGTGATGCCAATTCTACGTCCCAACGCTGCAGGTAACCAGGACGTGTGTGGAGTGGAGCTGCGTATCGAAGAGCTGAGGCATCACTACAGGGTGGAACATGCTGTCGCTGAGGGGGCCAAAAATGTGCTGAGGCTCCTGGGGGCCAGCAAAGTCCAGGACAAGAAAGCCTTGTCTGAGGTTAGGCTGGATACTTACATACATATACACACACACCCTGCAACAGGAAACCTTTCCTCAGTCTCAAATTTTATTAGTGGATTTACAGCATCATGATCACAATGTGTCAGATGCTGATGAGCTGTGATGAGAAAACACTAAAAGTAATGTTGCATCTCAAACCTCAGTCAGATGTTTCAGAGATTCACTGACGACTACTGTATTCCCTACAATGGCAAACTCACATATGGCCTAACAACTCAAAAAACACATCTGTGCTGGTGATGAAGGGGCTTTTGATTAGTTTTAGTGGTTCACCGGTTCGTTTATCATGTGTCTGTGTTTAAAACTCACTTTTGAACTTGAAACAGAAACCCATTACACATAGGCTCAAACACACACATACACACACACACACACACACACATTATTTCAGTAACAAAACAAGTTCCATAATATTGTGGTATGGAACCGCTTTACTGGACATTTCTAGTGGATTCTTAGACCAATACTCCTCTCCTCTGTTACTGTGAAAACATGACTAAAATACAATAGGAGGGATGGATTATGTGGGCTGTGAGATTGGATGGAGGGGTAATAGTTTACCTAATGGCCAACTAACAGTGTAAGCAATCACCCAGTGGATGTTAATGTGTATTAAAACTGCTTTGTGTCTGTACTCTGTAGGCGCAGTCTCGTCTGAGTGAGGCGTCTCAGCGGTTAGACCTGCTGAGGGACTCTTTGGATCAGCGTCTGGCAGAGCTGCCGGAGGACCATCCAAAAGCCAGCGTCATTAAAGAGGAGCTTGTCCTGGCCTCCTCCCCCGCCTTCAGCTCTCGCCATGGCGCTCCCTACCTCCACAACCAGTACAGCACCCTCAACAAGCCCTCACCCTTAACTGGTACGTTAAATAAAACAAACCTATGGCAGGCCACATTTTGGTCTTTGATGTGTCTCAGAAACTTCCTTTGGTTGGTTCTTCCTGACTCGATTTGCTTGGTCTTCAGGTACCTTACAGGTGCAGCTGCTGGGCTGTGTGGGCTTGCTGGAGGTGGTCCCAGGTCGCAATAAAGGGACAGCTGTCATGCTTCCCTGCCACAGTCCTGGAGACACCAGGTCCTTCATGAGGGGCAGCAAGGGGCTCTACGGACGGAGTGGTTCGGTCAGCGGGAAGACACCCAGCAAGACAGATGAGCTCTCCTGTACGTGTTTCTATGAGTGTGTGTAGGACCTTTTTCTTATGTCCTGCACTTTCTGCAGACTCTCCAAAGATATTCAATAAGCAATCAATACATTATTTGTGTTATTGTAGGCTGAGTATGCAGCAGCGCTCATTTTTATACTGATCAGGGCCAAAGTGCCAGGTACTGTATATGAATGTCACCTTTGGATGAAAGAAAATATGCTGTGTTGTGTGTGTGCGTGTGTGTGTGCATGCGTCCACAGCTGAGGTGAGTACAGTCTTGAAGCTGGATAACACAGTGGTGGGACAGACGGCTTGGAGGACTGTGGGAGAACAGGCTTGGGACCAGACCTTCACTGTGGAGCTGGAAAGGGTCAGTACAAAAACACGCGTGGATAGACACACACACACACACACACACACACACACACACACACATATGTACCCAGTTGTGATACAGCAGCCACAGTTTGTCTTTCCTAAAAGGTTACTTAAACACATTGTATGCATTTGTGTGTGTGTGTGTGTGTGTGTGTGTGTGCTTTAGTCAAGGGAGATGGAGATTGCCGTTTACTGGAAGGACTACCGCTCGTTGTGTGCTCTGAAGTACGTGAAGCTGGAAGAGTTCCTGGACAACCAGAAGCACAGAGTTCAGCTGGAGCTCGAGCCTCAGGGCCTGCTGCTGGCTGAGGTACACATACACACACACAAACCTTGATGTAAGCCTACTCGCATATCTGCATAAATGTCAGAAAGGACAGCCATGTACAAAGGTTGGACATGGCTATTCTTGCATACGTGACAGCCATCTTTGCAAGTGCTATAAATACACACAAAGATATTCAAATGTGCGCATGTACACCCCCCCGCCACACACAAACTGTCACACACACCTGTGCTGAGAAACACTGCTTTGATGTATCATATTTGAAAGGTTCAGTCGTCCGAGCGTGATGTCTGAAAATAAAACGTGGGTGTGTCGTTTCTGTGTTTTCATGTTTTGTGTTTGTGTTTTTTCCAGGTGACCTTCTTCAACCCGGTCATTGAGAGAGTTCCTCGCCTCCAGAGGCAGAAGAAGGTCTTTTCTAAGCAGCAAGGTGACACAGCAGAGAGATGTGCAAATAACGGACATAATTGCTCAGAGTTTATACTCTACAGTCTTAGTACAGTTTCTATAGATGACCTTTTGAAATTAACAAACAAAAGTTGTGTTTAAACTACTTATTTGTGTTATGAACATAACCTGCAGAGAAGAAACATATGCTTAAATTTAGGCCACAGCACCACCTAGTGGTAAATGACAACCCAAACTGTAATGGCAAAAACAAAAGTTTTTCCCTTTTTCCTGATTTTTATAGGTAGGATCAGTAAATATCTTCAAAAGAAAATGGTGGTAATTAAACTGACCGTGTGAATGACTGATGGCGATCTGCTATGTGAAACGTGTATTAGTGGCTCAAGACGTGTGAACGTCCGTGTGTTTCCAGGTAAAGCGTTCCTGCGGGCGCGTCAGATGAACGTGGATATTGGGACGTGGGTGAGGCTTCTTCGAAACGCCATTCCCACCGTTAACAATTCAGGAACCTACAGTCCTCACGCACACAGCCTAACGCTCAACTCCGGGTGAGACATACACACAGCCACCACACACATGCACACACTCCACTTGAGAACCTGTGAAACACTCAGCACCTACGTGTGATGTTTGATAGCTGTCTATCAAACACAGCCACATTCCTTGAACCTTTTTCCTTTGTGTTTCATGGCAAATTGATGCTTTCTCTGCCCCACATCTAACAACCCTTTTGTCTCTGTTCATTTGTCTGTCCTGCATCACCCTGGTGGCCTGTTTGTTTGTCTCCGTGTGACTTTTTCAGGGAGGTCTCAGTGGAGAAGTTGAGTCTGGAAAGTGACTCTCCGATAAGAGGCGATTACAAGAGAGACACGGACACACACACCCCGGTGAGACAGACGGACAGAGAGGAAGCCTGGGAAACAGGATGTTTGTGTTTGGGGGGACTTTTGGTCTAACGTAGAAAATCCATTCTGTTAGCTGTAGTCTCTTTGACGTGATCTACAGCTAAGACTGTGATGTATTGAACACTAAGATAGGGGATAACTCTGCACATGGACAGTTAACGTTTTGTCACTTTGATCAGTGAATAATGTAACAGTCCCTAATCCAAGAAATAATAATTACAGATTATGACAAGTTTGACCTATATTTTTGATGGTAGACAGAAGATTTGCTTGGATTTCTGTTTTTTAGCAAACAAAAAATAATAAATAAAAAAATCTATATTATTATTTTGAGATTTAGCCATTTAGAACAGTGTAAAAATGTCTTTGAGGGAATCATAAGTCATAATCCAAAAAAGCTGCATTTCATGGTTTCGTTATGCTGTATTTATGTCATGGCAGAGTTTGCAACCTGATAGGTTGAGTACATGTCAACATTTAATTTTCTGAAAGCTCCAATATATCTGACCTGGTGCTTATTTATATGGAACTGTCTGAAAACAAGCTCTGTAGGCCGAGAGTGAATGTGAAAAGCTAGTGTTGTCCTTACACAGTACTGCAGATACAGTTAATATGATCACAACATGTAGAAAACAGGCGATTCGTGTGATTTGAATGAATAGTTATGACCTTGATCACACTGTCTGCAAAAACAGAGCGTGTGGGTCTGAATTAGGTTTACAATCCAGCGCGAGACAAAAGAGTGAAGCCTACTCACTGGAAGACATCTGTCATGTCCAAGCTGTTGTTCTGAAATCGTGTGTCTCTTGTCTTCCATCCTGTGTCCTCTCATCTCTGTTCTTGTCTCTCTGTGTCTTTCCCTTTTTGTCACTTTCCTCGCACGTCCTTCCCTGTCAGGACCGACTGCCGGTCATCGAGCCCTTCTCCCCCCAAGACCTCACCCCCGAGTGTCCTGTCCGAACCCCGTCTGTTAGCAGGTACACACACACATGCACGGAAACGCTGCATCCTTATGTACTTATTTTTTACATTATCTGCATTATGTTTTTGGGATATAATTCTACGATAGCATCCTTTTCTTCTGATGTTGTCTGTGTATATTATTTTATTCTAAGTTTTATAAGAGGCCCTTCACACTGAAAACTTTCCGAAATGACACAGAAGGAAGAGCCCAAGTAGAATACCGTAATAAAATTACTGATAGCTGAATTCCATTCAGTTGCTTCAGTTTCAGGGTCCATGCAATATGTGTGCTGGCTCACTTTCACACTTGAATAGAACAGGACCATCATCAACACCTGTAATTTTCCTAGTTAGGACAAGTCAAATAGTTTGCTATGAAAAAGGCCTGTCCATTAGCCTGAGCAGGTTACATTTGAAATTACAGAGTACACATGCTTACAGGTTCTATGTCTTACGTGATAGATTAAGCTGTTGTGAGCAATTTTTTTTGGTATTAATCTTTAATCAGTTATTTTTGATACTTTGGTGTCTACTCTCAATGTTCCTGCTAACTCTGTGTGTCTGTCTCCAGTAAGCAGAGGAAAGGTCCTCTGTCTCTCCAGGACTTCAGGCTGATTGCTGTGTTGGGCAGGGGACACTTTGGGAAGGTATAGTTAAGCCAGAGGCCCATTTGGACTATTTTTTTTTTTTCAACAAACGTTTGACTGGAAATACATTGGAAAAATGTTTCTGAACAGATTAGCATTTTGAGAGGTTTATGCGGATGTATTTCTATAAACTTTTTATTGTTTATGCCGTAAAGTGTCTGTGTTTATGTACATACTGAGTGTGTAAAAGTTTAAAAGTTCAGGTTCTGCTGGAACTTAAAAACTTAATGGAAATCTCTTGTTTTATAAATATCACATTGATATTAAACATGCATGTCGAGAAGCCCTCAGGTCACTTGTGCAGCTTTTTGTGCATTTTTAAGAGTGAAACAGACAGCTGTTTCTGCTTGTGTCTTTCTGCAGGTGTTACTGTCAGAATACAAGAAGACGGGCACGATGTACGCCATCAAAGCCCTGAAGAAAGGTGATATCATAGCTCGGGATGAGGTGGAAAGGTGTGTGGCAACGTGTTTATTTCTCGACGTGTTGCGTCCTGTTTTTGTGTCATCGGTTGCTGTTTTCTTGGTTTTTTTTCTAAGCCTGAATCCCTGAGCATAATACATTTTACTGTGCCTTGAGTCACCGTGATTACATTTTATCTGTGGGATGAGTGTGGCAGTGTTATTGATCAAAATAAACACTATCTAATTACAGGTAAATGTCTTTGATTTTTCCCTCTAATCTTCTTCTCCTCCCTTCAATCCTCAATTTCTCATCTTCTGCATTCACTTTCTCCTCTCTCTACTTCCTGTTTCACATCTCAACACTTTCCTCATCCCCCTTTCTCCCGTTATTACTCTCCTTTCTCCTGCAGTCTAATGTGCGAGAAGCGCATCTTTGAAATCGTGAACATGTCACACCATCCCTTCCTGGTCAACCTGTTTGCGTGCTTCCAGACTCCAGAGCACGTGTGTTTTGTTATGGAGTACACAGCAGGAGGCGACCTGATGATGCACATCCACACAGACGTCTTCACAGAGCCACGAGCTGTGTATGTAGCACCTGTGTGTGTGTGTGTGTGAGAGAGAGAGAGAGAGAGAGAGAGAAAAAGTTTAGTAGAGATTGTTTTGGACACTATTTGTTGATTGTTGTTGAATGTATGTAAAGTCCTGATAGTAGGGTGAATGAGTTTAATCTCATTTTTAATTTCAGGGCCTCTGAAGATTGTGATTTATTTAAATTTCCATATACACTTACAGGCTTGTGCCTCTAATAAATGCATATTTAAAGTTAAATCTCCGAAGAGCCCTACTGTTACGGTCATTTTGGAGGCAGTGCTTAAAGGATAGGTCCACATTGAATTCCAGTGAGCCAGCATGCACGGGAAATGTCCAAGAAAAATAAAGAGTACATTTGGTACTAAAAAGTCTGGAAAATATCCACTTGTCTAACTTGGACTTCTGAAGACTCATATTAGCTTCAGCTGAACCAGGGCTGTGGTCAAAGAATATTTTTAGCTTATGAGGGTTGCTAAATGAATGAAATGAGCTGGAAGCATTTAAGTGGCAGCCATGATAAGAGCTGGTCGAATTCGCTAAATGCTAAGGACACGTGCTCCAGCGGTTCCCTTTTTATCTCGATTAGAATAGGGCGCACTGGGCCATCCTTTATGAAATGAAGGAGATAAGTCCTTTCCACAGCTCCTTGTGGTGTTAGAATAAGTGAAGTGAGATTGTCTTTGCACCATTGTTGTCTTTTTCAAGGTCTTCTTTAGTTTTTTTAATTATTTGACCGCAGCCTTGGCCTGTGGATGTGTCCTTCGTCTCTTGCGACACCAAAGTCAACTAAAGAGTGAGAGAGATACTGATTGAGTTCAGCCTATACATGTCGACACAGTCCAGAGAAGAGGGTTTTTAGTGTCCATGACCTTCAAGGGAGAACCATCAAGAAAACCCTGCTTTTTAAACCAGTTTTTTTAAGCATGTCCTTAGTGTTCAGTCCATTCGTTCATTATCATTTTTGGCAAACACGGCCAAAACCAAAAGCCTACAACTTTAACATTAAAATATGCATTTAATATAGAGTAGTCATAGTAGTAGTAATGCACCAGTTATTGTTTGCATTTGTCCAGTTTTGTACTCATTATTACTCATTACTTTATTCCTTTTTATTGCAGGTTTTATGCAGCCTGTGTAGTTCTTGGACTTCAGTTCCTCCACGACCATAAGATTGTGTACAGGTGAGTGTGTAGCCAACACAAACCTGTTTCTTCTCATGATCTATGTGTGTTCAAGTAACAATTTAATAAAGTCATATTTTTCACACAGGCTTTATTTATTTATTTTAGTCTGGAGTTTAAGAAAACTCCAAGGTGGTGTTACAATGAATTTCAGTTAATCATATCAGTGAAGTCTAAAGTCTGCACGAGCAAGCAGATTGTCTGTAAGTCTGCAGAAATTTTGCTGTAGATTCTTATTAGTCTTGTTTGTAACTCCTTGTGTAATCTGAGCCGTGCAATATGAAATACTGATTCTCATCTACGTCTTTTTACCCTCCCTCTCTTTCAGAGACCTCAAGCTGGACAACCTGCTGCTAGACACAGATGGTTATGTGAAGATTGCTGACTTTGGACTGTGTAAAGAAGGTGGATACCAATGTTACAGATGATGTCTTATTTTTCATGTTACATCGGGTCCAGTTTGCCTGCTGCACTGAATTTCCTAAAATTTTTACACGACATATAATTTCATCTTCTTGCTTCTCTCTGTAGGAATGGGCTTTGGCGATCGAACCAGCACATTCTGTGGTACTCCAGAGTTTTTGGCCCCGGAGGTCCTAACAGATACGTCCTACACCAGAGCAGTAGACTGGTGGGGGCTGGGGGTTCTCATCTATGAAATGCTGGTGGGAGAGGTGAGAACCACACACATATACACAAAGCTCTCGCGCTATTCATGTGGTGAGAGATGAACAGAGATATGATGGATAAAAGATGGGTTAACCTGGTGAGTCATTGGTCTAACATTCATACAGCGTCAAGTAACCAGTCAAGTCCCCTGACCAGGTCTTACCAGTGGACTTAAGTTTTTGTCGTTCCCACTGTCGCTACCGTTTCCCGTTGCTCTGCACTGTAGACATTTCAATTACAGATCAAACTACATCAAGCACAATGCTCGTAAAAGAATACTGATTTTGTATAAAGTAAAGAAGTAAGTATATTATCGTATGTGTGCTGCATCCTCAGATGTCTGATGATGATACTCATCTTTGCAGAGAGGATCGGATGTGCATAATCACTAACTTGTTCCCTGTGACTAATACCTTGATTTGTGAATTTCAAATCTCTAATTGATTGATTGAAATTGATTGTAATAAATTGTGTTTTGTGTGTATGTGTGTGTGTGTATGTAGTCTCCATTTCCAGGGGATGATGAAGAGGAGGTGTTTGACAGCATTGTGAATGATGAAGTCCGCTATCCACGCTTCCTGTCCACTGAGGCTATTGGCATCATGAGAAGGGTGTGAATACACACAAACCACGCACAGAAATGCAAACTTTCTCACTCTCTCAACTTTATCGTGCATGACAAATGCTGCATGTGGACATGAAGCACTTATTAATCGGCAGCTTAGCTGACAAACTGACACTTTCACAGTCAGAGTGATGACACATTCATGTTTGACTGGAACATCTACTAATAATTTTTCATTCTTGTATGCGTTGTCATGAGCAGCTGTTGAGGAGGAACCCGGAGAGAAGACTCGGCTCCGGTGAAAAGGATGCAGAGGAGGTGAAGAAGCAGCCATTTTTTAGAGTAAGTGCACTTACAGTAAGTGCTGTTTTTTTTGATGTGGGTGGGGAAGAGCAGTCCCTCCCTTTCAAGTGTTTTTCCACAGGAGACACATCACATCACGGTTAAATAAATTCTCAGTGTTGTGTTCCAGCAAGAAATACTCAGTTATCACCAGAAGTTAAAGCATATTATTAATTACATGCAGAATTAAGACAGAGAAACAGTAATAATAATAAAGCAGATTCTGGATTCACCTCTTTTAATTATTTCTCGTCCTTTTTTTCTTGTTCTCCCTCCAGAACGTGGACTGGGAGGCATTGCTGCAGAGAAAAGTGCCACCTCCCTTCGTCCCCTCCATTGGCGGCAAGGAAGACGTCAGCAACTTCGACGAGGAGTTCACCACTGAAGCGCCAACGCTGACACCTCCACGTGAGCCTCGCATGCTCTCTCGCAAAGACCAGGAGAGCTTCCGGGACTTTGACTACGTCTCTGACCTCTGTTAGTGGGCTGGGTGGCTCACAGACTTCGAGGAATGTTCTATTTTGAAGGCTTTGTGACAGAGCGGACCGACAGTCTCTACTGACTGTTCGCTGACTGTTTGTCTGCCATTAATTACACTGTGAATGAATGTGGAGATAGACCAGAGGCAGTTGGTCTGTGTTTTGTTGTCTGTAGGATTTTAAAGAACAAGGACGCAGAACATAATAGTTGGGACAGATAGCTGAGGGGGTAAAAAAAAAAAAACAAACAAACAAACAAAAAAAGCCCCCTCTCTAATCATTGTACAATACACCAGTGACATGTGTATCTTTCAAACATTACCCTTTTAAATGCCTCCTCCCATCCTCTTGTGTGTCAGTGTGGTCAACTGTGCAGCTATGAGAGGAGGTGCTCGCCGTCTTTATATTGTCGACTGTTTGGGGATTGCTTAAAGGCCTCTCATACCAATGCCTTACATTTGTACTTATATTTGATCCACCGACAAGTGTTTTGTTTTTATTTTGTGTCACTTTGTATACAGCCAGCAGGAAGAGTGATCCAATGTGCTGCAGAAATACTCTCTAAGTATTTGCTTGCGAGAGTAGAAATAGTGATGTTCAGAGTGTATTTGTACTCAGAGCTTTCCCAGCAGTCATACGATGATGACCTTCAGTCATGCTGACTGATGCTAGGTAAATTATGAGTTAATTATTGGGTAAAAACCACTATCTTAATTTTTTTTCTTTCTTCTTTTTTGGACTTTTACCAACTACTTTAAAATTCATACTGCTTGGATTTTAATTTCTGCAACAAATGACATCAGTTCGTAAAGTCATTATGATGTTATGCATTATTCAATACCCCCACGTGCTTTGTTTTAATTGGATATTTGGGTATTGATAGAGACAAGTGTAGCAGACAGAATCACAACCACCAGCATAAAAGCTATGTGGCAAACCGATTATTTCAATTTTTTTTTTAAATTGTAAAGAAAAACCTGAACACTAAGACTTGATGCACAAGTGACAGACTGTCCATTATGGGTTTGAGACACATTCATCCAGTTATCTACACGCTACCAGATTTTGTGAACATGAAGTAAGTAGTTTCCCTCTGAGACAAGTATATCCTTAAACTAAACAAACCCTGGCTGTAACAGTTGTTTTAATGGCTGTTTCAAGAACTTGAGAAAAAAAATATATATACACTTGTCCATTGTGGTCATTGCAGGGTTTGCTTTCCTTCACAGTGATAAAATCATCTTTGTTTCCACAGAAACTGATTGATATCTTTGTGATTTTAGAAAATCTTGGTGGCGCCACAAGCACAACAAACCCCAGTAGAACTTGTTGCAGTGAGTGCTGCCTTATATCCCAGCCAACGAGTTCTCTTTGAGATACATTTCTAAATCAAAAAATATCATTTGGATGAACCAGAACGATGGAAAATATGAGCCTGTGCTTTGAACTTGTATAACACCTGAGCTTTGCTGAGTACAGAAGAGGTTTGTTGTGAAGTTTTACGTGTGATGGTGTGGATTTTACTTACCTTGTGTAAGATGATACAAAACCATGTGATAATATGAGATGACTTATTTTATAAAGAAAACCTGGAGTGAATATGATGTCTGCATATTGTTGCTATGGCTATGGCTATGGGTATGGGAGTGTTCATTCAAACTCAGGAAAGGTGAGGTACAGATACCAGTCAGGGCAAGCTGAAAACAAAAATAGCGATAACATATCGGATGCATATCACTTAACAAAAAGCATGATGAGTGGGATTACGTTAAAACAATATGATCATATCATGCCTCCTTCTTATGGAATTGTCTAAAAAACTAAACAATTCTTGATCATTTTTGATATTACTTAATCTCTTGATTATTTTTTTTAATTCAAGTGATCATTTAGTCTAGGAAAATATCTAAAATATGAACTGGGCTGCCTGCCTGGGTTTTCTCCGGGTACTCTGGCTTCCTCCCACAATACCAAAAACATGCACATTAGCTTAATTGGCTACTCTAAATTGCCCCTAGGTGTGAGTGTGAGAGTGTGTGGTTGTTTGTCTTTGTGTGTTGGCCCTGCGATTGACTGGCGACCAGTCCAGGGTGTACCCCGCCTCTCGCCCGTAGTCAGCTGGGATAGGCTCCAGCTCCCCCGTGACCCTGACGGATAAGTGGTATAGAAAATGGATGGATGGATGAAATGGGCTGAGCTTGATAAGATGACGAATATATAGTAATTAAAAAAAAAAAACAAACAAAACAAAAAAGACAAAATGAGAGACAATTAAATCAACACACAAATGATATAAAAATACCTTTTACACATACATACACACTGTTGCTGACATAGTCTACAGATCAATTATAGAGTAAATTATCAAAGGGAATTTTCCATTCTATGGTGTCACTTCCTTTTTGAATTAAGTCACTAAGATAACTGGGTGAGCCATCAATGACTGCTGTACATTTATAAGGCAGCTCTCATTTCCTTTTATTTTGGAGTCTTTCCATGGGAAGTACTCTGAAGAATTCTCTATATCATTATGTTGCAGTTTTTCTTGGATCCAGCATTTCCATTCCAATTAAAGACCGTATTTAAGAAACGTCTATCTTTTAAAGCCCAACTACAAAAACAATGTATATGAGCAGTTAATGCCTATTACACATTTAGTACACAGGAAGAAAAATGGAGTGAGAGGCTTGGATACAATCCTCCCAAATATTCTTTCCAGGACCAGTTTTAAGATTTTTTTTTTTTTACCATTGTAAAAATGTGAAATAAAACCTGTCTTTTTGTGTTACTTGGTTTGCCAAAGAGGAATCTTGTCCTTAGGTAATTTAGTGTCAGTATTATTAAATTGGCAAGCCTAAAGATAAGCATTTTTTTTTCTTTGAAATTCCAAATGTACTTTTGACTTTTTCAGAGGACAGAAGTCAGCGGAAATAAAGAAATATTCTGTCTGTCCGAATGGGTAAGAATTTCCTGCCAAACCTTAATAGAATGTGTAAGTACTGCATTGTCTGGTCTCCTGACACTTATGAGCTCTCGCTTAACAATACAAAGGGAATACATCCCCAGCTTCTGATCCTCTTTGATCTGACCATGACAGGCCCAGTTTAAGTTCAAACCACTTTAAGGACAGGCGCCCTGGCTTCTTAATAACCTCATCTGTATAATTTGGGAAAACTACTATGAACTATTATTGAATGTAAAAGTATGAGTGTAAAGTTTGTGTGTGTGTGTGTGTGTGTGTGTGTGTTCAGTCAGTCGGTCAGTGTACTCGCTGGTCCTGCCTGCCTGCCAGAGAGGGGAGTCGAGAGCTCTGCTGGGAACTACATGGTGCTCAATTTTTCAAGATGTCGTCGCTGGAACAGAGGCTGTCGCGAATCGAGGAGAAACTAAAGCAGGAAAATGAAGAAGCTCGCCGGAGAATCGACCTGAACATCGACATGAGTCCGCAGCGATCACGTCCGAGGCCGAGTGAGTGTCCATCGGGGAGGACCGGGTAGTCGGTAACGGCCAGAATAGCAGAGGAAAGATCGGAGAGGCGGAGGGAGGGAGGGAAGGAGTGGGGGTGATGTGCTGCCCCTAGCTACTACATGCTAACAGGCTAGCTACATAAACAAACACCGACTCGGCTCGGTCGATTGGTTTTGCTGTCAAATCACTTACTTAACAAGTCAGGCTGTTTCTATAGTGGGTGAAGCAAGATATTTGAAAAAAAAGCGCTGTCATGAAATGTTTGGCTGGCATTCACGTTCCAAAAATCTGTTCTGATTTTGTCCTGTCAAACATGCTAAAGCTAACAGACTAGCAATCTGAGTGATAGTCGGTGGCAGGCCCAGCGTCAATCTGGAAATTTGATGTAGTTTCCAATATGTATATGAAATATTACGGAGGTGCCATATCCCCCGTCTTATCTGAAGCTTTATGTAATTATAAAGCAGCGCGTTTGCTTCTGACTCTTGCGGCAAAGTCAGTTTTTACTGGCAGTTTTGACCCTTGATGAAACAGACGCTAATTTGTGCAAGCTATCAGATCTTGCTAACGTTCAACATACGTTACCAGCCGTTGGCTGTGGTGTTATGTGGTACACACCAGTACCGCTACACATACAGTGGTAACATTTCAACGGTGTGATGCAGACTCGTTGAATTAATTTCTTGACAGTATTAAGGGGATATGAAGAGCTATAAAAAGTGGTGAAACACTGGGCCCTTTAACCGTTTGGAGGAGAAAACTCTCAAGCAGCTCGGCTAGTTCAGCAGGCGACTCTGCAACATGCCTTTACTGAAATATAACACCGAAATAAACACTGCGCTGGAGACAGAAAGCTCTTTATTATCTTATGAGGGTGACATTGTGAACTTTAAAAACTGCTAGACAACAGTATTAGAAACTCTGTACTCTCACTGACCATACAAAGACCATTCTGTCCTACAGATCATCACTTGTTACCCATTCATGTGAGTGACTTTGACCACAAACCTACCTTTGTTTCTTTTCCGTTCTCTTAAAGTGTTTTGTGACTTTTCATAACTGTCTGTAATGCTGAGAGTGTGAATGAGCTCAAGTAAAGACTGATGGTGTACTGTGTTTTTCCTGTTGTCAACAAATCTCTTGAGAAGACCAATTACTGACCTGATTAACATGATTGGACATGACATAACCAACCATTTGGTAGCATTTTTTCAGTATTATTACTCAAATCCAGTGTTTCTCCCATCATCAGTGAATCATTGTGGGCCACTGTGGGTATTTTTAGTTCACCAGCAATCCCCCACTTTCAGTTGACTTATGTGAAGCGATCCAGTAAATTCCATGCAGTGAGCTCTAGATATTTTAAATCTGTGAAAAAGTGACTGCTGCTATAGGGTTTGTACTCTGATTTGCAGATACTCTGAGTTGAGGTATCAGTATTGGGGGGGGGGGGGGTTGTTGGTTCAGGGCATTAATAACACAACACTGAGCCGGCACTATGGCACTGGATTACATTCTGTTTCATGTACAGTGAGTTGTTTAGAGCTGATTTCTGCTATCCTGCTGCTGTAAATATCATTGGAGCACCAAATGTGTATTAATCTGCAGTTGAAGATAGTCCCCAAGAATGATTTACTTCTGTTGAGTTGTTTTCGAAGTTTAGTTTTCGAAAAACTACAGTCGCCAACTGTTTTAGGAAAGTACTAAACCTTTAAAAAAATCAAACAATACAATTCCAACCCGTTTTCAAAGATTTATGACACGGACGATGTGTGGAAGTCAGAAGTATTGAAAGATGGCGTAGTGCATTGTTGATTGTGGTCTTTTCATTGGATTGTTTGAAAATAAGGAAAAGAGAGAATGAGAACAAGGGAACTACACAAGTCACAAAGTCTGTTTATTTTCCCAGTTTGTTATATCATGAGGCATGTGTGTGCATGCGTGTGATTGTCTCAGTAGAACAGTGCAGTAATGTGCGTGTGTGTGTATATTTTCTTTCCTCTGTCTAGTCATCGTGATCCAGCTCAGTCCTGCTCCAGCCCCTTCCCAGCGTGCAGGTATCATTCAATCCATCACTCTCTCTGCCACTGCACCTCTCTTTCTTCTACTTCCCTATGCCTGTGTCACCCATTTCACCTCCCATCCTGTCCTCCTTCATTCTCTTTTATTTTTTTTTTAAACCTATAAGAGAAAAACACAGACAGTTTCCTACATTCTCACAAGATAAGTTTCCTTTGTTTTGCTTCTGCCTGTAAACCCTCTTAGGCCCTCAGTATTACTATTACTTACTCTAATCACTTACTTACACTAAATAAAAGGTCTGTTGCTTCTTTAACAAGTGGAGGTAAAGTCAATTTACTTTCCAGCAAATATAAGGGTGTACCAACCAGCTAGATGATCTATAAAGAAGACATAAGAAGTAAATGAAGTCAGCATCAGTTGACAAGGTGTAGTTTGGTTTCAAAGACATGGATTAACTGCAACCCTAACACGCTTGCATATTACCTTCAAAATTTCTTTCATTTCAGCCCCGCTCCCTGCATACACATACTTTCTGTCACGCTGACACACTTTTCACTCTGTAGTTCTTTCCAGTAGCTGATGAGTTTGCGACAGACAGACTAAGAATCTTCGCTGAGGGTTAAGACTTTAATCCATGCTTGTGATACCAGTCCTTGACCAGTTCTGATATTTTAGCCCATCAGTTATTCACACCTCCCCTCAAATCACATCCTCCCTCCATCTTTCTATCCCCACTCCTCTCTCTGTCTGTCTGTGTGTCTGCGCCAGTGGCAGGGCGGTGTCGGTGTGTGTTGATGTTCATGTTGTATGTATGTGTGTGTGTGTGTGTGTGCGTGCGAGCGTGCATAAACGTGTGTCAGATGATTAACATATTCGCTGGAGGCGGAGAATCACGGAGCATGTGGCTTTTCTGCACGACACAGTGTTTTGGGTTGTGTATTGTTTGACACAGTCTCTAATCCAGCATCCCCCACTGGTCCGTCTGCAGGAGTGCTGTGAACACTCTGGCTTCTCTCTCTTTCTCTTTCCCTCTTTGTTTTCTTTGCGTGGCGAATGAAGACTTGCCTTCCTGTCCGAGTCTGACTGACTGACTGTCTGACTTCCAGCTTAGTCTGTGCTATGCAGTTTTGGCCGAACGTCTCTTTTGTCCCTCACATTGCGCTGTTTGATGTTGTTCGCCTGTTATTCATCTTCTGGCATCCCCGTCTTTCCTTTTGCAGCAGCACTGTGTGAACAGGAGGCGGTGCAGCAGTGTCTGCGAGTATCTGAGTGTCTCCCCCCTCTCTTTGCTCTGTCTGCTTGTCTATCCCCTCATCAGTCCATCTGGAGCCAGCTGAACTATGGAGATGCGATCTATGCCAAAGACTTCCTTCCTCTCCACACTAACCTCTCCTGCCCCACTAACTGATTTTCCCCTTACAGGCCGACCATCTACAGGTGATTCATGGATGCAAACACCTGCTGGCATTCTCAGAGGAGTTGCCACCTTGCCACTACACAGATAATAAAAATGACAATTATAACAGCTGCATGGTCCTTGAAATATTTTGTGAACAGGTTTTGAACATTTTGAAAAGTTACTGATGCAAAATTGATAGTGAGTAGGGATTTGAACTGGTGGTGGTGGAGGTCATCATAGTAGCTGACTTTCTGTGCATTTGGTTGCATGACATGTCTGTGCTAATACTACTTAGATTGTTTTCCTGAAATTCTTTAACATCTCATGTTTAAAATGAGTCAGTACCTGCTTGCACATTCTCCTGATATTACAAGGTCAGCTTTGTTTTAACACGTCCTTGAACGCATGATTTAGATGTTTCTACGGAGCTCGAAGCCTATTGCATCTTCCCTTTGGATTTTGTATTTCAGTGCCAATCAGTTGTAAACTGGATTTGCAACTGTTGATTTGGCATTGGAGGCTGTAAAGTCATTTACGGCATTCAACCAAGCTGTGTGGCTTTGGGTGGATAATATTGTCTTTAATGTTAAATTGCAGTTTATTACATCTTGGGTTTTATTTTCATGCCTCCCAACAAAAGTTCTGTCAGTTATGATAACATTGCACTCACCAAAATAATTTCTGAGACCCGGGTGTCCGGTGATACAGCAAACACAAGCAGTTAGATGATCGGGCTGGTTGTAAAATTTCCAGGTTAGCCAGAATTACTTGTAACTGAAAACAAAGATGAGCAGTAAAACCATTAATTAAACTATTTATTGTAATTGTCCACTAGATTTCAGTTGATCTAGATCGTATTCCTATTTCAGCTTTGTTCTACTGTGCCTGCTGTAGTTCTGGAGACTCAGATTTCCTATACAATGAGGGATTACTAACATTATTACTGGTGCACTCACCTTTTCACTGGTTTTGCTTCCAGATGAATTGATGGGTTATTTAAAGTCTTGATGAATGACAGCAGTCAGTCTAGTGGGTACAGCACTATAATAAACACATAAAAGTAAGTAGTAAGTAAGTAAATAAAATAAGACCCAAGTATTTATAAACTGTGAGCTTGTATTCCTCTAAAATTGAACTGTGGGTGTCCACATCCCTCCTGTGCTGTGGGCTAACCCTGCGCTGTCTCTCCTTGCATGAGAATGGTATTGCGTTGCTCTGAGATAACTGCCCTGTTTGTTTTAACATTAGGTCGGGACACCAGAAAAGAAAAACAGAGCTTTGGGGAAATAAAAACAGCGAGCGTTTGTACACTACACAGGGTCTAGGTAGCAGGGCTGTACTGAAAGAACTCTTGGAACTCCGCAAGGCAGATTTCTCTTGGTGTCTTTTCAGTCAGTACTTCGCAGGATTTAATAGGTTCATTTGCATTCTTTTCTAATCAGTCACTCTGATTTAGTCATTGTTTTTGAAACTGAAACACAGATTTCAGGCTGGAAACATGAAGTCAAAGAGAACACAGAAATTGGTAACACAAAGCATATAAAACAGACGTTAATATTACATTATCACCTTCTTTATTGCTGCACAGCAGTTTTAAACCACTAAAATCATGAGTCAGTGAAGGCATGAATAAACATTGCCATCATACACCTTCTGGCGTGCTGGCCTCTGGTGTGAAACGTACTATATCATTCGTTCTGTTCTGTCTGTGTCTAACGGGTCTAATGTCTCCCCCATCCCAGCGCTCCAGCTGCCCCTGGCCAATGATGGAGGCAGCCGTTCATCGTCATCAGAGAGCTCGCCTCAGCACCACCCTTACCCCAGCCGCCCGCGACACATGCTTACCCTGCCCACACCTCCATACGGCCTACAGAAGAGCCTCGAGAAGTACGTAGAAAGATGCTGATATTCCTCTGAACAGTGTTTACCCTTGTCTAAAACAGCAAAAATAATAATCTTGCTGTGTCTATGTAGCATCAGTTAATATGATCTTATTTACACACATAAGCTTTTCACGTGTATGTGAGTGTATGTGACCGCAAGCACAGCAACATACGAACACTGGGGGGTTCAGAATAAACGGTCATTTGAAGAAGAGCGGGTTATGGCATACATGGTGGATCCACATGCATTGTGTGTGTGGGTAGTAGAGATGTACAGAAACACAAGCACCATCCATTCTTATCTCATTACTAACATTTCACAGTGAAATATTCATATAGCATTTGTGACGTCTGACATTGTGAGTTACGGTGTGTATGTTTTTCCTCACAGTGCAGAGATTGACCAGAAACTGCAGGAGATCATGAAGCAGACAGGTTACCTGAAGATCGATGGTCAGGTGAGATATGCACACAGAGACACATTTTGAGTTTCTTTATAAGTATTATACATAAGCAAAAACCAGGGTGACAGGTCAGAGGTGATGCTGATAATAAAAGAACTCACAGACTCTAATAACACAGTACACATATAACACATTACCACACTGTTTATTTTGAATCAATCCCACACACACCATCCAGCTGTAAATCCTGACAGGAACAATAAATGTGTATTGTGGCTGAAAAAAAGCCCCCAGTAAAACCAATTACTCCTGATGAGTAACATTTGCTACCAACTATAGTGCCATGTTGAATTAGGAAATAATATTGACTACTGGAAAATGCAACCACAAAGATTTCTGTCTTCAGTACAAACTGATAGGGTGAGTGCCACAGACAGAGAAGGAAGATAGGAAAGTATAGAAAGGCACACTGATACGAAAAATAAAGAATATGACAAACGTATCTGTTAAAAAAATCTCAAATACTCAAACTACAGAACACTTGTTTGTTCTCCTCAGTATCCAGTGAAGAAGCACGATGGTATAATGGGAATGTGGATCAGTGATAAACCTGGTCAAGGTTACAGTAAAGCCGTTTGAAAAGAAAAATCGACTGAGGTGTCCTTGAGTAGAGCAGATAATCTGTACAACATGTCTCCCTGGTATTTGGACAGTGAAAAGAATATTATAAAAACTATGATATGTGTGGTTGTTGTGGTCTACTGACATTAAACCAAGGAGACACCCGAAGACTGGGCTCATTTTGAGGTTTTTTTCTCGCCCAGTCTTCGGGTTCGGTAGCACAGTCAGTGCCAGTCAGGGTCTGAAAATGCTAACGAACATGATTTGAATCATTACAGCACTCCGGATTATTTTTACTTCCTCTCGGTAGCCCAGAGGGATAATTACATCATGCACTTGAAGAGATGTCAGTCACAGCATCTCAGTCACCAGTAATTTAATTTTAACGAGGCACGTAAATGATGCGTCTTCTCACTGTGCGATGGTATTCTCAAGCATGGCCAGTGGGGCAGCGGCTTAATTAAACATCAAAACATCAGTTAGTAAAAGGCCCGTTGGGGTTCACTGTTGCCTTATGATGCAGAAAGCCAGAACTGGGCTTTCATTTCTTTGAGGCTTGAAGAATTAGCATCGAAACAACATTTTAGTTATCATTTTAAGTCATGAAGAATATATTGAGAACGTCTTGTTTTGTCTGTGTTTGTGTCCCCTTGTCCACAGCGGTATCCAGCAGAGGTGACAGACCTGATCAGTGAGGGGGAGATAGGCAGTGGGACCTGTGGACAGGTCTTCAAAGTGCGATTCAAGAAGACCGGCCATGTCATCGCTGTCAAAGTAAGACCATATTGCAGTTTAAACCTTTTTAAACCCAGCTTACCTCTCTGGTTTTCTGTTGACCTTTAACTGTGACTAGCTTACCAACACAGTGGCAGTAATAATCCCATGTAACAACCCTCCTATTTAATAGATGACTTAATTGTAGCTCTCTGAGCTGTTTAACAATTAGGGAGTCAATCGACTCACGAGAGGAGTCTTTGTTTTGTGATTTCCTAATGCTTTGTTTCTTAACATGCAAATGCAGCATGGTGTTTGTTTCATACATTCAAATGCTGACAGGGATCTAAGATTTGTGCATGTGTGCTTGTGTCACCAGCAAATGCGTCGTACAGGAAACAAGGATGAGAACAAGAGGATCCTGATGGACCTGGATGTGGTTCTGAAGAGTCATGATTGTCCTTACATCATCCAGTGCTATGGCGCCATAGTTACTAATGTGGGTGTCCCCAAAATACATTATTGTCTGTGTTTTTAACAACAAAATAGCAGCTAAATTGACTTTTGTCTGTTTACATCCCAAACAAACTGCATCGTTGTTTATATATACCAAAAGGGAAAATCAAACTTTGTGAAAGAAACAGTAATGAAAAATAAGATTGAAGCCAGACAACACATATTATTCGATAGACTAAATAATGGGTTGACAAACAAAGCCAAACATAGAGCGTGTTAAGCTACAGTGAATAAGGTGGGGCAGAGAGTTGGAAATGTGGCCGATACTGAAAAGAGATGGTCTTGTTTCAGAATTCAATACGCAATGCTGTGTGTCCAAAAGTAATGACTGTAGATCCGCAAATTCCTCACATCTTCAATTGGAAATGAGAAATCTCATTGGTCATAGATTTTGTGCAAAATCTATGTCAAAGTTTTTATGAATAACTACTTTTATGTGGGTTTCTGTTTAAGTCATACAAACGGTCAAAATTGATTGTAAGTCCATTTTAAAAATGAGGCTGCTGAACTGGTAAAAGCCATATGTGTTTATGCGCAGACGGATGTTTTCATTGCCATGGAGCTGATGGGGACGTGTGCTGAGAAACTGAAGAAGAGAATTCAGGGCCCCATCCCAGAGCGAATCCTTGGAAAGATGACAGTAGCAGTAAGTGGAAGAAACGCGAATACTGATGGGAAAGTGTAACAGGTGATTGTTTTGCTCTTATAGTCTTACGGTGTGTGTTTGTGTGTGTTTTCTTGCTCCAGATAGTGAAAGCATTGCTGTACCTGAAAGAGAAACATGGTGTCATCCACCGAGATGTCAAACCCTCCAACATCCTCCTAGACGCTAAAGGTCAGATCAAACTGTGCGACTTCGGCATCAGCGGACGCCTCGTCGACTCAAAGGCCAAGACCCGCAGCGCCGGCTGTGCTGCCTACATGGCGGTAGGTATAAACCCACCCACTCACTCTACACTCTAACAAGGATCTTTCACGCAATTCCCAGTTTACACATGAAACACAAACACTGATTCCCTTAGCAGAGTGTCACCTGTGTTTGTGTTCTTGCAGCCGGAGAGAATAGACCCCCCAGATCCCACCAAACCTGACTATGACATCCGAGCAGACGTGTGGAGCCTTGGCATCTCTCTGGTATACAACTGCTTTCATTTTATTATCATAAAAGAATAACATGTTCTCATGCATCAAATATCAAAGTAAGAATCATCAAAACCCTTGTTGTAATGCTTAGTTCATGATGTGTGAGATAATGTCTTTGCTATGCACAGTTGGAGGGGTGTAATAAGATAAGATAAACCTTTATTAGTCACAT
Source organism: Scatophagus argus (assembly GCF_020382885.2). Classification (NCBI taxonomy): domain Eukaryota; kingdom Metazoa; phylum Chordata; class Actinopteri; family Scatophagidae; genus Scatophagus; species Scatophagus argus. The sequence goes on along the minus strand of NC_058494.1, from coordinate 12,345,447 downwards.
AACTGGGAAATTACAATATTACAGCAGCAAACAGGATACAGAAGGTGCAAAGCATGCAAGGATAAGGGAAGGATATGCATTCAAAAAGAATAAATACACAGGAAACAAGTACCTGCAGCTGTACACAGTACAGAAAAGAAAAAAAGACTGTTTACTATTTTCTATCCATAATGACAGGGTGACATGTCTCACACTCTAAGACAAAGATGGCGCAGCTGAACATTTGGTGTGTGATATTTGCGTAAAGTCTTTAACTTGTGGGCGTCAACACAGTGTAAACAAACACTCCTGCTTTCTGTCTGTTCTCTATCAACTTGGTGTCTGATGTGCTGACCTCAGACCAGCGTTCACTAGCTTCAGTAGGTAGCCAGTGCTATTCCTATTTGAAAGCCACAAAGACAGAGGATTTTTTTTTATATTTTATTTGAGGCCTGGCATGTTTCGCCTCATCTGAATATTCCAGTGTAGCTTCATCAAGTATTATGCAGCTGACTGGTTCACCTGTTGAGCTCTCTTTTTTCACACCCTCAGGAATTTGTGTTTTCACCACATCTGAAGAACAGTGAACTGTTACTGACAATACTTGCATACAACTGGAGAGCAACTATTTTATGTTGTTGATTTAGATTTGGATATTAACAGGTCCTTGTGTCCTCTAGGTGGAGCTGGCCACAGGACAGTTTCCTTACAAGAACTGCAAGACAGACTTTGAGGTTCTGACCAAAGTGCTGCAGGAAGATCCTCCTCTGCTGCCTCACAGCATGGGCTTCTCCCTCGACTTCCAGTCCTTCGTCAAAGACTGGTGAGGACAAATCTCACTCTAAAAGTGAAGCTCCCTAACTGTGATAGAGTCTGTGCTCTGGAGTTATCAGGTGGTGTTTTTGGTTTCCTTGGTCCTGTTCTCTGGAGCAAACTATCAGCCGAACTGAGATCTGTCACAACTGTTTCCACTTTCAAAAGTAAATTAAAAGAAAAAAAAATCTGTTTTCTCAGACTTAAGATTAGCTATTAAGTGTGTACCTTTGTGTCTGTGTTTGTGGCTTGTGAGATGTGATTTGGAGGTTGATGTAATCTCATACCACTTGCTGCTGTATGCTCTTTGGTGTAAAGCACATTGAATCTCCCTGTGAAGAAATATTCTTTATTGAATTTATCATCTAAAATCCACTTATCCCATCATAACTTCATGTGTGTGTCTTTCCACAGCCTCACAAAGGATCACAGAAAAAGGCCAAAATACCACCAGCTGCTGGTAAGTCAGCAGTTGTAATTAGAAATTCATTTTTTTGAAATTCACCAGAATTACCCCAACTGACAAATGTAACTAAACTGTCTTCTTCTTTCTGTATCTCTTTGTCCATCTCCCTCGTTCAGGAGCATAGTTTCATCCGGCGTTACGAGGTCCTTGAGGTGGACGTGGCCGGTTGGTTCCAGACGGTGATGGATCGCACCGAGTCGCCGCGCAGCAGCCAGTGTTACAGCCATCAGCACCAGCTCCACTCACTCTTCAGTAGGTAGCCTAGCCTAGCCTAGCCCAGCGTTAGCTTAGCCAGACGCTAGTCTAGCCTAGCTTTAGCTTTGCCAAGCCCAGACTCAGTCTGTCCTAGTCTAGCCCAGCGTTAGCAGCTAAGCCTAGCGTAAGACCCAGACCACCTATCCATCTGTCCACCAGAGCACCTGAAGAGTCCACAAATGAGGGCGAGAGATGGAGACTTGACAGAGGACTCTGGATGGACAGATTGAGGGAGGAATGGACTGATGGATGGATGACACAAATTTGTTTCTTTTTATCAGTGAATCCGGACAGGCAGACATGGGAAGGAGGGAAATAAAAAAGCTGCACACTGCAGTTAGCTTCATTCGTTCACACATTGTCACGTCTTGTCACAGTATCATGTCACAGCACAGTGTGTATAATAGCCACACACACTTGCACACAAACTGTTGTGTATCTTGTATGTGTTTCTGCATTTCGCCTACTTGTTTGTCTCCAGCATTGATCCAAGCCATTGGATTAGTCAACAGAGTAGTCACTACACACTGGAACAAAGCATCTGCTACATTAGCAAACCTGAATCTCTCTTGTACATAAACATTACGGACGACACAGTTAAGTCTGGTGCAATTAAGATTCTTCAGGTGTTTCTACTATCACACATTCTCAGGCTGTGTGTATGTGTGTGTGTGTGTGTGTGTGTGTATGTACATGTGTGTGTGTGCGCACGCGCGTGTGTGTGTCACTGGCTGTTTTTAGAAGTGAGATTATGTTTCCAAGTCATTTAATCACCTTCACATTACAGCTGTAACTCACAAAGGAGAATGAATTAGTCTGTTGGCTGTTAGCTTCATTTTTAACATTTAACAGTAATAATCCTCATTAACTTTGATATGGAATATGTTTAGAATACCCATCATTGTATTGTATCATTGTATTTAGCAGCTGCATAATTGGGAAAAAAATATTGAAAAAGAGTTACAAAAAAATTAGGTGTTGCATTTCTAGCTTTGTAGAAAGTTAGGTGTTTGTTTATTTGTTTTTTCTTTGGTGTGGATATGAACTAGAAGAGGGTTGCAAGACACAATGGGATGACAAGAAGGAAAGAAATGAATTAGAAAGCAGGAGGGTCTGATTCCTAGAAGTCTGAAAGAGAAAAGCAGAGGAAGTAGAAGAAGAGGGTCATTGAAACCTTGTTGATGACAGTTTGGATGATAGAATAACTCTGTCGTGTTTTGAAACGAGAGAAAGGCTGGAGGTAAAAATGGGTTCAGAGTGATTTTCATTAAGATATAGAGCAGATAGGACCTGTCTTGTACGAACAATATAAAAGGGGTAGATCTTATTATATGTGGAGCATTTCTTTACTTCACTTTGTCTACCTCTTCCTCTTCGTCCACCTCTCGGTCTGCCTCTGCTGTTTAGTGTGATGTAGTGCTTCACAGTGTGACCAGACCAAAGGCTGCCTGTAGGCTGTCGTCGGTGGAGGCCAAGAGATTGTGACCCGCCACTGCGAAACTTAATACGTTAAGAAACCACAGAGATCAGTTTTGATTTAACTCGTTCTGGTGTTTTTAGAAGCTAAGTACAGGGGTCTGAAACTAGCAGCCCAGGTACCAGATCTGAAATCATAAAAAAATTGATGAAGAAATAATTTTTTATATCCCAATTAGCTAATCCTAATAGCCTTTTTGGAGTATTTTTAAGTAATCCTTAATTTTTTTCCAGGGACACAATGAATGACTGCAATATTTTCATTACTGATTCATCATAATAAAAAATGATTCAAAGATTTCAGATATATTTTGTATCGGATCAGTCGATCAAGTGATTGTAGCACTTGTGTGTAAGCTAAGACCCCTGGCATGTAGATTTAGCATAACACTTCTGATACTGAAATTGTCTCTCCTGAAAACAAAAAAGAAAGATCAACTCGGAGCACAGACATTTTCAAGAGACCTGAACCACTTATTTCTTTCTTTCTTTTTTTTTTTTTTTTTTTTTTTTTTGGAGTTTAACTGCTTCCTGTTTCATCTGTATGGAGAAAGCTGCTGTTGGGAGAAAGTCTGAAGCACCATTACCGAGTGTTTAATGCAGCCCCACTAGGAGAAAACAACCGGACTGTTGGTTGAGATCCCTGAAGTAGAGGATTGTTAAGATAAAGTTGAGCACGAACACCTGAGCAGGTCGATGTGTTTGAAACTGCAGTGCATAGATGTGCTTAATGAGCGCAGGTCTTCACAGATTTACTGGAGTCCTGCTGCTTCCCCTCTTGCAGGGCCACAGCCAAAGCCTGCTAGATGTGCAGACTCAACCTCCCACACCCCATCACACACCAAACCAAATCACTGCTAGACACAGAGAACTGAGGACTGGCAGCGATAGAGGAAACTGTCAAGTGTCAGAGAGAGATCCAGGAACGTTGTCAAGATGGAAAAATAGATGAGTGAAAATGAATCGACAGGAAAACGAGATGAGAGGACAGAGTGAGGTGAGAATAAATACAGTGAGTGTTAAGAAAGTGGGATGGGAAGTTCAAGAAAAGTCAGACAAACTGGAGATGACGGGAAGTGAGTGCAAACATGGAAGGAAAACGTCAGCCCAAGTTTCATTGGACTGCTGAGCTCTGAGGCTAGCTGGTTATTGTGAAAAGCTTTCATGGTGTTACACCAACATACCAATTATGATTTTAGCAAGTGAGTTAGCGTGTTGTGTTTATGTTGTCTGCTGTTCAAACAATGTTATTTATTTACATTGCTACTGCTGCTACTTTTTTTATTGCTTTAGACGCTGCTGTCGCTTCTTTTCCCCAAAGGACAAATACTTTATTCTCTTTCTTTTTAAGCCAAATAAGTGAAATAATGCAATGTCAACAGTACCAAATACAGAAGAGCAAGTTTGAAGAAGGCAAAAGCAAACGAGAGAGGTTGAGGTGGATAAGAAGGGAAATTGCAGGGAGGTTGACGTCACAAAAGTACTAACAAACGAAATATAAACACACACCTCACCTCACATGTAGTCCTGTGTAACTCAAGTAGATAATCATTTATGCCACAACGTCACCAAACTCTGTAGAGTGTAGATATGATTAGAAGGGATGTCTGTCTGTCCGAATGCTTTTTTTTGTCATATCCATCCTTTACTCTGTCCATCCATCCCTCCATCTGTCCACAGGTCGCCTGCAAGCTTGACAACCTTGACAGTTCACACCAAAGGTGTCCAGAGCTCAACAAAAACACAAAAGAACGTTGTTGTTGTTATTGTTATGACTTATTGACATTATAATTGAGTACTCTCAGCTATGATATATATGAAATCTCTCTATAGCTAGTGGGGGTGGGGTGGGGGGGGTACAAGTGCGCTGTAGTATAGCAGTGCTGTGTGTGTGTGTCATATACTGTACAGGGGGAGACTGTTAAACTAAACTAACGCACCACAAGGGCCCAGCAACAAAACCAGCCGGCTCATCACTCTACTCAGTGAATCAGCTCACTGTGGGCCTGTGTCAGGAAATAATCGGCTCAGTGTGGCTCTCGGTGGGCTGCCTGGCCTCTCCAAGCCTCTCAGCATTAACAAAACTGCTATCACACAGCTGGCTATCAACTGGCTCCGTTAACTCTGACTTTTCCGATCCTGCTCCGTTAGCCCTGCAGCATAGGCTACCATGACGGTTAAAAGTGAACCAGCTTTGTAATACCAGAAAATCTAAGCCCAAAGATGGCTCACATCACTTCCTGACACAGGCCCCTCGGACAGACCTGATGGTGAGTTGGCACAACTATGTTATCTCAGCCTTTGTCAGGTTTTAGTCTGGAGACCTGGCTGAAACTTGGATCCGATTTAGCTTCCATCAGTGAACAGGGACTCTTGCTGGTTGTCCTGCTCTCGTGACCTCTCTAGATGACAGGATTCAGGGCTGATCATGACAGACATGCTCAGCCTCCCTGCTAAAAACTGATGTATATAGACCTGAATCTGGTGCTCAGCATCTATCAGCTGTCCTGCACTGCCAGCACAGTCTGAGGTGTACTCATTTGGTGCAGTTTCAAAATCACTCTGGGAGATGGGGCGACCCACTCTCACTAACGCTCACTGTTCAAACTCAGTATGTGGAAGTCATGTCCAAACACAAAGCTGGACCCAGTCTCCCACTGTTTAGGGTCTCTCTTATTAAGCTGATGTATATTTTACACACGCACACACGCGCTCGACCATGCTGTTCTGTGCACAGTTCCATCCAAACACCTGATTGGGTGACGGTGCCATGCTACACCTCTGTGAAACCAGTCAGGTCAGGCCAGGTGTGCACCTGCTGACAGAAAGAATGACGTGTGTGTGTGAGTGTGTGTGTGTGTGTGTGAGAGTGTGAGTGTGAGGAAACAAAACATCTGATTACTAATCTACACTCACACACCAAATGTATAAAGTTAACCCACTCTACACTGCAATGCTTGCTACTGCCAATAGTGGCTTTATGTGTATATTAGCTTGTGAGGTGCGAGGGCCAGGGGTGTATACAAACAGCTAGTTCATGGCGTGTACCTGCGCTGTGCCTTGACATCGAGGGGGAGCGTGTGTGTGTGTGTGTGTGTGTGTCGTAAACCCATCTGTAAACCAAATATCATTTTCACTATGCAGTCATTCAAACCATGTCAGCTTGCTTCGATAGGGAAAAAAAGCCTCCTGTAAATATACAGGTTTACAGATAAACTTGAGTCGGAGTTGGACAGTGTGTCCTTCTTTTTCAAGCCCCTCCCCCCGTCAATGTGATTAAGATCACCGCCTTCAGCTAGTTCACAGTGAAAAGAGAGAGCAAGAGATATGTTTTGAATGAGCTGACAAATATTTAAGGATTGTATTGGGGCCGGGGAGGGACTGGGGTTAGATTGGGGTTTGTAGTTGTGGGGGAGATAACAGATCAATGCTGTAAAGTATATCAGTTGCATGTTGTTGTCACCGTTGTAACTGCCATTGTTTTTTGTTTTGTTTTTTTTTCTTTCAAGACAACGGTTGATTGGGGTGGGGATGCACAAAACTTTATCCTTATTTATGATTTTTACACATATAGTCTGTATTTTTTGTTTTTTGCAAAAATGTTGAATTATTGTGTTAATTATTATTACTTAGGAAAAGACACACTTTTTTGCCTTTTTTTTTAAAAAAAATGTTCTCTGTAAACTTTGCAATATACTTTTTCACTTTGGACCCATCACTAGACATCAAGGAGCTGTATCCTTATTAGCAGACAGTGTTTATTAGAAGAAAAGTCTCAATGTCCTGTTTTCCCCTCATTCATGTGCCGTGTGTCTTTCTCTTCAATTAGCTGTGTGTGCGGCCAGAGTGTGTGTGTGTTGTTTATTCGTCTACCAAAAGTCTTTATTGATGGTGATCTTTATTAGCTTTTATTTTGTCCATCCTTTTGTTTTTTTATTATTGTTATGATTACTGTGTTTATTATTATTATTATTATTATATTTTGTTGTTACTATTAATTATTCAGGGCAAAGATGACACCAAATTGAACAAAGAAATAAATGGGTGATCCCAGACAGTGCTGAGAGCTGGACAGTGTTGTCCGTCTTTCTGAAGGTTTCTTTTACTGGCGAGGTGGAGCAATCGTTTTTGTTTTGTTTGTTTGTTTGTTTGTTTGTTCTTCACCGTTACGCTGTAGTATCTGTCCACCTGATGTAAACCGCCACATAAAGGTAACCTCTGAACTGAAAGTCTGTTAGTATTTTTTTATTGTCATTATTACTATTATGTATTGTTTTCTTTGATCAGATATCATGATCGATTTATTTCTCGTTACCCCAGTTTGGGTCATAAATTGTGTGCTGTTATTTAATTTTTTCCCCCTTCATCCCTGCCCACTGCTTTGGGATTATTATTTTTTTTTTAAATCTTGTTTATTATTATTTTTGTATTCTTTCTGGTTTGTCTGATGCTGTAGTAGTGAGCTGATTGGTCAAACACCAGAGCTTTTTTTGGTTTTTTTTCTAATGCTGAGACTGTCGTGACTGATGTTGCACTTGTGATGGGTTTATTTTTGTTTTGTGTTGCAGATTGTTGTGCAGAGAGGAGAATATTGGGTGTTTTCCTTATTTTTCTTTTAAGTCACAGCGGTTATTTTATCAATCATAGATCTGTGACACCAAGCAAGAAAATTGATTCTACAGTGTATTTTTTTCACTGATATTTATTTATTGGTCATTTGTATGTTTCTTTGTTTTTGTTTTGGTTTTTTTAAAGGCTTTTTTTGTGGAGGGCAAACAGGACTCAAGGTAGAGTAGGAGTCCTTCATTGGCGTTTTATCATTGTGTACAGAAAACAAAATGTTGTATTCAAACATCACACTAACATACAGGCTATAAAGAAACAGATAAACTGGTTTAAAATAGAAACCCACAGTACAGTAAGGTGAAATGTTTCTGACTTTACTGTGACTGTCTGACTTCCATTATTTTGTTTACTGTTTACCCTCTCAGAAGGCTCCAGCAAACAAATTGTTCATGGGTTAATGCTGAGTAGCCATAGCATGGTGTATGTGAACTATAGTGCATTGCTAACAAACTCACAGTTAAAGGACCAGTGTGTAGGATTTAGAGGCATCTGTTGGCAAAAATTGGATGTAATATTCATAGTTATATTTTCAGCAGTGTGTAATTATAATCACGTAGTGTTTTTGTTACCTTAAAGTGAGTCTTTCATATCTACAGCAGGAGTGGGTCCACTGCCATGTTTCTGCAATAGGCCAGAATGGACAAACCAGACACTGGCTCCAGAGAGGGGGTTTCATGTTTTTATGTTGTTTGGTGAGGGGAGGGAGGGGTTTGCAATGTGTATCCTCTCCACTAGATACCACTGACTCCTACACACTGGAGCACCTTTAAAGCGTGTATCATTTGAAACTTGGATGATTTTTATCAGTGATTACTGAATGCCAGCAACAAAGCAGATTTTTTTCATGTTTTTAAGTTTTAGTTATTTCAGCTGATGATAACTGCTATGATAGTGGACTGACTGGCTTGTTATTAACCTGCACTCCCTGTTAGCGAGGTGGGACACGCCTGCTTTGAATTATCATTGAGGTTTGTTGCTTGGTTTCTCTAAATGCAGTTCTAAGTCTAGATTGCATGACTTTGCTAGTTTGCGGGGTTGGGGGAGGATTGACTTCAGTCACCGCTGTTGCAGTTCAGAGGCTTCTTGTATGTACGACGCCATGGATTTATCATCTTGACAGTTGTATCAATACAGCTTTACTGCCTGTTTCTTTTATTTTTGTTTGTTTGTTTGTTTTTGGCTGTATTTTATCCCCCCTCCCCCTTCCCTCCCTGAGTCTCATTTCAGACAGAATAAATGCCATTATATTGTGAATACCTCAGGATTTTTTTGGAGAAAAAAAATAATAAAACACTTAAAAATCAAATAAATAAATAAAAACTCATAAAAAAGTTGTTGTGTCGAGGCATTTTGTTTTTTTTTCCTTTTCTAAGTGAAAAGGTAGACTTCTAGTGCTGTATCCTACAATTCCCGTGGTACTAGATAAATTGAAGTTTGGAAAAGGGCCAAGTAGAAACTGCACCCTTGAACGGATCATTCCTGCTTCTTCAATAACCACTTCCAAATACAGCAAGTTTTTTAATTCAGGCTTTCTGTCTCCAGACTGAGCTTACTTCAAAATATATTCAATATTCTAGGATTTTAAAGAAGATTCTTCTTACTTTGAGTAAATATGACCTGGATGACTGAGAATCTTCACAGACAAGATTCTTCTACTTTTGTTTTACACTGGTACACATATATAATTGGTTGGCAAAACTAAAAATACAAACTTGATACTCATAAAGCTCCAAATGTGAACATGTTTCCATTTGTAATTCCCAGTTTTGTCCACAGAGGGGTGCACTCTGCAGTGTTTTACCCTGAGATCAACGACATCAGGTTAGTATAAGTAGTGTAACTGTGTTAAATTTAACATTCCCAAACCTCACTAACTATGCTTTAAATAATCTCTTAAGTGCTTTAGAAGGGCAGCAGGTCTAATTAATGGAGTGGATGAGGACGATAATGTATGTTAGTGAGTGCAACCAACTGAGCTTCTGCTGAGCTCGTTCTGTCTAAAATAGCTCTGACATGAAAAGGCAAAATCTACCCTTTAACTGCAGGCTGGTGTGCTCGAACATGTCAGAATAAAAGTCCATGCAGACTTCCTCTGACAGCACTTCTATTTGCACTTTTCCTCCAACAGTGAAATTTACCACAGTAACCTGCGTAACGTGACATGACATGACTTGACTCTGTTTTTGCTTCTGGCTGAAATCTTACACAACCAATGATGGACTACATATTTTAACTATGTTAGCTAAGTTGAAACTCTTTTTCTTGGTATAGGGAGTGCTACCGCATCTACACTTTTGGTGTGTGTATTATGCATAAAATATATGACTGTGATCACCTTACACTGATGCCATTACGAGGTGCTTGCTGCAGGGTGGATTACCTGTCCTAAAGCAAGCTGCAGGAAGCTGCTTTATGTGAAGTGGTGTAACAGCAGACTGTGCCCTGTGGCTGCAAAAATGAGTCAAGAGGATGACAACTGGGTGAAATAAAAAACAATCAGACATTTAACCATGTTCGAAGGTGACATTTGTTCCCGCAGTGTGCATATTAAAACAACATAATGCAATGTGTAAACATGTTACAACCAAAAGATAGACAGTTTGCGAAATAGCAGCCAAACTGATCCTCAGTGCTGATTGGTCGGTGTCACTGCTCAGGTGAACTTATGTCAAAACCAGAATCTTTTTTTATTTTTTTTTTATTTTTTTTTCTAATCACAAAGGAATAGAAGTGGCCAGATTTTATGTATCCAATAGGAATGCTAGTGTTGGCATAAAAGATGGGAAAGATAATCGGACCTTAAATTAGCTGAGCGTGTTAAAGAGAGAGAGGCTGGACTTGTTCACATTGTCGACTCACATGTGTCCATCATCTGTACATTGAACAGCTGTTGCATACAGGGTGGTACTGGCCCTCAAAGAGATCCCTTTGTGGAGCAGTTTCAGTGTAAGTGAAGCCCACAGTCCTCGCTCTGCGCACAAGTGCATTCTGAAGTTAAGCAGTAGTTGACATGAGGCTTGAGCCGACCGATTTGTACAAATGAAAATGATGTCTCCCAGAACGAGTTTTGTCATTACCACATTTCCACTTTGCTTTTTGCCAAACACTGCTTCCGTATTCGGTGTGTGGAGGATGAGACTGCTTTCAGTGTGGTGCTATGCGGGTATTGTTTTAATAAGTTTCAAATCTTGAAAACATGTGAAGCAGTTTTTTGTGGGTTGTGGCAAATGTCATTTCATCAGTGAGACAAGAAACTGCATCAGAGTTTGGACTGAATCAGCTATAAATCTAAAGTTCATGTGTATTACAGTTTTACTTTATTGCTTATGGTTAAACGCAGTCATAAAACCCGGTGTATGTACACACCTCATAATGCTGTGTTTGTGTGTGTCCTCTCGCTGAGTCATTCATGCTGCGACATGTCGCCCCTACATTTCTATCAGCTCATCTTTGATGTGTGACAGCTTCGAAACAACGGAGGGGGGGACGGGACGGGACTGGGACTGGAGGTAATGACAGGGTAATGAAAAGAAACTTTATACCATAGCAAAAACACAATAGACCACGCCTCCCTCCTCCTCTTCCCCTCTTCTCTGAATCCTCCTCTCTTTCTGAAATTCTTTTTTTTTCTCTTTCTTCCTATGTGTCCTCTCTCTGACCATATATGGTAGGAAATTAAACCTAAAGCTCATTGGTGGATGGGAAACAAAGTGCAGGTAGACACTTCTCCTTGTTTGGAATAAGCTGTGGCAAAACACTTTGATCGTATCTTTTTTTTTTGTTGACAAGTAAACACAAGGTAGTCTTTCTTTGTTTTTAATTACATAGAATATATCCCAAAACAAAGACATATGGTCCTGTATTTACCTGCACTGATGTTGGAGCCTCTTAATTATCACTAAAACCACCAAAACATAAATATGACAGCCTTACATGTTGGTGTATCCTCTTTACATTTGTTTCCCCTCTTCACAGACAGTTTTGAGTTTTGTGTCATATTTCCAACTTGGACACATCAGCAGTGCCACACCCCTGCTCCTGGTGCAGGTACTGACGAGGCTCTGCATTCAGCACACACACACACACACACACCCAACACTATCTGACCAGATGCTCCTATTGTACTACACATAACCCTGGCTATCTCGACAAATAAACATTTGCTCCTACATTACTCCATCTGTATGAAATTTATAGTAAGCGAAGCTGTTGATCATTAAATAATAATAATAATGATAAAAATTCCCATTCTCATTTTATTTATTAGGCTCATGAATATGCAAATGTAAGTAATTCATTTTAAATAAAAAATAAGAGCACATGCTGTTCACTTCACACTCGGTTTCCAGATATATCTGAAAGAGTTATAAGATTTATAATTACATAAGATGTTTCATTTAAAATGATATATAACATAATATAAGAAATTCAGAAAATCTGCTGCATTTTTGGTTGATAACGGACTTAAATAATTTAAACGATTAGTCATCCAGTTGTTTCAGCTCTAATAATGAATGCATTTATGTCTATGCATTCTTACTAATAGCACATTTTCTGTCTAAAGTCTGCTTTACTAGGCTTCATCCATCAGTTCAGTGAAGACAGCTGTGAGTCCACATACGTGAGAACTTCCTGGATGATATAAATTATGTTTTCCTATTGCAGAAATGTAATCCAAATAAATAAATAAAAGCACGATTCCCTGAACAATTTAATTTTTAAAGTTGCACATGAGCAAGGAAAACCGTTTCTTCAGGTTCAGGTTCTTTCAGGTTCCACCTTTTCATTCAGAAACACTTGCTGCGTTAGCTCATCGAGGCGTTTACGTGGAGCTCTTGAACGCAGCATAGGCGGCGGAGAGAGGCGGGGCTTTCAACTTACCTGGGACAACTAAAAGTGGGCGGATTAAAGGTGCAGACCGTCCATCCTCGCCGAGCACTGCTTGAACAGTTGGACCTCATGACAGAGTAAAGAGACGCGGTTGAAGAGAAGCGACAGAGACGAGGCTTTTCCCCCCTCAGCAGCTGTTTGTTTTGAGGACCGAAGTGTCGTCGAGCAGAACTTCGCTTCTGCAAACACGGACACAGAAAGACGAATCGAGCTCACCTACAGTGCCTGCAGCTGAAAACCAGGTGTGTTCACGTTTGTTTTCTGCAGGCAGAAAGAGATGGCTGGGTGGTGTCAGCTGTGTCATCAGCAAAGGGGAGCTCATTACGTGCTCATTACTTTTAAACTTTAAAACTCTGGTGAAGACAAAAACAAAGATGGCTCCAGTTTAAAAGACGAGTAGAAATCAATTGGGTTTGCTCAAGCTAAAGAAATGTCGTACACCTGGCCAGGTGATCTCATCATGGGGACCACAGAGGAGCCCTTTGATCCCGCGCATGCTCGTTCAGCACCCGATTGTCTCAGCGTATTGATTTATTTACATCACAATCACATCAGTTGATTAAATATTCGAACTGAACTTTGTCTAAGTCGAGACTGTCTGATCAGTGTGACAGCCAGTAGCCCACCAAGCCACTTCTTTATTAGGGTCCCAAACAGGCACCAGTTTAGCCGGTGACATTAGCCAGTTCTGCTTTTCTTGAGGAGTATGACATAACCCAAACAGGCTGATAGACTCTGTTATATATCGAGTATCTTAAATAAATGGTGTTGTGTTCTGTTTGCCTGCATGGACTCAACTTTAACTTGTCGGATAGGTTGCACGTTTCCTTTATTTTCCTCAAAATGATGATAATGTGCAAAGTGGCAACAACAGCATAACACGCACTCATCTTGTGATATGAGAATTTATGTTTTCATATTCACTGCTATGAGATTTAAGCTTATGTCTGTTGTGTTTTCATCATTTGCATGCTGTGGTGTTGTCTGTCTGCCTTGTTGTTTGTCAGGTGGTTTGCATGACTTTTTGTGTGTGTGTGTGTGTGTGTATGTCATAAAACAAACTGCACACACCCTGCTGCTGCTGTGTGTCTGCCCTCAGGATAGAAAATTGTCATACAATTACAAAAGAGGATTTGGCTTTGTGGAAATGAGTGAGTTGTCTAACACAGATGTGTCTAACACAGGTAATCAAGATCCTTCAAAGACTTTTTTCAGCTGGGGCACATTTCTAGTCATGACTTGTGAAAATCTTGTCTTCCTCATTTTGTGCCGCACTGGATGTTAAACAGCGTCACCACATCTGAAGCTATATTTGTGGCCCTCTCATCACCTTTCATACATGAAATGAAAAAAACATCTTTTTACGCTAAAAATGCAGATTTTTTTTTGTCCCTTTCTCTAAAGCCTTTCGCAACTTCAGCAAGCATACAGAGCAGCTTTGTACCCATCCTGCTCCACCCTCAAAGCCTGAACATCTTAGAAATGAACCCTCTTCTCATTCACTGAACTCATACTGTAGTGGCTAATCCCCAACGTCAGTGCCACAACGTTGTCGATATCAGTTGCTCACCCCACCAGCCTCGTATCAGCAGCCGGGCTGCAGATGGCAGGGCTTCTGCCCTCCGTTTTAGGTAAGAGCCACAGAAGCCCGGATAAAGCAGGGGATTGACTGACTGCCAGGAACAGGAGATGCTTTTGAAAACATGCATGATAAGACAGGAGAACACAAGGGGCACAGATTAGATAGGTCCATGCAGACAAGATGAGTACATCTGCAGCAAAAAGTCCCAAGTTTGTACGATTGACAAGGTCAGGGGATCTGGAGTGATTGTGCTTCCAGACGGTTAAACTTTGCTTGGTTGAAATCCTTGTGGGAAACCTCTTCCAGTCAGACAGACGCTCCGACTTAATGCTTTGTCCTGACCTCAGCAGAGGTTCGAGACGTGTTGTTTTGATCAGGCTTGAAAGGAATCGATGCAGAAGAGAACGAGATGACTGAAGTAGTTCAGCTTGTCATTTTGAACCACAGGGTGTCAAAATGTGCCCGGGCAGAATTTGTGCAACTTCCTGAGGAAGTTAGCTCAGGGATAGCTTCAACAGTGAAGCCACACACACACATGAATGTCACAAGTTTTCTGTGTAGCTTCTCGTTTGATGATTTTGTGGTGAGTATAAATGATGCATTCACACTCTCGTATACTTACTGTAAATATGTGATACTCTGAGTCGTCTCTGACCTCTGGGAATGCTGCAGTTCAGCCTCCCCCACTTAAGAGTCTGAGCACATAATGAACTTAAGAGGTACGCCAATGACACCTTGTGCGCTGATCCCTTTATCCCTCTCTTTATAAACACACACAAACACACACACACACACAAACAGTGTCTTTACCTCTCTTCACACACATAGACTTGCCCTGCTTTTTTTCATCATACAGTTGCATACATAGCAGTTGCCCTAAAATACTCCCATACAAACATTCATAAGTAAGCATTTTTGAACATTTATCTAAATGACAACAAATTGATTGGGTTTAAATAGCATTTTTACGAGTTTCTTGAGAGAAGTTCTAGTCTTGAGGGTGTTGTATGCTGAACGGATTAGAAAACACAAGAATATGATTTGTTTATGAATAATTAGTAACTGAAGAGTGATGGTTTTCTCATCTGCAAAATAAACTAACATGTGGACTTTATTGCTATCCGTTTTGGGTAATGTAGATATAGTCACCTGATTGGGCTGTCTTTAAGTGCAAAGAACATTTTATTTCCTCATTTTTGAATGCATTCCTTTTATTTTGCCAGTGTATTGAAGCAGTTTTTTAAAATTTATTTATTTATTTATTTTTACAGCGCTATACCTCCAGTGTGTTTATTACAGGCCACTTAGTGCAAGATGATTAAGAAGACATGAAAAACTGCTAAGATAATTTGAAACTTTGACTCATTAGAAATCAAGCAGCTTCTGCATGCAATGTGTCCTTATGTAGTCACAAATTAATGTCACAATACTTATTTAGTTTTAGGTAATTTGTCCTGATGTTTCAGATGTTTCTTCATCTTCTTCTGAATCATTTTGACTTGTGGGAGCTGAAAATGTGTTGATGCATCTCTTATCCTGTGAAAACATTAGTTCAACTTGGCGTTAGTTGAATCCAGGTGATGGGTTTTATTTTATTTTATTTTTTAAAATCTCGTTTGCTGGTATTTTAATTCTTTCTGATGAGGCACCGAGTCTTTCTGCAGGGTGTGGTAGGGGAATAATGGCATGTTTCTCTCTGCCCAGACTTGCTCCCGACATTCTTTCCTGCCCCTGCAAAGCATCCCTCCGCCGACTTTTACCAGGACTTTTACATAACTCGCACAATAAGAAGTTTTAAATGCAGCCAGTCTCACTGTCCTGAAGTAGAATTACAGGTAATCGCTGCACATTCATTACCTGTGGCAGAAATCATGACTCTAAACGGTGTTGTGGGACAGGGAGTCGGGAATTTGTGGAATTCTGTGTAATGAGCTGGTGAGGAAGGAATGTGGGCGAGATGGGGGATAAAGGATGGAGTCGTACTGTAGAGCGCAGGTGAAAAGTGACTAATTGTTTTGTCTGAGTGTGTTGAGCCTCAGGTCATGAGTATACAGACAAGTCATAAAAACCGCCATGTTCATCTTATAGGATTCTTTTTTATTTAGATTGTTAATACTGCAGTTTTTACCTCCTCTCTCACCATTTTCTCCACGTCTGTTTTGAAGCGCTTTTGTGCACGTTTTGGTTTAAACTTTGTAGAGTAAAGCTGTTGCATGCTCATAATAACACAGTGAGATGACATAAAAGGACAGCTGTTGAGAGGCTAATGTGCCCAAACTTGTGCTGCAGCTCCTGTTGCCTTCGGACTGTGCAGTAAATGTTAGCACTTTTTCTTTTTTTGGGGTGGGGGGGGGTTTAAAGAGTTTTGTTTGTCACCACACCACCAAGTTCATCTCACTCGTCAGTTAAATATTCATGTGTAAGTTGGAGTTGTGTGTCAAACCTGAAACTCCTTATGCAAACTTGACAAACAGACTTAATATCACACATGATGAGTGACAGTTTTAGTCATGTGACAGGTGGTAACAACAGGGTGTTATCGCCAGGACACTCAAATAGCGCTTTCCTGTTGCACTGTCATATGTTATGTTAAAAAATTCTCTGTCTGTCTGCATAAAAAAAGGAAGCATGAGCAAAATGTTCTCCATATAATGTGCATCAGTACAACACCAAAAATATCAAGGTTAATCACACCACCAAGGCTGCAGAGGTCTCTAAATATTAGTTATCTAAATGATTAAATGATTTTTTGTGTGTGTGTGTGGATCAGTATGTTTTCCGTCATTTGACTATGAGAGTAGAGAAAATACAGGAAATGAGGAAACATGCAACAAAGCTGGACTTGAATCGTTGTGATTACACTGTCGGCATCCTTTTGCCTCCAGGACATGCCCCGTTTTGAAATTCTTCATCTCAGTCTTCTGAGAATTAAAGCGTTTTTACCAACAATGAAATGAGTACAGAACATTTGAACATATTATGATGGTTTGTACCCACCATTGTGGGGTCATTAGTATCAAATTTGGTTGACTCACTTTGTGTCGTTGAGGTGTATTTATGGTTTCCTTTTGTGGGAGTTTCCTCTGTTTTGGTGATCAGCATTGGTGGATTGAGATGGGTGATTAACTGAACCTTTGAATTCAGTCTACTGTAAATGCATAGCTGTGAAATGGTGATGTACTGATGAGCTAAAAATGTTTCCCTCTTTCACAGCAAAGTGTAAAGAGAGGTGTCCACATGGTGAGGCACTGTGCACTAAACCAGTAATTATCTTTCTTGACCCGTGACCGAAACTTCCACCAAACTGATCAGCAGATCCTGACATATAAACCACAGAAGAGATATTTCTAATGTTGTAGTGATTTAAGTGTATAATGTGCAGGAGTTCAGATTTGTCTGGATTCTGTGTATAACTTGATTCGGCATCTGAAGCCAGATCAAAATGGCTTTGTACGTGTTTTAAATGCTTTCTTGCTCTGTCCTAAAGCTACCATGACAGACGCAGACAAGTACCTGTATGGGGACCGCAGTGGGATAAACAACCCTCTGGCCCAGGCCGACTGGGCCACCAAGAAGCTGGTGTGGGTCCCCTCTGAGAAGCTGGGCTTCGAGTCCGGCTCCATCAAGGAGGAGCTTGGAGAGGAGTGTGTGGTGGAGCTGACGGACTCTGGCAAGAAGGTAAAAGTGAAGAACTTGTTCGTCTGTTAGCTTTATGAATATGAGTTGTTGAAACAGGCAACTTAAATTATTTGACTCCTGGGTGAATGATTATTTAGAAATAATGTTACAGTTGACTTTAAACAAATGTATTTCTGCTGTCCAAGTCTTGTTGAGCAAGCCCGTCTGACAGGTGTGTTGTCTCTGTAAATCTCAGGTGAAGGTCAATAAGGATGACATTCAGAAGATGAACCCACCCAAGTTTAACAAGGTGGAGGACATGGCAGAGCTCACGTGCCTGAACGAGGCGTCCGTGCTGCACAACCTCAAGGACAGATACTACTCTGGACTCATCTATGTGAGTCTGGGTGGATACACGGGTTTACATAGTAGCATTGTGAACATGTATTTATAGAGAACCTCATGTTACTCTGAGTGACAGATATGTTTTTTTTCTTTTGTTAAAACTCCTCTCTGACTGTAAATATGTTATATCTCACCCAGACGTACTCTGGTCTGTTCTGTGTGGTGGTCAACCCATACAAGTACCTGCCCATCTACACTGAGGACATAGTGAACATGTACAAGGGCAAGAAGAGACATGAGATGCCACCTCACATCTACGCCATCACAGACACGGCCTACAGGAGCATGATGCAGGGTACCAAAGCATTCAACAGCGTTAGACTTTGTTTGGTACAGAGTGTAGGTCTGTGCAGTCACATGCACACATGTACTACTAATGGATAAAGAAATTTCATTAAAACTACTGATTGGTTTTCTCTCATTCAGCAAACTGATTTATTAGCACATCATTCCATCCTCTATAGCTTAAAGCTTAAACGTTACAGTCATGTCTTTTAATTCTCACTTCAGTTGCTTGTGTTTTTCTTTTTTGTCCCCCCTTACCAACATTTTTCATCTTCCTCATCCTCTCAGATCGCGAGGACCAGTCCATCCTCTGCACGTAGGTTACCCTGTTCTCTTGGTATCTTCACAATAACATTCTTACACAGATTTATACAGACGCTGCATGTTGATTGCAGGATCAGGATTTTGCCTTCTGCTCAGACCCCCAATGACTTTTATTGTTAAACTGAGCAACAGTTTTTTCACCAATCTCATCTCAAGCTTTATTTAGTCGCAGTTCTGGTCGCAACACATGATCTCTATCAGCAGATGGTTATCCAGGATGTTTTATGAGCACTTGCAGATTTTCTCACCCATGTTGAGTAAGAAAATGACCTTGAACAAATTGTTTCTAGCTTTATATTTCTTCAGGCTGTGAGAAGAGGTCAAAGTCGGCATTATTGGAAACCCTGTCTTTTCTCTTGTACAATGTGTTGCTTTTACTGCCTTAGGGTCAGCATGTACTGCCATGATACACTGACCTCTTTTACTGATGCTTATTGTGTGTCTTAATCTTTCTGTGGACTGTGTCTTTTTCTACAGTGGGGAATCAGGAGCAGGGAAAACAGAAAATACCAAGAAGGTCATTCAATATCTTGCCCATGTTGCCTCATCTTTCAAATCCAAGAAAGATCAGGTCAGTTTTTAATTCTCTCCTTTCTGCCTGATTTTTTTTTTTGATGGTTTAGAAAGACCATGATAGAAACCCCCTTGTATCTTTTCTCTCCTCCAATGTTCCTTGCTCACACAAGTCCTAATTATTCATGTAGACTACATCTCCATCTGTGTCGGTCCATCTCGTTAATATGATGTTAAGCTGTGTGGCGACTACTGCACATTCCTCTTTCAGGCCTTGACATGCCTTCCTCATTTCTCAGCAGTGACTTCAAGTGATGCTGATCACAGATTGTGTGTGTGTGTGCACTCATGCTCTTATTCCTCATATGTAGGTTGTTTCACAAGACTTTACATAAAATGCCTGATAAATCATTTGTTCGTGAGTCATCATGTGACGCCGCATTTCTTCTTGCAGTTGTGTAATTTGTGTGCTTAAGTTAGTATCAAATGTGTTGAACTTTTCTTTTATACCTCCTCTCCAGGGCACCACGGTTTTATCACATGTGAGTTCATCCCTCTGACTCCATATGCATGGTGTCTGACCGTTTATATACATGCATTGCTTTACTAACAAGAAGCATTCTGTTCTCTTTGGGCTTTTAAGGAAATGCATTAAACGTCAGTAAGTAAAACATGTGGCTTTATACCAAGGTGGTCATTTTGAAAAAGATATGCTTCTGATTTAAATGATTTTAGACATTAAAATTGGGGCAAGCCCCTAGCCTGTCTGAAGCAAAACAAATCTACCTATCAACTCATAAAGTCTCATTTGAATAAAAACAAACAAAAAAAACACCAAATAGTCCTGCACATCCCTTCCTTCCCAGTTAAATAACAACATGACATTTTTACACTTTTATGTTTTGTAACTTTATCTTTGGTCTATCTGCTAAGCAGAGCAAGCAAAGCTAACTGCCTGCTGGCTTTAGCTTCATATTTAGCATAGATGTTTGAAAGGGGATATTTGTGTGTATGTGTGGAAAGAAAGAAAATATGCAGATTTCCCCATATCTCAAAATGGTAAAATTTACCATTTTAAGTTTTGAGTATAAAATATGAAAAATATTTTCCATTGATAATAATGACTCCATGGGTTCAGATGATATAGAAACACATCTGCTCAGCCTTTGGCGACACAGCAGAGCTGCTGAGCAGTAACTCTATCCAAGGTTTGTCTTAAACACTGAAACACACCTTAGTGTTTGAAAAGCTGTATCCAGTGACAGAACCTGGCAGCTATTCTTTTCTCAGTCTGGTCAGTCTTGTTTTTCTTTTTTTTTTTTTATGTAGTTGTATGTAACTGTTTTTTGGAGTGTCATGGTGTACTCCTGCATTTCCTTTGGGGGGATCTTGGCTAACCAGCTTGTGTGCTGCTTGTGTTCTCTTGTTTGTGCCTGCATGGACGGGGATGGTCTTACAGGGTGTTTGTGCTTGAGTGGGCTTGCTATGCCGTTGGAATGTGTAAGATTCTGTATATGTGTGTGTGTGTTGCTGATTGGGCAATGATAACATCCCCTGAGGTGATTCTTTTAAATTTGCAACCTGAATTTTTTTTTTTTTTTCCTTTTGCTGAACAAGTTATTGCGCATGTTTGTATTCACCAATGAACAGTCTGCAGCATAGCGAGAAAATGCATGATTTAAAGTTGGTTGACTAATATCCACCTCAATGTCATGATGGAGTGTTGTTGGAGTCTATAGTTTGCTCTGTCACTATGTCTTCGATGTCAGGGGGAGCTGGAGAAACAGCTGCTGCAAGCAAACCCCATCCTGGAGGCCTTCGGCAATGCAAAGACTGTCAAGAATGACAACTCATCAAGATTTGTAAGCCTCTCAAATCTTACATTTTTTTCTAAATAACACAAAACTTATTTCCAACATGAAAATAAAGGTGGAATGAATGCCATTAGTTATCGAGTATTACTTTAACACCACATTTCAATGTTTTCAACCTTAAAAACATCATAAGATGTAGTGCTGCATATCAAAATATTTTCATTTATCTCTTGTAGGGAAAATTTATTAGGATCAACTTTGACGTCAATGGATACATCGTTGGAGCCAACATTGAAACTTGCATCCTTTTATAAAAAAATAAAAAAAAAATAGCCTTGTTGACCCCCCCCGGCCCAGCCATAAATACACTTCTCCCGACTCATTTTGGCAAGAGTTACAGAATGCCGGTCACAATCTACATACTGCAAATGTACTGTAACCTGCTGCCTCATGTTAATTTGTGATAATTTGACTCAGCAAATTTGCTTTCAGGACAAGTTCATTGTCAGCCTGATATCAGCTGAGAAGTTGACAGTATTTAAGCTAGTAAATGAAACAATTTTTTGACACCTGGAGGGCAGGGCCGCGAGGCTGTGTAGAAATGCAGGTGCAAGTGCTACCTGTCCTTTAGTGGTGCAGTTAATCACATTACCATCACTCGTCTTTTTTCTGCACTACGGTTGTTGTCCTGCTGTGTTTGCTCTTGCATTTGGTTATCCTTGACTGAAATGTTATCAGATCTGCTGGAGAAGTCTCGGGCCATTCGACAAGCTAAAGAGGAGAGGTCCTTCCACATCTTCTACTACATGCTGACTGGTGCAGGGGACAAACTACGCTGTGAGACATTTCCTTACAGTCTGAATGTATCAAACTGGGCTATGCGATAGAGCGTTGCAGAAAGAAGCAAAAAAATAAAATGTGGTTGAACGTGACTAGCAGTATAAGAGCCAAGATGAAACATCTGTTGTGGGATCGATCTACAGTATAATTAAAACCAAACTTATCAGAAAAATCTTTGGGGGAAAAATTTATTAGACGTATACTTTGAGTTTTTGGTTTGGCAACCAGGGTGCAAATGACTTTTTGGCTGCGTGGGTGTGTCACCCATCTCTATTTAACAGTCAGTGGCCAAGCTATACAGGAAGTAGCTCTGCCTGAGTTGAAAATTTCTGTTCAGAAAATTAGCATCTCCTTTCCGGTATTTGTGCCTGAAGCTGAAGGTATACGAAGTTTGTAACGTATCTCTAGATCCCTGTTTAACAAATCGTTTAAAATAGTTTATTCTGCATATGTAACTCTGTTCTCTTTTTCACCATCTAGCGGAGCTGTGTCTGGAGGATTACAGCAAGTACCGTTTCCTGTCCAGTGGAAATGTGACGATTCCTGGCCAGCAGGACAAGGACCTGTTCACAGAGACTATGGACGCCTTTCAAATCATGAGCATCCCAGAGGAGGAAAGAATTGGTACATATGATCTTATTTCTTTAACTTGTGATGAATGATTTATTTTTATTAATTAACGGTTCTGTGTGGAGGCGTGGTGTTTTCATCAGAATGATTTCTTGTTTTGTTTGTGGTGTGTGTGCACATGCACACATGCAGGTGATAAGATACTCAGTCAGCAGAGGCCACTATGTTATGAATTGATGTGCAGCACTGTGCAAAAAAAGGTGATGGAAGACTGCAAGCTAGTAAACATGGATGTAAACAGTGATGGATTTAAAATACTTTGCAAATGTTTAATGATGGAAAAAAAATGCTTTTGGTCAGAAACGGTGAATGTAAAAGCAGCTTCTGTTTGTTTAGGAGAAAGCTCCACACAGGCTCTTTATTTTCTTGATTAATCAATTTTAAATTCCCACATATGGGATAATAATCCATAACTCTATATGCCCAACACTTAAATATTCTGTTCATCAGTAAAACATTTACTTATTTACATTTGACACAGAAAAATCATTGTTTGTGAAGGTGGGGTCAGCAAATTTTTTGATAATCAAATTGAATTTAATATGAATATCTACAGAAGTTTTGTTTTGTTTTCTTTTCTTTAATAGGGTGATATTATCAAGCATATGATGTGGTGGCACACATTATTCAGTGTATGAGTCTTTGTGTTTGTTTGTCAGGTCTGTTGAAGGTCGTGTCAGCCGTGCTTCAGCTGGGGAACATGAGTTTCAAGAAGGAGCGCAACTCTGACCAGGCCTCCATGCCTGACGACACTGGTACTCACATTGGCACAGACACCATCATCATCATTTCTTCTGCACATGTTGCCTGTCTCTTTCTATTTTCTCAAACCTCCTCAATTTGTCCAACAATGACCACATCCTCCAACATGACCTCCATGTTTCACCTCCAGCTGCTCAGAAAGTGTGTCACCTGCTGGGCATCAATGTGACCGACTTCACACGAGCCATCCTGTCACCCAGAATTAAGGTTTGCATCACAATTAATACACGAAAGCTCCTTGAAATTCAACATAATGCAGTATTTTCTTATTTTCAAATGTTAATGGCCACATAGTGTGGTTAGTTGATTATGGCCTGAATTTTTTTTTGTCCCCTGATGTCTTATCTGGATATGGAAAGACATTATTGATAATTTTTTTTTCACTTTTCTTTAAACCTGATGTTTGTTTTTCTTTGTTTTTGTTATTGATTCCAAATAAACTAACCATATTTTGTTGATGAGTGTCCATGTTCCATGTAATGATCATTTAAATGTTGCAGGATATAGATGGAACATTTCTCTTTGCAGGTTGGCAGAGACTATGTCCAGAAGGCTCAGACCCAGGAGCAGGCAGAGTTTGCTGTCGAGGCTCTGGCCAAAGCCTCTTATGAGAGGATGTTCCGCTGGCTGGTGTTGAGGATCAATAAGGCCCTTGACAAGACAAAGAGACAGGGAGCCTCCTTTATTGGCATCCTTGATATCGCTGGATTTGAGATCTTTGAGGTGAGACGTTAGGGGCTTGACAGGTTGTTCAACGTCGTAACTCTAGATCTGTGAACAGACGGAGCGCTCTGATGGAGTTCTGTTGGTTCATCCGCTGTGTATTCAGGATTCTGTTTAAGGCTGCCTCCTATAGAGGGATGTCAAAGTTAAGTCAGATTAGAACAGCCAGAAGTGGACACATTTTCTAACAGTTCCTCATAAAAATGTTCTGTAAAATCCAGTGGGACCGCACTCGAGGAGTAGGTTCAAACAGGCAAACTTACACTTTGATATTTAGCCAAGCATATTTCATATTATGAAGTATATGGTTAAGGATAATTGTAAATACTGTATACTCATTTTAAAGCTTCAACTAACGATTATTTTGTTATCAATAGATTAAGTAGTTGTTTTATTAATAAAATATCATCATAATTTTCCAAAATGAAACTTGACATTAAGTCTTTGTGTGCTCTGTCAGTCCAAAACCCAGAGATACTCAGTTAACAAACATAGAAAACAAAGCGAAGCAGCAAATATTAACATTTGAGAAAGTGGAACGAGTGCATTCTTGTAAAAATAATTGATAACTGACTGCTTCATGCTATGAAAATCTAATTTTTGTGCTGATTCATGATTTCTCTCATTCTCTCCTACAGTTGAACTCATTTGAGCAGCTGTGTATCAACTACACCAATGAGAAGCTGCAGCAGCTCTTCAACCACACCATGTTCATCCTGGAGCAGGAGGAATACCAGAGGGAGGGCATCGAGTGGAGCTTCATTGACTTCGGCCTCGACCTGCAGCCCTGCATCGACCTCATTGAAAAACCTGTAAGACGTCTGCCAGTTATTATTCTTCCTCAAGACTTAATATCCCCGACAGTATCGGTCTTAAAAAAAACATTTGAGATGAAGCATCAGTTGTAAGCCTGCTGCAAAAGTTGTTCCTAGTATTATCTGTAGCAAACAGTTGTTTAACACGTGTTAAGGCATGTTACGGCACATGGATCCTTAAGTCAGGATTCCTTTAAACTGCAGGCTGACATGCGTTTGTCCTGTTTGTGTTTCCCACCGTACATCAAAGGCCGGTCCTCCAGGCATCCTGGCTCTGCTGGATGAAGAATGCTGGTTCCCCAAAGCCACAGACAAGAGCTTTGTGGAGAAGGTGGTTCAGGAGCAGGGAACACACCCCAAGTTCCTGAAACCCAAGAAACTCAAGGATGACGCTGATTTCTGCGTTATCCACTATGCTGGAAAGGTCATTGATAATGATTTGATGTGTGTTGTTGAATTTGTGACTTTTTTTAAATGATGTATTTATTTCAATTTGAGTATACCGAACATGTACTTACATTTCTCTGTCCACAAAAAATAACTTTCTAAAAATTTGATATAATTGCTCAATAAAGGAAGAAAGATTTAATTTTTCCTCTTCACAATTAAAGTCAGCCAAACTGAGACAGGCTGTCAGTTCATTAGATATTCCTATGGAGGGTATTTAGAGAGAAATTTACTTGCATAAACATGCAGAGTTTCTTTTACAACATAGTCCTCTAAATTCTGAGTATACAAAGTGTGGATTAAAGAGGAAATTCTTTACCAATTAGAAATTATTTTTTTAGCTCAAGTCGATGACAAATGCTTGCTCTGTGCTTCAAAATAAGACGGCATCTAGACATTAACTGCAGGCAACTTCGCGGTTCATAATTAATGAAACCCTTCTCTGCTGCAGGTGGACTACAAAGCAGACGAGTGGCTGCTGAAAAACATGGATCCTTTGAATGAGTGCGTGGCCACTTTGCTCAACCAGTCTACTGACAAGTTTACAGCTGACCTATGGAGAGACAGTGAGTGCTGTCACTGAAGCAGCTCAAGTTTAAGTGCATCATGCAAGTGCATTTAGGGCACGTTTTAACCCCTTCTGCTAGTTGTATTCAGTCATCATAGGTGTGTTTTAGGCATAACATGAATTTAACCAATCAGAATGTCATGCCTCATTCCTTTTAAAAGCTTTGCTTTTTAAACAGTGGCACACATCTTCTCTGAGGGACAGTTATGTGGTCCTGGATGGACCCTGTTCCTCCGCAGTCTCCCAGTCATAAATAACTCGGTGTGACTGCATATGAGCAAATGTATCAATATTTACCTGAGGAGGTGTACGGCTGCTGTTGTTCATCTATATGGAATGTGGGAGGATGAAATAATACATCTTTATGGTGTCAAATTTTAATTCCATTACATTCAGCGCAGTTTACTTTAGATCAGGATAGTGCACTTTGCTTTGCTGCTGCCTCGAGATAGTACAGTACTAATAATGTGCCTTACCGCACATATTTTTAAGACCAACTCACCCATGGGCGCACAGATGGGCCCAAGTACATTTTGGACTTGGGCTGGGCATGGAAATCACAGTTGTTTCTGTTGGAAACTAGTAATGAGTCACTGTGCATCGTGCCTCTTTGCAACAGGCTTAGGATAGAGCTCACCATATTCGAAATCTTCAGCAATTTCCAATGAACTTGGTGAACTTGAAATGACCTTGAATCACACAATATTTTAAATTGCAGTCAGGATAGCAGGACAGTTATTTGTTATCTACGTGTTGAGATGTGAAATGCATATGTGTTTTGTTCATTGTGGAACGTTATGATAGATTTCTTTTCAGTTTCAGAAAACACACTAACAAAATTATTGTTGGTTCTTCTTCTCTGTGTCCTTACAGTGGATCGTATTGTCGGCCTGGATAAGGTGGCAGGGATGTCGGACTCCATGCATGGTGCGTTTAAAACCCGTAAGGGGATGTTCCGCACTGTGGGTCAGCTGTACAAAGAGCAATTGAGTAACCTCATGGCCACGCTCAGGAACACCAACCCTAACTTTGTCCGCTGCATCATCCCCAACCACGAGAAGAAGGTACAGAACAACGAGTGACTCTCGGTGTTGCAGTTGTTGTAGAAACTAATGCATGAGTTTTGCACTGTGCTCCAAATGAAGGATCAATAAATATACTTGAATATTAATGCACACTGGTATACTGGTGCCTGTATAAGCCTGAAATGTAACAATAACAAAGACAAAAAGTGAAAGATTTATACCTTCAGTGGGTTTGGCCAACAAAAGTGTTGGGCTTCACTTGACATGCACCTGTAAAAGAACAGTCCTGACACATGTTGACTAAGGTGATACAAGTTTATTTGCGCAGCTCAGTAACATAGATTTAGACAATGTATGACACTGTCTTTTTTTTTTTTTTTTTAAAAGAATACCTCTTAGCATTCCAAATAATTAGACTACATCATTGTAAAAAAGAAACTTAAATGGTGCTTAATGGATTTCTTTCTTCTTCAGGCAGGTAAACTGGAGCCTCATCTAGTCCTGGACCAGCTGAGATGTAATGGAGTCCTAGAGGGCATTCGCATCTGCAGACAGGGCTTCCCCAACCGCATCGTCTTCCAGGAGTTCAGACAGAGGTAACAAACAGCACATGTATCTGCAAACGTCTGAACTACTTTCTGTTTTTTCCCACATATTTTCATACACATACACATAAAGAGAGTTTATGTAAAGTCTATGGTCACTTTTATCTCTTACCTTCCCTTTTAAAGTAATCATCCTGCCACTAGAGCATTTTCAGACAAAACATACTGTATAACTGACTCACATTTCTCTTATCGACCCAATAAAGTTTTGAAACAAGACGAACATGAAAAGGAAAAACTGCTGATGAGACCAAAAAACAAAAAAAAAAAGCCATCTCCAACCGTAAACGTGCCCACAAGTTCAAATTCTGTTTTTTTGTCTTTCAGGTATGAAATCCTCACTCCTAATGCCATCCCAAAGGGCTTCATGGATGGAAAGCAAGCCTGTGTGCTGATGGTAAGTACAATGAATCAGTCTTTAGAAGTAAGAGAATGTTCCACTCTGCTCCATTTCTAGCTTTGGTACACCTCAGTGAGATTCTTCTGTCTTTTTCATGTCAGATCAAGGCCCTGGAGTTGGATTCCAACCTGTACCGTATCGGCCAAAGTAAAGTGTTCTTCAGAGCCGGAGTCCTGGCCCACCTGGAGGAGGAGAGAGACATGAAGATCACTGATGTGATCATCAGCTTCCAGGCCTGGTGCAGAGGATATGTGGCCCGCAAGTATGAAGGATTGATTTGATTCAGTGAAAACATTTTGTAATTCATTTTTTCACCTGTGATATAACATACTTCTGACAGCATTTCTTCAGCAAATGTTATTTGCTTTTGTTACTCTAGAGCCTTTGCTAAGAGACAGCAGCAGCTGACAGCCATGAAAGTTATCCAGAGGAACTGTGCTGCTTACCTGAAACTCAGGAACTGGCAGTGGTGGAGGCTTTTCACTAAGGTGAGAGATTAATGAAGGCAGTAGAAGTTGTTTTTTTTTTTTTTTTAATCAGTCTATCACTAAAGGTTTAGACGACCTAATAACTGCAATTAAACCTTGTTACTATTACAGTCAAATATACTATTAAATGGTATTGAGGCAAACAAAAATAAGCTGGCAGATAGGTATTTATCTTCAGTATTTTACAAGAACTACAAAAGGTCATACTTAATAACTAAAAGCATCTTAAGAAGGAATCAAGCTTCTTTATGTATAAAGCCAAGTCTACTGCTCTGGGTACGTGTTTGTATGTTTCTGATCACATAACTGACATCATTTGTCAGATACTGACATCTTATTCACCTTTCATTGTACTACAGCATTGCTGTAATAGTAATTGTGAGTCTTTTTCCACTGTTTCTCATGAGAGCATCCCAAGAAAGTCAGTTGAAATAACCTTTCTTTTTTAAAAACACTGGGTTCATTTTTGTTTTTTCTTCTAGGTGAAGCCTCTGCTGCAAGTGACTAGACAGGAGGAGGAGATGCTGGCCAAAGAAGAGGAGCTGGTCAAGGTGAAGGAGAGACAACTGCAGGCTGAGGAGCAGATCAAAGAGTATGAGATGAAGCAGCAGCAGGTAGGAGTCTCTGTAACACTGCAGTAAGCTTCATATATGGTCAGTCTTGTTAGGAATGCATTCATAGATACTCACTTCTGATTGATGCTATTCTCACTTTGACTCTTCACTGCTAGCTGAATTCTGAGAAGTTAGCTCTTCAAGAGCAGCTGCAGGCAGAGACGGAGCTGTGTGCGGAGGCTGAGGAGATGAGATCCCGTCTGGCCACCAGGAAGCAGGAGCTGGAGGACATCCTGCACGACCTGGAGTCTCGCCTGGAAGAAGAGGAGGAGAGGGTCACCCAAATGCATACAGAGAGAAAAAAGATGCAGCAGAACATCACGGTGAGTCCTGTGGGATACAGAACGTGAGATGCAATGAAAATACATACTCAAAAATATAAAATGGCACTGTTTAAAAAATACAACATTAACACTGTAAATTGTTTGTGTTGTTCACCCAGGACCTGGAGCAGCAGCTGGATGAGGAGGAAGCAGCCAGACAGAAGCTTCAGATGGAGAAGGTGACCACCGATGCCAAGCTGAAGAAGCTAGAGGAGGACGTCATGGTGCTGGACGACCAGAACAACAAGCTCGTCAAGGTCTCATATAATGTGTTCATTTAACTCAGTGGCAAAAGTGCAGAACCATTACACTTGGGTTAACAAGTATTTCATTTTCTTGGATTTTTTTTTTTTTTTTAACCTCAGGAGAAGAAACAGATGGAGGAGAGGATCTCAGAGTTCACCACCAACTTGGCTGAGGAGGAAGAGAAGTCCAAAAGTTTGCAGAAACTCAAGAATAAACATGAAGCCATGATCACAGATTTGGAAGGCAAGCATTTGTTTTTTGTTTACATTGTTCTTTTTCTTTTGTTTCATTTCACCCATTGAATAATGTTCTGGTGTGTGTCTTCAACATGTAGTTATTACAGTTCATTCACAAACCTTTGTGCATACAATTTAATAATTTCTTCTCTCAAATTTCTGAGGTGTGCTCTCAATTCAGTCTGTTTTTTTGATTGATTTTGCTTTTTTTTCCCCCCTTACTCTTGGTTATTTGGATGATGTGAGAGAGAGAGAGAGTCAGAGCCTGAAATCAGATGTCACTCTAAAAACTCTTGGGACTGTGAATAAAGCGCTTCATGTGCACAAATTACTATCATACTTTAAATGAGTAAATTACACATTTGGGTGTGTTTGTGTTTTGCACAGACCGTCTAAGAAAAGAGGAGAAAATGCGTCAGGAGTTGGAGAAGAACCGTCGTAAACTTGAGGGAGACTCCACTGAGCTCCATGACCAGATTGCAGACCTGCAGGCCCAAATTGCTGAACTCCGAGCTCAGCTGGCTAAGAAGGAGGAGGAACTCCACGCTGCACTGGCTAGGTTAAAAAAACATAAACTAATTAAAAAGATTCTAGTATGTCTGCAGCTTATGTGACTATGACAGTAGTACCATTTCACATCTTAAAGATGCAATACAAAAAGGTGTCTTCTTTTGTTGGTGGCCCCTCAGTTCTGACCCTCTAAAGGAAAAAGTTTGGATTAGCCAGCTTTGGATGCTCTCACTGTAGAAGATGCATGTTATACCTGTATGTTGATCTCATCCCTCCCCTTTTATCTCACCTTCAGAATTGAGGAGGAAGCCGCAGCCAAGAATGCAGCCCAGAAGAAGATCAGGGAGCTGGAGGCTCAGATCTCTGAACTGCAGGAGGATCTGGAGCTGGAGAGGCAGGCTCGCTCAAAGGCTGAGAAACACCGCAGGGACCTGGGAGAAGAACTGGAGGCCCTCAAGACTGAGCTGGAGGACACTTTGGACTCCACTGCAGCACAACAAGAGCTGAGGTAACAGTCAAACTTATATAGTGTTGTGTGTGTGTGTGGGAGGGTTTTTTTTTGGAAAAATACTCATCTGATGTTGTATGGCTCTGTCTCACTCGCTGGAGGTGCTAAATGAAGTCATGAGATCGTTTGTAGCAAATTTAATGGCAATCAGTACAATAGTAGTTGAGATACTCTGGCACCAAAATGTCAGAAGGACAGATTGACTTGGAAGATATAAATGTAATTTGGTTGTCTTCTTGCTCTGTTTTTCTCCTCATTCTGTCTGTCCAGGACGAAGCGTGAGACAGAGGTCACTCAACTGAAAAAGACTCTGGAGGAGGAGGCCAAGATCCATGAGCAGCAAATGGCGGACATGAGACAAAAACACAACCAGGCATTTGATGAGCTCAATGAACAGCTGGAACAGGCCAAAAGGGTAATTACTTGGGTGGTGAGAAGAAAAAGATGCCAACAAACATCTGTATAACACAAATAACAAGTGTGGCATTCCTGCAGAACAAGGTGTCAGTGGAGAAATCCAAGCAGGCCCTGGAGAGCGAGTTGAACGAGCTGCAGATCGAATTGAAGACCCTGACACAAGGCAAAGGGGATTCTGAACACCGTCGCAAGAAGGCTGAAACCCAGGTTCAAGAGCTACAGGTCAAATATGGAGAAAGTGAACGACAGAGGCAAGAGGTGGTCGAGAAGATGGCCCAGATGCAGGTATGACATGGGCTTACTGCTCTCTTATAGGTGATTCATAGGGTGGAGGACTGAGTGAATTCTTAGAGGGAAGTTATGGAAGAGTAAGTGGTTGAATGAGAAAGGCCTGTGAGGATAGATGGAGTGGCTGATTTGTGTCGCTGATCAATTGTCTTTCTGTCTGGTATCTAGTCGGAGCTAGAAAATGTCAACAGCGTGCTGAGTCAAGCAGAGGTGAAGAACATCAAATGCAGCAAAGACCTTTCTTCTGCAGAGTCTCAGCTGCAGGATACGCAGGTACAAACACAAATGCATGTTGTCGGTTTTTTAATTTTTGAACTACTGTTGTCATTTGTCTGTCTTCTAATCTCAAATAAAGCCAAAGCAAGAAGTCTGTTAATTATTTTGATGAGTTGTGCAAAGCAAAAGTTGTGCAAAGTTGAGCAAAAGAAACTGAGTATTTCAAGGATTTAAAGAAGATATTTTTCTCAAGTTGTTTGTTTTCTTTGTTATTTGCTCCAGGAGTTGCTCCAAGAGGAGACTCGTCAGAAGCTTTCGCTCTCCACCCGCCTGAGACAGATGGAGGATGAGCAAAACAGCCTGCGGGAGTTGCTGGAGGAAGAGGAGGAGGGCAAGAAAAACGTGGAGAAGCAGGTCTCCACCCTACAGGCCCAGGTTGGTCCACAGTGTGACATTGTCTCTGTGCACTTACACAAAACCCTTATCTTTTGTCTCACATCACATGCGTCAGCAGTTACTGAAATTTTACAGTGTTCTCAGATGTGTATGATTCAAGAGAGTTAAAGGGGTCTTACACCCTATTTACATCTGGTATAATGGAGTGTGTTTCCATTGTATAAAGTATCCAGATAATAAATGATCAGATCTTGCATTTGTGTTACACCTGTTATTTCAGTGTGTTCTTGTTATGAGATCAATGAGATCTCTGTCCTCTAGAGCAAAATCTACATGTGAGTGATAAAAGACATTCATGGTGCCTAGATGATGTATTTAAGTTCCCCAGATCTTAAATTCTGATGACCCTGGTGATCCTCTGAGCAGCTGGTGGCACTAGATGAACACTGGGAAATTGCAGATCATCAGGTCTAAACTACATTTTGTCCAGTTCTCTGGTTTATCGTCAAATACTTGGAAAAGTTGTTATCTC
The DNA here is from genome assembly GCF_020382885.2 of Scatophagus argus. Classification (NCBI taxonomy): domain Eukaryota; kingdom Metazoa; phylum Chordata; class Actinopteri; family Scatophagidae; genus Scatophagus; species Scatophagus argus. Next base: position 12,312,812 of record NC_058494.1, on the reverse strand, counting down.
TGCATCAGCCTCAGCTGTACTAATGTTAGTTCCCATGCTCACATGCTTAATATTAAACCTGCTAACCATCAACATGCTAGTATTAGCACTTAGCTTAAAGCACCACTGTGACAACATACAGCCTCACAAAGCTGTTAGCATGGAGAATCTGAGTCTTTTTTTTAACGGGGTACAAAGTGCTTAACTGTTAAAACTCTGAAATACTTATACTTAAAGGATGATGCAAGTAATACTTGCTTTGCTCTCCTTCAATAGAGAAGAGGAACTTCATCCCTACTATTGTCTTGATTCGTTCATCAGAAGTCCACGATGTCCTTCAGCTTACCCAGATGTCATTCTTAGTCCCTCTGATCCCCCCCTATTTTCTTTAATGTCTTCAGCTGGCAGAAATGAAGAAGAAGCTGGAACAAGAGGCCTTTTCCCTGGAGGGAGCAGAGGAGGGCCGCAAACGAATTCAGAGGGAGTTGGACAGCATGACACAGCAACTGGAGGAAAAGACCTCGGCCTATGACAAGTTGGACAAGACAAAAACTCGTTTACAGCAGGAGCTGGATGACCTCATCGTGGACCAGGACCACCTGAGGCAGATTGTCTCCAACCTTGAGAGGAAGCAGAAGAAATTTGACCAGGTATCATGTCTGAGATTTTGTTAAATGGATTAACTGTCACATGAAAGGGAAAATACAAAGTTGGAAAATGTGGCAGCTGCAACACTATGAATGTGCACTGGAAATATTAATCTGATCCCTTCTTTCCCTAGATGTTGGCTGAGGAGAAAACAATCTCCACTCAGTGTGCAGAGGAGCGCGACAAGGCTGAGGCTGAGGCCAGGGAGAAGGAAACACGAGCACTGACACTGGCCCGTGAGTTGGAGACCATGACAGACCTGAAAGACGAGCTGGACCGGGCCAATAAGCTGCTCAAAGCTGAGATGGAAGACTTGGTCTCCTCCAAGGATGATGCTGGCAAGAGTGTAAGAGAAAACACTGACATTTTTTTGGTGTCCTGGGTGCTACATTGAGATGAACTAGATCTCAATTTGATTTGACACTGGTTTGACTAAAAATTTTGTAACCCTGGAAATATTTTTATTGTGCTTTGTTGTTTGTACAATAAACATTGCATGATTGGTAGAATTAGATTGTTTAAAAAAATGCTGAATGTGTAACAGTGCAACTTTATCTGAAGGTTCATGAGCTGGAGAGGTCAAAACGTGCCATGGAGCAGCAGCTAGAGGAGATGAGAACTCAGCTGGAAGAGCTGGAGGATGAGCTGCAGGCCACAGAAGATGCCAAATTGCGTCTGGAGGTCAACATGCAGGCCATGAAGGCCCAATTCGATCGAGACCTACAGGCCAGAGATGAGCAGGGAGAGGAGAGGAGGAAACAGCTGGTTAAACAGGTATCATTCCCAAACAACTGCGCATACAATTGTTGAAGAAAATGCTGAATCATAGTCTGAATGTTTAAATGTCGTTTTACTCTCAGGTGCGAGAGATGGAGGTTGAACTGGAAGATGAACGCAGACAGCGCACTCTGGCCCTCTCATCCAAGAAGAAACTGGAGATGGACCTGGGAGAGCTTGAACTCCAGATTGATGCTGCCAACAAGGGTCGTGACGAGGCTCTCAAACAGCTGAAAAAACTCCAGGTAACATTGTCACACACACAAGCAAAAGTAATGCCAAAGTGGACCAAAGAGAGACTCATCCACAAGTGAATTACTAGTTTGAATGAGAAATGAATATGAATGAAAACAAATAATTGAAGCCTTGTATCCCATTCAAATTAGTCATCAGACCTTATAATACACAGACTAGACAAAACATACTGCGACTTGGATTACTTTTTATGATGCTCTTTCCATGTTTGTAAAAACAACAGGTGGCCTATATCAGAAGGTACAGTACATCTACAGCCTTAACGCTGCAGTTATATAGGGGAACGCACCAGTAATTTATGACTACTTCATGACTTTGACAAAGTGGTCACATACACTGAGTGGAAACCCCCCTCAGTGATTGGTGTCTTACTTTAGCTCCGCTGTGTGCATGTGTGCTCTCCAGGGCCAAATGAAAGAGCTGATGAGAGAGCTTGATGAACTGCGTTTGTCCAGAGACGAAGCTGTCAGTGGGGCCAGAGAGACTGAGAAGAAGCTGAAGGCCATGGAGGCAGATGCCCTGCACTTCCAGGAGGTACAGAAGTAATTAGGGACCAGAACAACTCTGTGGCTTTTTCTTTTTCAGTCTTGTGGATTTCACTGGAACACCATCATTTTATTTTTATTTTTTTTGTGCAATGTATGTATTTAACTAGTATTGATTGCCATATGTTCACAGGTAACTGTCCCAACAACCTTTGCACTATCAGGTTATAAAATCTTAATATACTATTGTGCTTTCTCCAGGATCTGGCCACGGCAGAGAGACTCAAGAGACAAGTTCAGACTGAGAGGGATGAGCTCCAGGATGAGATTACCAGCAGCAACACCAAAAAGTAAGAGGCAAACAGTCACAGCTGCTTTATAGATTGTGTTTCAGTAAATATATCGGAGGTCCACCTACAAATATATAGAAATATGTATCCAAATTTCACAGCAAGAAATTTGCAGCTATTACAAAACAGAAATTGTATAATAAAACATCGTTCTTCAGATGGGAACTCCTCTCATACTGTCATACACTATCTGCATGTACACACACCGTATATTGTATGTACTTGTTTAAAAAGGCAAGGTCGGCTTTTGCAGTTTGTCTCTATTCATTAACCGTCACACCGCTTGTTGTCAGTTCTGTTCTGGCAGATGAGAAGAGGAGGCTGGAGGCCCGAATCACTCAGCTGGAGGAGGAGCTGGAAGAAGAGCAGCTCAACACCGAAATGGTCAACGATCGTCTGAAGAGAACCACACTGCAGGTTGATGGCACACGGTGTCTCAGATTGTTTTTCATAGCAGCTGACAAATTTGCATTTTGTTTGATGGGAAAAACACTGAGTGATCAGTGGAAAAACATGAATGCACTGTTCAGCAGTGACACTTCATTTCGAATAAACTAAATGACTTGTTTAAGATATTATATGCTTTGACATTATCTCTCCACTGTGTGCTTCTGACATCAGACTGAGCAGCTGACCACAGAGCTGGGTGCAGAGCGCAGCTCCGCCCAGCGACTGGAGGGAGCCCGTTCCCAACTTGATCGCCAGAACAAGGAGCTGAAACTCAAGCTGCAGGAGCTTGAGGGGACCGTCAAGTCCAAGTATAAGTCCTCCATCACCACACTGGAGGCCAAGATCGCTCAGCTGGAAGAACAGCTAGATGTAGAGTCAAAGTGAGTGGTGGCACAAGTTTTAATAGTTATGTTCATGTCCTGACATAACATGAAGAAAGGATGAATAGTGGGTTAATCAGTAAAGCATCAGTTTTTGTTTGTTTGTTTGTTTGTTTTTTTTGCCTCTGTTCTGATGAAAGCCATTGCAGGAGGCATTATTTTTTGGGGTGGTCATCCATTGGTCCCCTTCTTGTGAACTCTGTATCCCAGAAACGCCTTGAAAGAATTTTTTGGAATTTGGCACAAACATCCACTTGGGCTTAAGGATGAACAGATTAGATTTTGGTGGACCTGACTATTTATGCACTAATATCGACATAATTTCACACAAATGTCTAATAGGATAAAATGATAATGTGATGACATTTTATAACCAAAGTCAAAAGTCTACTTCACAGTGACATCATGTTTTCTGCTTATTATTCAACATAACTCAGGAACAGAAGTTGAAATTGTGACCATATTTCACATTTGGTCAGATACTGAATTTGTGACGCTTATCTTGAGTGTTCACCTTGAAACTGATTTTATGGATCTTCTGTGCTGCAGGATTGAAGATGTGTGTGCAGCATTAATGTTTTAGAATTTGCTCCTTGCAGAAACATCCGTAATTGAAACACTGTGTTCCACCACAAGCTCATTGGTTTTGATGACACTGATGTTGTTACACCATGTGATGAAGCTCTTTCAGCGAGTCTTTAAGTGTAGAGCGACATGGATGTAAACTGCATCTTGACTGGATTCAGATACTTTCAGAATCCTGAGACTATGTAGTGATTCCCAACTGCGTTTGCTTTTCTACTCCTTTCAGGGAGCGTCAGCAGGCCTCCAGGCTGGCCAGGAGGACAGAGAAGAAGCTCAAAGAGGTGTTGCTGCAGGTTGATGACGAGAGACGCAACACGGAGCAATACAAAGACCAGGTAAACCTCATCGCTAATCTCCTTCTACTTTCAATTTCCAGATGCTTTGAAGAAGCAGAGAAGAGACTGTTGTGTTGTTTTCGTCCGGCCTCGAATTTTTGCTGACCTGCTTATTTTGCTTTTGGCTCTAAATGAACCCTCTATGTGCAGCTGGAGAAGACCAACAGCCGAATGCGTCAGCTGAAACGCCAGCTAGAAGAGGCAGAAGAGGAGGTGACGCGATCCAACGCCTACCGTAGGAAGCTGCAGAGGGAGCTGGATGATGCCGCAGAGTCAGCAGATGCTATGAACCGTGAAGTCAGCAGTCTGAAGAGCAAGCTCAGGTAGAGTCTTCTAACACTGTTTTAATCATCTCCCTTAGTCCATAGTAGTTTTCATAGCACAATTGAAAACAGAATTCGATAAGTTAATGGGAAACTACATCGATTTTATGTGTGAAGATCAGTTTACTTGCCATGCGAGTCTTACTCAGCCTGTGAAAATGGTTGTATAATGTCTTCAGAATCCTCAGCCCATGAGGACTCTGTCTCTGATATCTCTACTTGTGCCGATTTGACATTGTTTTATGTATTAAGAAAGTCGCCGACTATCGGGAAGTTGAGTGTATAGATCAACAATGAAGCCAGAAAAGTCTTTTAATGTGTTCAGTAATATGATACGTTCCATCATTTCTACTTGTGCGCAGTTGTAGTATTTTTGCAGCACCTGACTGTGACCTGTTGTTTGTTTGTTTTAAAGACGTGACTTGCCTTTCAACATGCGGCGTACGATGAATCGCTCGGGCCTGGACAGCGATGAGGACGTGGATGTGCAGACTGAAGCATCTGAGCCCGCAGCTGAGTAAACGGAGGAGAACCAAAAGGGAAACATTAGAAATATCACAGTCAGCATGCAGATGTAGTAAAACATCAAAGCTATTAAATAATACTTTTTTTTCTGCGAGGATTTAGCCTTTATTGCCCTTTGACACTCATCTTATAGCCTTATTCTCTTTTCCTTATAATGGCCAAATAACTGTATTCATCTCAATGAATGTGAGTGGTGTTTTTCTACAAAGGCTTTACACATACTTTTTTTGGTCTATTTTTCTACACAGTGGGTATATCATAAAACATTACTCTTGTACTCTTGTAACTAAACATTTCGGTGTCATTTTATTTGTGCATAAGGCTTATGTGCTGTTAACATTTGGGGGACAAACACTGGTCTTTTTATGCTTGTTTTGCACACTTAAAAGTGTGTGTGTGTGTGTGTTTTGGGAGTTTTGTTGCAGTTCCAAATTGTGCTTCATATCTGCTAGTGTCAGAGTAAGTCACTGTATCTGTACTGTACTCTCTTCCTCTCACTGTGTTATCCTTTCAGGTTATTTACCTCAACTGGTTTTTGCACAATGCCAACACAAATTAAACGGAAACAAGAGTGGAAACTGCTCACTTCGTCAGAGTGGTGTAGTTGAACAACAGCAGTGTTTGTGAAAATGTTGATACCGATTTTGTATCATTGTCTGTTACAGTTTGGTTGATGTCTCATTTCTGTCTTGTTTTACACTTGGATTAGTGGTGGTGGGTCTCACTGTGTTTTGTGCGATGCTTTGCACAGCAGATGGGGTTTCTCTTGGCACATTAGCCTCTGAATGTTTCACTAGAGTTAAATCTTGCATATTTTAGATTGAGATTGCACCCTTACACTGTATTATCGAACTAATTACATATCATATGATGCCAATATCTGAAGGCTTTCTTATATTTTATCAAATGCCTTAATGCAATAAATTGACAAACTGTCGAGTGCGTTTGACTTTCTGGTCTCTTGTGTGAGGTAACTCGTATTAGAAAGTAGTAGGATCAAAGAAAAGGTTTATATTATCAGTAAATGTTACCTTTACTCCTGTTCATGTGGCTCTGAAAAGGACATCTCCTAAATTGCTTTTTTTTTTATGTCAAATGTCAAAACCTGCAATCCATTATGTGCAAAGATACTGTCCATATTTCAACAAAAGTTGTTACCAGGCTTCAGCACACTATGTAGACTGGACAGATATATTGTAACGTATTACTGTATATAGGGGTTGTATAGTTACCTGTGTTTTGCACAGTAGTTGTACATTGAATCTGAGTGACATAAAACAGTTTTAAGCAGGATTTGGGAGCATGAGTGGAAATAGAAGTATGGCTCAGAAATAAAAACATGGCTATGGCAAGGGTAATGCAAGAGTAGACCTCAGAAAAATCCAGCTGTGACCCTTAGTACTCAGTGTACTCAGTGTACTGAGTACTAAGGGTGGAGAAGTGGAGAAAAAAATGTACAGGCAGAGAAGAAGCAGAATATGTTTATGTCACAGTCTGAGAGAAAACAAGCAGAACAGTATGTGGGTTGCAGGCCTAATGAGCAAGAAATTCAAGTCAAATTTATTTATATATTTTGTGTGAAAATGGTTGACTGTAAACATTTGGATTTTTTCCTGCAGTCAACTACATTTATTTGTAGTTTCAGCAGAACTATGGGCATCAGCTTATTTCCATATTACTGTTGTGTGTGGTGGTCATGTCAGCACCTCTGCAATGCATCATTGAATTTTGAGGGTTTGTTCTGTGACCCTGAAGTGTCAAACCAGTGACTGATAAAAAAAGTTCACTTCATCCAAGTAACACGTTTTCCAAGTTTATAACGTTTAAAAACAACTGAAACTCAAATCACTTTATTTTTATTTGAACCTACCTGGTTATAAAGGGATTGATACGTATGCTTACTCACCACTGGATGGCAGCAATGCGCTGAACATTTGAGTGGGAGATTAAAAGGGGAAATCAGAAACTGGCTGAGGAGCAGCTACCAGCCAATGCTGACCAAATACACGCTGTAAACGCGGAAGTAGGAACTCATCACCAGTTAGTAGCTATTAGTATAATTCATGCTTCTGTATCTGTATACACTATTTTCCAATAAACAGACGGATGTGAATATTACGATAAGATTTGTTATAAAATATAGCATCACCGTGTAATCTTGAATGCCCAACTCCACACAAGCAACAAAGAAAAAGCTCTCAAATGAAGAGTGAGGTGGCTCTTAAAAGAGCCGTTGTGGTTTGTACAGAAGCAGACAGTTTAAGCTCTCTCTCCGCGGATACGACGGGCCAGCTGGATGTCTTTGGGCATGATGGTGACCCTCTTGGCGTGGATGGCGCACAGGTTGGTGTCCTCAAACAGACCGACCAGGTAAGCCTCGCTGGCCTCCTGCAGAGCCATGACAGCGGAGCTCTGGAAACGCAAGTCGGTCTTGAAATCCTGAGCGATCTCTCTGACCAGGCGCTGGAAGGGCAGCTTGCGGATCAGCAGCTCCGTAGACTTCTGGTAGCGACGGATCTCCCTCAGAGCCACGGTACCGGGCCTGTAACGGTGAGGCTTCTTCACACCGCCGGTGGCCGGGGCGCTCTTACGAGCAGCCTTGGTGGCCAGCTGCTTCCTCGGGGCTTTGCCACCGGTAGACTTACGAGCAGTCTGCTTGGTTCTTGCCATTATTACCTCTTCGTTTCTCTGAACACGAGAAAATATAGTAAAGACAAGAGAGGAGGCGACGCTGCTCTTAAGCTGTTGGGTCGGCTGGGAGTTAGTGACGCTGCTGCAAACCTCCGGCCCCGATTGGTTAAGGGCTCCTCTTGACGCTCAGCATCGCCTGGAGGAGCAACCCACCGCCCGAGTCCCTGCTGCTCATTGGAGAAAATCAGTTCAAAAAGTTCGCCAAAATGCAGAGCGGCCGCCCTCTGATGGAAGCCCCTTTTCTGGTTGGTCTGGTAGGATCCGTCCCGCGCACTGCGCAGACATAAAGCGGAGGGTTTGCGGGCTTGGAGTTTCAGTTTCTTTGAGCGTAAACTCGAGAAAGTATCTTCCAAAATGAGCGGACGTGGTAAAACCGGAGGAAAGGCCAGAGCCAAGGCAAAGACCCGCTCTTCTCGTGCCGGTCTGCAGTTTCCAGTCGGTCGTGTTCACAGGCTTCTGCGTAAGGGCAACTATGCAGAGCGTGTCGGTGCCGGCGCCCCCGTCTATCTGGCGGCTGTGCTCGAGTACCTGACCGCTGAGATCCTGGAGTTGGCTGGAAACGCTGCCCGTGACAACAAGAAGACCCGTATCATCCCCCGTCACCTGCAGCTGGCCGTCCGCAACGACGAGGAGCTCAACAAGCTCCTGGGCGGAGTGACCATCGCTCAGGGTGGTGTGCTGCCTAACATCCAGGCTGTGCTGCTGCCCAAGAAGACCGACAAGCCCGCCAAGGCCAAGTAAATCTCAATATTTCTGGAAACAACCTCAAAAGGCTCTTTTAAGAGCCACACACTCAACTTTAGAGTTATGTTCCTTTTGTGTCTCTGAACTGTTGTACTATATATTCAAAACTGTAGCTGTCTTGCCCACAATGGACTTAGAAGATTGTTGAAGCTAAGTGATGCTATTTTAATTAACAGATGAAAAGCATGGAAAATAATATTACCACAACACATACAGTCCAACAAAACATTGAAGGAGACCTTATTTCCTTTTCTAAATACACTGAACGTGATAAATCTGATTCTGTGCATGGGCTTGAGTCCTGACCCTGAATCCCATGGGTCAAACAAGTCATGATGTTCTTGAACCATGTGTTTCAACATGAGCAGATAGAAAGATTAAGACCCTACATTAAAAAGAACTGACTGACTTGAAGCTGGTGGCAGCATCACAGCTGTATGAACTGCCACACTCATACCAAAGCTGTGCAGGAGGTTTGTGCAAAAGTAAGTTCAGCACAGCTCATTAAACGGAGGCTACAGGAGTTGAGCACACAGTGACTGGAGGGGGCTGCTGTTATTGTTCAGTTTGTCAGAGATATCTGTGACTCTTGGGGGGGGGGTGGGGGAAATATGCAAGCTGATATGAGAAATAGTGGAAAAGAAGTTGCGAGTCAGTTTCAAGCTTGTCATTTCATCAGGACACCTCAGGGCATCATGCAGTTCTAACTCTGGGCTTCCTGCATTGACAAGTCAAACTAGATAGAAGTAGTGGGAAATTCAAGAAAACTGCATTAATTTTACCCATCAATGCCTGTTCGTGGGTCCTGTGGAGAACTGGGAGTCAAACCTACAGCATTACGAGCACACAAGGCTACAGGTTTGAGTATTGTGTCTGGTGTTTGACAGTGAAAACACACAAATGTGTGTGTGTGGAAAGCTAAAGTTTAAGTGTTTTACTTAAGTGGTTTAGGTGATGGGGCCTTCAGCGAGTGGGGCACAACTCTGAAGTGCTTACTGCTGTGTGGTTCTGTGTGTTGCCTCCTCTCCTTTCATTGCAGGCAGACACAAAAACACTGTTAAGGCAGTAAAGGCAGTCATCCACATGTCTTTCATTCTGGTTTTTATGGGACAAAAGACTTGGTTTGGTTTCAAGTGCAATGAAAAGGCTTAATGATTTTCTAATGTGGGCTTATATTTGAATGTCTACATGACAACATGGGGAACAGGAATAAGCTCAATAAAGCTGATTTGGGTGGCTCTTAAAAGAGCCTTTGGTCAGGATGTTTAGTCCTCAGAGTGATCGAGGCTCACTTCTTCTTGGGTGCTGCTGCCTTCTTGGCTTTGGGCTTGGCAACTTTCTTTGCTGCAGGTTTCTTGGCTGCGGGAGGCTTCTTGGCCACCTTCTTAGCCACCTTCTTGGGACTCTTGGTAGTCTTCTTGGTGCTCTTGGCTACTTTCTTGGGCGTCGCGGTTTTCTTGGCCTTCTTCGGGGACTTCTTTGTGGTTGTGGCCTTCTTGGCTGCTACCGCAGCTTTGGGCTTCTTAGCCGCTGTGGACTTCTTGGCTGCGGGCTTCTTGGCAGCGGGAGCGGCTTTCTTGACTGGCTTCTTTGCTTTGGGCTCAGCCGCCTTCTTGTTCATCTTGAAGGAGCCGGAGGCCCCGGTCCCCTTGGTCTGGAGCAGAGTTCCCTTAGTCACCAGGCTCCTGATGGCGATCTTAACGCGGGCCTTGTTCTTCTCCACGTCGTAGCCTCCGGCAGCCAGAGTCTTCTTGAGGGCGGCCGCGGACACGCCGTTCCGCTCCTTGGAAGCGGCCACAGCTTTCACGATGAGGTCGCTGACGCTGGGGCCAGCCTTCCTCGGCTTGGAAGCCTTCTTCTTGGGCGCTTTGGCTGCCGGAGCAGCGGCGGCTGGAGCTGGAGCGACTTCTGCCATTTTACTTTATTTTCCTCAGTGATGTGTTCACGACAACGAGCGTCTGACTAAACTGTTGAAGAATCCAGAGCAGGAGGCGGGCCTTAAACACACCATGAGAACCGTGGAGAGTGAAGTCAGGCCGTGGCTCCTCGGAGCGCTGTGAATGTCCTGTCACTTGTGTTTTCTCCTCATCCATAAAAGAGTCCAAACTAAACGTGGGAGAAGTGCTGAAGGCTGACAGTGACGGGAGCCGATAGCGGACTCGTGTCTCTTCGCACTGAGGTCATGTAGAGCTCGGATGCTGTCGGCATTTTGTTTGGGGAGCCTCCAAACCTCACACATTCACCGTCGTGGCCAGCGCTGCTCGGCGACTTTCCCCACTCATTTCTCTCCTAAAATGTTTTAAAACTTACCGGAGCTCCACCAGAAGTCGTTTTTCAGTTGCCCCCCGTTTTTGTTCAGAGACTCGACGTAAAAACATCCATCAGTTGGTGATCACGTCGTAATAAAGTGAAGTTGTTCTGGCAGCAGCAAACACACTGACGATGGCCGAAGCTTTATGGCGCCAGACTTCCTATCAGAGCTGCTCGACGTGTTTATGAACATTTTTTGTATCCAAGACTCCTTTTAATGCAAATAAAATGTAACATACACGTTGACAATTAAAAGACAAATGTCTTTAGGCAGTATAATAGTTGTATTTAAATGTAACAGCTGCTTGGTTGATATATTAATCTTTGCTGAATACTTCGTTAAGTGTCACACAACAGTTGCAGTCTTCTGCTGATGCTGAAAGTGAGGATTTTGACTTCTAGACTTTACATTGCATAGAGCTAAAATAAACTATTTGAATTTTGTCCTGCCAGCTCAAGTTTGATCAAACATGATCCCCAGCAGAAGTAAAGATGGAGCTGATTATGAAAATGATACTGACATTCAAAGGGATTCAGATCCACACTTTTGACCTGCTGTACCAAAGTTTTAATGCACACCACTACAACAACAACTACTACTACTACTACTACTACCACCCTGAGCCATGTATTAACTTTCCCATGCTCCAAGCAGCATGGGAAAGTACTTTTGTATTACTGAAATTGTATTATAAATATGTAAATATGTATTATAAAATATTTCAAAATGGCACACAGGCTGAGAGGATTATGAGGCATAGACATGAAAGTGTATAGTTTACATTATTTTCCCTTTGTTACACATGCTATGTAAATGAAAAGAATTTACTGTTAAAAGCAATGCAAATTAATTTATAAATAAAGGTGCAGCAGGAGTGCCACCTGTGCTCAAGCAGCTCCCTTGCCTGTTATCATAGACCCCTTTTTAAACCTTAAATTTTTAAAGAATTTTTAAAGAATTGTGTTTGGATTTCAGTCTTTTTTTCTCAGTTATCACTGTATTATGCATGATGCGCTAAAATGGCAATCTCTACTATCCATTTCACATGATTATAAATATTATTATATTTATTATTAATAGTAGTAGAAAAAGTAGTATTCAAATATCAGTTAAACAACAGGAGGTTTTTACTCAGATCGTTACAGCGTAACAAACACCAAAGATGCACAACAGGGACCCCTCTCTGCCTGAAGCTCTCAACAACTTCTTCGCCCGCTTTGAGGACCCGGACGCCCCCCTCAGCACCAGACTCACCCTCCTACCTGCTGAAGAGCCCCTCAGTGTGACCCCAGCAGAAGTGAGGAGGACCCTCCAGAGGATAAATTCACACAAAGCTGCAGGTCCCGATAATATCCCAGGGCGGGTGCTGAATTGCTGTACACATCAGCTCACAGAGGTACTGACGGACATCTTCAACACCTCTCTCCAGCAGGCGACGGTCCCCACCTGTCTGAAGACCGCCACAATCATCCCCATTCCCAAGACCTCCACAGTGACGAGCCTGAATGACTATCGGCCAGTAGCGCTCGCCCCGATAGTCATGAAGTGCTTTGAGAGACTGGTCATGGCCCGCATCAAAGACTGCATCGACGTCACTGTGGACCCACACCAGTACGCATACAGAAAGAACCGATCCACAGAGGATGCCATATCTTCTGTGGTCCACACAGCTCTCACCCACCTAGAGAATAAAGACTCCTATGCCCGCCTTCTCTTTGTGGATTTTACATCTGCTATTAATACAATCATTCCACAGACACTGATCCACAAGCTCAGTGCTCTCGGACTGAGCTCCACCCTCTGCAACTGGGTCCTGGACTTCCTGATTCACAGGCCGCAGACCGTGAAGATCCACGACAACTCCTCCTCCCCCATCACCCTCAGCACCAACTCTCCCCAGGGCTGTGTGCTGAGCCCCCTCCTGTTCATCCTGCTAACACACGACTGCTCAGCACAACATCCGAGCTGCCTGACCGTGAAGTCTACAGATGATACAGCTGTGGTTGGACGCATCGCCAACAGCGACGAGTCCTACTACAGGCAGGAGGTGGAACACCTGGAGGGTTGGTGCAGAGAGAACAACCTCTGCATCAATGTGAAGAAGACTAAGGAGATGATCGTGGACTTCAGAAGGGGCAGACATCTCCCCCTTCCTCCCCTGTACATTGGAGAGACAGCGGTGGAAGTGGTCTCCAGCTTCAGGTACGTGGGTGTCCACATAACAGACGACCTCACCTGGAACAGCAACACTTCCTACCTCTACTTCCTCAGGAGGCTGAGGCGTGCCGGACTGGGGAACTCAGTCCTGACATCTTTTTACAGATGTGTGGTGGAGAGCGTCCTGTGCTCCTGCATCACTGTGTGGCACGGCAGCTGCTCTGCAGCAGAGAAAAAGGCTCTGCAGAGGGTGGTGAAAGCTGCACAGAAGACTGTGGGACACAGCCTATCCACAACCACGGACAACTACACCTCCAGGTGCAGGAAAAGGGCCTCCTGCATCATGAAGAACCCCACCCACCCCTCACACAAACTGTTTGGCCCTCTCCTCTCAGGCAGGAGGCTGCAGAGCATTAAGAGCGGGACCACCAGACTGAGGAACAGCTTCTTCCCAGAAGCTGTGAGACTGTTGAACTCTGGAGGTCCTCTGTAGCCCCTGCTGCTACCCCATATCTTACACCCCACACACACACATACACACACCCTTTTCCCAACAACCACCCATGAAACATTGCACAATGCAGCCATTTGCACAGAACTCTGCACTACTCATTTCATTTGCACTACTCCGCCATTTGCACAATACCGCAGTACTGCTGTAAATATTGTTGCTCCCTGTTCACTGTTTATATTATTCTGATTGTTTTTTATATTTATATAGTGTTGTTTTATATTTACAGCATCAGGTATTTTGTTAGGTTATTGGGCTTATACCGGGACCGGGGAAACTAATTTCGTTCCACTTCATGTTTCTACATGTGTGAAATGACAATAAAGCTCCTTGAATCCTTGAATCCAAACTAGCTTAACCCTCCTGCAATGATGTTCCCGGGTCAATTTGACTCAGTGCATAATTTATTATCCAAAAGAAGTCTGAAAATAATAATAATAAAAAAATCCCAATAAGCGTTGTTAATATTTAATTACTAACTCCATTACTCTCTATTCTATCAATATTTAGTGAAATGGTGTTCCTTACCTCTCACAGATAATGGTTCAATTAGGATAATGTACATGTTCAATGTTTTTTTTTTTAATGTTTCACCACTTTATTGCTTTTGAAAGACCAACATATAAAACACAAAAGTTTTACATAACTATTCAAATTGACCTGAACAGTATCCATGTGATATGTGGGTTGCTGCAAATACGTGAGATGAATGTTGATTACAGGCAAGCAGAAGTTTTTTCTTGTCCTTCAAACTTTCTAACGGGTCAATTTGACCAGTAACATAACAAGAGGGTTAACAATCAACTAAACTTGTATTTTCTGTTGGTCAAGGCCTGACTACGGCTTTCCAAGAGAAAGCGCTTCATATTTGACAAAAACAAGTTGCCATGGAAACACAACCCTCCACAGCGTGAGACAACCTTCAACCCCCAGTGAGCAGATCGACCAATTACAGGAGGGGGACTACACAGTCGTGTTTGCATGCAGGCCATATAAGAACAGTTGCTGTAGGCTATGTAACATCTTTATCGCTGGGATAACCAGAGCAGTCAAGATGCCCGAACCAGCGAAGTCTGCACCGAAGAAAGGCTCCAAGAAGGCAGTGACTAAGACTGCCGGGAAAGGAGGCAAGAAGAAGAGAAAGACCAGGAAGGAGAGTTACGCCATCTATGTGTACAAGGTGCTGAAGCAGGTCCACCCTGACACCGGTATCTCGTCCAAGGCCATGAGCATCATGAACTCCTTTGTGAACGACATCTTCGAGCGCATTGCTGCTGAGGCTTCTCGTCTGGCTCACTACAACAAGCGCTCCACCATCACTTCCAGGGAGATTCAGACCGCAGTGCGTCTGCTGCTGCCCGGTGAGCTGGCTAAGCACGCCGTGTCTGAGGGCACCAAGGCTGTGACCAAGTACACCAGCTCCAAGTAAACAACCATCCGTCTTGTGACCAACTAACGGCTCTTTTAAGAGCCACCACTTTGCTATTAAGAGCAGGTGTTTCTTTCGAGTTACAAAAGAACTGTGTTCGTGTGTGGAACCTTTAGTTCCATGTATTTGAAGAAAATTGAATTGTAAAAATGAATGTACTTTGTAAGCGATAAAACATTTTAATTGGTCATTCATTTGGTTTCCTCAAAAATTCCAGGAAAACACTACCGTTTTAAGTAACCGTTTAATTTGGAAACTTATATTTTTGTATATTATATATACTTATTGACAAAAATGGTTATGTTAAGGCACTGAACAGTGTGAAGAGTCTCTAGATCGAAACTAGAGGAAATAATTAATTCATGTGCATTCAGGAAACTCCATATGTACAGTGGTGAAAAATCATTAACACATAATGGGTGGGTGTTCCGCTTAGCCCAACCCAATTTTTTGTTAGAATTCGTTAAGAGCAACGGTCGACATGTGTCCTTTAACATTGTTCACTATCGCTTTTCCTAAAAGCCTGTACTCAGTAATTTTCAAAGTGTACATCATTAAAATTAAATCTTAGCTACAGCCTGTTAGTACATTTATTGAGATAAAGCAGTAAGAGCGTGGCTGAAATAACATTTAGAAATCAAGAACCTACTCGTTTAAACGACTCGTGAGCAAAGTAACGTTTACTCATAATAACGTTTATGAAATATCGTTAATCTTTACTCACTATAGCAAACAGATGAAACAAAAAAACAACATCCAGCTCTTTAAAAAGACTGTGTGTGGCCCTTAAAAGGGCCTTTGTTGTTAATAGATGAGAAGTTGTTGGTATGTTTAGCCGCCGAAGCCGTACAGAGTGCGGCCCTGCCTCTTCAGAGCATACACCACATCCATGGCAGTCACGGTCTTTCTCTTGGCGTGCTCAGTGTAAGTGACGGCATCACGGATCACGTTC
Source organism: Scatophagus argus (assembly GCF_020382885.2). NCBI lineage: Eukaryota > Metazoa > Chordata > Actinopteri > Scatophagidae > Scatophagus > Scatophagus argus. The sequence goes on along the minus strand of NC_058494.1, from coordinate 12,296,925 downwards.
TCCAGGAAAACCTTCAGCACACCGCGGGTCTCCTCGTAGATCAGACCAGAGATACGCTTTACTCCACCACGGCGGGCCAGACGGCGGATAGCGGGCTTGGTGATTCCCTGGATGTTATCACGGAGGACTTTACGGTGACGCTTAGCGCCTCCTTTTCCGAGTCCTTTTCCTCCTTTGCCTCTTCCACTCATTCTTACTATACGCTGATGAACACAGAGTAATGCAAAGCTCCTCCGCACTCGGCAATTTAGCTCGTCTCTGAGGACGTAAAAGGAAACAGAGGCGGCCTCTCCTCTTCGAGCACCGCGTACTGAACACCAGCACATTGGAAACCACATGTGTCCTTTAACATTGTTCACTATCGCTTTTCCTAAAAGCTTGTACTCAAAGTAATTTTTAAATTGTACATCATTAAAATCCGAAGAACAATAATGTGACTGCATACAGTTAAATCAGAAGAGATGACTGTAGGTTTCTGTCTTTTGTTCTAGCTTTTCTGTGCCTTTATTATTTCTTATGGAGTTTGTTTATTTTATCATTAATTATAAAGTAGTTGTTGTGGTTGTGGTCATCAGGAACATCGACGAACTGGACAAATATGAATGATCGTTCCAATCCGGACTATAAGGTATGATGACTCAAATACAACATACATCCATGACACAGACTGAAAGAACTCATTCATCTGCACCTGGTGACAAAAACGATATAACTCAAAGGATTGCGGATTATGAAAAATTGGAGCTAAGCACATTTCAGTACACTGACTATAATTTCTTCTTTAATATCAATAACAACTGCTACTACTGCACAGATGAACAGTTTAACCAGACCATTACAATGGACAGTAAATTATCAATAATCCATTTCAATTGTAGGAGTCTGTATGCAGACTTTAATAACAGAAAGGAATCAGCAAATAGTAAAATAGTGCAGCAAAATAGTAGAACATATGACAACTGTGATTATTAGAATGTATAACAATTGAAGTATGTGAGGAAAAATACTTCACGGAGGCAGCCATGGCCTGGAGGTTGGAGAAGCGGCTTGTGATCGGAGGGTCACCGGTTCGATTCCCCCACCGGACGGGCAGGAAAAATTTGGGTGTGATGGAGTGATTAATGTGAAAAATGCCCCAAATGCAGAAGACGAATTCAGTGTGTGTGTGTATGTAAAAATATATATACTGTCAATAAAGCTGATTCTTCTTAAAAAAAAAAAAAAAAGCAAAAATATAATAATCAGCTGTATATACAGAGCACCAGGCTCTAGTGTTAAAGCATTTAAGGACTGGACTGGGGAAATGTTTTCAAAAACTAATCAAAAAGTTGTTTTCATTTGTGGTGACTTAAATATTGACCTGCTCAATCCAAATAACCATAAAACTATTGATGAATTTATCAATATGATGTACAGTATGGGTTTATACCCAAAAATCACTAAACCTAGTAGAATTGCATCACATTGTGCTACTTTAATCGACAACATATTCACCAATGATATTGAAAATAATACAGTGAGTGGACTATTAATTAATGACATCAGTGATCACCTACCAGTTTTCACAGTTTATGACAGCAATCACCAGAAAAAACAAAACACCCGGAGAAAAAAGTGAAATACAGATGGGTAAGGACAGAGGAAACTATGAACACATTAAAGAATGAATTACTGGCACAAAAGTGGGAAAGGGTATACAATGAAAGTGACATCGATAGTGCATACGAAACCTTTTTAAGTATATGCCTGTAAAAAGAAAAATGCACTATACAGAGAATTTATAAAACAAAGGACCAAAGAGACAGAAAATGAAAAAAAATATAACATTAAGTTAACCAATATTATCAGTAGGTAGGAAGGAATACTATAGTAAAATATTATACAGTAACAAAAGCAATAATAAAGGAATATGGGACATATTAAATAGACTTAGACTTAGACTTTCTTTATTTGTCATTTGGATTTTCATCACAAACGAAATTTCGGTGCAGTGGCTCAAGCATGGCAGGAATTACTGACATATTCTTTTTAAAAGAAAAAAAGTAAAAAATATAATATATACACACAATAAATATGCAGTAAAAAGTACTTGAAAAATGAGGTATTTTGTATAAAAAGTCAGTCGGCATATATACATATGTAATTATTATTGCACAGTGAGTATTTGTAATAAATAGTACTTTTGTGGATGTACAGAATATAAATATATTGCACAGTAAATAAATGGGCTGTAGTCCTGAGTGGTGTTTGTGTGGGTGAGGAGGGGAAGTGATCATGTAGAGTTAAGTAGTCTTATGGCATATGGAAAGAAGCTGTTTGCGAGTCTGGTTGTTCTGCACCACATGCTGCGGAATCTTCTGCCAGACTTCAGCAGTGAGAACAGACCGTGGTGAGGGTGGGAGGGGTCACTGGTGATGTTGTGGGCCCTGGTCAGGCAGCGTTTCCTTGCAATGTCCTGGAGAGGAGGGAGTGGGGTCCCAATGATTTTCTCCGCTGTCCTCACCACCCTCTGTAGTGATTTCCAGTCAGAGGCACTACAGGCCGCTGACCAGACTGAGATGCAGCTGGTTAGGATGCTCTCTATAGTTCCTCTGTAGAAGGTGGTGAGGATGGGAGCGGGTAGTTGTACTCTCCGCATCCGGCGAAGAAAGTGCATGCGCTGCTGGGCCCTCTTTACCAGCGTGCCAGTTTGATTGGACCAGGTTAAAGAGTCAGTTATCTGCACCCCCAGAAACCTGGTGCTGCTGACAATCTCCACTGCTACATTGTTGATGGTGAGAGGGGTGTGGCTGGGCCGGTTCCTCCTGAAGTCCACAATGATCTCTTTTGTTTTAGAGACATTCAGGATCAGGTTGTTGGTGTCACACCAGACTGCCAGGTGTTTCACCTCCTCTCTGTAGGCCTGCTCATCATTGTTCGTGATGAGGCCCACTACTGTTGTGTCGTCTGTGAACTTCACAATGTGGTTGGTAGTGGACCTGGCGTAACAGTCGTGTGTCATAAGTGTGAATAGCAGCGGACTCAGGACACAGCCCTGAGGGGAGCCGGTGCTCAGAGAGATGACACTGGAGACGTTGTTTCCCACCCGCACACGCTGAGGTCTGTTGGTGAGGAAATCAAGCTGCCAGTTGCAGAGGTGGGTGTTATATCCAAGGGGGGCCAGTTTACTTATCAGGTGTTGTGGAATGATGGTATTGAATGTGGAGCTGAAATCCAGAAACAGCATCCGCACGTGTGTGTTTTCCCCTTCCAGATGCTCCAGGCTCTGATGGACTGTGGAGGAGATGGCATCCTCTGTGGAGCGGTTGCGGCAATAAGCAAACTGGTACAGGTCGAATATTGAGGGGAGTCCAGAAACCATATGGTCAATTTACCAGCCTCTCAAAGCACTTCATCATGATTGGTGTAAGTACAACTGGGCGGCAGTCATTGAGGGAGGAGGTTGTGTTGTTTTTGGGTACCGGTACGATGATGGCAGTTTTGAAGCAGGATGGTACCACAGCCTGGTGAAGTGATGTATTGAAAATGTCTGTGAGAACCCCAGCCAGCTGGTCAGCACATTCCTTGAGCACTCTTCCTGGTATGTTGTCAGGGCCAGCTGCTTTCCGGGCATTCACCTTCCTCAGGGTTCTCCGGACATCAGCTGAATCCAGGCAGAGTATCTGCTCACCTGGGCGAGGAATGGATTTTATTGCTGAGGTGGTGTTCAGTGCCTCGAACCTCCCAAAGTGTTTGTTCAGTTGGTTGAGGAAGCTAGTGTTGTTCTCACAGGAAGGGGTAGGAGCCTTGTAGTCAGTGAGATTGGATGCCCTGCCACATCCGTCTGGTGTTAGTGGGGTCATTGAAGAAGTCCTGTATTTTTTGTCCATGAGCGCGCTTGGCCAGTCTTATAGCCCGGTTCAGGTTGGCTCTAGCTGTTTTCAGAGCCACCATGTCACCGGACTTGAAAGCCTTGTTTCTTGCTTTCAGCCTTGCACGTACCTCACTGGTCATCCAGGGTTTCTCATTTGCCCGGGTGGTGATAGTTTTTACCACGCTAACATCCTCCGAACATTTCTGGATGTATCCTGACACAGATTCAGCATACTCCTCAATGTCCACGGCAGCTGACTTAAACATGTCCCAGTCAGTAGACTCGAAACAGGCCAAATCCTCACCTGTTTCACAGTGGGCTTATTCCTGATCAATAGGGGCTTATATGCAGGAATTAGCATCACAGAGAGGTGGTCTGAGGAGCCGAGGTGGGGGCGGGGTGTTGCCTTGAAAGCCCCTTTCATGTTGCTGTAGATCAGGTCCAGCGTATTCTCGCCTCTCGTGGCAAAATCCACATACTGGTGGAAGTGAGGAAATACATAATAATATATAAATAGTATTATTAAAAAAAGGTGCTAAACAACAGAGTTACCCATAATATTTTATTAGTAACAACATTAAAAATGACAATATCTGAGGCGTGCAGGTCTGCAGGTCAGATCACAGCTGACCCTTCTCACCCTGGACACAGACTCTTTGAGAAACTCCCTTCAGGCAGGAGGTTACGGTCCATTCGGACCAAAACATCAAAAATGAAAAAAAAAAATTAATTCGTTGAACACCACTGCATAGCACTGTGAATGTGTCTCCTCTCTCTATTAGCCTGCTCAACATTCTTGCAACTCATTTTTAACAGCAGGAAAAATCATGAAAATGTGTCAGAATTGTTTGAAAATATTTCCAAGTGTTTCCTAAAGAATCTACAACGATACCTGAGTGTCAGGCATATGAGAAAAGAAAAAGAAGTTTTGCAGTCAGTTTTGTTGTTTTCATCAGTTCTGTGTCTGCATTAGGTATCCTTTCAATGTGCCCAAGGAGGGTAAAAAGAAGCTGCACAAGTTTGCATATGCTCCCACACAGAAGGCTGTGCAAAATACAAAAGAGTCTGTTGATTGGTGATGATGAAGCAAGTGTGAAGAGACCAGTGGCTGCTGTTCAGAAACTAATTACTAGTAACCAACACAAGTTGTGAGATAGTGACTGTGAGGTGTTTATTCATAAGCAGCATGTAAACAAACATAAGAAAACTCTAAAAGCTAATGCAGGTAGGTGGGCAGTTTATGCTGGACAGGAGGGTGACAATATCAAGCTGAAACTCTATAGATGCACCCTGCAGTCTGTCTGTCTGTCAGTGACTGTGTGGTCTGTGTCCCTGTGCAGTACAGGTCATTTGTTCTGGTGTAGACAACAATGTCCTAGAGACAAGGGGGCTTTGATCCCACAGGACTCAGACACAAGTTAGGTAGCTGGCATACAACCACTAATATTATCAACCAGCTTCACAATCCGACGACCAGCCTGACATTAGAATAAAGTCTGTAGTTAACATCACACAAACAAGACACATAGGAAAAGCTCTCAAATGAAGAGTGAGGTGGCTCTTAAAAGAGCCGTTGTGGTTTGGACAGGAGCAGACAGTTTAAGCTCTCTCTCCGCGGATGCGACGGGCCAGCTGGATGTCTTTGGGCATGATGGTGACTCTCTTGGCGTGGATGGCGCACAGGTTGGTGTCCTCAAACAGACCGACCAGGTAAGCCTCGCTGGCCTCCTGCAGAGCCATAACAGCGGAGCTCTGGAAGCGCAAGTCGGTCTTGAAATCCTGAGCGATCTCTCTGACCAGGCGCTGGAAGGGCAGCTTGCGGATCAGCAGCTCCGTAGACTTCTGGTAGCGACGGATCTCCCTCAGAGCCACGGTACCGGGCCTGTAACGGTGAGGCTTCTTCACACCGCCGGTGGCCGGGGCGCTCTTACGGGCAGCCTTGGTGGCCAGCTGCTTCCTCGGGGCTTTGCCACCGGTAGACTTACGAGCAGTCTGCTTGGTTCTTGCCATTATTACCTCTTCGTTTCTCTGAACACGAGAAAATATAGTAAAGACAAGAGAGGAGGCGACGCTGCTCTTAAGCTGTTGGGTCGGCTGGGAGTTAGTGACGCTGCTGCAAACCTCCGGCTCCCGATTGGTTAAGGGCTCCTCTTGACGCTCAGCATCGCCTGGAGGAGCAACCCACCGCCCGAGTCCCTGCTGCTCATTGGAGAAAATCAGTTCAAAAAGTTCGCCAAAATGCAGAGCGGCCGCCCTCTGATGGAAGCTCCTTTTCTGGTTGGTCTGGTAGGATCCGTCCCGCGCACTGCGCAGACATAAAGCGGAGGGTTTGCGGGCTTGGAGTTACAGTTTCTTTGAGCGTAAACTCGAGAAAGTATCTTCCAAAATGAGCGGACGTGGTAAAACCGGAGGAAAGGCCAGAGCCAAGGCAAAGACCCGCTCTTCTCGTGCCGGTCTGCAGTTTCCAGTCGGTCGTGTTCACAGACTTCTGCGTAAAGGCAACTATGCAGAGCGTGTCGGTGCCGGCGCCCCCGTCTATCTGGCGGCTGTGCTCGAGTACCTGACCGCTGAGATCCTGGAGTTGGCTGGAAACGCCGCCCGTGACAACAAGAAGACCCGTATCATCCCCCGTCACCTGCAGCTGGCCGTCCGCAACGACGAGGAGCTCAACAAGCTCCTGGGCGGAGTGACCATCGCTCAGGGTGGTGTGCTGCCTAACATCCAGGCTGTGCTGCTGCCCAAGAAGACCGAGAAGCCCGTCAAGGCCAAGTAAACCTCAATATCTCTGGAAACAACCGCAAAAAGGCTCTTTTAAGAGCCACACACTCAACTTTAGAGTCACGTTCCTTTAGTGTCTCTACAAATGCCTTCTAAATTGCAACATGCACCTCCACATACACTGCTTTAGTTCAGCACCACTAGTTAACATTTTCTGTCCTTAAGCACACAGCACTTAGCAGTAAAGTGACAGCACTGTTATTCATTACAGCTAAACCTGGCAGAAATCTGCAAAAGAAGCCAAGTTGTTTTATGGTAACAAATCAAAGTTTTCAGATATCCAAGTGAAGCTGAGCAGTCAGTACTGTCATTACTACATGACCAGTGCACAGCACAAGTGAAATAATGTGCCCTTTGGACCACGTGCTGCAACATGAACTGATAAGTGAAAGATGCTGTATAAGTCAACTGTAACTAAAACAAGCACAGATGATATGAACTTATAGGTATATATGTGTGCAAATGTTAACGCAGAGTTTAAAGATGGAGTAACTAAATTATTTGAATGCAAAGCAATATGCATGTTTTTATTGCCATACTGGGGTGAAATCATATGTCTGTTTCCCTGTACATTATCTGTCAGTGTCTGTGCTCCAGTGAGTACGAGCTGGTGGCAGCATCACAGCTGTATGAACTGCCACACTCATACCAAAGCTGTGCAGGAGGTTTGTGCAACAGTAAATTCAGCACAGCTCATTAAAATGAGGCTTCAGGAGTTGAGCACACAGTGACTGGAGGGGGGCTGCTGTTATTGTTCATATTGTATATATATATATATAGTGTGTAAAATGAATCTATCTGTGTATCTGTCCACGTGGCAATAAACTGTTCTATTCTGATATTTATTTATTGCTATCTTCTAATGTGTGTGTCAGAAAGAGGCCTAGTGAGGAACAGGTTAATACTTCTATTAATGGACAAACACACTGACAATTAAAAGACAGCAGTCTTTGCCCCTTCAAAATAAGTGTCTTTAGATGGAACAGCTCTTTGACTTGTTTAGTCGACATACAGAAGATAAAGTTGACTTTATGAAGCCAGTTTGATCAAGTATCACCTCAGCAGCAGTAATAATGGAGCAGATTTTAAAAACTCTACAGACACCCAAATGGATTTAAAAGAATTCAGGACCACACTTTTCACCTGTTATATCAGTCATCACCAAATCAGTGTGCAAAAGGAAATGCACACTGTTTCAACACAGGGAGAGATGGTGTTTTGGCACCAGTAAATATAAAATTAATTAAATGAATAATACATTATATTAAATTGTAAAAAGAGGAAAAATTTTAAAGGGACACTGAAATGAAAAGTTATCATTAGGACACTGACCAGTGTGAAGACCCTACTGAAAATGAAGGAATTACCTTTAGAGGTTATTTATTATTAGTGCATCCATGTGCAGCTCAGTTTCCTATGCCACGTGTGAAACTCAAAAAACACACACATTAGTGTAAGTGGTGAAATTATGATAGGATATTTTTTTATGCCTTTGGCAAAATAACACAATACCTCTCATTAAAGAGCAGCACTTGTGGAATTAGAAGCTCTTCAACTGGAACAGGTTGAGTTAGTGGGGATTTATTTATTTTTTTACACTTCTTCCAAAGAATTTCACATCTTTGATGAGTCACCAACTGGCAACAGGAAGTAAGTCTTGTGGTGAAAAAGTACATGGTGGCAGTGGCAGCGACCCAAAACAGCACAGGATCAGCAGTGGCTTTGATACAAAAATGTAGTTCACATTCAACAAATAACTACTTGAGTAGGAGAGAAGACACTTTAGTCATGTTTTGTTGCTCAGTCCCAACGTGAACTTCCAGAAGGCCAGCGGAAGCAGTTAGTTACAGTATTGTGGTATTTATGGGACAAAGGAGCCGATTTTGTTGTCAAATGTTCTAATGTGGGTTCATATTTGAATCTCAAAAAGAGGTCAATATCAGTGCTATCTTATTGACTGCTGTCTCCTTCCTCTTGATCAAAGTGATCCTAATAAAACAATGAAACTGTGCTTGAATGACAACATGGGGAACAGGAATAGGCTCAATAAAGTTGATTTGGGTGGCTCTTAAAAGAGCCTTTGGTCAGGATGTTTAGTCCTCAGAGTGATGGGGGCTCACTTCTTCTTGGGTGCTGCTGCCTTCTTGGCTTTGGGCTTGGCAACTTTCTTTGCGGCAGGTTTCTTGGCTGCGGGAGGCTTCTTGGCCACCTTCTTAGCCACCTTCTTGGGACTCTTGGTAGTCTTCTTGGTGCTCTTGGCTACTTTCTTGGGCGTCGCGGTTTTCTTGGCCTTCTTCGGGGACTTCTTTGTGGTTGTGGCCTTCTTGGCTGCTGCCGCAGCTTTGGGCTTCTTAGCCGCTGTGGATTTCTTGGCTGCGGGCTTCTTGGCAGCGGGAGCGGCTTTCTTGACTGGCTTCTTTGCTTTGGGCTCAGCCGCCTTCTTGTTCATCTTGAAGGAGCCGGAGGCCCCGGTCCCCTTGGTCTGGAGCAGAGTTCCCTTAGTCACCAGGCTCCTGATGGCGATCTTAACGCGGGCCTTGTTCTTCTCCACGTCGTAGCCTCCGGCAGCCAGAGTCTTCTTGAGGGCGGCCGCGGACACGCCGTTCCGCTCCTTGGAAGCGGCCACAGCTTTCACGATGAGGTCGCTGACGCTGGGGCCAGCCTTCCTCGGCTTGGAAGCCTTCTTCTTGGGCGCTTTGGCTGCCGGAGCAGCGGCGGCTGGAGCTGGAGCGACTTCTGCCATTTTACTTTTTTTTTCCTCAGTGATGTGTTCACGACAACGAGCGTCTGACTGAACTGATGAGGAATCCGGAGCAGGAGGCGGGCCTTAAACACACCATGAGAACCGTGGAGAGTGAAGTCAGGCCGTGGCTCCTCGGAGCGCTGTGAATGTCCTGTCACTTGTGTTTTCTCCTCATCCATAAAAGAGTCCAAACTAAACGTGGGAGAAGTGCTGAAGGCTGACAGTGACGGGAGCCGATAGCGGACTCTTGTCTCTTCGCACTGAGGTCATGTAGAGCTCGGATGCTGTCGGCATTTTGTTTGGGGAGCCTCCAAACCTCACACATTCACCGTCGTGGCCAGCGCTGCTCAGCGACTTTCCCCACTCATTTCGCTCCTAAAATGTTTTAAAACTTACCGGAGCTCCATCAAAAGTCGTTTTCCAGTTGCTCCCAGTTTTTGTTCAGAGACTCGAGGTAAAAACATCCATCGGTTGGTGATCACGTCGTAATAAAGTGAAGTTGTTCTGGCAGCAGCAAACACACTGACGATGGCCGAAGCTTTATGGCGCCAGACTTCCTATCAGAGCTGATCGACGTGTTTATGAACATTTTTTATATCCAAGACGCCTTTTAATGCAAATAAAATGTAACATACACGTTGACAATTAAAAGACAAATGTCTCAGGCAGTATAATAGTTGTATTTAAATGTAACAGCTGCTTGGTTGATATATTAAGCTTTGCTGAATACTTCGTTCAGTGTCACACAACAGTTGCAGTCTTCTGCTGATGCTGAAAGTGAGGATTTTGACTTCTAGACTTTACATTGCTTAGAGCTAAGATAAACTATTTGTCTTTTGTCTTTTCAGCTCAAGTTTGATCAAACATGATCCCCAGCAGCAGTAAAGATGGAGCTGATTATGAAAATGATACTGACATTCAAAGGGATTCAGATTCACACTTTTGACCTGCTGCATCAAAATTTTAATGCACACCACTACTACTACAACTACTACTACTATTACTGTCCTGAGCCATGTATTTAGCAATATTGAGGACAGCATGGAAAGTACTCTTGTTAATTATATCAATATTTCAATATATCACACAGGCTGAGAGGGTTATGAGGCATAGATATGAAAAGGTATAGTTTACATTATTTTCCCTTTGTTACAGATGCTATGTAAATGAAAAGAATTTATTGTAAAAACAATGCAAACTAATTAATAAATAAAGCTGCAGCAGGAGTGCCCCTTGTCCCTTGCCTAATATTCCTCAACAAATGTTTAACTCTTCCTGTCCTGCAGGCTAACTATTTCTGCACTGAACTTTTCACAGCATGTCAGTCTATGGACCCTTTTTTAAATCTTAAATATTCACCCTGATTTTCTGTATCCGAAGTTCTGGCTGATAAGATATGAGCAATCAATGAACGAATACATACTATTGTGACAACAAATACCCAAGCATCCAGCAAAGCATTAAAGAGGGACTCATTTCCTCTGTAGGAATGTATTCTAAATCACGTTACATCAAGTTAAATACACTGCAGTATGCAGCAGAGGTGAAATGAGGCCCTGCTCAGTGTTGCAACATTTATTTTTTTAAATAATAACATGCACATGCTATATGGCAATAAAACGTGTCATACTGAGGTGATATTGTATATATATATTGTTCATTTCCCTTTGATATTTTATTATTTAATTGTGTCAGTGAGCACAAGTTGGTGACAGCATCACAGTTTTATGTCAGCTAAAACAAGGTGAGAAACAAAAACTGTGTGGTTTTCTGGTCAATACTGTAGAGATACTGAATAATTTAAGGTTTGGCAATATTGATTACTCTCTGTTTTTCTCTTAAATGTGTACTATTGATTATGTGACTTATGTGCAAATGTTTCCATGGAATTTCATGGATTGGATGCATTTTTAATATAGAGATGCTTTTGGTTTGATCGCAGATTGTAAGTGTCACTTCACGCAAGTGAGATGAATTCTCCAAGGCTTTTTTTTTTTCCATCCACACTTAGCCCAGAAAAGATCTTGGAGAACTTATTTCGCCTTTAGTACAACAGGTACAGCAAGACCTTTCCCTCAGGGTTGTATATTAAACTGACAGTAGAGAGTACAGCTCATCTGGTAAGAGATCTTATCTTAATTGTAATCTGAAAACCAACTCTGTCATTTTCAGTCTTCCAGTACATCCCAAAAGCCCCTTCCACATTTAGCTTTTCTCTGTCCAGGACCAGTTCTTTATTCTGTTTAGCTCTATGTCAGGACAGCGTGGCTATTGCTAACCCATTTTTCTAGTTTGAATCTTTAGCACACAGCTCACTGAGAGTTTAACAGCTTGCTTTTCTGGTACGACAAGCTTAAGGCAGTCATCAGCATTAAAATTTGATTTTATGGTGTCAGCTGCTATTGCATTAAATTTGCTATAATTGTCTGTTGTTATTTGCAGAAGAAAATTTGCACAGGGTCATAAGGAGACAGCACCAAACAGATGAACTTTGGTTGGGTATTGATACAAACTTTGGCTTGTGTCACCATCCGGCCACCATTGTTGCCCAAATATTTAATCAGTATTTTTCCTGCTTGTTCTACCTTGTCACCTGACACTTACTTTCTTGTTGCTGCAGTTCTTTTTCTTTGAGGAAAATTATACCAGCTTAAGTCCAGAGTGCCACTATTGAATACAATGTGAACAATGTTGCTGGACTGGACAAGAAAACAGACGTATTAAATTAGATTTCCATGTTCTCATGTATTCACTCATTTATTCAACCTTTTTTTGTCTACAAATGAGTTACCAGCAATCTGAAAATGTACACATTCCACTTCATATAATAGAAATATACTTGATATTAACAATTATAGCCCCATATCCATTATTTGTTCAGTTGTTAAAGTCTTCAAAGAATCAGTTTGTGATCAACTTCCACATTATCTCAGCATCCACAATACTTAGTCTTCATTTCAGTCTGGTTTCAGGTTGAACCATTCTAACTCTGATGAGCTCACAGGTCTAATCTTCATTGATCAAGCTTTTGAATTTTTGATTACATCTCTTTTTTTAAAAAAAAAAAAAAAAGGTTCCTTTTTGTCTTTTTGAAAATGCAGTTCTGAGGTTCAAGCTATATTTTCGTAACAGAAAACAATGTGACAAAGGGTTCACCATTGGGACCTCTTCCTTTTGCAAATAATTTACTGTACATTCTCAGTAACTATTGTGTCATATAGGTGCTATATATACAGCTGAACCTGATCTGGCACATATTCATGTTTCTCTTCAGTCCAATTTCAATATCTCACAAGAGTGGCTTTCACAACAGCAAATATTGCTTGATGAAACAAAGTCCAATGTTGTGGTTTATTTTTGGTCTGTGAATTGATCATGAACTCTCAAGAGTTGGGCTTTAAACTACTTTTCATGCTGTGTTGTTTAGAAAGTTAGCTCCCAACTGTTACTATCACTTCTTGATTAGATTGTTGTTGTTTATCAAAATGCAGTCCAACCAGTCTTTGAACTGTCATTGGATCTTGGTCTTTTTTCTCTCCTATCACATTCATTGGCATCAGCTTTTATTAATTTATTATTACTGTCGTTGGCGTTGTTCAATCGTCAGTTAAATAACAGGAGGTCTTTACTTGGGTTGTTACAGAGTTTCAGAATAGCCATTACAACAAAATAACTAAAGCAGGTTATATTTTGCTAGTCACGGTCTGACCACGCCTTTCCTTAATGTCCTTCCATAATACACAATCTGTCTCGAAAAGGCGCGTCATAAATCATGAACGCGAGTTGCCATGGAAATACAACGTTTCAAAGTGTGACACAAGCGCCCAAACCCTTGAGCAGCTCAACCAATTACAGCAGGGGGACTACACAGTCGTGTTTGCATGCAGTCCATATAAGAACAGTTGATGGCGCTTGTGCGACATCTTCACCACTGTGTTAATCAGCGTGAGCAAGATGCCCGAACCAGCAAAGTCTGCACCGAAGAAAGGCTCCAAGAAGGCAGTGACTAAAACTGCCGGTAAAGGAGGCAAGAAGAAGAGAAAGACCAGGAAGGAGAGTTACGCCATCTATGTGTACAAGGTGCTGAAGCAGGTCCACCCTGACACCGGTATCTCGTCCAAGGCCATGAGCATCATGAACTCCTTTGTGAACGACATCTTCGAGCGCATTGCTGCTGAGGCTTCTCGTCTGGCTCACTACAACAAGCGCTCCACCATCACTTCCAGGGAGATTCAGACCGCAGTGCGTCTGCTGCTGCCCGGTGAGCTGGCTAAGCACGCCGTGTCTGAGGGCACCAAGGCTGTGACCAAGTACACCAGCTCCAAGTAAACAACCATCTGTCTTGTGACAAACCAACGGCTCTTCTAAGAGCCACCACTTTGCTATTAAGAGCAGGTGTTTCTTTCAAGTTACAAAAGAACTGTGCTCGTGTGTGGAACCTTTTGTTCCATGTATTTGAAGAAATAATGATTGGTATGTACATTATAAAAATTGACCATTGATTTAAATTAGGAGTAGGCATTGATTATAACGTATCGTCAATGCACTGAACTGAAACCAGAGCAATTATTGGTTGTTAGTATATTCACAACAGGAAACTTCACCACATGTAAATGAAAAATGACTGAATGAATGAAAAATCATTTATTAGATTGTATTAAGTTTCATTGACACTAATACACAATATAATTAGTGGGTGTTCCACTACTTGTTTTTTTTTGTGCTAGAGGAGCATCGACTGTCAGAGAGAGAGAGAGAGAGAGTGTGTGTGTGTGTGTGTGTGTGTGTATAAAAAAAAAAAAAAAACTTAATTTCATGAAAATGAAGATGATCAGCTCAGATTTCGTGGGAAAAGCAGGAAAAAAAAAGAACCCAATAGCTAAATTAATAGTGTTTGTTTGAGGATACAAATTTAAGAACAGTTTAAGATTAAACACAAGCAAAATCTATTGATAACAATAAGTAGCGATTGACTGAACACAAAAATCAGAACATCCAACTCTTCATATTGTCTGAGTGTGTGGCCCTTAAAAGGACCTTTGATGTTTGTTGATGAGAAGTTGGTGTGTTTAGCCGCCGAAGCCGTACAGAGTGCGGCCCTGCCTCTTCAGAGCATACACCACATCCATGGCAGTCACGGTCTTTCTCTTGGCGTGCTCAGTGTAAGTGACGGCATCACGGATCACGTTCTCCAGGAAAACCTTCAACACACCGCGGGTCTCCTCGTAGATCAGACCAGAGATACGCTTCACTCCACCACGGCGGGCCAGACGGCGGATAGCGGGCTTGGTGATTCCCTGGATGTTATCACGGAGGACTTTACGGTGACGCTTAGCGCCTCCTTTTCCGAGTCCTTTTCCTCCTTTGCCTCTTCCACTCATTCTTACTACACGCTGATGAACACAGAGTAATGCAAAGCTCCTCCGCACTCGGCAATTTAGCTCGTATCTACGGACGTAAAAGGAAACAGAGGCGGCCTCTCCTCTTCGAGCACCGCGTACTGAACACCAGCACATTGGAAACGACATGTGTCCTTTAACATTGTTCACTATCGCTTTTCCTAAAAGCTTGAACTCACAGTAATTTAAAATTGTACATCATTGAAATCCACCTTTTAACGCTTCCAGTGATAGATAAACAATTTATTGATCCCAAAGGAAATTTAAGAAACAGTTGTTCCCTCAGATTAAACGTTTGTTGCTCTACCAACTGAGCTCTCCAGGATCTGAATGAGAGTTTGTTCTGGGTTTCCAGTGTCCAGAGAAGCTCTACTGTATGTAACGGTGATTGCACCATTATGGAGGATGTAACTCGTCTCTGCGTTGTGTATTTTTTTAATGAAAAGCCGACGCAGTGTACTTGGTTTAACACGCCATTTATTGCCCATATCCTGGGAAAACAGGAGCAAAAATGTCTCACAGGCAGGACTGTAATAAACTCAGTGATGAACATACACACATGGACAGCATGGAGCAAACTTGCAACAGTAGTGGGGTGTCCCCTGCCAAGTTCGCAGGGGCTCCATAGGTGCACCAATCCATGCTGTCCGTGGGGAACTAACAACTGCCACATACAGCCACAGCAATATCCCAATGGCAAGTGGAACAACAATAACGCCAACAGAAGTTATAACCCCGTTACATGTAGGTTGAGTCATCCCACCATACAGTTGTGGTAAGCTTTTTATTAAAGCGGAAGCGGCCTGCAGCTGAAGGAGTTGCCCGTGCTGCAGTTCCGCTGGCACCAATCCACAAAGTCCTGAATCAGTTCTCTGTAGTCTGCATCGTTCTTCTCAGTTATGAGGCCAACAAAGAAAAAAATCAGAGAGCTTCTGCAGATGACAGTCTGTTGAGTTGTAGCTGAAGTCCGCAGTGTAGAGGGTGAAAAGGAACAAAGCCAGGACCGTTCCCTGCGGAGCCCCCATGCTGCAGACCACCATGTCAGACACACAGTTTCATATCCTCAAGTACTATGGCGGTTGGTGAGGTAGTCCAGTTGCCATATTGTAAGATGCTGCTCCACCCCTGAGTGCTCCAACTTGTCCCTCAGCAGCACAGTCTGTGTGGTGTTGAAAGCCCTGGAGAAATCAAAGAACATGATTCTCACAGTGCTCCCAAGCTTGTCCAGGTGTGAGAGGGCTCTGTGCGGGAGGATGGTGACTGCGTCATCCACCCAAATGCTAGGCTGGTAGGCAAACTGGACTGGGTCCATCAAAGGGGTCACCAGATGGTGAAGGACCAGCCTCTCCAGAGTCTTCACGAGGTGGGATGTCAGTGACATCTGAAGCTGCTATGGTCCTTGGAGTATGTTGCCTTTGGCAACGATACTACACAGTATGTTTCCCATAGCTGTGACACTCTCCCCAGCTTCAGGCTCACGGTGAAGATGTACTCCCCTATCCGACATAACTGGTCTATGCAGGAATTGAGGAACCTGAAGCTGATGCCACCTGGACCTGCAGCCTTCCTCGCTTTTACTTTCCTAAGCTCAGCTCTCACCTGGTCTGGTCAGGCTTTTCCAGACTCCTCTCTCCAACTTCTTCCCATAGCAGGCTTTCCCCTCCCCGATCTTCCTCTTCAGCTTCTTCTGAAAAGCCTTCAACTCCTCCGTCTTCATTTTAGGGATGATCCACAGTGTACTGTTGGAGAAGCACTGCACAGTCCTGGTGGGTACTGTGTTTTCCATACAGAAGTTGATAGAGTCTGTTATGCAGTGTGTCAGACCGTTGATGTTCTCCCCTTGAGGTGGGCTGATGTACTGGCTAAAGGTGGGCAGATTGTGGGAAGGAGAGGCATGCCTGAAGTCCACAGAGATAAGTAAGAGGAAGAAAAAAATATCAGATAATGAATAAAAATAAGCAATAAAAGAAAGCAGCAACCAGAGCAAAACTTAATTTGAGATGCCAGAATGTTAATGAGAATCTGAATATGTTAGTGAGTTGGATTCTTTACTCTTTACTGTCATGAAGACTGGTGGTCTTCATGACGACTGATGCTGCCAACTGTCACCACGGGCTAGCTCTTATACACTATTTTTGGAAGTGTGTAAAAATGAAACAAGATTTTTCTCCATTTAGCAACGTCTTTCAGTTGTTAGGAGTCCTCTGAGGCACTGTCACACTCCCAAGTTATGGTGTTTGTACAAAGCACAATTAAGAACAGATCCATCTGACACGGCATTCAAGACTTGATAACAGACCCTGATGAATAACCTTCACACACCCAGACATTGTAAACCATTTTTGGACTGAGTGCATAAACATACCAATGTTCTGTGTAACCAGTTTCTACAATGCTTGACATGCCTAATAGTCATATCTCGATGCACTGTGCATCAGGGCTGCCATAGAAACTATTATTTTACATCACATATACAACTCTGGTGTGTGCTTGTTACATATTGCAGTTAAGTATGTTTGCACATTTTGCACAATCTAACTATGTGTAATATATATATATATATATATAGTCACTGTCACACTGTTAAACAGTAATGGCAGGGAGGATGCAGGACACAAGTCACTATTGTGGTGTGTATTTGCTTTCCCAGGTTTTCACATTTCTCATTTTGTGTATTATATATTATTATGTCTCAGCTGAAGCAAACCATGTTGCTTTCTGTATTTGGTGTTTGCCATTTCATTGATGAAGTATAAGTATCACAAACAGGCAACATAGGAAAAGCTCTTGAAAGAAGAGTGAGGTGGCTCTTAAAAGAGCCGTTGTGGTTTGTACAGGAGCAGACAGTTTAAGCTCTCTCTCCGCGGATACGACGGGCCAGCTGGATGTCTTTGGGCATGATGGTGACCCTCTTGGCGTGGATGGCGCACAGGTTGGTGTCCTCAAACAGACCGACCAGGTAAGCCTCGCTGGCCTCCTGCAGAGCCATGACAGCGGAGCTCTGGAAACGCAAGTCGGTCTTGAAATCCTGAGCGATCTCTCTGACCAGGCGCTGGAAGGGCAGCTTGCGGATCAGCAGCTCCGTAGACTTCTGGTAGCGACGGATCTCCCTCAGAGCCACGGTACCGGGCCTGTAACGGTGAGGCTTCTTCACACCACCGGTGGCCGGGGCGCTCTTACGGGCAGCCTTGGTGGCCAGCTGCTTCCTCGGGGCTTTGCCACCGGTAGATTTACGAGCAGTCTGCTTGGTTCTTGCCATTATTACCTCTTCGTCTCTCTGAACACGAGAAAATATAGTAAAGACAAGAGAGGAGGCGACGCTGCTCTTAAGCTGTTGGGTCGGCTGGGAGTTAGTGACGCTGCTGCAAACCTCCGGCTCCCGATTGGTTAAGGGCTCCTCTTGACGCTCAGCAACGCCTGGAGGAGCAACCCACCGCCCGAGTCCCTGCTGCTCATTGGAGAAAATCAGTTCAAAAAGTTCGCCAAAACACAGAGCGGCCGCCCTCTGATGGAAGCTCCTTTTCTGGTTGGTCTGGTAGGATCCGTCCCGCGCACTGCGCAGACATAAAGTGGAGGGTTTGCGGGCTTGGAGTTACAGTTTCTTTGAGCGTAAACTCGAGAAAGTATCTTCCAAAATGAGCGGACGTGGTAAAACCGGAGGAAAGGCCAGAGCCAAGGCAAAGACCCGCTCTTCTCGTGCCGGTCTGCAGTTTCCAGTCGGTCGTGTTCACAGGCTTCTGCGTAAAGGCAACTATGCAGAGCGTGTCGGTGCCGGCGCCCCCGTCTATTTGGCGGCTGTGCTCGAGTACCTGACCGCTGAGATCCTGGAGTTGGCTGGCAACGCCGCCCGTGACAACAAGAAGACCCGTATCATCCCCCGTCACCTGCAGCTGGCCGTCCGCAACGACGAGGAGCTCAACAAGCTCCTGGGCGGAGTGACCATCGCTCAGGGTGGTGTGCTGCCTAACATCCAGGCTGTGCTGCTGCCCAAGAAGACCGAGAAACCCCTTAAGGCCAAGTAAATCTCAAAATCTCTGAAAACAACCACAAAAAGGCTCTTTTAAGAGCCACACACTTGGTTTTGATAATGAGCAATGTATCTAACAGTTGTACAGAAATGGCGTGTGTGTATAATGTTGACACTAGAAGTAAACAAACCTAGATGCAAAGCTCTACGGTTGGTATCCTAAAACTATTATGCATTTTTTTTTCAGCTCTTAAAAACTTGAATATGTAAGCAAATAGTTGACAGTTGAAAGGGTTTTTAGTGAGAGGAACAGCTACCAAACTGAGACTGTATTTGTTCTGGGCAAAAGCAGATGGTGCCCCAACATAGGCACTATTGGAAGTGGTTCTTATACACAAATTGAAGGTGCATAAGAACTTGTTAAGATATTGTTTCTGAAGTCTCGAAAATACGCTAGTCAAGCTAGCAATCCAGTTTAACATAAACTCAAGCTCTAGATTATTCCTGAAAATTTGGCATTGCGGTTTATACCCCCGTAAATCTAACCTTTTTCAGCCAATCAGTCAAGGATACTTTAAGACATGTAAATAAAATGTGAATATAGAAATAGCTTATTAAAATTGTTGTAAACAAATTAATATGAATGTTGAATATTTGATTAATTAATACTTCCTGCACTGTACTTCAAAGAGAAATGCTACTAATATTAGGGGGTTATTATAGGTCAGGAAGTTGAGTTTTTATTTATCATTGCTTTATTGCTTGGTAGATAAAGCAATAAAGCAACGTTCTTCCAGGATGCAACATGGTGCTGCATAAAAGAGTGCACATAACGAGTATAAAAAAAAATTAAAAAGCAAAAACACACCCATTTAATATGAGAGACAGTGAAATACGAAATACAATCCCGGGATGGTATAATACAATACAATATGGACAATAGCGCGGAGTGAACGGTATGACAAGTGATTATAGATAATAAAGTGACATTAGATATATGAAAGTGACAGTATGGGAGCGAGTGACGTGTTTTTGATTGTGAGTGTTTATTTGTGTTTGTCTTGTGTGCGAAGTTGATTTATATTTTCTATTTTTATATTTTCCTGTTTGAGACCACCCCACTTCCACAGGAAGTTGAGAGGCATTTCAAAATTAAAACCCTATAAACCAACAACGTGGGGGCTAATCTTAACACAATACGTTTGCTGTAGGCATTTCACGATTTCCAAACTGCGCCATGTGTCTACAGTGAATACACTATTGGATGAATGAAGACAAAAAAACTGAATCACTGAGGACAGACAGGATGACTCTAATGATGTGAGACATATTGTCTTCTGATATATTCTACTATTTTACTTACTTTAACTGTCAGTATTTTTCAGTCTATAAGTGACACCTGGAACAGGAATGAGCTCAATAAAGTTGATTTGGGTGGCTCTTAAAAGAGCCTTTGGTCAGGATGTTTAGTCCTCAGAGTGATGGGGGCTCACTTCTTCTTGGGTGCTGCTGCCTTCTTGGCTTTGGGTTTGGCAACTTTCTTTGCGGCAGGTTTCTTGGCTGCGGGAGGCTTCTTGGCCACCTTCTTAGCCACCTTCTTGGGACTCTTGGTAGTCTTCTTGGTGCTCTTGGCTACTTTCTTGGGCGTCGCGGTTTTCTTGGCCTTCTTCGGGGACTTCTTTGTGGTTGTGGCCTTCTTGGCTGCTGCCGCAGCTTTGGGCTTCTTAGCCGCTGTGGATTTCTTGGCTGCGGGCTTCTTGGCAGCGGGAGCGGCTTTCTTGACTGGTTTCTTTGCTTTGGGCTCAGCCGCCTTCTTGTTCATCTTGAAGGAGCCGGAGGCCCCGGTCCCCTTGGTCTGGAGCAGAGTTCCCTTAGTCACCAGGCTCCTGATGGCGATCTTAACGCGGGCCTTGTTCTTCTCCACGTCGTAGCCTCCGGCAGCCAGAGTCTTCTTGAGGGCGGCCGCGGACACGCCGTTCCGCTCCTTGGAAGCGGCCACAGCTTTCACGATGAGGTCGCTGACGCTGGGGCCAGCCTTCCTCGGCTTGGAAGCCTTCTTCTTGGGCGCTTTGGCTGCCGGAGCAGCGGCGGCTGGAGCTGGAGCGACTTCTGCCATTTTACTTTAGTTTCCTCAGTGATGTGTTCACGACAACGAGCGTCTGACTGAACTGTTGAAGAATCCAGAGCAGGAGGCGGGCCTTAAACACACCATGAGAACCGTGGAGAGTGAAGTCAGGCCGTGGCTCCTCGGAGCGCTGTGAATGTCCTGTCACTTGTGTTTTCTCCTCATCCATAAAAGAGTCCAAACTAAACGTGGGAGAAGTGCTGAAGGCTGACAGTGACGGGAGCCGATAGCGGACTCTTGTCTCTTCGCACTGAGGTCATGTAGAGCTCGGATGCTGTCGGCATTTTGTTTGGGGAGCCTCCAAACCTCACACATTCACCGTCGTGGCCAGCGCTGCTCAGCGACTTTCCCCACTCATTTCTCTCCTAAAATGTTTTAAAACTTACCGGAGCTCCACCAGAAGTCGTTTTTCAGTTGCTCCCAGTTTTTGTTCAGAGACTCGACGTAAAAACATCCATCAGTTGGTGATCACGTCGTAATAAAGTGAAGTTGTTCTGGCAGCAGCAAACACACTGACGATGGCCGAAGCTTTATGGTGCCAGACTTCCTATCAGAGCTGCTCGACGTGTTTATGAACATTTCTTCTATTCAAAAGTCCTTTTAATACAAATGAAATGATCAAATATGACCTCAGCAGCAGTAATGATAGAAGTTATTATGAAAAGTGTTTAGACATCCAAACGGATTTAGCTCAGTTAAGGATGAAACTACACCTGTTGTACCAGCCAACACCACTGGATCAGCGTACAAAATTTAATGCACTTCAACTCGGATCGTGCTGTGGTAAATTTATCATTTATCTATTTATTTATTTATTTTTAAATGGAGTAAACATTTTAAAGAGACGCTGATATGAAAAGGTATCGTTAAGGCACTGAACCGTGTGAAGACCCTATTGAAACTAGAGGAATTATTATTAGTTATTGTGTTGTTAAGTGTTGGTGCATTCATGTGCAGCTGGTCAATGTGTGATACTCAGGAAACTTCACTACACGTGAAGTGGTGAAAAATCATATATTAGAATTTTAAATGAAATTTTCAAAGTTTCATTGACACTAATACACAATATAATTAGTGGGTGTTCTCAAGTGCCGCATAGTGACAGGAACCCCATTTTTCTTTATTTAGTATTTTTTATTATCCTAATGTACCGGCGGACCATCGTCTGTCAGTATAATATTTACATACAATATATCAGCTAAAACTGTCTCCTCTCCTGACAGACAAAATGAAAAGACGGTCGGCTTAAGCTCAGATTTGGTAAGAGGAGACACGAGAGAAGCTGAGGCAAAGAGGAAGACAGATGTTGTCCACTTTGTTCAGGACAGTTCAGGAGTGGTGGTGTGTTGTTAGTTTTCACTGTTATTACTGTGACTGCAGTGAGATGGTAGAACCCTGACCCTTCACTTGATGGACACTCAGACTTACAAAATAATAATTGCTCGGTAATTTGGTATGGGTACTGAACGTTTAATCGTGTAAACATTGCTAAGCATGATAAAATGTGATTATTTTAATCTGCTCATATTTCTTGTAGGAAACCAATATTGGGCCTATTAAAACTTGGCTACGGCCATGTACGTTTATGGGGATAACCCAGTGAGATCGTTTTGGGGCTGAGTTGGTAACGATGATAATCATGAACGTGTCCGTTGTTTGAATGACTCACGCAGTTTATTGGTAACAACAAACAACGATTGATTCAGTATAATCGACGCGTACAAAGAACATTCAACTCTTCACAAGATATAAGTGTGTGGCCCTTAAAAGGACCTTTGTTGTTAATAGATGAGAAATTGTTGGGTTTAGCCGCCGAAGCCGTACAGAGTGCGGCCCTGCCTCTTCAGAGCATACACCACATCCATGGCAGTCACGGTCTTTCTCTTGGCGTGCTCAGTGTAAGTGACGGCATCACGGATGACGTTCTCCAGGAAAACCTTCAGCACACCGCGGGTCTCCTCGTAGATCAGACCAGAGATACGCTTCACTCCACCACGGCGGGCCAGACGGCGGATAGCGGGCTTGGTGATTCCCTGGATGTTATCACGGAGGACTTTACGGTGACGCTTAGCGCCTCCTTTTCCGAGTCCTTTTCCTCCTTTGCCTCTTCCACTCATTCTTACTATACGCTGATGAACACAGAGTAATGCAAAGCTCCTCCACACTCGGCAATTTAGCTCGTATCTACGGACGTAAAAGGAAACATATGCAGGCCTAGTCTTCTTCTCTGATATTTTATTAAGGTTGACTATTACGCATTTGGCTCATTAGCACCACCCACTAAACAACAGCATGAGCCAGGGACACGTGTCCTCTAGACGAAATTGAAAATGAAACACCAGAGTGATCAGCACACCTTAGTGAGTCACACATTCCATATTATTTGGTTCAAACAGGTTTAAATTTACACGTGTGAGTGTTGTGTTTTCATCACAAAATAACACTTTTTATTCAATACTGAAACCAAGCGTCATATATGACCATGATACAGTCGTCTATAGTGCACAATATGATAGACTGTGTAAGTAGTTGAAAAATAAGTGGTTATTTTACTTTTCGACTGAAAAAACAGCGACACCCCGAGGCCACTCTTAAAAATGCTTTGAGCAACACTGGAAAGAGAGCGGATTGTTTTCTAACATCAGATTATGAGCTATGTTGTGTTCCAGATATATTTGTGTCTTATCATGCGGATACCCAACACTGACCCCATTTCCCCTCTAAGCAAACCACTCAGTGTTACACTGAATTATTGTGGTGCTTTAAGTGAGTATGTGACACAGTGAGAAGTGTGTCGACGCAGTACTGGAGGTGAACTTCTTTGCTAGCCAGAAACTACAGTAGCAGCAGCACCGCAAGTGGCGACAACGCCAGTCAGCCTTGTAGGACATTTGTCGCCGCGGTTACATTTTTCGTTCTGAACAACAACGTTCGGGATACAATTTAAATCGGAACAGTAACATTACATATGCGTTACACATTTTTGAAGAAGAGAGACAGACTTAAGTTCAACGACTTCCTAAGGTGAACGAGGCTAGCATCTGACGTTAACCTAGCCGACGAGCCTTGCCAGAGATCTCTCTTTTCAGTCTAGCAATTTAGGCTTTTTTTTTTTTACTGGGGTTACACTCAAGAAACTTTCACAGATTGTCACACTAAATACAAAATATGGCGCGCGAAGCTGGCTAGGCTGACCCGGTCTGCGGCAGTCTTTTACAGACTTCAAAGCGAGGTAAGAGGAGCTAACTGTTATGCTAACTTAGCTAGCTACAGTACGGTAGCCTGACCGTGGCCAGTAAAGTAGTGTATGTGGCTGACCGAAGCGGTGATCTGTTTCAAAACAAAATGACTGCCATGACTTATGACGTTTGTCTTTTGCCTCGCGTCATTTGATGCGACCAGTCATTGTCGATTTGTCCGACTCTGAAGCATCCGGCTTGTCAATGTTAGAATACGAGAATACACACCTTCGCTTTCTCGGTCAGCTACCGCTAGCTGGCTAGCTAACCTAGCGTGCCGCTACCGGCTTTCGGGAGACTTATTGTTTTGAAATGTGTGTTATCTATTTTTTCTCCTTTAGTAACGTTGGCTGAAATTAGACGGCTTCAAAACAATAGCAGTAGCAGGAGAGAAACTGGACTCCCCTGACTCTGCATCCAGGTCAAAGATGGAGTTAGCAGCGGTGAGTACACCTGCTGGCTGCGGCTGTGGTCATCACGCAGCCCGTACTGAATCTGTCTGTTAGTGAATTAGCTGATACTTTATTAGCAGTTAGTTTCATATACAGATAAAACTATTACAATATTTTGAGGTTATAAAGCTATGTTAAACCGACCATTTAAAATGCTGTGTGTATGTTACAATTTTTCCTTTAACTGTTTGATTGTCCAGTCTGCTTGTAGGCAGTACCCACAGTGTGTGTAATTTTATATAATGTAACTACATTCGTGGACATATAGTACACTGTCTGGGAAATCAATCCAAATATTTGCCAATATTTAAAGTAGAACCTGATGGGAGTCTAACTTTGTATATTACTGTGAGTTAGATACTGACCAATCAGGAAAACTCTACACATTGTCAAAAGCATATCAAAGTACGATATTGACATGAAGTAGTCTGTCTTATCAGTTTGCAACAGTGGCCTAATGTTCTCACAGATGATTAATGAAAAGCTGGTGGCAAAAAATGGTGGGAACAGTAAACAAAAGTAAAACTCCCTGAGGGTGGGAACATTTCTGTTGTCTCACAGTATTACCCACCCCTAATTAATCTCCAAGTACAATATCAGTTTATTTCAGCTAGTTGATGATGACATTTGAGACTTATCTATTCAGAGCAACACCATATGGCATAAATCCATATTTATTTTAATATATTTCTGTAACATTAGAGACCAATTCTCCTCCCCATGTAAATGAGAAAGCTGTGAGCTTTATTTTGAAATTCAAAAGATGGCTTCCTCTGATTTTGTTGAAGTGTCTGAAATCAAATGTTATCATAAAAATACACCCAAAAACTGACAGAATCAACTTTGGTTCTGACTGATCTTTACAAAAGGCGAGACAGATCTCATGTGGAGGGGCTTATGGAAACACTGATGTTTCCCCAGCCACACAGACAATGAAATTTAGGGTCTACAATCACTGTAATAATCTGATCTTGATTTTCATCAGACAAAATTGTTTTATATTGTCATTCTGGGGAAACTGTGTTTTCTTGCCACTTCACAGGGATACATGATTGCAGTCAGATCTGTAGATGGCTATTTAGTACACACATATACAGCCTCTTCATGACTCATGCTGTTTGACAAAGATGCAATTTAGCAGTGAGCTTTGCAGAGGGGGGAGAGAGCGAAAATACAGATGTGTTAGCGTCTCTCAAAGATAAAGATAGAAGCCCATAGAAAAATGTAGGCTGGATTAAGCTTCTGCTTTGGCTGTGAAACTGGGGGGAGGGAGGACATGAAGCAGGAGACAGCCATTGTGAGTTGGCCAGAGAGACACAGAGAGAGAGAGAGAGAGAGAGCAAGAAAGAGGGTTTGGGGGCTTTACTTTATAATATGCTGTTTGCAATAGCAGCATCACAGAGATAGCGAGGTGCACGAGGGTAAAATGCAGGAAAAACAGGATTCTCAGAGTCGAGTTCCAGGCAGCCTGTGGAAGGTAGGAGTGTGTTTTTGTGCCTAATGTGTGCATTAAAGTGACACGTGCGCTTAGAAGCTGTGTGTGTAGGAGACAGGCAGGCTTTTGTGGGGTACAGAAATTTTGGGGGTTTTTTTTGTTTGTTTGTTTTTTGCTGTGGTTATTATTTTTACCTTTATGATTTTCTTTTCCCTCAATTTTTTTCCCTGTGGAACTGTTTACTTTCAAATGCAGCCAATTTTAGCGTCTGTCTGTCTCTATGTGTGTCTCAAGCCCCCCCTGCCTGCTTGTCCATGAGGCATGTAAGCACAGATAATGTTTAGTCTCAGTTTAATTCTATCCAGCAGCCTGTGTGTGTGTGTGTGTGTGTGTGTGTGTGTGTGTGTATGGACTGTCTCTGCATATCTCCATCATCTCCTCTGTGTGGGAACCCGGCCTCTGCTCTGTGCTACAGGCTTTTGATAGAATGTCATATGAACATATTTTCAAATGAAAGTCTATTTCATGTGTTTGAGATAATGTTAATTATTTTGGGGCACATTTCTGTTGTGTTGGGATTTATTTATGTATTTTTGAAAACATTTCCCTGCTCATGATCTGTGGCATTCAACAAGAGGTGATTGTTGTATGATGTGAAAGAATTTTCACATTATGCTTCTTACGCTGCGGCTAATCCTTTGTGTTTCTTGTTGATTTTCTCCCTATCCTCCGACACTTTCCTCTGATTTCATCCAACCTTTCCCCTTTTCCTTTTCTCCTGGTCCACACTCTACACTCTCTGTCCGCCATTTCTTTTTCCCATCACTCGTGCCCCCTCTTTACATTCCTCCATTTTCATCCCTCTGTCTCTGTCTCTCTCTCCTCTATTGTTCCCCTGTCTGTCTCACATCGTCCTCAGGCTCACCCGGCTCTCAAAGCCTTTATGTGTGGCTCTCTCAGTGGCACCTGCTCTACGCTGCTCTTCCAGCCTTTGGATCTGGTCAAGACACGGCTGCAGACCATACAAAAGAATGCCAAGCCAGGGTGTGTGCGCACACATGACACACAGACACATCCCATGTATGAACACGCAAACACACACATACAACAAATTAGCCTGCACGCCGTCACACACATGTACATCAGCATGCCCCTCGTGTTATCTTTTTCCCTTTGACTTTTACTTATGCACACAACATGCTCTCCAGGCACACAGTGACACATACACACACACACAGACACACAGCATGGTAGGACAAAATGTGCAGGCACTGCCAGCCTGAGTCTCCTGTTATGACCCATATAGGGCAATTAGTCACACCAGCACCATCTAATCACACTGTCAGGCTGCTAGGTTGCAATTACTTCCACTGAAAACAGGAACAGGAAATGTTAATGGCTAAAGGGGGATTTTTATTTTAAACAGCATTCCACAAATGGAGGCCTTGGTTTTCTGCCTATGGTTTTATTTCTCACACTATGATCTTCAGTCTGCGCGAGTGTCCATATATTTTTACATGTCTGCACTTTTGAACGGGTCTGTATCCATTTCTAAATTTCATCCTGCAGTGCTCCAAAGGTGGGGATGGTTACCGTATTCATCAATGTCATTAGGACAGAGAAGTTCTTCAGTCTGTGGAAGGGAGTTTCACCGGTGAGTAAACCTGATGTTCTTTATTATTTTCAACGTTTGCAGCAATTCCTGCAGTTATAAATCCAGTTGTTGCGTGTGTGTTTGCAGTCAGTAGTCGGTGAGGGTATTTGTTCTGCGGCAATCTACACACACTCTTTCTGAAGGGTTCCTGAGTGTTTCACAAAGTGTTGAGCCTCGTCCCATTTTTCCTGGTGAATGACTGAGCCTTTCCAGGATGCCCCTTTCTTATCGGATCTTGAGACCAACTGAAAAAACAAACAGTCTTGTTAATCTGTGCTCTGTTTACAGATTTGTATGCACAGATTTTTGGTGTATTTGTAAGTGTGTCACGTCCACTGGCTGCTTTCCCTCCTCCTGTCTCACTGCTCTGAAGATGACCTGGTTTGGTTAATGGCTGTGTATTTCGTCCACCTTCAGCAGCTTCACGTCAAGCTACAAGCAACGTATGAGACATGTTAACACTTGTGTTTCTCTCTGCCAGTCATTTGTGCGCTGCATCCCTGGTGTGGGCATCTACTTCAGCACCTTCTACTCCCTGAAGCAGCACTACTTTATGGATCGGGCACCCAACGCTGGCGAGGCTGTTCTGCTTGGAGCAGGTGCCAGAGCTGTGGCTGGTGTCTGCATGCTGCCCTTCACAGTCATTAAGACCCGCTTTGAGGTGAGAAAATGTTTCTTTTTATTGTGAGTGTCTTCAGCTGACCTGAGATGTGCCATGTGTTTAGTGAATTTGAATACTTTTCTGATCAACTCCCTATTGTGAAGTATTCAGTAATGTTGGTGACTTCTTAACAGGACACTTGGCAGTTCAAGATACTTGTTTAATGTATGATTGAGTTTTGTCAATAGCAGTTTTTCGCAACGATTAATGATTTGTCTAAGTCATCCATTTTTGAACCTGTTTCCTTATTCCTATTTTCTTAAAAGAAAAACAGGTCTCATGCACATGACACTCATTTGAAATTGTCACAAAAAATATAAATGTACTATAAATGTCATGTATTTTGTAGTTATATTATTTTGTGGTGTTGTCTCACCAAAATTATCCTCTATTTTCAGCTGAGTATATATCAAAGAGAACTAGCAAATTGTTGCATTCATGTTACATCCCATTTTCATTGGAATGAGCATTGTATTTTAGCTGAACTCTCTTGTATGTTCACAGCATACACACACGTTCACCAAAGAGTGACAGTGTGCTCTCATGACATGACAACCTTAGGCTTATTCATTAACCCAGAGTTCTCAGCTCAAGTACGACCGTTCACAGATCTGTAAATGAGTGTCCACAGCCTACAACAGGTAGGCCACAGTGACAGTCTGTGACAATCTTATTCAAAATTTAAATCCAGCTGAGTGTTTCCAGGTGAGCAGGCAGCTACTTCCAGTGTCATAAAGCCACCGTGTAATTAATCATGTTTTCATATTAATTTTACATGTTTGTATGTTGTCTCAGAGTGGCTGTTACAACTATGTGAGTGTGGTGGGGGCTCTGAGGAGTATGTATGAGACAGAGGGAATCAGGGCTCTGTTTTCTGGCCTGACCGCCACGTTGATGCGAGACGCTCCCTTCTCCGGCATCTACGTCATGTTCTACAGCCAGGCCAAGAAGACACTGCCTCAAGGTAAGGATCGCAAAATGGACATAATTAAAATGTGAAGCACCATTTTATATAGATCTGATAAACAGAGCGGTGCATAAGTGTTGTCCAGGTACTATAGAAAATCAGTCAGGTGAATAGTGAATGTTTATGTGCATTGGACTGTTTGGCCTCCACTGGGGGCTTTTGAGTGCTTGTACTTTATGTCTTAAACCTGAAAGATTGTATGCACCCAAGCGGGCAGCAACATAAAGTGCATTTCACTCCACTTGGTTTTTATGCAAATTTTCAATTCATTGATTAAAAAAACAAAACTGCAACCACTGGAAATTTAATGTTCCCAACTCCTATTGTTCAGATAAGAGTAGTGGATGGAAATGCGCATTAATTAGCATTTTCTTTTGCTGATTATTTCTGAAAATTCTGTAACATTTGGGTTTGGAGTATGAGATTGTATGCCCTTCCCACACCTGCTTTTTCCTGTGCTTCTTTTTGCAGTGCACAGGCTGATGATATCAGCATATGTTGCCCAAAAATAATAAAAAACTGCAGTACAGAAATAGCAAAGATAAGATGTCCCTCTCAGTCTTGGTCACTTTTTTTTAATGTTGTTATGCGTTTATAAATACTTTTTATTATCATTATTATAATTTTTTTCATGTATTGTTGTTAGGCTTTTAGTTTTTCTTTTTTAGGTCTTGACTGAAAATTAGCCTGTGATTAGTGGTGCACCTCACAATACACTTTAGTGTGTAACAGTGATTTCTGTTTTCTCAGAAGTGGCTTCGTCGCCTTACGCTCCGCTGGTGAACTTCAGCTGTGGGGTGGTAGCAGGCATCATGGCGTCGCTGGTCACACAGCCTGCCGATGTGGTGAAGACCCACATTCAAATCAGCCCCTCCCATTGGAGCACGGCAGATGCTATTCGCTACATCTACATGGTGTGTGCTCGTTTAATTCCAGCGGTCGGTTTTTGTCTTTTGCACGTTTGTGTTATTCACAGGGAAGAAGCAGTGCCAGCAATGCTCGTTGTAACAGTTTCATATCATACTAAATTTTCTCCCTCAGGAACATGGAATAGGTGGATTTTTTCGCGGGGCTGTACCAAGGTCCCTGAGACGCACTCTGATGGCTGCTATGGCTTGGACTGTCTACGAGCAGCTGATGGCTCGAATGGGCCTCAAATCCTGAAGCGCAACAGTGCTGAGCCACAACAAAACAGGATGACACACGAGGGCATGATGATAATCAGCGTTTTGTCACAGAAAGCCCCATGACAGAAAGAAAAGAGAGCCGAGGAGCTCATAGAGGCGGTGAATGAGTACAGCCAAGATTTTGAAAAGAGGAACCAGGTGGATAAATGTCTGAAAAAGTGCGAGTGCTGCTCTGTGTGAGAGTGTGTGTGTGTTTGTTGATATTTGTGTGTACCTGTCTGTGTCTGTAGGTGTGTGATTTTGAGATTATGATGCTACACCTGAAACACCTGGACTGAAGTGACCCTCCCTGCTGTGAAGTGAAATTATTCCTCGTCTCACTGCTTATTTTTGGGCACCCTGAGGTATGGCTGCCACAAAAAGAAAAAGAAAAAAAGATGCCCTTAACGGAGGGTCTGTTACCGTATTAGGCAGCATAGTTTTCTTTTTTGGTTTTGTTTTGTTTTATTTTTTTAATGCTGTCAAGACAAACACAAGACAAACGGGACCCTCAGCTGGCTTGCGTACGTACATCAGCTGAGGTAGCCAAAAACAAAGCACTGCAGAGAGAGAGAGAGAGGAGCTCGGCCTTCTGCCATATTTATTAAATTTGCGTAAGACTGGGCAATGTTTCTTCCTTGCCAGTTAACAGGCAGATTTAGATATTTAACTTGTTACAGACAATCACAAACACTTCCGGAAGCTGGATTATGGGAAAAAAAATCACAACAAAGCCTTAGTTGCCACACTGCACAAATTTATTCTAATTTAAAGTTTACATACACACAGCTATGGTGCCACCTCTGACTAAGCATAGTGCAAGCAGATAGTAATAATAGCGACATCTGGGCTTTGAACATTACTGAAAATTATTCAGACCTGTGATGTCATCTCAGTCAGATTATGTGGATTTATTTTGGGACTGAATGCATTTTTTAAGACTAAACAACACACATTAAGTAAATGTTTAAATGACACGGTAGTTAACAGTTTTATTTTTCTAATGTTTTAGATTTTGTTGGCGTTAGTTACTTCTTGTGTTTCAAATGACTAGACCGTGAGCATATTTTCACAACGCCAAGCCCGCAAGTGAAGCATTGCTTACTCATTGTGCCACTATGTGACATTTTCCACGTTCTTCTTGGCCTTATCAGTTTTTGATTAAACACAGAATAATTGGTTGTAACAAATAGAGACCATATTTATTTGGTCCATAAGTTATTTGTAAAGTGTGCCCTTTGCTATAAATAGTATTTATTATTGTCGATATTAAAAAAAAAGAGCTGATATATTGAAGATATTGATTACATATACGTGTCTAAGGAAATAAAGCTAAATGAAACATCACTTTAGTGGGTACTTAACTGTCCGAACGGGATGAGTCATTCTGCATCCAAGGTGTAAACACTCCAAAGGTTTTTAGAAGTCTTGGTTACAAGACGATAAGCTCGCTGCAGTGAAGTGTGTAATATAACAGGAAGGTTATGTAGCAAAAGGAAAAAATAGTTGAGTTGATTTCTATAGGCCTCAGTGTTTGCTGTGTAACACAAACTGTATCTGACTGTGCCGTTTTCCCTCATCCATCATCATCATCACCACCACTCTTGCAGTCTCCGTTGATCCTATGTTGACTATATTGCATATGGTGACTGTTATTGTAGATATTTGGTCTGTGCATGCGTTTGCTCAGACAGACGCTGTGCCTGCCTGGTTTTTAACATCAATAAATTTTATTTTGTAATTTGGTCTTTTTTATATTGGAAATTAAGAAGGCATCTACCTTAATTTATTGCAGATTTATGGATAAAGCCAATAATTATGAAAATATCTCAAATATAATATATGGATTGAGACATATCAACATTTATTGAGGTCTAGAAGGTCTCTTCTGTGCTGTAGGAATTTTGTATGCACATAAAGTCAGATTTTAATGATCATTTTCACAAGTTTGTAAAACTTAATGTCATTAAAATAACATGCTGTAAAATCAGACTATTTGTCTGTTGTTAAACATTGGTGGTTTGCTGCACTTCTAAACTGACTCGACACAGACACGAGCAAGATAACTTGGGGATAAAATCTAAACACATGACTTTAACAGTACAAATTACAGTTCTAGTTGACAGTATTTGTAGAAAACAATAACATTTTGATTGAGCATCCATTGAGTCAAAGTCTAACATTTTACCTTTGCAGCAAGAGTGAGATGTTGAAATCTTTAACAACATGAATGAGATTTAGTAACAGATGAAGTTAAGTTTGTCCTGGCAGTCCCACGCCTCCCACACTCCCTCTTTGGTCAAAGCTCCACAGCGTTTCTGCATTGGACACTGGTGGTCCTGATCTCCTCCTTGGGGCCAGGCCCAATACTCCAAAGGGTTGCCATCCACCCACAGCCAGCGGTCCTCCAGGTATCGCAAGCCAATCCACACCCGCTTAGTGATGTGGTCGTGCCGGATCTTGTTCAGGGCCAGAAGGTGCTCA
Organism: Scatophagus argus; assembly: GCF_020382885.2. Taxonomy (NCBI): domain Eukaryota; kingdom Metazoa; phylum Chordata; class Actinopteri; family Scatophagidae; genus Scatophagus; species Scatophagus argus. The sequence goes on along the minus strand of NC_058494.1, from coordinate 12,264,002 downwards.
GTCTCAGAGGCCAGGCTTGTGAGTGTAGTGTGTGTCTGTCTGCAGTGCATTACTGCCTCCTCCCAGGTCATCTTGTGCTCCACCACGATCAGGTTGAAGCAGAAAAACGGCATCTGGAAATCTGATGGGACATTGTGCCAACCCTGCCATCCACAGCCATTCCAACAAACACTAGTGAAAGGCTGGTGCACAGAATCGTCTGGTTCATTTATATCCCACTGTGTGTACGTGGGATAACCGCCCCCTGACCACTTCCATTGCGTTCCATCTCTGTAGAGACCGACCCAGAATTCACCTTTAACCTTCTCTTTTGTTGCATCTTTCAGTCTTGCTTCTTCTGTCTGTGTGGAGATGGGGGAAAGATCAGTGTAATTATCTCTGCAATACCTTTGAGCAGAAAGCCAATCCTGATCAAATGGCACGTAAACATGCTTTCCAAACTCTGCCGACACACATACAACAAAGAGCATTTTCAGAACCACAATCTCCATGGTGGTGTTGTTTACAGATAATTGTCAGGATGAGTCCAAAGTTTGTTGTGTTCGAGGTAAAAGCTGCATTTCAGTGTAGTTCCTCCCACCTTTACTGAACACTAATGAAGACTACTACTCTGTTTTGCCTTGGAAATGTATTTCCATTTGACCTCATGAAAAGTTTTGTAAAGGATGTTCTGTTTAAACTCAAGGCTGTCAATTATTTACCATGGTGCACAAAAAACACAAAGCAATAGTAACAGTAGTAGTTTTGCAAATCACAACAACTGAGAAACTACAAAATTGAGGTTTTAAATTGGGGACAACAAGGTTGAGGCCCTTTCATGCGAGATCCTCCTTCACCAGCTTTCAGACATGTACCCCTTTTTTTGCAGCTGTGGTCTTATTTAAGCATACTAAGAAGGCTGACTTGAAGGTTAATAACAACACTGAACAATATACAAGTATGTGTAACTCAAATATCTCAGTGTACATAGTGGGATTATTTGAGGTTTGCTTTTGAACTTGAATGTGTGTGTGTGTACATGTGTGTGTGCCACTTTTCTTTTGCACTTTTGCTGTATGAATGTGCATGTGTGAGTGACTGTGAGGCATTTGCATTTGCTCTGTGCCATGCAAATGCAGCGCATTAGTAACTCGGTTCAGTGTATCTTTGGGTCAGGTGATTTTCAAAGATGGGCATTAAAAAAACAAACAAACAAAATACGTGGTTAAAAAAGCGGTCATTTGATTTTGTTTTAAAATACAAAAATGAAAATTGAACTCTCATTAATCATAAACCTTTCCAGCAGTTGATATTAAAGTCATCAGCACCTAGCAGAAGCAAGTGCTCCAACTACACCTTATGTCCTCACAAATCCTCAAAACAGAGTGAATTCTCAAAATCTGGACTGCAGGACAAACTTTGGACTGAATGCCATAAAACTGATTTATGGACCAGGCACAGCTGTCAGCCTCCCCTGTAATCAGAAACCACCAGCTTGATGTTAAAAACATAGTTTTGTTACCTAACCCTTGACACAATAATAGGTTGAGGCCATAAAATGAACCACGACGTTGGTTTTACTAAGTTCATAAAGCACCAGCTGAACTCAAACAAGCTTCTATACATTAAACAATAAATGTGCAATGTGATACAATAAATGAAAGCAAGCCCTGTTTGAACTTATCATTTCCTGTCCATCCAATAACTAATTAGTTTCACGCTGAAGCTGTTGAATAGTTTATAATCTAGTATTAAATAATCCACCAATAACTAAAAACAGCACCGTTAAACATAATGTATATTAATGACATATTTCTCACAGTTTCCTCTTTTTTTCTGCAGAGGAGTGGAGTGCCCACACCGCCACTGAAGGCTGGTCTGCACCTTCCAATAATTTTGTCTATATAGTGTACATTGTAAAGTTATCTGAATAAATTTCACACAATCAAATTTACTAATTAACGCTATTAGAGGTTTTGATTATGATATTTATTCAGTACATATCGTATCAATGGCTTTTTTATTGCTGCCTTAAAATGTTTCACCCCAGATGGGACTCGAACCCACAATCCCTGGCTTAGGAGGCCAGTGCCTTATCCATTAGGCCACTGGGGCTATTATAGCTCAATTCATCGACGATATATGTTTTATAAAACTGTACAATGATTATATAACTTTGAACACTGAATAATATTTATGAACGTATTTTATGGAGGTTTCTTTCATGACATTTTTAAAAATCCTACGTGGTGTGCCGCAGCCAAAAACTCTCTGTAGCGTTGCTAGGCAACAACAAACACATCACTGAGTCAAGTTATTCACAGAAGAGCCAAGCTATTTCCTGTTAATGCCCAAATTCTGTTGGACTACAAAATAAATGTCGCCCTAGAGTAATATTTCAAAGCAGCTGCAATGTCAAAGATTTTCCATCAAATGCCACTCCCAGTCTGAGGTTTGGCCCCTTCGTCAGAATATTGGTTGCATTAAAACTTCACCACGAAAAGGTATTTAACTTCTCCATTACATTGTCAGGACCTGTGCTTGTGCTTTAATTTGAAAATAAGAAAGCGGAAAAATTCACCTATAGTGGAAAACTATTAGCTAGCTAGGTTAACGGTGCAGTCGACATTCAAAATTCTTCATGAGATAGTTAAATAAAACGTATTAGACTGTAATTTTATCAGGTTCATTGTAAGAGAATTTAGTTTACATTGGCATCGTCATCTTGCAGCTTTAAATGAACAATGAAACAAGGTAGCGTTAGCCATCTCTAACATAACGCTACGTAGCGAGGGTAACAGCTAACAGTTTGTGTTTTCGTAGACATGAACACCCAATGTTACCTTGGTTAGTGACAAACAAGTTTTATTTAGAAACCTCATCGAGAGAAACCCGTCGACATGGTGAGTTAACGCTTTTGTATACCTTATACCAGCACCATTATAACGTTACAGCAGTCATCACAAGTTACCGCTAACTACTTTCTGAAAGTGGCCTGCATGTTGGCCCTAACCCACTCAAAGCTTTGCGATGACTTGAGGGAATGTTGTACCTTCTCAGATCCTCTCTCGCATGAAGCCAGCAGTGGGAGGAGAGGCACAGGCGAGCATCAGTGAGAAAAAGAAGAAAAACAAAACAAAGGTTCCCCGCTTGGAGGAATACTTGCAGCAGAGAGACTACCTTGGAGCCTTGACACTCTTAGAGGTAGACACACATAAGTTAAGGCTATATAATAAGCATAATAATCACTTGCTGTGCGTTTGAGGGGGTTATAAAGGGCCACGTTTCTCTAGAAAGGATTTTTAGACAACCCAATGCTGACACCATTCAGGATGGATTCGCGTTAATTGATCCTTGCCTGCGCTTTCTGTGTTGTACTGAAGCGGACTTTGAGCAGTTTGCAGAAATAGAAAAAATAATGTGTCTCATCTTAAGTATTATTGATTACTGGTATCACTTTAATAACTAACTTGTAACTAATCTAAAAATAAAATGTAATATTTTTCACTTCGAGCCACAGAGCTGCCCCTGAACACGGTGTTGTATTAAAATCAGCCATAGTGACATATCAGGTTGAGTGCAGATGTATTTTTATGGGTGCACATGTGGACCCAGAAGTAATTAAGAAAGTAGTAGAGAAATGCGAAAGTAGATCTGAAGTAATTTAAAAACAATGTCACCATTACATAGTTTGCCCACCAGAGAGCACTGAGACGTTGATTTTATTTTTTTTTTAGTTGTAAAAAAACAAAACAAAAAAAAACATTAAGGGTCCATTAAAACATTGTTTTTTAAGAGAATTACTATTATTATTTTTTCGAATTCGTTGTTACTATATTAAACTCTCAAGCATTCAATATTAGCCAGTATATATATCTATTCTATATCTCTGAATTGTTACTGCTCAGAATTAACTGTGACATGTACTCCTGTGTAGGGAGATGAGTTTCCTCTCTTGAGACCAATAACCTAAGTGGTCCGTCTCTGTCTGCATGTGATTGACTTGGCCATAATCGTTCCAAATTTTATTTAAAAAAAACTTACAAAAATGAATTTGAATAGCTTGACTGGATTGACTTTGATGGAACTGCTGAGTTAACTTGAATAAATGCTTGCTGCCATTTGAGGGTCTATCTGGTTTATTTTTATTATTATTATAATTATTTTTTTAAACATGCAATGCCATTGGCATCAGTCATTTCAGACAATGAATTGCTCCCACATCTGTGCAACAGATAATACTGTATTTCTGAATGCTGCTGCTTTGCTGTTGATGTGTCCCTGTGTCATATCTAGTTTAAGAGAAGTATTGGAGAGAAAGAAGAGCATGCGGACCTCTGGATTGGCTACTGCGCCTTTCACTTGGGTGATTACAAGAGAGCTATGGAGGTATTTTTGCAGTACATGGGTGTGTCTGATTAAATGTGTGTACCTGAATACGAAGAACACATAAAGTACCATAAAATCAGTACCGGTTGAATAAATGGATAAGGATGTGACTGACAATTTATTTTTTTAGTTTCTGATCATACTTGTAATATTTCCTTATCATTTGTTCTTACATTCTTACAGGAGTACAAGTCTCTGACCACAAAGCCTGACTGTCCTGCTCAGGTTTGGGTCTATCTGGCCTGTGCCATGTTTTTTCTGGGGCTCTATAAAGAGGCTGAAGAGGCCGCATCTAAAGGTAGATTTTCTAGCTGGCTACCTTTGTAAATTCCTCCTTTGTACTGCTTGCTAAGCACTTGACCTGCATTTTGTGCGGTTTTCTTTGAGAAACAATCCTCTTGGTCACTGGTACACTGTGATACTGTTCAGTATTTGATTGTGTATGACTCATTAATATATTATCAAAATGTGATCAAAATATGGTCTGCACATCCGATATGCCAGCCAGTTTACATATATTGTTTGTGCTTGATTGTTAGTGTTGTCCACATACTTTTGTTCATATAGTTTATTTTTGGATAACCTTCAGTTAAAACTAATTGTGCTTTATTCAAGGAGTCTAATAATTACTTGCATGTTTTTATTGTGAAGCAGAATTTTTGCTGCTTGATGTACACAAAGGAAGCTAAATGGGGTAGCTGTACCCTTTTGGTATCCATTAATTAATTCCCCAGTTATTGTTATTGTTATGACATTTTTTTGCCATATCACATACAGTTCTGTTCAGTCATTTATGTGATTACTGAGAGCAGGTTGTGTTGTTAATAAAGTCTGCCTCTTATCCTCTTACGGTTTGTCTCTTAATAAATTTGGTATCTTTTCCTGTCTGTAGCGCCAATGTCCCCCCTGCAAAACCGACTACTCTTCCATTTGGCTCACAAGGTTGGTAAATTCTTCTTCATCTTATTATTACTTTTATCATTATTATTATTATTATTATTATGTGGAGGACATTGTTGTGAAATGTTGAGTGTGTATTTGTGTATTTAACCTCAGCTTTCATCTCGTCAGCGATTAACTGCTGTCCTGTTATCCTTTTTCGCTGTCTTGTCTTGATGTATGAGTATTTTCACATCTTTTGACCTATTTGTTCCTGTGTGTGATTCTTGTCTTTTTTCTTTATCTTAGCTCTGTGTGTCACTGTGATCACATTTATGAATGACGTGTCCCCTCTTTGTCTCTTGTCTTCACTTTCATATGTCTCAGTTCAACGATGAGAAGAAGCTGATGGGTTTCCACCAGAACCTGGAGGATGTGACGGAGGACCAGCTAAGCCTGGCATCCATCCACTACATGCGCTCCCACTACCAGGAGGCTATAGACATCTACAAACGCCTTCTACTACAAAACAGGTCTGTGCCTTTTACTCTGAATGAGTCTCACAGTCCTGCTGCACCTGTGTGCAGACATAATGTATCTGCTGATATATTGTAGCTGTAGTATATTAGTGATTCCAAAAAAGTTGGGATGTTGCATAAATGTAAGTAAAAACGTAATGCATTAATTTGCAAACAAACTGTTTGCCAGCAGTGGTTTTATGAAGTGTCTCAGAGCACATGTAGTGATATCCTTCACACACTCGGGTGTTTCCCAAAACGCCCCACCATTGTTTGAGATGCTTCTTTCATACCAATCATGATACCTGTTACCAGTGAACCTGCTTACCCGTGGAGCTTCCAAACTGGTGTTTTCTGAGACATACACAACTTTCCCAGTCTTTGTTTTGCCCCTGTTTCATGTGTCGCTGGTGTCAAATTCAAAATAAACATGTTTTTACAAAAAATCAATGAATTGGAGGTAAAACATTAAATACATTGTCTTTGTATTGTTGTCAGCTAAGTGTTTGCCCAAAAGGGATGAGCTAATTATCACATTCTAGTTTACTTATGTTTTACACAGCGTCCAAAGTTTGGGATCAGGGTTGTAGAAAATGAAAGACTTTGATTCCATTAGATACTATTTGGCACATCTCTTGAAGATATATTTGTGTCTTTGTGACATTTGTGAGCTGAGGAGCAGCTGAGATTTTTTTTTTTCTACTGGGATCGCAGCAGCTTTAGTTGCAGGCCTCTGCAGCAGCTCTGAGCAGACTTGAATACAAATTAGCCTCACTGCTGCTTGCACTTCCTCTGAATGCTGACGGAAAAAAGCAAAAAATATTTAAAGTATTATGCAAAAAATTTTGCCTATTTTTGTCAGAAGAATGTGAAAGTAAAAATGTAAGTTGCTATAGATTCTAAAAACTGTGCCACAGGTAATCCTTAAATATTCATTTTCAGTAAACTCTGACTCTTGTGTCCCACATGGGACAACAGGTAAACACTGAAGATGGACCATGAAATAAATTATCATGAAGCTGCACCCTAGATAGTCCAAACTGTACTGAAGACCTGCCATCAAATTTCCAACCACTTTTGTCCATGAATTTGAATGAATGGAACAATGCCCCATACAGCACGGGGGCGGTGCTTTGGGCGCTCCGCTCGACTCAGTGAGATATACGCACACACAGCAGAAAGTCAGAGAAATAATGTGCATGTCATCATATTTGCTGCGTATTACTCCAGTGATCCAGTGAAAAGCCACATTCACATCATCTTGGATCTTGTCTTTCAGAGATTTCCTGGCCCTGAAAGTGTATGTGGCTCTGTGTTACTACAAGCTGGACTACTATGATGTCTCCCAGGAGGTGTTGGCTGTGTACCTGCAGAGCATGCCTGACTCCACTATTGCCCTCAACCTCAAGGCCTGCAACCACTTCAGACTCTACAATGGCAAGGCAGCTGAGGTACTCACAGACTGATGCTTTTGTTGCTCTTCATATTGCGTTGTGTTTTCACAGTTTCATACACACGCTTTCACATTTTGTTTGGACTCAGCTGATAGCCGTGCAAGATTGTATAGCCCACAAGATCAAAGGCTACATTATTTTACCAATGTAATGAAAAAATGGTTTATTTTTTCAAAAATAAAACATCTTTTTCATTGTGTTTTTATTTTCAAATCTCCACCCATGTTGGTAGCCCTACCGTCCACAAGAAATTAGAGTTAAAGATAACAGTTCACATTACTATAATTTTTAGTAAAAAGGAACAAAAGTTTTAATTATGCTTAATTTATTAGCCATGCATGCACCATTACAGTGACTCAGTAACTGCTTTTCCTTTTCATTTCTTTGAGGAGACTAACTGGTAGGTTTGACTTGTGTCTGCACTCTCCCACTCACAGGCTGAGTTGAAGAACCTAATCGACATCTCCTCCTGCTCCTTTGAGTTTGCTAAGGAGCTTATCCGACACAACCTGGTAAGCTCTTCACAAGCTCAAACAGAGTGTGTGTGTGTGCGTGTGTGTGTATGTGTGCGCATTCACTAGTGACTTATGTGCTACTTTTCTACACTCTGAAACTGTCCCCTATATATGCAGGTGGTGTTTCGTGGTGGCGAGGGGGCATTGCAGGTGCTGCCTCCGCTGATCGATGTGATCCCTGAGGCCAGACTCAACCTGGTCATCTACTATCTCAGACAAGGTGTGCAGCCACGACTTTGCAGTTTTCAGAAATAAGCCAAACAAGGAAAATATTTCCATTATAATGCACGCATGCAGGATTTGTCTAAAATGAGGAGGAAAGCCTTCAGATCTTTATTCAGATCTTCAGAATTTTATTTACAAATGCAACCAAGGTTAGTCATTCAAAATCAGTTCTGAATACAAAAACAGAATATATCTTGTGAGTGTACAGTATAATAAACATGATGAACACAGCAGAGTAAAATGACATACTTTCCCACTGTTATCACGAAACATAAACATAAGATATTTTTTAAAGAAACCTAGCTCAGTTTTTCATTTTCCTCCTCCAGATGATGTCCAGGAAGCCTACAACCTCATCCAAGATCTGGTCCCAACAACACCTCAGGTAATAACTCACAGTAACACTGATTCTTAATGTGATATTAAACTTGTTCTTTCAAGCACAACATAACTGTTTGGCCTCGAGGAGAGACTCTTGATTTGCTTAATTTCGGTGCAAAGGTGAAAAATAATACAGTTGCTGTATTTAACAGTGACGTACGGTAATTAATTACAGCCATGCTTTTTTACAAAAAAAGAGTATACACCTTAAAAACCAGAATGATGCCAGATTAAATGAAGGCCTTTAAGAAACCTTTTTTGATCGCTCCACTTGAATGCTCCTGAAGTGCTTTTTCTTTTATGTGATAAGTTTTTATCTTCAAAAGAATCTCAGTGTCACCTGGATCTGAAAGCATGTGAAGTATTTGGCTTTTTTTTTTTTACTTGTTGAAGTGGATATTTATGGGGTTTGAATCAGCAATGAAAAACATGATCAAAAGACTGATAAGTTCCTCACAAAGAAACATTTTACTTATTTTATATTTTACCCATAAGTAAATTATTGCTTTAGAGCTTCTCTGGGTCTCTCATTTTACATTCTTTCACCATAAAGGGACTAGACAAGAGAGCACATGAATTTTTTTCACTTTGATCATTTCTTTTTGCAGGAGTATATTTTGAAAGGAGTGGTAAATGCTGCACTGGGACAGGAAATTGGATCAGTGGGTATTTCTTCTTTAATAAATAAACAGTCACACACAAGCAAATGTAAGAACAGGGACTCCAACGTGAATATTTGTTACTGTGCTTTTTTCTTTCAGAGGGATCACCTGAAAATTGCTCAGCAGTTCTTTCAGTTGGTTGGAGGCTCGGCGAGCGAATGCGGTACGTTGAATAGAAATGTGATCAGTATGATCTTTAGATGGCAACACTGTGTGAGCATGTGTGTATAACTTATTTTTGGATCACAGATACTATTCCTGGCAGACAGTGCATGGCCTCCTGCTTCTTCCTCTTGAGACAGTTTGAAGATGTTCTCATATATCTCAACTCAGTCAAGGTTAGTGTGGCTAAGTACAAAGCACACAACATATGGTAAATTCCTGCTAGGGATTACAGTGATATTTCTTTACTTTGATAGCAGTATACAAGCTAGAAATGAAAAAAAAGACTCCCACACACGGGGTGATAGGTGTCAAGTGTTTTTTTTTACAGCTGCAGTACATTCATTCAGGTCTGCGTTTTTTCTTTATTCCCTGTGATTTGCACTACCAAAGAAATGCTGACACTTTCTTTGCCACTTCTGTTTGAATCGTAACGTTTTTGCACAGACATGACTGTTCTGTTCTTTTTACAGGGTTACTTCTATAATGATGATACGTTCAATTTCAACTATGCCCAGGCTAAGGCAGCACTTGGCAACTACAAAGAAGCAGAAGAGGTACCTTACTTCAACTTACATCCATACAACCTCTTCTTACAGACTTTGATTAAGTTGTCGACTAATGCCTTGGACTAATTTTATTGTTTCTTTCAGGTTTTTCTACTGATTCAGAGTGAAAAGATCAAGAATGACTATGTTTACCTTAGCTGGCTGGCACGATGCTGTATGTATAGTACTCTCACCGATGATAGTACATTTAATCACAGAAATCTCCATGCAAAGCTTTTTAAATTTTTCCTTCCGTTATTGGCTTAACACGCATCAGTAAAACGTATCCTGAGGCCGTAAATATTTTCCAAATCCGAATCTATGAAGGTTATTCAAACAGCTTGTGAATGGTGGATTATTGAACACCTGTCTTGTTCTTATCAGACATAATGAACCAGAAGGGTCGACTTGCCTGGGAGCTCTACCTGAAAATGGGCACTTCCTCCGATTCCTTCAGTCTGCTTCAGCTCATCGCAAACGACTGCTACAAGGTGCCATCATCCTGTGTCTCTGATCAACAGAAAATGAATATACAACAGTTTTGATCATCAGTTAATTGTCATGTATCAGTCAAAAATGCCAAATATTGCCTTGCCCCTGCTTCTCTGGTGTGACTTTCACTGTTTTATATTATGGCAGATTAAAATTCCTTCAGCGTTGGAATAATCTTTAGTTTCAATCCTAATATGTTGATGTTTGTTTGCTGTCTAATTTAAGGCTACAACTAATGACTATGTTCATTACCAGTTAATCTGCAGATTATTTCTTTGCCAAACGTTTTATTGTGAGATGTCTTCAGATGTCTTTTGAATTTTAGGCTTTTTTTTTTTTTTTTTTTTTTTAATTTGAGAAGTGATTTAGCTAATTAACCGATTATTAAAATAGCTTTCTAGCTTATAAAAGCTTAAAATAGCTTTAAATACTTTTCTGTCAATTAGCTAATTTTTTCAGCTCTATTTAAATACTATAACACTGCATCAGTGTCTTCCTCTGGCTATTTCGTTGTTTTAATAGAGTCCTTCAGTCCCTTATTGCTGAACTCAAACTAAGAGTCCTACATCAACTTAAATGGAGATATTGTATGTTTCATTCACTACCTGTCTGTTTTTCTCATACAAATTCTGGCTCTGTTACTGGGACGTCAGTAAGTTGTGCACTGGTGCTCATGATCACAGCCTGTTGTTTCAGATGGGCCAGTTCTATTACGCAGCCAAAGCGTTTGATGCACTGGAGAAACTGGACCCAGGCTCCAACTACTGGGAAGGCAAGAGAGGGGCATGTGTTGGCGTCTTCCAGCTCATACTGGCAAACAAAGAGTCCAAGTATGTTTGTCTTTTCCTGTGTAATAATGTGGCTATTGAGATCCCTGTCATTACAGAGTAAAACTGAATAAGATCTGGATTCACAGATCATCACATCCACTCAAACAGGACAGATGTGGTTGAGTGGGTGTGATGGCTGAATTAAAGAAACATGAGAGAGGGTGCATTCTTGGTCTAATCTTGTTGCCTCACATATCCTGTTTGTGTTCTAGGGAGACACTTAAAGAGGTGGTGCCCCTGCTGCAAAATTCAGGAAATCCCCAGGTTGAATACATAATCCGAGCTCTGAGGAAGTGGGCCAAAGACAACAGAGTCCTCCTCTCCTGACAGCGCTGCACTTCAGCTCATCATCAAGCAAGACATCAGCAGTCATTTAACTTGAATAAACTTTATGAATGATATCTATGCCACATGAAAAGATGAAATATTTAGCTATGATCTCTACCGTGCTCTAGTGTTTTGTATTAAAATATGTAAAATATTGAATCTCAGTTCAGTGTTGTCAGTGATTTGTGTTTGTGTATTTCACTGTGGTAACTGACATCGTCCAGGTTTTTTAAAGCATTACAAAAATGAAAATCAATTTCCAGAACAGAAAAACTAAGATAAGGAAATCAAGGCAAGATTTGAACATTGATATGTGTACACACACACGCACACGATTCTATTTACAATAGGTAGATAAAAGATTCTTTGACGTGTCCATTTGTTTTCTGTTCATAATGTAATACTAACTGATACGAATAAAATTAAAAAAATGAAGCAGAACATCTGTTGGTCCACTTATATGTGAAAATGATATTTACCCACTTAAATTTAAAAACGAATAAAGTCTAGCCTGGGACAGATTAAGGGTCACGTTGGCCCCTGGGCAAAGTGTTCATGGTTCACTGAAATTTCCTTCACTGCTAAATGTAATCAGGAGTGTAGCTGCTACATTTGAGCTGTGTCCCAACATAGCGCTTCATACCAACTCTAAATAGCTTTTGAGTATGGAGTGTATACAACTAAAATAAGTAAACATCTCTTGATTCACTTTAGAGTGTTTAGAAACACTGTGACACATCATTGCACTGCACACAGGAACAGAAGAAGCTGCTCGCAGCTGCAGAACATGAGAAGAAATGTGGACGATGGCGTGGTGACTCCAGAAAGATATTAGGAAACAAACAAAACAAACAAACAAAAAAAAAAAAACTTAAATAAGTGAGTATCATGGAAAACCTCGAGCTCTTTACTTTGTGAAATGTATCTGGCAATTTGATGTCAAAGATGCAGTTTGTTTTTTTTGTTTTTTTTTTTAAAGATAAGATATTTTACTTTTTTTCCACAGTGGGGAAATTTACATCTTTACAAATTTAAAAGTCCAGTATGTAGGATTTAGAGGTTAGATTGCCAGAACTGGAACAAACTGGAATATAGTATTCATAATCATGTTCATACTGGTGGTCAACCACAGTCTGTACAGAATTCCAGAGTAAAGGGACCAAACACTGACTTTTAAGAGTCTTTGATGTTTTTAGCAAATACTGTAGGCTATCTCTCAATGTGTGGAAAGGGAGGGTGAGCAGAGGGGTTGAGCTGATTGCAGTCTGCAACCTCAGCAGTAGATGCCACTAAAAGCGGTGACTCATGAAATATATCATTTCCTGTTTATTTATTTAGTATTGGACCTCCACAAAAAAAAAGGGGGGGTTTCATGGAAGACAGTCTAAAACAAGAAAATCCTGAACTTTAGTCCCTAATGTAAGTCATACTTCAAACATGCTGGGATCCTACCAACCCTGTAATGCAACCCAGCAGCATCTTTCATTAAACCCTGCCCATTTAAATGTCCTCAACTTTCAAACCTTCTGCCCCATGTGGAATGCAGATTTTACAATTGTGAATGAATTGTGAATTCTCAAGGTCAGACTTGACAAGGCTCCTCCGGACGCACACAGGACACTCATTTTCATTGTTTGAGTGTACGTCCAAGCTAAGCTGGTTAACTTTGTAAATGTATCTTATTCTCTCTGTTTCAGCCCTCTGCTCAGGCTTAAATACTGTTTTTGTCCCTTCATTAAGCAGCTCCAAAACTATGAGCCGGGCCAGTTGTGGAATAACGACTTTGTACAGAAGGACAGTGAATGGGATTGTCATGGACAGAGTAACCAACTGTGTGCATGGCCAATAGTAACAGGCGGGGGCTGGATGACAGCAAATTCAAGACGAATTATTATCCTCTTTTTTATTTATTTGACTTTTTTCTATAATCACACATTTTAAACGTTGTTATAAGTGATTATACAACACAGCTATTGTCATTAATTGGGACTTAGGTTTCGTCTGATAATTTGGCCTTCCGACTGTCTTTCTCTCTGCTTATCAATTTTACTTGGCGATCCAGCTTTGTTGTTCCCCACTGAAAAGATGAAGATTTTCATTATGTTCCTGTGTTTCACTGCGGACACAGATCCTGACAAAAAATTAACCAAAAATGCTCAGGTGGACGCACTGTAAAAACTGTGCAATTAAACTGATTGTCATCTGTAAAATGTGTCAGTGCTCTTCTGACTGCAGATTCAGCATCATGGAAAGACTTAACACACCGCACAGAGGGCAGCAGGTGGGGGTGGGGTCGGGGGGCAGTGGGGCCCAGCAGCAAGACTTTGCCCTGGGACTTTCTAAAGGATTAATCGAGGCATGGTTATGTCGTTTGAGTACGAAAAAAATATACCTCAAATTTAAACCTGCATTTACAGTTTATTGTAATCAGGAGGACCAGGTCTGCTACACTTCAATTGCATATCAACAGGTTGGTCATCAGTGCCTGAAAGTAAATCAGCTGTGTTGGGTGGTTAACTGAGACAGCCAATCATTTGACTTGTTTTCTTCCGTTCAGGATTTGATGTTTGAGTGTGTGCTGGTGCCATTGTAGGAAAAATGCACAATTCAGCATTTTCCTGAATACACACAAAGACAGGCATCGAATGAAAGCAGTCGGTTCTATAAAACGAGATGAGGCTTTTAGTCGATGTACAGACCCAACATGTGGTCTCTGTATCCCACAACCTGTCCTTCACGCACACACTTTATAAAGGTCATAATAGTACTGATACTGTTGTTATTATCGCCTGTTGTGACAGAGGCGGGTGTAGGATCGGGGCACGCGGTGATTGGACGTGATGACCCCCCCTCGTGTCACCGTGCTTCCGTTTTGTGCGTACGCGCAGGCGCAGCGACCCCTCTCTTCTGATATTTTATTTACTCCCGAAACCCAAGATGGCTCCTGTGAATGTGTCGGTCCCATAGCAAATTGAGGATGCAAGTAGCTGCCGAAAAAACAAGTTTTCCCCGACTGTCGCATCCCCTGGAGTTCAATTCGTATGGTGCGGAGGAGGCCCTGGCATCCGTCTAGGCACTGAGCAGCGGTCGGAGCTTCGCGAAACCGTCTTCAATCCACCAATTTGAAGTAGTTTCGCGAAGTAGCTCTTCTCCTCGCTGTCGCTGTCTGTCCGGAGCGAGGTTCAGACAGGCAGGCAGCTCATCCAAATGGCCGAACCGAGAAAAGTGCAATTTGTCACCCTCTCGGCCTTCGCTCCTGGAGCAGCCGCGGAGTCTAGGAAACGCCGGCTGGATGATGAGGCCGACTTTAACTTCGGTAGAGCCGAGGAGGTCGAGGCAGCGACCGGGGCAGGAGGTGCTGCCAACAACGATCGTCTCGCCAAAACCGGCGACAGGGACAGGGCTGGAGCCGAGAAGAGGGCGACGGTGCGGTTCAACCTGTCTCTATCCGAGCCTGACGACCGCTCCTCCGTCGAGTTTAATTACGGCGAACTCATCCAAAACCTCCAGGTAGGATCTCCCAGTTTAACTAACATTTCCAGGCCGAGTGAGACTGAGACTGGAGTTCATTTTTATTGCTCTTGGAAGTGTTTGTGTGGACTTGTCATTGCTAAGTAAAGGGTGGGGGGAGTGCACCTTGTCCTTTGGTGGACTAGCGTGGTTGAAACTGACCATTAGTCCGACTCAACACAAAAGACAGCAGCAGTGGGGTTTTTTCCCCCCTGCTTTTGGCCACGCAGCCAGCAGGTCCACTCTGCGTGCTTTTCCAACTTCAGCTGCGCTCTAACAGATTGTAGCGTTTTCAGCGACGGACCTCCTCTTGTTGCACATGTGAAGATAAAGCTTATCTTGTGCTGCTACCTGTGTCCTTTTCACTCAGACTTGCCCAGCAACAGCCCAGTCGCACAGCCATTACAGCACTTGGAAATGCCACATGCAGTTTGGCCCTCTGGCTGCGGGTGATAGATAGATGAGAGAGCATTGCTGATGGAAGTACCAGGATGTAGCACGAGAGCGAGGCAAATGTCAGAGCCGAGAGATCAGAGACATTTTGATTCTGGGAAGTTTCGGATGAGCCCGTTTTTTATTTTAATGCTGATTTACATGACTGGGAAATCGAGGAAAAAAGTTTGCAAACCACATGATGATTAATTGTTTCTTAAATTTGAATCTAAACGTGTTCACTCCTGCACAATGTTTGTTATATGTTTTATATTTTATTGTTTATGTCGTCGTTGTGTGTTTTTTCTTTTTATTCAGTTATTTTAAGTTTGCTTGCAGCATGTGATTTATGCAGTGATATTTTACCAATTGGACATTGTTTTTTCTTTTCACTCCTTCCATGTTTGAAAATGGATGCAGAGACAAGATACCGTACTGAAGCAAGTTGTGTTTCTGTGTGTAATCCTACTGTTGACATCTCATCATTCTCATTAATAATCTTTAATATTACATTTGAATTATTTGTTCCAGGCAAAGAATAAACCTCAGAGTGTGACATCAGCCCACAATCCTGACGACCCCTTCAATGATGACGAGCGAGAGCGGCTCCAGGTTGAGGCCCTGGCCAAAAAGTTTGAAAATAAATATGTGAGTTATTACTTATGTATTTGAATAAATGGATGGTTATACATATGTTTAAAGATATTTTGAGTCACCAATTTTATTTTTTTTTCACTGAAAAGGGATCTTTGAAGCCAATATTAATATTTGAGATTTGAACGTTTCAGTGGTTTTCAGTGCGTCATTTTTATTGTCTTTTACATTAATGCAAACAATACACATATTTTGAAATCAAGATCCATTTTATTGTTTTGTTATTCAAGACCTGTGATGAACTGAGTGGGACATTTTCCAGCTGAAAAATCGACTAGTCGGTCCAGAAAGAGGCCATTTTAAGATTAAGGTTAGAGAAAATATGATCCAAAATCAAAATGGTGTACCTTGTTCCTTTGATTTAATTTTTCAGGGGAACACAGGGAAGAGGAAGAGGAAGGACAGAATGCAAGATCTGATTGATATTGGCTTTGGCTATGATGAGACAGACCCTTTTATTGACAACTCAGAAGCTGTGAGTACCCCTCACTTTATTAACAGCAAGGTTATTTTTTTTTTTTGTTCACTGATGTGTCTCTGTTTCTGGAGTGTCACTTTAATTTAGTCCGATGTCTCCCTTTTAGTGTCTATAATAACACTGCATATTGTTCTCTTTTGTTCCTTATTATCTGCTGGTTCATTTGCAATCCTCGTCATTAGTGCTGAATGATCAGTCTTATTTTCATAGTGATATGAACATGGGCAGGAAATACATTGGACAACACTGCCTAAACACAATGACAAAGAAAAAATTACACGTGCTGGACATTCACACTCTGCATGTGAACATCAGACCGATCAGATTGAGCCCTGCATACATGAGTCTTGCATTTACATCCTTTGAACAGTCAGATGAAACCCCAGTTGGCCGTCAGCTACCCTCAGATTAATTTGTGGCCCCTGCAAGGTTAGCTAGACAGATGACGAAGGAAGGAGAGAAGAGATGGGCACTTCAGTATTTGTTTATCCTAAGTCATATCTCATTGCCATATTGAACAAAGTTGTTATCCATCGCAGAGTTTCCTCACGTCGCCGCCTTGTCACATTCTTAAACCGCTTTTCTCTTGTATTGCTGACATTATTCCTCTGTGGTTAAATATTTACTTCTTGGCTTTATGTTTCAATATAGAACATTCAGTGGTGTTTCTAAAGATAGACGCTTGTCCTTCTTACAACCAGCCTGAGACTACGCTCTAAAATCCTCATGACTCATGTATATGTTTGTGCCCCTTGTGTCCACGCAGGGATGTGTTTTTGTTCGACAGTGTGTGTTGCTCAGTATTCAGTATCACTCTCTGTCTGTAACAGCTTATAATTATTATTAATTGTGCTGTTGTGTTTTGTTCTCTCTGCTCCCACAAATTGTCAGCACCTGTTTGACCCCTTTTTTTTCTGTTTTAATGTGCTTTGTGATGGAAAAAATGTTTCATCTGTGGCCTGGAGGGACTGTGATTCTTTTTAGTGATATATTTATTTTGGCACACAAGTCATCCATTTTCACTGACCAACAGTAGAGCATGGGCTGCTTTGTAAAAATATCATTTTCAGTTACTCAGTGTGTTTGGAAATCCAGAGATGACATCCACTTTTGTTCTGTAAGAGGATTTATTGCTCTCTACGTTCCTGGGATGTTATATCACAAACCGTTTTCTATTCTTACTTTTCTCAGTATGATGAGCTGGTACCTGCGTCTTTGACCACAAAGCTGGGGGGATTTTACATCAACACAGGCATGCTGCAGTTCAGAGCAGCTTCGGACTCGGAGGGAGAGGGCGACAAGGTGAGGCGACTTCAACACACACACACACAGGTTTAAAGGTTCAAGTATCCATGATATACATAAAACAATATATAGCGTTTATATGTGTGTGTGTGTGTGTGTGTGTGTATGTTTTAGGGGTGTTAATTTCATGGGTGTTCCTGTGGTTCAGACTGAAATATGTCAACTATTGTATTGGCACAAAATTGTTTACATACACTCCTGTACTCCTAAAACACAGCTGTGCCTAAGTGCAGCCTCACACATCCAATAACATATCTTAGCCTCAGTCTTATTTTACTGCAGTACGCAAATAAAAAAGAAACTCCTCATCTGCAGGCCAAGTTCAGTGAAACAAAACAACACCTTTGACACTGTGGACAAATAGTGGTGAAGGAAATGTAGTGCGTCTTAGAAATTATATGGTTCTATTTCTAACTTTGAAAAGTGTGAGCTTCGTTGCCAAACCCATGTCTTACTCCTTAGTAAATAAAGCACAGTTTGCCAGAGGAGAGCTGTGACATGTTTTCATTTAGATAAGTAATGTGGTTGCTAAAATTTCGTTTGACTCGTGGTTAGTGCAACACATGATGCAGCAGGGTGTCAGCAGTCCTGATGAGGCATATGAACGTAGTCCCAACAGGAGCTTGGTGTTTATTGGTTTCGGTAAGATGGGATGTCGATGCTGTCTTTCTCCACATCAAGAGAAATCTCTGAAGGACCTACATGTGCACACACGGGGCGCTGTGTGTGTGTTCCTCAGACTGAATTGATTGATTGCTGCTGTGCACTGCCATCATCTGCTTGTTTGATTTAAGTGGCATGTCTCCTTTTGTTTCAGAAGCCGAATGACAACAAGGAGCAGGTGATTAAGAAGAGGAAGAAGAAGGAAGTGAACAATCTGGAAGAGAAGAACCCAAAGAAGAACAGAGTACCTAAACAAGGGTGAGAATCTTGGCAGTGTATTAAAACTATTAAAACTATGTTAATGTAAAAAAAGGTTTTGAGTTTGAGTTTGTGCCAGTGAAGAAGCTTCGTAAATGGTAGTAGCTGAGGAAGCTAAAACTCCTGCTTTCTCACCCGGCAGCAGGCACCTTCCTGCCTCTTTTAAAATGGACCTTTTAAAGAAAACCTCTCACTTCATCAAATGACTCATTACCATTAAGCTGAGCTATTGGAAAAATGTCACTTTAAAATGTCAAAAACACACATACACAGTTTTATAAATGGGCAAGTTTTTCTCCTGTACGTGAAAAGTTGACCTTTAGGATGCCCGTGGATCTGACGGCCACTGTGAGTGTGTGATGACGCATTTGTCCACTTTACCTCGCTAATATTGCACCACCACCCTGTGTGACATTATACTGGTGTGCTTTTGTGCGGATCCCCTCATACATCTATCATGAGGCAGGGATGCTGACTGTGACTTGCTCTTAGTTGCTGTGACAAGCCAGCCACCTTCGAGAAAACACTCCATTATCTATGCTCAGATAGGCCGAATACTAATGCCGCTATTCTGAAAACAACTTCCAAAAATAGCAGCAGCTATTGCCGCTGTGCCATTATGAAATAGATGATGTTATATATGGGCATGTGTGTGTCAGATCCTTCAGAGCAGACTGCAGGTTCATCCTCCAGAATCCCCTCTGTTCCAGGCCCTCCCAACATTTCTGAGTCGTCTTTGTCAGCGTGTGCCGATGCCTCAGTTTGGCGGTGAAAATGTCTCTTATTTGTTCCGCGAGTTCAATTTGCTTTTCGTGTTGCGCTTTTTACCTTCGTCTACTTATTTCTGTCAGTGTGACTGAAATTGCCTTTGTTGCTTTATCCAGGTGTATGTCACAGTCACAGACTTGTTCAGCAGTTCAAATAGGTCTAATGTTTTTGCTCATTTCTGCTCTAAATTCAAAAGCTCTAAATTGTGACTGAAAAATGGCAGCGAGCATGGATGACACTAACGTAGCTGCTGTGGCAGGAAAAACAACACTCAAATTATCATACTTGTTGGATCATTGTGGAAAAACTAATCATAGATTAGAGGCATTGCTTTTTTGTCAGCTGAAGATGACTGGTGGGAGCATGTGTCACTCACTACTTATCTATGGCAAAACCAAACAGATCTCCCAAAAATATCAATAATATCAACACCTTGAGTATGTTTACATGCACACTCCTGTCCTGTGTCCTTGTTGTGGAGTATGGCCATTTTTTTGATTGTTCGGATATAAACCAGGATGGATTCTGCGCCAGTGAACATTTTATCCATCTGATCATTATTTGATGGTACAGAACAGATCGTCTGAGATGGTGTGAAGTCGTGGTCATGGTGTGCATTGCCGGCGTTTTGCTAAAAACAAGCCATTGCTGTGTTTCCCTCCAACAGAGTGGCGACTCTCAACCTCCACCGGCCAGAGAAAAAGAAGAGGAAGAAGCTGATGAAGGACTCGCTGTACCTGGCGGCCATGCTTCGCCGCTTCACCCGTGAGAAGGAGGATATGAAGAAAAGGAACCCCAGCACGCCTCATCCTGGGCTGGCAGGAGGTCAGGCCAATAAACCCCACTCCGCCAACTCAACGAACCACCTGTTAGGTTCCAACTCCACCGACCCACAGGGCCACACAGCCAGCAGTGACTTCTCACTGGCAGACCTCACCTCAGATCCCGCTGTGATGTCACTGCTGGGCTCGGCCAATGAGAAGGAACTGCAGGATCTCCTAGGTGACCTGGACTTCAGCTTGCTGGACACTGACCAGCAGCACGCAATGGTGGCTGCCAGGGAGAACGGCATCCTGGGAGTTGGTGTTCCGGCTCATAAAGCAGCAGCAGGAGGAGGTGGTGGTCAAGGGCGAGGCCTGGGGTCTTCCAGTGGACTGTTTTCTCCGCCTCCGCTACCTGATGGACTTCCTGCTCCTCTCATTAAACGCATCGAGGACCTACGGGCGGTGAGTCAGCTGTCGCCTGTCTGTGGGTGGCTGCAATTACCTGCAAAACCTCTTTTACAAATGCTAGTCAGCTCAGAAAATGGCACAAATATTGTATTTGTTGTTATTCTTTAGTTCAGCAACAACAGTCTTTTTTTTTTTTTAAGTATTGGAGAGCCATGGCTGCAAGCTGGACCCTGAGGGGGTTTTATGTAACTAAAACAGCAGGGTTGGCATCACAGCCTTTTGAAGAAGTTCTCATTTTCTTGTTGCTCTTCTGCTCTTTCTGGGAGCTGCAGAGTCGATCTGTAGCAGGGAAATGTTTTTCTAGATGTTAGTAAAAATGTCAAATGAGACAGAGAGCGGGATGATGCAAGTGAAGGATACAGAGGCGAAGAGTTAGAAGGAGTGAAGCAGAGAAATAAATAAAGGAAGCGTTGGATTGTTTTGGTGCTTCCAAAGATATCTTATTATATAAGTCATAAAGGTATTTTCTTGAATTCAAGAAAAGGAAGGAAGGAAGTGTCACTTTTTCTGCTTGACCTGGAGCTGTTGTTAGAGGATAGTTGCTGTCTGTTTGACAAAGTATGGAGCAGGACACAAGCACAGTATATGCAGTTGTAATTAATTTACACTTTCTGATTGATCAGAAAGTGATGCACGCGAGTTGTCAGCTGTGGTTACGACAGGATGTTGCATAAAAATGCTTACGCAGAACAGAAGATCCTTGGCAGTTTCTGTGGTCTGCAGGTGGATTTAACAGCAGTGTAACATTTGAATTCACGCATAAATAACACATCTGCTTTCATAAGGTTATGTAGTTTAACAGTGAAAACAAAATGCACCAGACTCCGTGTGCTTAGTCTGTGTCGAAGTTCAGTTGATGGCTTTAGCAAAGTGATTCAGCTAAAAGCATCCATACAAGTGTGGTTAAATTTGGATCATAGGTGAAGGTCATTATCAGGCAAGTTGAGGAGTGAGGAAATGTGTTTCTGTCAGTCCTTGGAGGCACTGCATCACAGATATCTGTGTGTACAGCATTTGTACTGTATGGACTAGCGCTGGTGTGCTGACTCAACCTTTTCTCCTGCAGGCCTCGCGGCAGTTTGATCAAGAGGGCAGGAAGAAATTTTTCACCTTGGACATGAATAACATTCTTCTGGAGTGAGTAGAACAGCTTTTAAATCACTGTCAGCCAGATCTCGGCTCACTCTCGTCCTTCTTCTCACTCTGTCTCATTCATTTTCAGCAGATTTCCCTCCCTGTCTCTCCTGCTGTTTTCAGATGTGTTACTTTTCTCATCGTCATGCTTCTCATTTCCATTCGCTTCTTTTATTTCTTCAAGTTTACATTCACCTGCTGTCATTCTGTGCACCCTGCCCTTTTTATTCCTCCATCTCTTTTATTCTGTCTCTCTGTGTCTCACTGTCTTTTTCTCTCTTTTTGTGTCCAGTGTCATAACTGTCCCTCAACTGTATTTGTTTTTTTGTTTTCCTTTGTGCATTTCACACTTGTCATGTTTTTCTTCCTCCTCTCAGTATTGAGCTGCAGGTCCAGGAACAGCCTCCTGAGGTGCGCTCAGACATCTACTCGCACATGGAGGCATTTGTGCCGTGCAACAAAGAAGCCCTCCTTAAACGCCTGAAGAAGCTCAGTCTTAACATCCAGGTGGGTGAGGCTTATCCGTGGAGAAAGTGAGGAAATCTCTCAATTTAAATCCCATCTAGAATCTGATTCAAAGACATTTTTCCCACTGTAACCATCTTGGTTGCTTTGTGGTCATTAAGACAGATTTTGCACACGTACTCTGTGAAATGGCAACAGTGACTGACTGACTGTGAATCCTGGCTGTTCTCAGTTCAAAACGCCCACTGACCATTTGAAATGCAGTCACAACAATAACTGAACGTCAGAGTTTAGGATGCTTCAGATAACTGGTTTGTATCAAGTGTCATCCAACCACAGCTGACAATAAGTGTTTTATAGCTGGTGTCTTAGACAGGGGTGACACAAATGATGAGAACGGACTGTTCGATCATGAGGGGTTCACAGTTCTTCATGGTTTCGCACTTGATTGTACACAAAAGTGAGGAATAAGTGGCTGTGTAAATGGAAAAGGAGTGAGAGAGAAGTTTAGAAGATGCATATTTTCTCACCTCTGCACACCTGGCTGATTGCTTTGTGAAGTGGGTTTGCAGTTGGATTGTAGGTGTCAGAAAATTAAAAAAATGCCAGACAATCTCATGTCATACAGAGAAAAGGAATAAAGGGATAAATAGAAATAAATGTCATTGCTTGAGCTAAAAAGGATGGAGAATGAGCCGTTGTAAGTGCTGTCTCCAGATTGTTGTATATATAAGATAACTGAGTAGATAAATCAGAAGTGAGCTGGTTAGTGCATTGAGCAAAATTGTAATGACTCTGAATACAACGTCAAATCTATCTCAATCTTCTTTACGTCTTCGTTTTGGGCATTTTAGATTTCTTGTGTGTGTACTCGTTTAACTACTTCCTATTGGTGTTTTTATTTTTATTGCATCACAGCAGTGAGTTTTATGGGCCCTTGTGGCTTTTTTATGACATAAATTGTGAAAACAAGATAATATCCATGCAAGTCTTTTCTGATTTGCACATACATTTGAATGTTTGAGCTGCTTTTGTTCTGCTTCTGTTGTCTAACCCAGAATCTCATTCTCCAGTTCTTCCACAATGTGTGTGTTGTGTCATTCAGCTTTTAATCCCCAGCCATGTTCATTGCTTCAGTTGTTAATGTGTGGACTGATCAGTGCAAAGAGGTCCGCCACAAAATGTCTTTTCTCATGGACCATTAAAGTGGCATTGTTGATAAAATACATCAACATGCTGCCCCGTTCTCTCTATCTCGCTACCCCTGCTGCTACTTTTTTCCACCCTGTCCTCTTTCCTTTTCTTTGTCTGTTTCTTTCTACCCTCTTTTCCTTTTCTTTCTTTTCTCACATTGATGCTATGCATCCATTTTTCCTGACTTCAATTCCTTTCTTCCCTACCTTTTCATACCTGTTTTTCCTTCTCCACCTCTGCCTTTCTCTGTCTTTAATGCGCCCACCTCTCTTCTCTCTCTCGCAGGACGATCGACTGCGGACGCCACTGTTGAAGCTGAAGCTGGCGGTGTGTAGTGTGATGCCAGAGCAGATAGCCAGGTACAACATGGACTGCATGGCCAAGGCTGCAAAGTAAGTAAATTCTTTTGGTTTTTTTTTCTTTCTTTTTGGAAAAGAGATGACAAACTAAGCAGGTGTCCTAAAACCTTTTGCCCCAATTCTTCTTGTCTTCTGCCACTGACTTTCATCGGGTCTGATTTTTATGGTTGTTTTATGAAGTTCAACCAAAACTGACCAGCCTCTAATTACAGTCCGCTTGAAAATGTGTGCAAGTGAGTTTACATATTGCTGACTGTGTGTCCTGCAGACAACAGTCAGAAGAGGGCGAGAAGAACGGCTCAGAGGAGGAAGATGAGGAAAAGCCTGGGAAAAGGGTGATGGGCCCGCGGAAGAAGTTTGTCTGGGATGACAAGCTCAGGTAATAAACCAGGACTGTCCTGCTGGAATAGCTGGCTTGATGGTGTGTTGTGTGTTTGGGGTGCTGCAGGTCTGACATCAGTTTTCTCATACCCTGCCGCCTTTTTATTTTCACTTGTCGGTTGCTCTCCACCATTTGTGTCTAATCTTGGAAATAAAGGTTACACAAACATTGTTCAGAGAATATTAGGCAAATGTTGATGGGAAACCAAGTGACTGATATTCCTCAGCTGTTAGGTTAGATGAACACTCTTCACTTCATCGTGTATGAACATTGATCCCATGTGATTTTGGCTTAAAACATGCAGTAGAGTCCCCAAAGCAGACCTTTTAACGAGTACTCCACTCCGTGCTTTAGTCGTCTTTGACAAAGCCTGGGCCTATGTAACCCACAGTGCAACTCCCTGCTGAGAGTTTGGTCAGAGATTCAGGTGTATCATACTGCAAGCCACGACTGTAGCTTCAAGCTTCAAGCAGAGATGAGGAGCGAGATATGAAGGTCTGATAAACCTCGCTTCTTTTTTTCCATACCCCCAGATTTTTCTTTATTTTCAAACTTGTGGTCTTTAGACCCAACTGATGCTCACCCAAGTGACATAGCTTGAGGAGTTGCTCTGAAAAGCCCTGAGTTTTATTCATGCATGAAGGCAGAAGCAATTAGTGAAGAACCATTTCCTACTGAGATGAGAAAAAGCTCCAGACTGACTTGCGGCTTCTTCTCACTGATCATTTATTTTCATAACACCTTCCATATTTTTAGGAAAAGGGTTTACTTCCAGTCATTATTACTGCTGACTCACTGAAGAATGACAGCCTCCTCAGTCATTGTGTGCTCAATACCTACAGCCTAATTTAGATTTAAATATTGAATGATTTGTACTGAATTGAATATTTGTGTTTGTGCAGGAACCTGCTGTGCAGCTTGGTGCGAGTGAAGCTCAGCTGCTATGAGATGGAGAATCAGTGCTCTCTGTCTGTGGAGGACTACCTCAAGGCCTTCTTAGAGAATGAGGTCAAACCACTGTGGCCCAAGGGCTGGATGCAGGCCAGGTATGCGCGTGTGTGTGTGCGTGTGTGTGTGTGTGTGTGTGTGTGTGTGTCTATGGCTGTGTTTCCACCCAAACCATCCACAACTTTCAGTCTAGAAGCTACTTTTCGAGGAACTGCAAGACCCACAAAGTTTAGGCAAATTAATCCGCTGACGTATGACAAGCAGTAGTTATTTCTAGGTTTCATTTTTATGTGCGACTATACAACAATGATGAGCACCGGTCAGTCGTATGCTTTCTTCTATAACTCTGTGCTGATACGTCAAAACACAATGACTGAAAACAAACTAGTTTAGTCAGATTTTTAAAAATGGTAGCTGAAATAAAATGCTGCAAGTATCCAACCAGTTGGAAATGTTCATCGCTGCAAGCCCAACCCCAAAGTTCCTGTACTTTTGGAAAGTGCTGCCTCACCCGAGCAGGAGATTTTAGGAGCTGATAAAATAATCCTCATCCCCCAATTTAGACCCTGGTCTCAGCTGTGGAAATACACTGATTTCTACCAAAAACTTAGTCCCTGAGGAGAGTTCCTGCTGTGGAAATGTGGCTTTGTGTTTCTTTCCCTCTCTGTGTGTGTGTGTGCGTGTGTATTTTTGTTCTGTTTTGTTGCTTACCCTTCAAATATAACAGCCATTGTGAAAATTCCTTCATGGTAACAATTTATGAAAATTCTCCAGGATGAGAACAATGGAGTTTCCTTAAAACTAGAAGTATGTTAGAAACAGTAAAGGTGTGTGTGTGTGTGTGTATGAGATGCCAAAATTTGGTTCTGTTTATGTCATAACTTTTCAGATTAGCGTTAGTTCAGTCAGTTGGTCAGTTTTTTTGTTAATAATTTGTAAACCGTTTGTAGCTTCTTCTTTGTGAGTGGGTTTTATTTTATCAGCATGTATTAATCTACCGTACAGCAGCTGCATATTACAAAGACTCGTAATCAAAGTGTTACTTGAATTACTGGGAAAAACAGGTTCCAAGAGCATGATAACATTGGTGAGAGGAGCTCCTTATCAGAGGTAACTCTAATAGGATGTTCAAGAAGAAAATCTCACTAAAGTATAACACTAATTATCAATATTATTATTATTATTTTATTTAAAAGCTGAGGTTCTTGAGCTCCATTTTCATTTTCTTTACGAAAATGAATGATGCGCATTTATCAAATTTTTGTTGTCACTTCAAGCCACATTGTTAATTTTCAACTGCAGACCAAGATAATCTCAAACATAAGTGTAGACACAGGTTAAAAATACACAGACATAAGAGAATAAGAGGGCAGAAAGATGACAAAGTCAGTGTAGAAAAACACTGATGTGTCAGTACAGTGACCACAGTTCAGTACACTCAGCTTTGCAGTGTAGAGCAGCAGAGTGTGAATGAGTAATGCTGTTATCAACCACATTTTGCACACATTATCCATGCAGCACAATGAGATATTAACAACCAACAGTGTTGGAATAGCATTGGATTAAAGATGTTTTAGATCTCATGTGTGAAAGTTAGAAAGTTGTATTGGCATGGACACAGTTATTTCCTAGTAAAACTCAACTCTCCCAACTTCTCTGCTGCAGCATGTTGTTATCATATGCGGTGTGGGTGGTTGTAATTTATATTGTAGAAACTGTAATTAGCTCCTCTCGGTGTGGAGAAACAAAACAGCCTGGAGTTTGAAGTTGGGAGGTGGGGTATTATATATATATATTTTTTTTTTAATCCAGCCTGAAAGTGATTTCTGTATGGACATGGCAGCTCCTGTGGCAGTAGTAAACAAATATTTCAAATTTCCAACTTTAAATTTCCATTTTGTGTGGGTCAGTCAGCAGGTCTGCATATGCTTTTATTGCTCATTAACAGCCAAACTTTTTTCACTGGTGCTGATGACATCCACAACAGTGGTGTTCCTCCAACTCGTTGCCTCTGGCATTAACTGTGTTTTGTGTTTTTCTCAATGCTGTGTATTATCTCTGCTCAGGATTTTGTTGAAGGAGAGTCTTTCCGTTCACAGTCATCTCACTGGAAACCTGTGAGTATTTACTTTAGCTCACATAGCTCATGTTTCCTCAGTAACTACTCAGGGCCTTCTTCTGACGTTTGTTTTGAATGCAAAATTAATAGTTTCTGGTATTTTTTTTTGTCCCCGTACAGCATCAAGAGGAGAATGGTGCCTGGGCCCAAGGCCAAAGCCAAGGTGAGTGACAGCTCAGGTCTTCTGCTTTATAATATCTGTAATATCTAAAATATCCAGTTGATGTATTTTTACAGTACAATTTTAAACATTGATAATCCAATTCATCTACAAAACAGTATTATGTCATGAAGCAGCAATACAATGGACTGTGCTTGCTGCCTTGTAATGTTTTCTTGGCTGCTATTATCACATTAGGTGGCTTCTTGTGATTGCACATTCATGTCATTTAATAGTATGGGAATGGATCCACATTATTTAATGTTTCAGGGGTAACGTTTTAGTATTTCTACGCCGGATGCTTGTTTTAATCTTTATAACTATTTTCATTAAAGCTGGTATTTATATAATGTCCCATCTGAACAAATGAAGGTTAGGTAAAAAGAAACACAGCTGAGCGAGGTGAAACTTCCTTCAACAAATCATATGGTAAAGTCCTGAGTTTGTATCAACAGGAGGGAATGGAAATAAAGGACCATGTGTCTTCTCTTCTTTAGGAGGGTCTTTGGATCCACAAACCACCTCTCACTTTGACCTCCACCCCATCTGTGCCCACCTCCACATCCGCTCTGACCTCCAGCCGCCAGGCCGTCTCCTCGGAGCCCTCGGAGCCCATCTGTCTGTCGGACTCTCTGGATGAGGATCTGACTGCTCC
The DNA here is from genome assembly GCF_020382885.2 of Scatophagus argus. Taxonomy (NCBI): domain Eukaryota; kingdom Metazoa; phylum Chordata; class Actinopteri; family Scatophagidae; genus Scatophagus; species Scatophagus argus. Next base: position 12,235,925 of record NC_058494.1, on the reverse strand, counting down.
CTCTCTGGACTCCATCTCCCACGCTTTGGCCCTCCTCAGCAATGCCTCTAAGGGCCTAGGCCCCTCAGACAGTCCCTTGTCGCCCCCACCCTTGCAAATGCCCACCTCCTCTCCTCCCCCCGTCACTCCTCACTACCCCTCAGCCTCTCAGCTTTCTGCCTCAGTATCCACGACGCAGCAGCAGCATTCCCTGCCTAAGGTGGAGGCTGCTCAGCTGGCAGCAGCGTCTACTCAGAACCTGACGACAACAACGCTACCAACCTCTTCTCCTACCTCCTCTTCCTCGTCTCCCGTTGTCGCCTCCATGGTCCGTGTGCAAGCAGGCCTGTCGCTGGCCTCCAGGACTGCAAATGGTCCCTATGGTTCCATCAAAGGATCTGGCACCATGGGCCAAACCCAGACTCAGAGACTTGTTACCATGGCATCACCCAATCACAGGCCAAGCTCCATGATGGGCGGGAGTGGCAAGATGCACCCACATCCTTCCCCGTCACCTCCGAAACAGCGGCCTCCTCCCACGGCTTCCCCTCTGCTGCCCCCCCATCAGAAGAGTTTTGCTAGCCCAGTGGGGATGCTGGGAACTATGGGAGCCCCTCAAGGACTCACCAAGAGCAGTGCCAAAGCTGGCGGCATCAGCAGCAACAGCAGCGCCGTGAGCAGCAACGTCACACCTTCTTCCTCCCCCTCCTCACAGGCCCGCTCCACCTCGACCACCCACCCTAGCCTGCAGTCCTTCTGCCCGCCCTCCCCGGTGGCCTCCTCACCATCTCCCACCTCCCAAACTTCACACTCCTCTCAAGGTAAATCCCACACACATCACCACCAGCCCAACTTCATCACACCCATGCAGGCCACCCTCACCAAGTCCTCCCACAGCAGCAACTCCTCTCCCATCATCAAGCTCACTCCTCGGCCTCCTGCGCCCACCCCACCGCCCTCCTCCTCCCCCTCCCCGTCATCCTCACCCTCACACCCGCTCCCCCATCAAATCATCGCCAGCCAACAGCAACAACACCAGTACTCCCCGAAAACATTTCGGCAGCCCTTCAGTGTATCGAGTGGCGGGCAGGTAAAGCAGACGCAGGGTAGCTGCAGCTTCACAGGAGGCCAGAAAACTCAGTCCGCCACGAGCAACAGTAGCATCATCAACAACTCCACTAACAACAAGGGAGCTGTCTGCAGTCACCCAGACAAGACTCCCCCGTCTTCTGCACCTTCAATCTCAGCCAATCACGGACAGAGGCAGAGGATGGTGGGCGGCACTAACCAGAGCTCAAAGGCAGGAAACGGTTGGGGGGCTTCAGGAACTTTGGCTACATCCTCCACAACGTCACACCTCTCACAGGTTGGTTTGTTGAAAACAGAAACTGTGTTGGACAAAAGCATGTGTTCCATTCTTGGACAGTGGAGTTACAGTTCTGTGTAGATGGAAAAAACAAACGTTGATCTCCCTTTTCACAGGTATCAACAGCAGGCTCTTCCCTCCTGGGCAGTCCCTCCGCTCTCCCCCTGGGCTTTGGGATGTTGGGAGGCCTGGTGCCCGTCTCACTGCCCTTCCAGTTCCCCCCGTTGCTCAATTTCAGCCCCCCTGGAGCTCCAGGGACTGCTGGCATTGGCTCAGCCCCCAGCTCCAACTCAGGATACCCTCTAGCACAGAGCGACCTAATGGGTGAGTGGACACACAACACAAGTTTTGAAAGCTTATGGCAAAATTTTTCGGGGAGAAGCAATTGCGTCTGACTCTTTGACAAATCACAAGCAACAGACAAAGACAACAGACAGAGGTTTTCCAGACAAACCTGAGGCGCTAACTAAATAAAAGCTAATGTATGAGGACAAAAACTATGACGAAATCAATGACTTTTTCCTCAACAAATAAAAACAAGATGAAAATGATTGCCAGAGACAAAATCCAGTTTGGATTTGGAAAAGTATTTGTCAATGAAATTAACACTCTATCTCTCTAATACTACTCTAATCTACAGCTGAAAAAGTGAGATTTGGAAAGTTGAGCTAACACCAATCTTAAATCAAATGACACAACTGTGAATGCAGTTCACGACAATTAAAATAGTGATACGAATGCAGACATCTTGATATTTTTCTCAAATCATTGAGCCCTATGTGAAGCAGATTTACTCTCAGAAGGGAAGTGAGTTTATAAAGTACATAAAGCAGGATGGATCTCAGAAGTAAGCAAAAATTGGATCTCTTTACGTATTGATGGTGTTTATTTTTATTCCAGCCTCTTTACGTTCATTTGTCCTGTATGTTTTTGTGTTTGCTGACATTGAGGTGTACCAGCAGTACCTCGACTGTGTCTGCTGTGCTCCACATCTCTCGCTGTGACCCTCTCACCTTGTCTTTTTTTATTCTCCCTTTTTTGTTCTCTCCATTTTTATTGTACATCTGTCATCTCAACCCTTTGTACTCTTGTGCCTCGCTGTCACTTCACGTTGATCCTCTCCTCTCTTTTGTTGCTGGTCTTCCATTTTAACGTGACACCCACCCACCCCCAACTCCACGTCATCTTTTCCATATTCCCCTTTATTGTTGCTGTTGTTGCCTTCTTCCCTCTCATCTTCCCTCCATCTCTCCTCAGATCTGTATAAGAGTCTCCAGTCAGGGTCGCAGGCTGCCCTACCTCCTCACTTGCAGCTTGCTTTTTCAGGTAATCTGCATTCCTCCTCCTCTCTCTCCATCTGTCTGTGTCAAGTCGACCTGTTGTCCTTTGCTCAGCTGCGGTGCTGTTTGCTCTGTAACTTTTTGCTTGCTTCAGTATATTTGGTGTTTGGCATGCTTCTGGTTTGTCCTCTGTAACTGTAGCACCGTAGACGCTTGTTGTCAGGCTGTTGAAGTCAGTGGTTTTTTTTCCAGGTGTTTCCAGAAAACACAGCGAAGATTCATTTGTGCAGATGGTTCTTTGATATCGGAGCAGCAGTCCAATCAACTGCAGTGCATGAAACTGCAGTGTATGAGTTGACAGAATTATAAAAAAAACATTGTGAATGCTGATATCTTGGGATTATGTGGTTTATAAAAGTATGTAACCTTATTTGTTGTTTGTATTTATAGCTGCAAACGCACACTTGCAGCTCACAATCCGGTCTCACCTGGATTATTCAGGGCATTCGGGTCAAAGAACCATTTGAACATCTAAACCACTCAACGCACTCAAACATCACTCACCCTGTTTGTGAACCGGCAGCCTGTTGCACCAGCTCACAGTTTCATGAACATAAAACTCTGCACTGAATATATAATTGCTGAGAACGTTTGGGCACATTTTGTCTGTCTGAGCAAAGTAAATGTTTTTATCCTCTCTTCATGTAAAAAGTTCCACATCAGGTCTTAAACCTGCATACAGACATTAATGCCCACCTGCTCCAGCAAATAACTGCCCTGTTAACCCGCAGGCATGTCGGGTGGCTTGTAGTTTGCTGCTGGCTCGCTGACTTCATGGTCACGTAAAATGGTTTTGGTCTTCTAGATTATGCAGCAGGTTATTAAAATCTCAATCGTAGTTGATACGCTGACGGCTGTTTAACAAGACTGAACACCTAAAACAAAGAAGCAGGTGTGAGGTTAATGTTGGTTAACCTGAGAAATACTGGATTTTTGAGGGCAATATCAATATTTGAGGATTGAAAATATATCAACCACTTTTTAAGCAAACACATAAAACAAACAAGGTCATTTGCTAAGGATGTGTGAAATTTAAGTAAATAAACTTGTCAGTGTGCTCTGGTGGTAAAACCGCAATGGAGAGACACTAACTGATCACTTCCGACATTTTCTCTAGCATTTCTTATTAGGCTTATTATAGTAAATAGTCAGCTTGCGTTGTAGGTTGTGGTGGTGGGGAATTTTACACTGTTGTCTAATGGACACAGTCAGCAGGTCAATCAATATCGAAAATAATCGCTAGTTGCTGCAAAATAATGACTGTGACATTAAGTGGACATGAGACAAAATTTACAGAAAGGAACTATGAGGATTAGAGTCATAATGATAAGTGATTAATAAACAATAAAAATACATTAGAAAAGCCTTTCAATGTAAAGTGTTAAAGATGTTGGATGAGTGGACGAGTGATTTTCGCTCATCCAGATGTTAAAGTTGTTAAAAATCTCTCTCTTCTCCCCACTCAGATGCGAACCAAAGCCAGGGTGGAGACATGAAGAGGAAATCCCACTGACCAATAAACAGCAAGGTGACATCACATCCTCCTGGACACATCCACCAATAGGAATCCTCACCTTGATTGACTGACACAGTGATGTGATCATGAGGGGGGCGGGGCTCCACTGCCTCTTTTAACATGGACCTAAAGGAGAATCCGTTTATCCTCACTATGAGTGGCAATGATGAATTAATTTAACTGTATTTTCTAATGAACCGGGTACGAGAACAAGACGGCGTGAATGATGAGAAGACTTATTTTTTGTTGAACTTATTTTTATTTTTGTCAACATGTTTACATATGACCGACCTTGATCACTGTGGAATGAGTGTGAGCGAGGTGGTGGTACAGGTGAGAGTAGTAGTACGCTACGTAATATAATTTGTATTTATGCTTATGTGGAATAACAGGACTCTTTGTTCTCGCAGTACAAAAAGGAAAAAAAAAAGAAAAACAGACTGAGTAACGAATTTTTATTTTTCTGTCTTTTGTCTCAGATGTGGGAATCGTCGTGTCCGTAGAAATTTTATTGTTGGTCACCTCTGCTCCCACAAATGACTGTTAAGTAGTAGCTTAAATTAATATCGATAAATTATTTGTAATTTACACAGGGACAAAAACATGTTGGTGTGCATGTGGGAGAAAGAGTGTGTGTGTGTGCGTGTGTGTGCCGAGTTTGATTTGAATGTGTGTGTGTACATAACAAGAAACACAATATACTGTTAATTTCTCTCCAGATTATCCTGTATGAGTGGATAAGGACTTGTTTCCCCTTTTAACAATAATGAGCGAGTGTAAGTTTGATGCCCCTCTCTTGCTCAGTGTGTTTTTGGTGCTGTTTAATCACACTGGACCTTTTCTGGAAAAAAGACTTGAATTGAAAAAGTTTTGGGCTCCACCTCTGGAGAGGAGCCGCCTGTGAGAGAGGGGGGAAACGTCAAGATTGTAGCCTACTTGAACTGTTTATTTTTTGTTTTTGATTAGTTAATATTTTTATTTACTTTCTCTGCTTATTGACTCGAACCAATTTAATATAACACAACGCCTTAGTTTCTATTGAAAAAAAGTATCAAAAAGATCTATGCAGGACTGTAAAACGCTCAATGCAAAAGTGCAAGTCGTCGCTTGGCTTTCAACCTCTACTCAACTCGTCAGTGCATTTCTGGAGTTGTGAATGTTTGTAGATGTTATTATGTCACCTGAGACTCCCTTTTTTTCCCAGTTTGTGTTCAGACAGAACGCAGAGTGAATTTTAGAAGTCCTTGAAATCACTAAAAAGATGCAGTTAGATGGAAGTTTGCTCTCACTGAAGTCGGGGATGTCAGGAAGTTCTGACACCGATGACATCTCCAAATGCAATCTATTCAGCTAATCAAAGTCATGATACACTGTTTAACTTTCACTTGGTAATGAACCAATATGAATATACCACTTAACAAAATAAGCTAATTTAAGCTGTTTGTCTGGTGTTGCTACAAGGGTAGCAGTGGAGAAAACCATCTTGGAATGATGCATGAATGCTCCCAAGTTGGAATAAGAGGTGTTTTTGTTGTTGTTGTTGTTTTTCTGTTCTACAAATCTACTTCATAAACGTACAGAGACGAGAAGAAAAGTGAGAGTAGTGAGATATACGTCCGTACAGTTCATACATTGGCTGTTTGGGTGAAAAATGACACAAGGTTAAAAAAAAAAAAAAAAAAATTCCCTTTGGCAGTCTGTCTGAACACACCTTTAGAAAAACCTTCCCTCTGCTGAATACCTCTGTTAACAAAACCGTTCTTCCTGAGTCTCTGGCTGTCCTCCCCTGACTAGTTCCCCACCCTCCTCCGTGTGTGTTTGGCTGACCGGCTGCACTGAGAATGGCGCCAAAGATTGTTGTGTAGCTCACTTGTATTAGATGGGGTGCTGCTGGTCTGTGTGTGTGTGTGTGTGAGAGAGTGATATTGTGACATTTCCCCAAAATGTAAACCCATGAGTGTCAACGTGTGGTTGTTCAGGATGTCATTGTGAAGTCATGTGACTTGGAGCTGTGGGTGACATAAATTGTGCTTTCTTTGGGGATGGGGGAGGATAAAAATGACATTTTGTGGTTAACTGGTTACTTAATTTGGTCTTTTGTAGATTATTTTTGTGTGTCAATTACGAAATTAAACAAAAGAGGTGGTTTTCATGATGACTCTTCCAGACTTACTCCCCCCCCCCACACATCTCTAAGTGCTGAAAATTGGTGTTGTGATTAAGCAACATTCACTTTTTTCCCTTTGACACCAGCAGGCTCTCGGGACCCATGCTCACACTTCGTTTGTATGTGTTTCATTCTTTGGCTGGACTGCATGGGCAGAGGGAAATGAAACACCCGTGGATCAGAGTACACAAGGGAAAAGCAGCTCAAGTGTCTGAAGGAGACTTTGTTCTCACCTGGCGCCATTTTTGTTTCATGTTTATTGTGATGAAGGAACGGGTCTTCCAGAGTGGCTCATTTGTGTTCTTTGTGGTTTTTGGACAATGCTGTTCAGTTCTCTGCTGGTTATGGTCTTGTCACAGGAATTATTAAGATAATTATAAACAACATCAATCACTGCTTCAGTGCTTTAGAATTACCGGCAGCATCATCATGGAAGATTAAATAATCCATCTTTGCTCACTGTAGCCTTTGTTACCTTCATGTATAAACAGGGTTTTCATGTTGTATCAGCCATAAGTAATTGTCAGTTCGTATCAGGCGAAACATACGTGCATCCCCAATATTTATTACGATCATTTGTCATAGTTAAAATACAAGTTTTGAGTTGGGCAGCAGTCCATATTTGGCAATATATTGTCACAATGCTAGAGTTTGAACTGACTTCACACATTACCCAGCTGGGGGTGCTAGCTATTAGCGAACAAGTTACTAGGATTCACAAGGTTAGCCAGAAAAGTCAATTTCCTCTTCTGTTGGTATGAATAACTACTTTAGTCAAGCTTTAGTCTGCTGTGTGAAACAATGTAATGAGTTAAAGAAATAATTCCTGAAATAAAGATCCAGTTCGCTACTTCTCCAGCAAGCTATGTCTAGGAGCTAATTCCACTATCCTATCAAGGGCAAGCAACCCATCTAGCTAATCTGAGACAAGACAGTTAAAAATCTTAGATAATAAAATAACCTATATTGACCTCTATATTTCCCTATGTCTAAACATGTAATTTAATTGTAACAAAAATAGCATAACACCTTTAGTCAGCAAGCCTTCTGTACCTCTTCCATGTGGCACTGAAGGCTACCCTATAATCTTAATTCATGTTAAACTCTGCCCAGATTCCACGACCAATCAGACCACAGTGCATGAAATTAAATGTTTGGTGTTGAACCCCACCCCTTCCTGCTTTCTCAGGTGGTCAAGAATGAAAACCACAAGCACAGGAGACAACAGCAGTTCCCCCGTAATGAGTGGAGGCTCGAGCGGAGTTGAGCACCAGCTATGAAGAATATGGAGGATGGACCACAGCTCCTGCAGGCCATTGGTGTACATGGTAAGGTGCTGATACTATTAAATGATAACAAGAGGTCCCTTGACAGAGTTGCTTAGGTCAGAGCATGACTGTTTTGGCATTAGCTATTGATTTCTTGCACATGCACAAGATTTAATTTCAAGGTGGTCAAAAAAGTGTGATGTTTTCTGTTCAGAAACAGAAAAACTAAGTTTGATGACTCAGTTTGTCAAGCCAGAGCAGTTCAAACTCAAGTTTGTTGAAACTTCTTTCTGAAACCGGCTCCATGGCAAAGAAAAGCAGCAAGACAGCTACAATGAATATGCTTTATTTTTCTTTTACAAAAACGAACAAAACGAAAAAAATTACAGTCTAGAAATACAGGTATACAAGAAATAATACGATGGAGTATTTGCAGTTGAATGCCTGGTTGTCAACAGCCAGCTGGATTACAATAATAAAATAAAAATGCATTAACTACTTGTGGATGATAAAGCTTCCAACCAAATAAAATCCTGTGCAGTGCATTATTTCCCAAAAGTAAATCCAGGACTAAACATCCGCCTGTGAGCCCTCACAGGTGGAAAAGTCCTCGTACAAACATAATTTTTGAGAAATGCAGCTGCCAAGGACTCCGCTTCTCATGTGGTTAATCATATTGGAATACTGATTTTGACCCAAACGGTTTATTATGAACATGGAGGTAAAGAGCAGATATGATATGAAGCACAGCAATAATATAAAAGAAAAAAAAGTGTTGAATATCTCCTTGGTGTACCGGTTTCATCTCATTAGGTTTTTTTTTTCCTGTTTCACATCTGTAATTAAATCTTTGCCCACTTATGTTCTTATCTAGTGTCTAAGGCACTTTTAAAGAAACATACTGTTAACATTTGAAAAGCAGGGCAAAGTAGTCTACTGTAGACAACCATCCTAATGTGCATATCCACAATGAAGGAAAAAACTAAAAGTACAGTTGATGGATGGATAACCCCGGCTTGCAGCTCTGTAGAGGTTTAACTGTTGAGGTGGCTGTTGTACTTCAGCTAGAGCCTGATTTCACCTTGGTAAAAATGCTGTTAAAGGACTTGGGCTAAAAAAAAAATTTTTCAGACAACCTGTGAATACTAAGTGCTTGATCAGGTCTGTATGTAGTGTGAAGAATTAGGCTTCAACTCGTAAAATCATGGCACAAACCAGCCCTAGTTTTTTCATCATCGTCATGTGTCACTATTACAGTCGTGTCACAGAGCTACTGCAAAAAGTTTTTCTGGAAAATTCATACAGAGCGATCTCTGAAAAATGTTTTTTGCTGTTGCAAAGGTGTTTCTAAAATAATAAAATACTCACTTTTGACTCAACAGCAAGAGATTTTCAGTTTTGACAGTTTTGTTCCCATTTTCCTGATTTCCTAACGAGGTAGCCAGAAATTTAATATCTCCAAGCTTGTATGACACAATAAAAACATAAAAATGTAAATTTGTATGAAAATGTAAAACAAAGAATTTTAACACGATTATGGACAAATAACTAAAAATGACTTAAATTTAGTTTTATCTTGTCTCCATTTAGGAACTAGAGTTGTAACTTACAAATGGGTTAAAAATAATTTGAATTATATGTTACATATTATGTTCAGATTGAGAACTTTGAGGACTTCTCATCCATCACAGCTTCAAAGTTTAAAATTATTATTTTTTTTTTTTGTTTGTTTTTTGTCAATGTCCTCAGAACAGCAGTTAGATCGACAGGTAATTATTTTTCAGAAAAACTGATGCTTTGACTCTGTGACTCAAATAAGGATGATAATACAAACTGGGCTCGGCACAAACACTGAAATGAAGTTTTCGATCCGTTGCCGTTTCTAATCAAACTACCATATTTTATCTAAGCTTTAACCACTTAGTGTCACTTGGTTTCCATTTAAAACATTATCCTGTGCAGTTCTGTGCATCATTTGCAGCTCACACCAGTCCACAGTAGTGGACAGTATATTACAAAATCCAGTCAGGTTCCCTATAGTCAACAATACAAAACAGGTTGGGAGCTTCCTAGTTAAAACCCAGCTACACATTCCTTCACTAAATGTTGAGATAGAGGAACAGAGAAAATAAAATACCTTGGTTTTCACAGTAATACATTTTAAATTGAGAGTCCATGTTGTTCTGTTGCATGTTTTGAGATCTTATTCTTTCCTGTAGTGCTGCTGTGTACAAGCTGAACAACAAACAGTCCATCAGAGGGAGACTCATGCAACGAAAGCAGCCGTCCAAAGGCCACGGTGACCTCGGTTTTGGGCTTTGCCATTTTGAGAGGACAGGAGGGAGTGTGTCGAGTATGAGACGGCTTTTACACAACTAGTGAGTAGAACACTGACAACAACACTAGAGCGAAATACGTTTCCTTGTAGTCCTGCATTTCCATTATGGAGTGCATTCACATACGTTACATATTTGATGTGTGTACACCTCACAGCCTCCGCCTACATCACACACGCAGAGTTTCATATGTATAAAAAGCACTTTGCACCTATACGTACTTTCTCAACAAGCTGAGCAGATAACTTCACGCCTAACAGGAGGAGGTGGGGAAGGGTGTGTATGTTACTTCATGGTGCGGAGATGATACGTGGCTGAGAGATGAGCCAGAACTAGCAGCTTGCCAGAGGAAAGGGGCAGAATTGTCCATTTGCCCCTGTGATTCTCCAAGACTGGAGGCTTAACTTCAGCGGAGGGCGGTAGATTTTCCCTGCAGTGTTAACTGATATAAAAAGGGCAGAGACGTGCTCATCACTCCAGTCTTCTGTCCAGTCTGTGGTTTGAAATGAATAAAGACAATGGTGACGTTGAGGATCTTAAGGGGAAAACTGAGCGCAGGTCACAGGTGGATGAGGTGGGAGGTGAGGGGAGGGGAAGAGCAAGGAATGAGGGAGTCGCTGTGGTTACTCGACGCTGGAGGTTTGTGTCTCATTGAAGTCGCCGGCGCGGCTGTCTGCGTCATCATCTGACATGTCGACGGAGGCGCCATCCAGATTGAGGTTGCGGCGACCTGAACGGCTGGAGGAGAAGCTGCTGACTGGACCACCGCGCCTGTCAGAACGAAGCGGTGAAAACCTTAATCCTCTGCTGCTTAAAAAACATGTCTAACCTTTTGAGAAATTCATTAATTTGCTTCCTTTCTCACTAAACCACACTTAATGGCTGTATGTAGGAAGGTTGATTAGCTTAACTTTGCCTAAAAAAATGGGAACACAGGAAACAACTTGTCTGACCTAAGTTGATCAAAAAATGTCTGTGGCTCCTTTAGTGCTTACTAACTGGTTTCTTGTTTGTTTAATCTGTTCGCACTCAGCAAACTAAATAAAAACAGTTGCAGCATGTAACTCCCTGTGAAACCACAACTCGTTTTTACTGCTTGTGTACAAATTAAATTAGATGTCTTGTAATAAACAACAGACATCTTGGTACACACATTTTTAAACTATGGACAAAGTCAGGCTAGTTGTTCCCAATTTTAATGCTACGCTAAGTGCTTCCTGTATCTAACACCACATTAACCATACAGATATGAATGCTATCGTCTCTGCTTACAGCAAGAAATCAAATAAGCATATTTCTCAAAACGTTGAACATTATTTAACCAGCAGGCTGAGCCTTACAACTTCTAAATTAGAAAAATATCAATTAAGATAACTTCTAACATGTCAGAACTGTACTACTGGATTCCACAGCTGCTGCTATAGCTGGATACCTTGGAGCAATACACACTATTGTATGGTTGTGTCATTAAGAAATGACACAATCATCCACAAGTAGTTAATTTATTCTGTAATTTAATGTTAGGTTTATTTATTTATGTTACTTTTACCTGAGGCGGTTCTTGAGGGAGTTGACCTCCCGAGTGAGACCCTCGCTGGCCTCAGTGGCGTCGTCCAGCTCCCTCTGCAGCTTCCTGCGGGAAGCATTGGCCCTGGTGGCTTCCTCCTCCGCCTCCTCCAGCTGACGCTTCAGCTGCTTCATACGAGAGTTCGCTTTCTCCATCTGACAGGAGGACAGACGGAGTCAGTGAGGGGTAGTGGGCGGCTGACTGAAAAAAACATCCTGAGTAAAAATGAATCTGTGTCCCTTTGCTTCCTGTGAGTCAGTACCTGCTCCTTGTACTGGTCAGCGTGACGACGCTCATCCTCCACCTGCATCATCACCTCCTTTAGTTTCTTCTCTGTACGACGGACGATTTTGTTGGCTGATGCTCTCTCCCTGGATGTTTTAGAAAGAAACAGTTTATTACCAGCAGAGCTTACTGTTTTCCAACTTTATGCACCTAAAAAAGGTGTTAATCTTTCACACAGGATTCTCACTAGCACCATCTGCCACCATGTATTAAAAACAAATGTCAATAAACCTTCCCAATAAACCACTGTATCCTAATGATGTTTTCTCGCCTGTGTGAGAATATCTAAGGATGCAAAATGTGCTCTGTGACATTTTTTGTGAACAGGTGAGTCACTTACTTTGCTTCCTGCTCCAGCTGCTCCTCCAGCTGCAGGATCTTGGCCTCCAGGGCAGTGATGGTCGCCTTAAACTTTGACTTGACAGTCCCTTCCAGCTCTGCTAGCTTGGCTTTCAAATCCTGCATTCATAATATGCAACTGTTAGAAACCATTAAATATGCATGCATTAAATATAAGATACATACTTTTCATTGAACGTAATCCCTACATGTTAAAGTGCCTCACAGCCGGTGAAAATGGTGAACAACAGAGATGACACAGTAAGCCGTAGCAAATTAAGTTGGTAAAAAACAAACATGTTGTTAACATATTCAACTGAACGTCTCCACCAGACTGTTTTTAGGTGATGTAGTTGCTTACAATGCAACTCACAAATCTGCGTCCCTCATAAAAATTGAGAAATGAATTCATGTGTCATGTTGAACAGAAAGCAATGACAACTTAAAACAAGTACTGACAAACAGAGGTGTGAAGACAAAGCTCACTGGTGCAGAAAGATGTCCTGATTTGGAATTTTATCACTTTCATGTAGCTGAGGTGTTTTTAATAGCTGATAGAGCTTTGAATATTTGAATAGCTTTGATCAGTTTCCTGTATGTATTTTAGCACATATTTCTCTTCATATGGAAATTTATTTAACGAACTACACGAGACCTTGTTCTGTCGCTCCATCTGCTGCCGAGCGTTCTCACTCTTCTGGGCAGTGCTGCGCTCTGCGGCCAACTCAGCGTTCAGGCTGTCGACCTGAGAAAGCGAGATGAAGGCGAGACAGGGGCAGGATGAACTCCAGTGTGAGCTGATGCACTCAATACACTTCTGGTTTGAGAATTTTTAAACTGTCAGTTAGCACACATGTGTTGGTGTGTTCACTGTTATCTCTTTTGTGCAACATTAATGGAAGCAATCAATCAACCAGCCAAGTTTATGACAATGGTTACGATAATGTACACCACTATTATCTAATGTGTAGTCAGTTTACCTGCATGTTGGTCTTCTTGAAGCGGTCGTTGAGCAGCTCCATGTTGCCCTGCTCCTCCTCCAGCTCCTCCTCCAGCTGAGCAATGCGAGCCTCCAGCCTCCTCTTCTCTTCCAGCAGTGATGATCTGAAGGACACATTTTTGACTTTAGTCTACTGATTTACACTTATTATTTAAACTAAGTCTCAAAAGAAACAAAAAAGGAAAAAAAAAAGTTTGAGTGACAAAATGACCAAACATCCCAAACATGTTAGTCAAATATTAAATCAAATCAGTACAAACAAAGTGACACTGACTTTCCAGAAGCGCTGTTGGAGATCTCATCGGCCAGCTCGTCCCTCTCTTGCTCAGCATGTCGACGAGCCCTCTCTGATGCTGCATGGTCCTAAACAAACCACACACACAAAAAACACACATATTAGGATCAGAATGGAGAAGATCTTGTGTGAGCTTTACTCCAATTCTTGGACATCAAATACTGTAATGAAGTATGACTTGAGTCTGATTCAAAAAAAAAAGTTGACAAAAAGTTGATTCTTTCCATACGTCTGGCACTTTGCTTATCATGAATAAAAGCACATATTAACATACAATTAGCTCAATATGTCTAACTCAAAGAAATGTTCAATGTAAAATCAATAATTTGACCTCCTGCAGCTGTAGAATTTCAGCTTCTAGGCTCTTGAGTTTCTTCTCGTTCTCCTTGGACTGGGTGAAGATCTCGTCCCTGGAGGCTCTGGCCTCCTCCAGCTCTCTCTGATAGTCCTTCATCTGAGCCTATAGGGCAGAAACAACGTGGACCAAGTCAAAAGGTGACGCAGTGGAGGAGTGACCGCTCGGACGCGAAGTGCAGGCGCATTCCAGTGTAAAACAACACGAGGTTATTGTAGTTTGGCCCAGCTTATTTGGTTAGCAGCTACTGACACAAACCTCATGGAGACGTTTAGGGCACTTCAAACCTCTTAGCACAGAATCATAATTCAGTCAAATCTGAGCACAGAGACAAAACACACATTTTCAAATTTATTCATTAATTCATCTTCTTTGGTGCCAATTTGATAAACTGCAAATAAATAAAAACTGAAAAAATGGGGCTAATGTCATTGCCCACAGCTAATTCACTGACTCCACAGCAAATTAAACTTCCTGTTTACATCCCCAAGGCATCATGGAAGGCGTATCATTATCACCTATATAGTGCAACAAAGAATAATAATGCACCGATATTTTTTGTCCTGCACCATGAATATTTTGAGAGTACTGAGGGTCACAATCTAACACCAATTGCTCCAGGAAAACTGACACTGTCCTGTCTTGCAAACCTGTAAACATTTGAAATGAAAAGCAGTTTGGTCTGAGCCAGGACCCAGTGTCAGACAAAGTTTTCTCGTGTTTCTAAGCCGTGTGTGCGTGTGTGTGTGCGCGCGCGCAAGTGTGAATGTACCTGCAGTTTTCGGAGCTGTTTAATAGCCTCTTCTCTGCCTTTATTAGCAGCTTCGATCTGTCCCTCCAGCTCATTCAGGTCCATCTCCAGCTTCTTCTTAGCGGCAACAGACAGGGTTCTCTGTTTCCTCTCGTCCTCCAACTCTGCCTCCATCTCACGCACCTTTAAGAGTAAAACACACATTTCAGGTCAAGCCAAAATGTAATTTTTTTTTCTATAATGAAACAAAAAAATATATATATATATCCTGTACATATTGGATAAGCAGTGTAGAGGAACTTCTTCATCTCAAAACATAAGGAGTCAGCTGATGGTGGTCATCATCCATGAGAACCGTGTACCTGTTTGACAAGTGCCCTCTTCTTCTCCTCTCCCTGTTCATCTCTGGCCTGCAGATCTCGGTCAAACTGGGCCTTCATGGCCTGCATGTTGACCTCCAGACGCAGTTTGGCATCCTCTGTAGCCTGCAGCTCATCCTCCAGCTCCTCCAGCTGTGTTCTCATCTCCTCCACCTGTTGCTCCAGCGTTCGCTTGGACTTCTCCAGTTCATGTACCTGTATGTAGCATCAGGGAGAGACCACAATGTCAGCAAAACAGGCTGATAAAACTCATCAGACAAGAATGAAGATTTCTGAGATCTGAGTGTGTTGTTTACCTAACTGACCTTTTTTGTTTTTGTATTTTTTTACTTCACTCTGATACAGTCTTATCTAGTAAATGTATAGTGAATGCAAAGCCAGAGCTGGAAGCAACAATTTAATTTCACCTGTAAATGGAATCCAAATACATTTACTCTAGTGCTAATCTACATATATGTGTGTGTCAAAAAGGATTTTTATCTCCTGATCCATAAAGATTAAAAGCTTTGACCAAGAGGTCAGAGGTCACTCACATTCTTCCCCACATCATCCTTGGAGCTCATCAGGTCTTCCATTTCAGCACGGAGTTGCTTGTTAAACCTCTCCAGTTCCTCTTTAGCCTCCAAGGCCTCCTCCAGCGCTCTGGCCATAGACAGAGCCTTGGTCTCCTTCTCTCTGGCCTCAGCCTCCGCACGGTCACGCTCCTCAGCATAACGGGCCGAGATGGTTTTCTCCTCAGCCAGCAACTAGTGCGGAAAATAAGCAACAATCTTCAATAGGCTGACACATATCTGAAGCTATCATGTCTGAAACATTTTGGTGGTCCTGTGTACCTGATCAAACTTTTTCTGTTTCTTTTCGAGGTTCGAGACGATCTGTCTCTGGTGGTCCAGGTCTACCATCAGGTCATCCAGCTCCTGCTGCAGACGGTTCTTGGTCTTCTCCATCTTGTCCATGGCCATGGTCTTCTCCTCCAGACGCTGGCTCGTCAGCTCCATGTCCTTCTGGAGTTTTCTCTTCACCTCCTCCAGGCCCTCCATTGCTCCAACATCCTCGTCTAACTTCTTTTTTGTCTCAAACAGCTACAGGTTGTAAAAATACAGATAACACAACATTTCAAAAACTCATGACCTTTTGTGCCACAGCGTTGTGTGTTGGAAAAATGAGCAAAAAGTACTACAATATGTGAAAAGCCAGCAGGAACAAAACCAAAAAAATGGGGCAAATAAGAAATGATGATCTGTAAGAATGTCCCTCCAGGAGCAATCTCCACTGAAGATAAAATTAATCTTTCACAGTTTCTGTAAAAGTTCAGCAGTTTATATGCTGATCCTGTGCTTTTACTTTTGCTGTTTCTGCTGATTGGCAAATGGCCAACAACATGTAATCTCACCATTCAACTTGTGTAACTTTTGTCTATATACTCTTCTTAATCTAAACCATACATGCTGAAATGAGGTCAGATTTTCACTGCACAGGGGCATCAGTTTGCTGCCAAGTCTCACTGCTTTACAGCTGTCAGCATGCTGCGCTGCATATCGAAGACAGGTGTTTGCAGCTGGTACACAGCCTATAAACTTTTGCCTCGCCCTGCTTTTGGATTATTGGTGGTACCTGAGAGGTGTGCTTGCCTCATATGTTTGTGTGTATGTGATTATCTGTCTCTATGTACTGTGCGGGTCTGTGAGGCTCAATTACGTTTGTCATTATGAATGACTGTACCTGAGCCTGCACCGTCTGAAGCTGTTTCTCCAGGTTACGACGAGCCTCCTCATCCTCATCCTGCTGCTCTAGCAAGGCGCTTTTTTCCACCTCCAGCTGGCGGATTTGGCCACTCAGGTTCAGCTTCTGACGCGTCTCTTCCTGCCGCAACTCCTACCCACGAGACCACAAACAGAAGTGATGATCAGACAAAAGGAAAAACAGGGAGACGTATCTGTTACGCCTGCAAGAATATAACTGTTATGTACAGTGTGCACAATGAGCACCATTTTAAATTCAGGTTTAGATGCATTTTCACACATATGAAGCTTCAGAAAATGCTTAATGCTTAAAGCTTAAAATGCTTGGTACAGTTAAATAAGTGATGTATTGACATAAAAATAATGTTTTTCCCTCAAATAAAAAATATAAATAAATAAATTATGACTTTGCAGAAATAGCATACATCAACAATTTTATAAATTTATAAAATTTTTTAAGTAATTTGTGTGTTACAGCTCTAACTTCAGTTGCATGTCATATTTAAAATGGCACTATATCCTCAATATGGTGAAAAATAATTAATACTTTTATAACTTTGACAACGATCATTGATTCATAAAGGCTGATCTTTCATACCTCTAAATCTTGAAGTTTGCTGTTCAGTTTGTCAGCTTCTTTGGCCAGTTTGACGCCCTTCTTCTCTGACTCCTCCAGCAAAGATGACACATTGTCCAGTTCCGTCTAACAAAAGACAAATGGGGTTATAAGGAAAGCAAATAAACAAAAAATATTCTTTGTGTTTCTAGAGTAATCTGGGGATAAATCCCTTTACCTTAGAGCAAAATGCCCCCAAAAGGAAAAGAAAAGAAAAGAAAAAGAAAAACTGTCTGTGGAGGTATTTACCTGGAGTTTGTGCGAGCGTTCAGCCAGCTCTCCCTTGGCTCTCTCCACCTCGGTTGCCCTGGCCATCAACTCCTGCAGCTGGGCCTCCAGTTTCTTCCTCTTATACTCTGACTCCGTCTTTGCCTGCTGCAGACTCTTCACCTCACAGGCCATCTCTTTGTTGTCACTCTCCAGACTCTGCTTGTTCTTCTCCAGGTTGGCTTTGAACTAGACAAAACAACAACAATAAAACAACCTTGCTTTTGTGGTTTTTGAATAATCTGCTAAATTTAGACTGTGATAAACAGACTGGAATTACATTACTGACACTGATATGGCTATAACATCTACACTGGCAGTTATTGCTGGGATCCTGGTTTTTCATTGTCTGTTTATGTATACATATAATGCATTTGATGTATATAGGCAAATACAAGCCCTGCAAGTTTAACAAAGTATGATCCACTCACCCTCTTGGCCTGTTCCAGCTGATCAGAAAGTTCCTCCAGTGCTGTGGTGTGCCTCTGTCTCATTTCCTGGATCTGAGCCTCATGGTTTTTGGTCTCCTCATCTATGGCCTTCTTCAGTTCTGCCACCTCTTGCTCTCGCTTGGACCTGAAGTTCAGATACAGGGAAAAAGTTTATGAGTTTAAGATAGTTAAAGTTACATTTAAGTTAGTTATAGTTACATTTCAGATACCAATTCATCTCAACAGAGAATTTATTTCTACTGTTGTCTTAATATCAAGTGTATAATATAAGTGTCCACTAAGCAATGAGTGGTATATATTATATTGTATAATCAAGACACCACATTTACAACTTTTGGACATATTCAGTTGTCCTCCCCAACAGCCGTAAACAGACTCTGATGTATAAAATTTATGGAGTTCCCCTTTATCATCATCGATACACCAGCTTTAAACAAACACCTGAGCTCCTGCTGAGCAGCAGTGGTGTCCAGCGTGTCCTCCAGCTCCGTCTTCAGAGCCTCGAGCTCCTCGCTCAGGTCCCTCTTAAGTTTTTCAGCTTTACTTCGACACATCTTCTCTGACTCCAGATCCTCCTGAAGCTCAGCGAGGTGAGCCTGCAGCTCCCGAACCTGCTTCAAGGCATTGTTCTTCTGGACCGTCTCCTCGTCACTCCTATTGGAGACACAAAAGTAGTTGTTTCAAGTTAGTATTTAGAACCTTTCCTTTCATAAAAACAATGAAAATGTCTCATAAGTTTAAACCTACAGTTTGTTTTTAATCTAAATATTTTTCTTTTAACATAAGGATCAATGAGGATACTCTGGTCCTCAAAATAACTGTAGCATTGTAAGTAGAAGAATATAGTGACTGTTTGCCTTTAAACCAATAAACAAACAAAAAAGGAACGAATAAAAAAAACATTTTTTTGGCTCTTCCAAATGATTCAGCTTCCACTGTTGATGCACAACTGCTTTCAGTGGTTGTTTCATGACTTCAACTGACTCTTCCGCAATGAATCGCCTAAATTTCACCTGAAATTTCAACTTCTTTTAGCTCTTCCATTTCTTTCAGTAATTACTTTTAACAGTCACTTTGACTTCTATCTGGTTTAGTATTGTAGATATTCCCAAATGTTTCATATGATTATTTATAGCGAACAAACATAAATTCTATTCTACTTAGCCTCATACAGTTCAAATATTTCAGATTTACTGTAGAAATCGATAAAGGTATTTTCATCCTCAAAATGACAGCACAGCAACACAGTGATATAAATTAATTACCAGCAGCTATTTAAACTTGTTTTGTCAGTCTTAAGTGATGATATGTACAGTAAATGCAGCACGAGTCAGTGATGTCATGTTTTTAACTGAAATGAGGCCACCAGTGCACACAGGGTGGCAGTGTGGTGAACTACTTACTCCTGAGCTGTGTGTTCTCTGTCAGAAAATGGACATAATGACACTGTTGATTTGTTTGTTGCCCGAAATGAACCAAAGCAAAATTATTGCTGGTTGCAACACTCCTGTAACATTCCTCTCTTATGTAAAACCCGATGACTAAACACACTGAATGCAATAATGATTCGCTTATATATAATTATCACAATGCCACAGTGTTGATTAAAGGCAGAATTGATTTCCATATAAAAGTAATTGCCTATTTTCCAAACAAAGATAATACAATTGTTCTCAGAATAGCTGCTGAATTCGAAATGAGGCACATCAAATTTAATGAAACCTTAATTATCTGGAGCTGTGACTAAACTGATGATTTCTGCCTGTGAAATTATCCAGACAGACGTCTACCATCGACCCATGTAGTCTGGACTATTGGCCTGGCGTGAAGAGAAAACTGTTGAAGAGCCACATTAAAATAATCTGCACTGACCTTCAGAGCAACGACCTCCACAGCTGTTTACCTCATCTGTATGCAGGTTTTATGATGGCTAAATGGGAAAACAATTAAATATGGCACCAAACATGTTACTCACAGTACTTTTCCCAGCTGTGTGGAAAATTGGGATATACAAAGGAGTGAGCTGATGAGCTGATGATAGAGTGGTAAGATGCAGGTTTTCTACAGCCATAACTGACAATCCTTTGTTGCAAACAGCACATAAAGGATAAAAATCCTCTGATAACAAAAAACAGGCTTCTTATGATAGTTTTTCCTACAATGTGAAACGACAGTCTGATTTAGCACAGCTCTTTATTGCTTTGTGTGGAAAAACTACTGCAAAGCCCAAGACTCAGGGCATCAATCAACACCAATTTGCCTGTAATCAGATACGGCTGCCTCTAAGATGAAAGGTCTCAGACAGTGTCACTGAAGGCAAACACTGCAGCAGTGAGCACAGGAGAGAAGAACGAGACTGAGGTGACAGACAGACAGACAGAAAATCATGTGCTGAAACACTGCCTGCAGCAGCTGAAGAAGACGTTTGCTGCTTTAATTTCAGAGTTGGCTCAGTGTTTTGTATGCTTCAGCACAAGGCTTTTGATTTAATACACATGGTGGAGCAAACAATTCACATGCTTTCTTCAAAATAAGTTGAGACAATATCTGCTAAGAATACTAAGAATTAAGTTATTATAATTTGTTTATTAATTATTTAAATTAATTACTTCATTTTTTTAATAATTTAATATATATTATT
The DNA here is from genome assembly GCF_020382885.2 of Scatophagus argus. Taxonomy (NCBI): domain Eukaryota; kingdom Metazoa; phylum Chordata; class Actinopteri; family Scatophagidae; genus Scatophagus; species Scatophagus argus. The sequence goes on along the minus strand of NC_058494.1, from coordinate 12,215,263 downwards.
ATAATATTATAACTAATATATTACCATAATTTCTGGACTATAAGCGGCTACTTTTTTCACACGCTTTATACCCTCTGGCTTAACCAATGATGCGGTTAGTTTATGGATTTTGCCTCGAGACGAAAGTGACATTGAGAGCGACAACGAAAGAGAGACTGACAACATGGACACCTGCGGTTTATAGACAGTTGCGGCCTATATATGGACAAGTTCTTTTCTTTTCAAATTTAGTGGGTGCGGCTTATATTCAGGTACGCTCAATACGGTATATACATGATATAATTTTATGGCACTGGTGAACTAATTCCCCATTTTCAATGTTCTACATTTTGCAGAATGTGCCAGATAAAGTTTGCATAGTTTTTACAGTTGTGTGCACATTTGTAGATTTGCATGTCTATCATTGACCTGGCCAGAGCAGTCTGCAGCTCCTCCTCCTTTTTGGTCAGCTGGATCTTCAGCTCCTCTATCTGAGCCTGAAGCTCAGCAATCTGGTCCTGCAGGTCAGTCGTCTCAGCGTCCAGTTTGCGTTTGGCCTTCTCCAGCTCCTGGCGCGTCTTCTCCTCCTTCTTTAAACGCTCTGAAGAGAGGTGCAGTCACATACATCATAAACAAAATGAAACATAACCATTAATGATCTAAAAAAAAACAACAACAACAACTCTGGACTGGAGTTAATCTCAGGAGGCAAACAGGCAAAGCTTTAATTTACAGAAGGGTCATACAAGGCACAAAGAGGTCACAGGAAACCACAGACACCTAATTGCTAACAGCCAGACACAACTAATGGCAATCACATTATCTACTTTGCAGCTCATTAACCCTTAAATCCACAGATGTTTTTTTTTTTTCAAATTTTTGCATTCCTCAGGTTTTCAGCACACATATACCGCAAATGAAGCCACATATGTAATAAAATCACATCAGGTACCCTGTTAGATTTCATATTTATACTGTACTATCTTTTGCATAGCCTACTGCAACTTTTCACCAAGACACGGCAGACGTTATTATAACATGGTCAAACCCATCGCTCCACTGTTTCACATGAATGGACAGATATGGGATCTCCAACATTTTGTAGAAACAGTTCTCTTTCTTGACAAAGTAAGACTTTTAGAGCATTAGCTTTTAGAAGTGGTATCAGTTCTTTTATTTTGCCCAGTAACGGCCCCAACAGCTAAAAGCTTATTTTTTTATGGCTTACAAGTTGGAAAGTTGACCAGAAAAACTAATTGCACACTTACAGCAGTAAGGTAACCACATGAGGTCCCCCATCAGTCTTAACTGTCGACACTGTCATGCTCCAGTTCTGTTTTTTAAATGCTCTGATTCATAAATAGCACAATAGCACACACATCAGTGGTCTCAGACGTCTTAATTTCCAGAACTCATTAGAACACCTGCTATCACTTTCATCCAGCGTACCAAGGGTAAAATACACTTGTATACCCCCCACCGACCTCCACAAACACACACACATTTTTTAGAAATAAATGAATAAATCAGAGAAATTCTGGACAGGTTTTTTTTTTTTTCCATTTTTGATTTTGACTCCAGCACATTGTTTAAGACAAATACTTTGAGCTATAACAGGAGGTTCTGAGCGTATGCCGTATACATTTAAAGGTTAACTCATTGTACAGCTGTAAATTTACACCGTTAAGGCTCATTAACAGTCACAGTGCATGTCCTGTATTTGACCTATGTGTTTTTCTACTCTAACAGACAATCCTTGTCTTGCATGTGCTGCATCCACAGCATCTATCATTGCTGTCTACACTCCGGTCTACACTTTCAAGGCATGGGACCCACCCATCTACTTTTCCAGCCTATTGTGTATCTCTTCTAATAAATATTTTCCTATTCTTGGACACAAAATGTAACCAGTAACAGTAACCTTACCCTCCAGGTCAACCATCATCATCTCTTGCTTGTTCTTGACCTTGCCAAGGTTCTTTGCTTTCTCCTCCTCCTCTGTCAGCTGAGTGGTCATCTCACTGATCCTGTCCTCCAGCAGCTTTTTCTCCTGTTGGATACAATCAAAGTGTGGGTCAGACCAGACACCACTACTAATAAATGGATAAGTATTAAGACTTATCTAGCAGGCCTCACAAATCCAAGCCAAGCTATAGTATTTGAACACAAACAGCAAATAAAAATGATGTAAAGTTCTACTTTGGTGCTGCTGTAACTGAAAGCCAACAAACACAGAGTAAAAAATGCTCAGAATACCCAGTTTATTATTTTTTTTTTTATTACTCTAATATCTATACGTCATTCATCTCCTTACAGTTCTAATGATCCCGACTTAAAGGACTTCCTCTGCTTTCTGGTTCTTGTTTGACACATCATGTGATATTCATCCTCTCACCTTGAGGAACTTGGAGTTTTGGTCCTCAAGCAACAGAATGTCCTCCTCCATTTTCTTGATCTTTGCCTCAGCTGTCACTTTGTCCAGCTGCAGCTTCTGTCTTGCAGCCTCCTCCTCATCAAGCTGTTCCTCCAGGTCCTGTGGAGAGGAAAAAACATGCATAAAAATTCATAGACAGGAATCAGGTTAAATGGTCAAATAAGAAATATTGTGTTTGTATATAATGTTCTTAAAAGCCAAGTACAAACAGGATTTGCTTTTCCTATGTTGTCTGTAAGTTTAAACAGGTGCAGATATGAACCTGGATGTGTGACTGCATCTTCTTCTTCTCATTCTGCAGGCTCTGGTTCCGCTCCTCCTCTTCCTCCACCCTAGACTCCAGGTCATGAAGGATCTCCTCCAACTCTTGCTTCCGAGAAAGCAGGCGAACTCTCATCTCTTCAGCCTCTGCAAACAGCTCCGTCTCAGCATGGAGTTGCTCTGCTAGAATGTTTTTCTCCTCTAGGAGCTGAAGAGAGTTTGAAGAAGCATGTCAACATGACAAACTATTATCACTTTTTTAAACAATTTTTTTTTAATCATTTTTAAACAATTAAGTTTGTCTGAAGTATATGTGGCTTTCATCAGGGCGACTAGTATATCAGCTTGCACAAGGCAAAAAAATTTACTTTCCAAAGGACGTGTTTACCTGTTGATGCTTCCTCTCCATCTCCACAAGCTCATTCTCCACTTTGAGCTGTCTCTCCTTCACTTTTATCAGCTCCTCGTCTTTGGCCTGCATCTCCTCCTCCTGCCTGGTGACCTGCAGCAGAGGCTTCACCTGAAAAAGAGAGAGAAAAATCAGCTTCTACAAAGTTTCTGCAGTATTCATCAAATTGATTTCACAATCTTTTTAATATCACACAATCCAAATAAGCAATAGAAATTTGATGGATGGATTAACTAATTAAAAAATAACTGAAGTTGAATTAAGTTAAGCTAAAATTGAAACGTAATGATTTAATTAGATTTGGAGCCACAATATCTAGTAGTAGAAACAGTGTTTCATACAGGTCTGATGTAGCTCACTCAAACTGGAGTTTAAAGGTGTATAATATCTCTCAACAGCCCAAAATTAAATTGCAGCAGGCAAGCCTTCTTATACCCTCTAAGCCTTTTTTTAGGCAACTGAACTTAATCCTTGATCAGACTTTTTAAGATCTAAGGATCTTCTGATACATTTACATGGTAAATGTGTGAAGTCTGCTGATGAGGATGAGTAGAGAGAATTATGTATTTTCTAATTTGTTTGAGTCATTATTTAACTGACAACATGTTGAGGTATCCAATCACTAATTTATGAAAATGCTATTTACAAAATTGTCACAGAAGCTCAGGTCATCAGGTGATGGAAAGATGTAAAGCTGTGCATTATCATATAATCTAACTTGTGGGAAGGAGGTAGCCGTCAGGGTTCTCACCTTAGTGAAGAGTCTCCACCACTGCCAGTGTCGCAGCTTCAAGTAAGCAGCACAGTTCCTCTGGAGGACCTTCAGGGCACTTAGCTGCTGCTGCTTCTTAGCAAAGGCTCTAAAAGAAGAAAAAAAAAACAGTCCATGAAAAGGCAACAAATCATAGCACATTCTAAGTTGATAATAATAATTCTCTTTTCGGCTCTGTTTCTGGTCTCTCCTAACTTCTGAAGTAAATATCCGTCTCTTTAGATGCTAAATGTGCCACTATGTTAATCAGCTAGTCACCAATTGTATCTGAGTAGTGTTTGTTACAGAGCAGGCAATGTTCAGTAGGTTTTCAGAGTTTTTTCACTGAAAAAACTGCTGCTGCTGTGGTTGAAAATGATACTAAAGGAGTGGTAAGAATGAACCAAAACAATACAATTGTAAACAGCTAAACAGTGACCTGAAACTCACTACAAAGCTCCATAAAGGAAAGGGGAGCTGCAGATAGTAGTAGTAGTAGAGTAGTTTGAGTAACTGGACTACTGTCCTTAAAAGTATCTGGGGTACCCAAACACAGATATGTGGTCATCATTTAATCGAAAATACAAACAATGGACACACTCACTTGCGTGCCAAGTAACCACGGCACACAGACTGGAAATAGATGATGATGTCAGTGATCTTCAGGTCTCGCTCTTCCTCCAGGTGAGCCAGAACACCAGTTCTGAAGAAGATCTTACTCTGACCAATACGGAACAGGTTGGGGTCCAGCTCCAGGGCTTGGATCTATAAAAAGCACATGAAGAGCCGTTAAGAATTTACATTACAATCGAGGAAGTATTTGTATCTGTTTATATTTATATATTTCCAGAGCTTAATGGGCAGATTTTGCAGCTGTGACCAAGCAAACTGATTGCATACAGATACCACAACTGCTTCAACTTCAGTACCAAGATGAGCACAGAAGTACTCAAGTACCCATATTAGGACAAAGGGTTGACATTCCTTGTTGGTTCTTAACATTTAAAAAAGAGAGAACACAAGGCAGTTGAGCAAGCTGGAGAATGATGAGAGAAAGAAAACTTCTGAAATTTTCATCTGCTAGTTTTATGGTGGTCACATACAAAAACGGGCTCAACAGGATGGCTCTGTGCTATTTTTTCATTTTTCAATTCGCCATAGGTCTACTTCGTTAATATTCAAGGTTCTTCAGATACAGTGGAAATGAAAACAAGAATGCACAAGAGGGATTTGTAGATCCTGGTTTAGTTCCTGTAAGTTTTTGGCTGACTGCAAATAGTTTGTTATATTCTGAGGCTCAGCAGAATACATAGTATGTTTTTGTTTCCATGGTAGCAGTTTAAAGCTGCTGTACAGCAGAAAAGAACTACCATTCTTTCACAGGCTTGTTTTCCATCCATGAATCCCTTGGGGATAGCGTTGGGTGTCAGGATCTCATATCTGTGAACCAAAGAGAATACAAACTGAAATTAAAGCCAACTTTTCGTCTGTGTATAATGGAGTCCAAAAAGGATCTCTGTAGCTTGTTACCTCTGTCTGAACTCCTGGAAGACGATGCGGTTGGGGAAGCCCTGTCTGCAGATGCGAATCCCCTCTAGGACTCCATTACACCTCAGCTGGTCCAAAACCAGGTGAGGCTCCAGTTTACCCGCCTGAAAGAAAAGAAAAATACAACATTAAGAAAAGAAAGAAGTATTTGTATAATTGACAGTAGATATGACATGGTAAAGGGATAATTAATCATTATATAATAAAAACAGTTACATGTCCCTCACTTTCCAGTGCTTGATTAAGAGCTTTTAAAAATTAAGTTTATGTATTTACTCTTTTTTCATGGTTGGGGATGATACAGCGAACAAAGTTGGGGTTGGTGTTCCTCAGTGTGGCCATAAGTTTGGTGAGCGACTCCTTGTAGAGCTGTCCCACTGTACGAAACATGCCCTTTTTTGTTTTGTAGGTAGCACCAAAGGCTGTCTCATTCATCCCTGCCACCTGGTCCAGGCCCACGATACGGTCAACTGGTGGGGAGATGGGGAGAATAGTTTAGATTCATGGACTTAGACTTCATGGGAAGCACAGAAGTACAGCAGTAGCAACAACGTAGCTACATGACCAAGTGCAGATGGATGAAAAAGACATTACACACTACTGTCAAACAACAACAGCAGTACCAAGTCTAGAACTGCCATGAGTTCATGTGGATGGAGATGAAGCGTGTAGCTTTAACTACTCCGGGGCTTACAGGTCTACACAGGGATCTATACGTTGTGGTAACTTAGAGAGAAGCACAATCTTTAATTTAATTAAGTTACCAAGCATCAGCAAAGCTAATAAGAGACAATGGTTTATGGCAGCTATATGAATTCTTTTCAACATTTTACAACTCAAAAAACCTTAATCAACAATATTGCCAGAAAAATCATCTCTTCTCAAAATGTTAAACAAAACTAGGCATTCATGCAGTCTCATGGGCATTTTCACTGTTTTCTGATGAAATGTAGATCAAACTACAGAAAAGAATCTGCAGGTTAATTTATAAGGCTAGTTGCAAGTTGAGGGAACTTTGCTAAGTGTGAGAAAATGATTCAAGCGACATCACTTGTGTCATTTAAGTTCGGGCTTTAAAAAAACAAAAGCATAAACAATACAGAAAACCTGCATTGCAAAATCCAGTGTGAAAAACGTGGACAAGTAGCAGCATAAATGCAGGATTGAACATTTTTTGAGATTTGACCTAAATTAGAGATTAAAAGTGAGGGACTTGGCCTCCGATCAGTTCTGACTGCTAATTTTTAACCTGTCTCTTGCAAGTTCTCCATGTTTTACAATGTTAAATTTCTGAAGTACCCACTGAAACGTCATACTTGTTACTGTCAACAAATCCCAGGAATCCCAAAACCAGCACTGCATTTGTCCATTTCTAAACACTTCTTGACTTCTTGTGTGTGGCTCTCATCACCAAGCCCATTTGTTCAAATTTAAGATGTAAAGTTTTGAAAAACTGGTCATGAGTACATGCTGTCATTTGTTCAAAAGCCCACATAAGTTTCTACAAGATCTGCAGTTTTAATTTTTGTTTTTTTTTATTTTCTTTTTATTTTAACATTAGTGAAACAGATAAGTTGGGTATTTTTAGGGCAATTTTTATATACTGGCTTGGTTCTATACTGTCTATTTACAGTAGCAGGACAGTGTATCTCAAAATCAACCATAGTGTCCATGTTCATGGTATAAAAGATGTCAGTTGGTTCAACAGTGTAGGCTCACTGATTCATTTTTTAACAACAAATTGATCTTTATGGCAAAAATGAATAGGACAAATAAGGCTTTGAATGCGCAGACATTTGTTGGTGTGCAATCAATTAATGTTGGTTTTCAACTGGAATTCTGGACACTAAGAAAAATATTAAATTTCGCGAGACATATCAATCACATGGTAATTTTTTTTTTTTACAAAAGCTGGCAGTAATGTCAGTAGCCTTATTAAAAAAAAAATCTTAACAAAACAACAGCACTTGAGTTACGATTTAACACTCAATTAAATATACACAATGTCACTTGTGTCCAACTGACTAAATTAAAGTTATAAGTATTTACTGAGCCACGGACAGCTGGAGTTTCAACATTTAAACTGAAGTGATATATGGCCTTCCATGTGGACCCACTACACTGACATCTGAGCTCAGAGCCAAAGCAAATACTAACATCTGCTTTCAATTCCCTGCTATTGGGATCCAATCTAGGAAGGAGGAAGGCAGGAAATTAGTGTCATTAAATTTCACTTCAGTCAAGCTTCAAAATCCTTAATTTGCTTGTGGATGAATCACATCACAGAGGAGGGACAGAGACAGAAATAAGCTATGAAGTCCAAACAGCTGCACTAGATACAAAACACTTGCTTCAGGGCTATTGACCATACAAAGATCACAAGACCCATGTTAGCATATATAAACACTGAAACAATTTAAAGCATACTAGTTTGACTAGAGGGAGCAGTTGACTATATTCTACTTTCACTTGTTTGGGAATTAAGTTCTACAGCTTTTGGTTGAGACTAAGGGGCCATGCAGCCTGGAAGCAAATGGGAGCCACTGTAGCTAATGACGGACACAGCACCGGCTGAAGCATGAAACATACAGCCAGATCTGGGCAAAAATATACCAGTACACTTTTAGGTTAACCTGCTTGGGAAGTGCTCATAAGAAGCCTATCAAGCACCACAAGCAGCTTGTTTTCACAACCCAAAACTGTTAATTTTCAGCTATTTTATTTTGGCCCAGGTCTGCTACAGCACGACCCAGTCATTCACCTGCTGGCTCATCCAGACTACTGACATTGTCATAGAATGAAGCCCTTTGAATGGTCTGAATCTCTACAACACAGAGAAAGAGACAGGGAGGGGAGGGTGATGTTAATCAAAAATGTGTAGGCCTGCGTCAACAAGGCAGACGGCTGTTGTTAGTAGGCTTGAGTGAAAGACATACTAACTCCTTGTTTGTTAACCGAATAAGCAAACAGGTACATGAAGCTCAAAGGTTGTGTTATTTAAATTCCATCTATTATCTAACACTGTTTGAAGTGTTCAGAGATACGTGGGTAGCAGCTTACCATCTTTCCAAAGTTCAGCCACGAATTTGTCAGTTGACTGATGCAAAAGTGTGGCCACATTGTCATTCAGGGGGTCCATGTTCTTCATGAGCCACTCGTCTGCCTTGTAGTCCACCTGTAACAGAGGAGTGGTACAACTTTGTCATATTAAGGATTTGGATGAAGTGAGTAACTCTTTAGTTAACATTAGCTGAATGCATACATTGTTACCTTTGTGTATGACAGAATTCTGTAGAAAAATTCAATGCAGGAATGGTAAAAATGTTTATGAATCAGAGAATACAGACAAGTTTGTTTTTCAGTTGATTACATATTCTGAGAAAAAAGGATTTTACAAAAAATATTTAAGTTACGTATTTGTGTAACAAAAAAACATTGGCCTATATGTAGAGATTTTGCATTTTATAATTAAGTTGTGGAAATGCCACATAATTGATAGATAATATTCCATATTTTAAATGAGCTGTTGAGAAAAATTAGTTCATCATTTTATCTTTATTAGTTAAAAGGTGGGCCTGTTCACAGTAGTGATTCGTACAATATAGATGAGGTCATATTTTTTGGGGGGCACACCAGTATTGTCAACATTAACAACATTTGGCTTCATGGAACTGCAGACTGTTCTCTGCAGCAGGCATTCTTTAGAGTTCAAATTTCTGAGTGTTTTACTGATTGTGGCATAAAACGACACACTCCATATAATGGTAAGCAGATGTGTTGTATATTACGTCTCTCTGCAGGACAAATGTTGAGTTCTGTTGCATAACACCAGCGACAACATGCAAATCCACTTTCACACAGTGTCATATAAATCAAACCAGGACTCAGTATTTCCCTGAAATTCAACCACAAGAGAACTTTACGTCATTGTTTAATCTGAGCCACTGAACGGTTTCAACTTTTCACTTGCTATTTAATTTTAGTACGAGAAGACTAGGGAGGAAAAGGGATGTCAGAAAATAAGAACGTAGACAGGAACAGAGAAAATGGTCCAGGACAGAACAAAGAAACACTTTGGGCTGAATACTGAACTTGATACTTCAGGATAGTGACTGAATTATGTTGGTTCTACTGAGTAACAATTCACATTAGATTCACGTCACAGCAGGGTCTGAAATTATTGCCAAGCACCAGATGCAGCAAGGTAAACGTATGTGCCAAAATAGTAATATTTACAACTACACTGCTTCTGTCCTCACGAGTTTGATATACACATGCACAGAGTGATTGCATGGTGCTTTCAGGTGCAACTCATAAACTTTCAAAGTTTCTTTATTTTTCCTTATGTTTCTTTGTTTACCTTTGCCTTCCCTATTTTTTTTTTAAATACATGTCATTACTTTATTGTTTTCACTTGAACATTTTTAATAATTAATTTCTGCATAGGTAGATTATAAAAATTATATTACAAAATCTTATCAAATTGTTAGCAGTAAACAGATTCTCAAGTACCCAGGTGATAATTTTCACGCATCAATTAAAGTCACTGGTACTTTGAGGTTTACGGTAGAGTAAAGCAACCGCAAGACATAGTAATTATCAATCTAAATTTCCTGTTCTGTGTGTTTGTCTTGAGGAGTGCTTTTCTTGAACAGTCTAATCCATGACCTAAAATAACCCGTGTAAACTGAAAACTTTATCCTTCTGTAAACTGTAACTTCCAAGGAAAGATGCAATTTATTTTTCTCTTTGAAAACCAGTCAGGTGGTGACTTCCAACTTGAAAAAAAAAACAAAACAAAAAACACACACACCAATAGTGCATTTTGTGTAAAGCAGAGACAGGAACCTGCTGAGTGTGATTTTCAGAGATAAAACAAGCATACCCTGCCAGCGTAGTGAATGATGCAGAAGTCGGCCTTATCTTTGAGCTGGCGGGGCTTCTGGAACTTGGTGTGTGTGCCCTGCTCCTGGATCAGCTTGTCTACAAAGGTCTTATCTGTGGCCTTGGGGAACCAGCATTCTTCATCCAGCAGAGCCAACACTCCTGGAGGGTTTGCCTGAGGTGGAATTAACACAGGACAGAACAAAAAACTTGAGAATGTAAATGAGACATTATTATTTAGCTGTTAATGTTTTTAAGTGCAGCAAAATAATTAAAGAATAGCTGGAGAAATTAGTTTTACTTGATAGTAACTCCACATTTAAAACTGACCGGTCTCTCAATGAGGTCGATGCAGGGCTGCAGGTCGAGGCCGAAGTCAATGAAGCTCCACTCGATGCCCTCCCTCTGGTATTCCTCCTGCTCCAGGATGAACATGGTGTGGTTGAAGAGCTGCTGCAGCTTCTCATTGGTGTAGTTGATACACAGCTGCTCAAATGAGTTCAGCTGCAGTAGAGGAGAAACAGAGGGGAGAACAATATTTTCACTGGACTCAAATCTGAAATGTAGATGGATAACAACAGAAACAAACATCACCGCCAGCTGTACAAAACAAAAACTCCATTTCCTCTAGAAACCACTGTCCTCTTTAGAGATTAGAAAATTGAAATGAGTTTAATTAAAACCTGGAAAATCTCAAAACCGGCAATGTCCAGGATGCCAATGAAGGAGGCACCCTGCCGTTTAGTTCTGTCCAGAGCTTTGTTAATGCGATGGACCAGCCAGCGGAACAGACGCTCATAAGTCGCTTTAGCCAGGGCCTCCACAGCAAAGTCAGCCTGGATGGAGACAGAAAAGGTATGCAAGAGTGGGAAAAGTAATGGTGAGACAATATACAAGATACAGAACTACCAAAGGGGTGTTTGTGTGTGTGCACACGCTTAACAATGAAACAACCAGCACAGGCAGGTGGGGGCTTTAGTCAATATAATTCAGACCACAGATCACTTAGAGGAAATCTACCCAACACCAGACAAATGGACTCGTACATCTTGTCAAGAATGTAAAGAGTTATTGTTTCACATGCTTTCTGAGTCTGACTTGCACTACTATCTAAAACGGCTGACAGAAACATTATATCCACTGAAGTGTAGCCATTATGATCAGAAGTCTTGCAGAGTATTGCACTCTAAATGTCAATAAAAGATTTATAAGCAGGAGAGACAATAGAAAACAATGCAAGCTATTAGCTCAGTATTTTAAGCTTGGTGACTGGAAGTTTCTCACAAGAACGTACCCTGGGAATCATAGTTAACTCTTCTCATGCTTTAATGTGCACAGGTTTGTGCCTTTAGCGTTTTAATCAAAGAACCATCTTTTGCACTAACTGTTAAAATGAGAGAGTTTATGCTCATTGAAGTTCTCAGTCCCTGAACACTGTCTATGCAGAAAATGAAACAGACTCATCCTGAAACCCTTGATCCCTGAAATAGCTCCACTAATTAAGCAACTGCATGACTACGTAATGAAATTTACTTGCACTGAAAAAGACCTACTTCAGTTGCATTACTGTATGATGAATCATTATTATTGTTGAAGAGGGTCTCAACTAACAACAAGAAAAGTTATGCACTGTGTTAGTTTGGAATAATAATAATAACAATAATAATAATGCAACCAACTGACCTGCTCTTTAGTCTGTGCTTTCTGGACATAGTCTCTTCCCACTTTGATCCTTGGGGACAGGATGGCTCTGGTAAACTCCATTACATTCATACCCAGCAAATGACACAGTTTCTGAGCGGCTGAGAAACAGAGATGGAAAAAGCACATCACATGAAAAAAGGTTTCTTTAAATGAGAATGGAAGGAGACCTTAAGATTTCAAATTGTATATCCAACACATAGCTGCATGTTAAACCGTGTTGACAAGGCAAGACATTAAGGAAGAAATAAATTATTTGTTTTTAAGAGTTACTCAGTCAAGATGAGGAACCGATTATTATTTTATCAGTGTCATCAGTACTGACAATTAGATAATTAAATCAACATTATTAGAAACTTCGCTTAAAGCCATAGAAAGTGAAGTCAAGTACCTCTGTCAAAGACGGTGGGTCAATAACACAATTAGTGTATTACTGATCAATATCATAAAATCATAAAATAAATATAATGAAAGACCTTTCTTGTGAATTTGATGGGGAAAATACAATATTTTACATGGCTGGAGCTTGTGGAAAAGTATAAAGCACAGGATCCAGTCTAGTTCTGCCAAGTCAAGTCTGCTTCCTGAGTTCTGCTCGTCGCATTTGGGAATATCTGGCCAAGTTGCATCACTGGCATTAGACTCATTCTCTTTCTCTGTCTCCCTGCTTTACGTGCCAAGTATGCAGTGCCACATGTGGAGGAAGTGGAAGTCTGTGCCCCAGTTCCTTCAGGAGTAAATCCTCATAATGATGCGGCTTAATGGCAGGTTGACAAGGTTAGGGCAGAGAAGGGATATAAATCACCAGTTTCTATGCTCTTCCCCTGTTGTTGCTCTGGATGGAATACAGAGTGTGAAGGAGGCAGGAAAAGGGGAGAAGAGCAGTTGAAGTATATATGGGAAGAGGAAAAAGAGCAGGAGAGTGTGCTGACCTGTAAGCTCCAAGCTACAAGGTTATGAAGCAGATGTGTATATGTGTGTGTTTGTGTGTGAGGTACCTACCAGTATTATCAGGCATTGAGGCCTGGTCAGTGTTCCTCTCCTTTTTAAAGACGATGTTACCAAACTGAAGCACTGACGACACCACCTTCAACATGGCTACAGAATTGAGAGTCCAGAGAAAACAATATTACCATAGTAATACATCACTTTATCACATGAACATGTAAGCAATGAAACTGACATGGTCATGGAGGGATCAAGAGAAAAGACGTCAAATATATAATAATTATTATTAATATAAATGATTATTAATATAAATAATAATCTCATTAGACAAACAACCATTAAAAAACACTACACAGTTTAGAAAGGAAACATTTAAAACCTAGAGAAACAAAAGATACATTTGAATATTTTATTTTTTCGGGAGATTTAGCCTTTATTTTAAGGGTTAGAAAGAAACACCAGCCACTGCCTCTGTACATGCTGACATTGCCAAAAGAGGACGGCTTAAGTCTAATAAATTACAGTTTCTCCTGTCCCTCATGTGTGTAGACTCCAACAGTCTTCTACAGCTTCCTTTGTCCTGTGTGTGCTCAGTCAATCCCACTTTTGAATGATGCAACCAATTTATTACCATTTGATCAGATCCTTCTCAAAATTACATACTGCGTATATACTTTGTTCACTCAAACTGACATTTCAAAATGACTGCAACCTGAAAACAAACAATTTCTAAAACCATAAAATTAGAAGGACCTTGATAAGCACTCTGTACCAAAGGCTGTTGACACTACCTTAAGCCCATGTTTCAATGATATCACCAAGGTATCCACCAGACACGAAATAGTGAAAGCAGCCTGTGTAAGAAACTTGTTATGTTTACAGATGTTCTACACCAATGTCATGGAAAACATACCCAGAATCTCGTCATGGGCAAAGCTCATGATGTGCATGGCCTCCATGGTCTCCTGGAAGTTGTCTTTGTCCTGTTGGCCAGGGACTGGGATGTGACCATTAGACAGGAAACGGTAGCTGTTGAATCCTTCCAAAAGCAGGTCCGCTGTGGAAAGAAATGGAAAATCATTTAGAAATATGGTTAAGATATTTATTCATTTATTTCGAAAAGGTATTGACTTTTAGACTAACAGAGGACACAGCAATTCGCAGCAATTCTGGGAGTTCTCTGAATATGTATAAATATGAACTTATGTTGGATACTGTTGACTTATCTTTTACATAGTTAAGCTGTCAAAATCAATCAGCTTAAGCCTAGAGTGATGACAAAGAGAAGAATTAGAAGTCAAATGAAACAAAAGCTCAGTTTACTCACATCTGAGGTGTTCTCCAGCTCCAGCCAGCAGCTGATAGAAAATGTGGAAGGTGCGCTCGTCTTTGGCTTGACGTATAGCTCTGGACTTCTCCAGCAAGTCTGACACAAAGTGATCAAAGAAAACACTACTTGGTAGGTCAGTCTGATATTGAGACTTAATAAAAATATCAGTTCTTTTACCTATGAGACACTTCCTAGCGTACAGGTCAATGTTCTGCTTCAATTTCAAAAGTATTCTATGATGAAAATGTCCTATTGGATTCATTTTTTGTGGGCGCTTATAATCAACATTCCTGGCTAGTCTCCTTATAAACATCTCACCCACACCCACACAAGCAGAATGCTACTCAGTGCTACTCAGATTTTTGAAAAAAGATACAGGTTTCAATATTTGCTCCAACAATGTATCCTGTGACATCAAAGTTGATCCGGATGAATTTGCCCTGCAGATGAACAGAACATAAATGTTTAGGAGGTGCAAAAGATGAGAAAGACAGAAATCAACAACAACAGCAGAAATAACTCTGATGCTGGAACACACACTGAGGCCCTAATGATGATGAGGAGCATCTGATAAGTTTAACGTTTATAGAATAATGTACTAAGAGCCAACATGAGCCATACAGTGCATAACAGGTCTTCCAAGTTTTTATGAAAAGTAATTAGTATTCTATAAGAAAATTTCCTTATATTTGAAAAAAATATGTTCATCAAAGTAATTGTTAAACCAATAATTTAATCATGTCCATCTTGTCCTACGTCACTATTAACATGATCTGGATCCCCACTCTGGATCCAGTACATCAAAGGCATTGCCGATGACCAGCAGATGCATTTTACTTACAGGAAAAAATAGGATGATTAAATTACTTCCAATCAGTTTTACACCTGCTTATTCTCAAAACAAAAGAACCTTCTAGAAGATACAAAGGTATCACCTAAATCTGATTCAGGTGCTGAACTAAAATGAGACAAGGTGGTGCTGTGACAGGCGGAGGCTGTGGAAGCGACTTTGTGAGTTGCACAGTAAGAATTCAGCCCCTCTACATGAACATCATTTTGCTGTACTTACAAAACGTGACGAGTTGTCATTTTTCACTGTCTTAGCATTCCCAAAGGATTCAAGGATGGGGTTGGCTTGCAAAAGCTGACGTTCCAATTCACCCTATGAAAAAACAGAAAGATGTTCAAGCATTTCATTGTCACCATGTGAAAGCCAAGACCACCAAACTAAAATAAAAACTGTTCTGAATTTTCACTTACAACTGAATCAAAAAAAAAAAAAAAACCTACACAGGCAGACAAAGACAGCATATATGTGAACACCTGTCATGAGTTTTATACAGAAAGACCTCACATACATTATCACTGTGCAGATAAATTGAACAAACAAAGGAAGAGAGCACACGATGACAGTAATCGTTAATCACTGTGTTATTGACAGTGGGCCATCAAATCTAGTTCATTCTTACTGGTCCAGTGATTTTTGTACATTTAAGTAAGATTTCTACAGCTTCATTGTGGTTGTTAAAAGAAATCTGACTGCTAAATTTGAGAATACAATAATAATAATATAGACGTGAACGGTTCATATCTATCACATCGGCTGTTTGGCTGGTAGCCAGCACTTATTGAAAAGTTTGGCAAAACCACCTATTTGATTTTTTAAGGCTGGCATTTCAAGTTCTCACATTTTATAGACTAAACAATTAAACAAATAATCTCAGGATTTTTCAACAATCAAAATGCTCAAACCAGTATTTCTTGGCAGTGGATTTGAGGCTTTTGGAATTTATCTTTTCTCACATAAAATATATACTAAATCTTCCACAACCCAGCTAAATCCATTTGCAGAAGTTTTATATTAAAGCTTAAACCGCAAGACAATGAGCTCTACTCTGGCTGACTGAGGACTAATGATGAGTCATGCTGCTTGATAGTGATTGAGAGAACATTTCAGGAAAAATTGGGGCTTTCTGTTCTAAGAAAAGATTCTCTATCACGTAAGGAACGATGTGTCCACAACACACAACAGAAACTTTTTTGTCAGCCTGGACAGTTTAAGAGGCAAAATAAATAAATAAGCAACTTATGCAGATGTTTGAACAGGTGGCCCGCAGTGTTTCCATCAACACCACATTGTGGGTTTTGTCATGACCAGAGAATCCAAAATGGCTGAGAGAAAAACAATTTCTTCTGCAATGTTACTTCTCTTCTTGTGGCTGAGTGGAATATTTTCCCATTACGTCAAAAATAGCTGACGGTTTTAGAAGGCAATTTTCCGCAAAAGGGAACTCTGTGGGATGTGGAATCAGCATCGCACTCAGGATGTGAGACTTGTAATGTGATCTTTGGCTGGAGAGCATGATGGGCTGCTTTTAATTGAGTTTTTGTGCAGCTGGACTGAAACGGGGCTGATGTGGATAAACCTGGTCATTTTCCAGCTATCAAAGTAGTGGCAAAGCCCATGCAGAACATACAGTGGCTTGCGAAACTATTTGGCCCCCTTGAACTTTGTGACCTTTTGACACATTTCAGGCTTCAAACATAAAGATATAAAACTGTAATTTTTTGTGAAGAAACAACAACAAGTGGGACACAATCATGAAGTGGAACAAAATTTATTGGATATTTTTAACTTTTTTAACAAATAAAAAATGAAAAATTGGGTGTGCAAAATCATTCAGCCCCATTGAGTTAATACTTTGTAGCGCCACCTTTTGCTACGATTACAGCTGCAAGTCGCTTAGGGTATGTCTCTATCAGTTTTGCACATTGAGAAACTGATATTTTTGCCCATTCCTCCTTGCAAAACAGCTCGAGCTCAGTGAGGTTGGATGGAGAGCGTTTGTGAACAGCAGTTTTCAGTTCTTTCCACAGATTCTCAATTGGATTGAGGTCTGGACTTTGACTTGGCCATTCTAACACCTTGATATGTTTTTTGGTGAACCATTCCATTGTAGCTTTTGCTTTATGTTTTGGATCATTGTCTTGTTGGAAGACAAATCTCCGTCCCAGTCTCAGGTCTTTTGCGGACTCCATCAGGTTTTCTTCCAGAATGGTCCTGTATTTGGCTCCATCCATCTTCCCATCAATTTTAACCATCTTCCCTGTCCCTGCTGAAGAAAAGCAGGCCCAAACCATGATGCTGCCACCACCATGTTTGACAGTGGGGATGGTGTGTTGAGGGTGATGAGCTGTGCTGCTTTTACGCCAAACATAACGTCTTGCATTGTTGCCAAAAAGTTCGATTTTGGTCTCATCTGACCAGAGCACCTTCTTCCACATGTTTGGTGTGTCTCCCAGGTGGCTTGTGGCAAACTTTAAAGGACACTTTTTATGGATATCTTTAAGAAATGGCTTCCTTCTTGCCACTCTTCCATAAAGGCCAGATTTGTGCAGTATACGACTGATTGTTGTCCTATGGACAGATTCTCCCACCTCAGCTGTAGACCTCTGCAGTTCATACAGAGTGATCATGGGCCTCTTGGCTGCATCTCTGATCAGTCTTCTCCTTGTATGAGCTGAAAGTTTAGGGGGACGGCCAGATCTTGGTAGATTTGCAGTGGTCTGATACTCCTTCCATTTCAATATTATTGCTTGCACAGTGCTCCTTGGGATGTTTAAAGCTTGGGAAATCTTTTTGTATTCAAATCCAGCTTTAAACTTCTCCACAACAGTATCTCGGACCTGCCTGGTGTGTTCCTTGTTCTTCATGATGCTCTCTGCGCTTTAAACAGACCTCTGAGACTATCACAGTGCAGGTGCATTTATACAGAGACTTGATTACACACAGGTGGATTCCATTTATCATCGTTAGTCATTTAGGTCAACATTGAATCATTCAGAGATCCTCACTGAACTTCTGGACAGAGTTTGCTGCACTGAAAGTAAAGGGGCTGAATAATTTTGCACGCCCAATTTTTCGTTTTTTTATTTGTTAAAAAAGTTTAAAATATCCAATAAAGTGTGTTCCACTTCATGATTGTGTCCCACTTGTTGTTGATTCTTCACAAGAAATTACAGTTTTATATCTTTATGTTTGAAGCCTGAAATGTGGAAAAAGGTCACAAAGTTCAAGGGGGCCAAATAGTTTCGCAAGCCACTGTATAGGAGTCAAACCAGAAGCCTTAATTCTATATAAACACAGGCCTGTGGTGCAACTTGGTATTTAAAATTGCTCACTGGCAACCTCTACCCATCTGTGTGGTCTGCAGACAGAAACAAAGAGCAGATTACAAACACCAGCAGGGGGCCAATTTAGCAGCATCAAAAGTTGACCCACATTCCTGTTACAAAGTGAGCATGTCAGGCATCTGACAGCCAACAGAGCTGGTACTTCCACTTGAGATGGGCAATTGCTGTGTTGTTCTGATGAAAGTTAAACAAACAGTCGTACCTAATAGCTATTGACAGGCAGATTATCATTCACTACAAACACACATAGCCATTTTGAAGCTTAAAAACGACTCATCATCTCCTTCAAATTAATCCTCTTTTTTCTACCTTTCTTGAAAACATTTATAGGTCACAGCTACAAGTAAATCCCTTATCAAAGTGCAGACAGTTCAGCAAGCCAAGGAGCACTACTTCAGAATGGACTGAGTGGAGTCAAAGAGGATCAGCCAAAACTGTTCTACTAAATCTTATGAGGCTAGTAGTCATGAATGTGTATTCACCGCTCAACATCTGCTCCGAGGGTCACGAGGCCAGACAAATACAACTAGTTGCTCTTTCCAACAGCAAGAAAAATGAGCTTTTAGCCAGCAGAGCTTTCAGACTGAACTTAATGTCAGAAAGGTCGAAAGAGGCTCTGCATCAGCCACTAGGTCTGGTTCAAGCAATTATGTTCAGCTGTAAGATGATGCATACATGCCTGCTAGATAATTATTATCTAGCTTCTTACATACTGTCCATGCAATAAAAAGAAATATACACAACATCCAGCAAATAGGAGGACTATTGTGAGGAAAAAAAAGGGACTGATGATACACAGAGTCATTTCAGGTGCACGTATGGGCTGGCACTAGGGCTGAACAACTGATTGTTTATTATTCTGAAATGACCATTTTAGAGCACTTAGATTTTAAGTCCTACAACTCGCATCACACATATCACATCACTTATTATAGCATTCCACTATAGCAACTGCAAGTTGAAGCTACTGGCTATAATGACAAGTGTTGCTGGTAAAATTAGTAGGCTGTAGTTAATGTGCTATTGGTGGGGTGTCTGTGCAGAGCTCAGAGGACAAAGAAAAACAACACCCATCCCGGCCAGCCACAGCCTGTTCACCCTGCTGCCATCTGGCAAGCAATACAGAAGTATCCACTGTGGACCAATAGACTACACAGCAGCTTTTTCCTCAGGTTGTGAGATTCCTGAACTCAGCCACTACACCCCATCACTAAAATAGTTTCATAACACAAATATTTATTAATTAATTCATGTAAGTTTTTGTTTGTTCTAAGTAACATAGAGGAACTATAATTTAGTTACACAGTCTTTACAGTCTTTTCTGTATAATGATAATTAAATTAAATCTTGATTAATTCACTTCAATTTTGCGAAATGGTGAAACAACATGCTCTTTGTGTGCAAGTGTTAAAGCTTAGCCAGAAACGGTTTCATTAAAGAAGACTCGTCATTTTTGTCGTCACTTTCCCTTTCTTTTTCTCTGTGTTTATTGGCAGATCACAAAAAAATCTGAAAGGTACATACCGCAACATACTGTATTGGAGAGTCTGGATGTTTATGTCAGTGAGTAGTAAGTAATATGGTTTTCTATTATCAGCTCATTTAGAGCTGATATTGAAAAATGGAAATTTCCTGATAATTCCTCAGCAAAATTGGCATAATTACATCTCCAAAAGCAGCAATTTCAACAGCTGCCAAAATTTTGGGATGAATTAGCCTCATAGTAGCACCATTAGCAGCCCATGAAGATTGGATCAATGACTGATTTGTATGAGGAGATGTCCTCACATTTAAGTAATGTAAAAGTTAGAAAGAGGTAGATTTTAATAGCTCAGTGAGGACAGTAAGCACAGATCATGCAATGCAAAAGCAAAAATGGGTTAAGGTGGAGGTAAGGAGGGGTAAAGGTGGATGAGAAGCATATACTGCCCAACTTCAGGTGACACTAAAGAGCTAATAGTCAGTTATTTTTTATGTTAAAGAAAATGTGACAACAGAGTGGGCAAAGCACCCCATTTAGATTGTCAGTGAGGTGAGATAAGTGGAAAAACTCCAAGTTACTCACATAAAACAGGGGTCCACTCTGTAGAATATGGGGAGATTCAATCGTTATTATGGAATTTAATAAATTGCATTAATGTCATGGCTACAAATGAAACTTACGTTCAAGCTAAACATTTTTTAAATGATGCACTAGATTCAGAATCTAAGCACAACCTAGAACAGTCTGTGGGTGGAAAAAAGGGTTATTATAAGTGGTCTGCAAACCTGGCTCCCAAAACCCAGATTATGGCTGGTATTCCAGGTTAACAGGTAGGTACTCTGGGGGGGTCATTAGCATCCCTATTGTTAACCAGCCTCACTCTACATCCCCCCTAAAGGTCACTGTTAGTCAGATTGGGTTGAGTCTGGATCTAAGCACCATCATGCGTGATGACCTGTGAGACCTAAAACTGATAAATTATTGAGAATTATTAAATTTTGATGGAGTGTTTCTATTTCTATCTCCAGCACAGCATTTATAGCCTTCATGGCATTAGAGGCCAAGGAGACTCACGCCAGCCTCATGTGCTGTAAATGATCTCATGTGAGAGTACTGCAATTCAAGTCAGAGACTAAGAAACACACAGAAACAAGAGACAACAATCAGACAATAAGTAAGTCAGTGAAAAGTAATTTCACATGGAGTGCTCTAAAAATAGAAAAGTGAACAGCGAAAACATAGCTTTTAATCAATATTGGATAGACTCTTAGATGGTCATTCTTCCCACAGGCAGTTTGAAACTAGTGCGTCGGATCAAAAGTTAATTTCCCTGCACTGCACCAAGAAGTGTTTTGCTCTATTCTGAAATCATGTGGTTGATGCAACAAAAGTGGTGAGTTTCATCCAGGGAAACACAGACAGTTCGCAGCAGGAGGAGTTGGAGTCTGAGCATTCTCACTTGTGCTACCATGTTGAGTGATTAAATGACCACATTAGATGAAAAGAAAAGATGTCCCTAAGCTGACTAATATGGACGAGTTGGCTGACTTGGCATTCACAGATTTAACTAGCTACAGGAGTGAACTCATATCAAAGAGATATGAAGGCCTTCTTGGAGACATTCAAGCTAATTTCAAGCCAAGCGAAGAGCAACTACTCCCCCATACTAAAAGACAGGACCCTGACGAACAGCATAGTAGATATGCTTCAGTTTTGCAGGACTGGTCAGTTTTTCAGATTCAGATTTGAAGATTTTAAAGCAGTGAAAAGTGAGATGCTCTTGGTCTTCTCTCTTGTCATGTGGACAATGCTACTACTCTACTCATCTCTCAAAGAAGAGAACTTACAGATTAGTTGTTAAGCTCTGAGGGTGCTTATGCTTTCTAGATTCATACACATTTTTCAGTGATGAAATTCAACAAGTGGAGACACAGATCCTCTCTTACAGATAACTACTTTTCAGCTGTACTGTGCATTGCAACATTCAAGACCAACTGATGAACTTGTTTACGCTCATCAGTTTACTTCTCCCACTGAGAAAGAAGATACATATTACATATTAAGATACATATTATTTACATATCTTTATGTAAAGGCCACAACAGTCTAATCAGTTTCTCATGTGGCACCCCTTGAGCAATAACTACACCTTATGGGTGTCCTTAAGTGACACTTTCAAGCAAGTCAGTCGAGGTCAGCATTTTAAGTCTAAAACACAGATAAGGTACATGCCTAGCTTCAATATGAGTACAAGAGGCATTTTAACTATTTTTGCAACAGCAGAAGTTTTATACAGCACAACACTGCAGCCAAGGCTCAACTTGTGGCTACCACAACAAATAAAAACAACATGCATGTAACTATGTCTCACTGAGTGTGAATCACAATAAAGGCAAGCAAATTTCCAGCACAGTATCTCAAGAAAGTAAAAGTCATTCACATAAAACACAAAAATCATGAAAGTTTTTAAATTTACTTACAACTGCATTTTGTGCCTGACAGAGAAAGAAATGTAAAAGAAATGTAAATGCTCAATAAAATGTTTTCCATGTCTTTTTTTTAACACTAAATACAGTGCTTTAAGCAACAGCTGTTACTTCTGATGTCTTCCAACTTATTCGCAACATCTGAGACCATTTTAGACACAGTAAGTTTGTCTGAGAGGGAAACGTGAGTAAGCATGCACATAAATATGACGCAAAAGACAGCATAGAGACTTGCCTGTAGTTTCACTGGTTTTGGTGATTCTGGCTGTTTGTTAAAGATAAACAAATGCAAATTGTTAGGTTGTGAGCACACACATCCGGTGTACAAAGCTACATTGCCTACTTATAGGTATTAAATGTATACTTATACCTGTGCTATTTGCAATCAGTACATCTCGGTAACTTATGATTTGTAAGCTCAACAAAGTCCTCAACAATCCCTCCTCAATCAAACTGCTCTTTAGTTATTTCCAATGATGGTTACTCTAATAACATATGTAAGATCAACAAATCTAATAGGCTGTAGTGGCAGCAAGTCATTTTACATACGAATCCAACAGTATTAGTAATTCAAACACATTTCTATGGGCCCATTCAATTCAGGCATTGCTAACCTAAATTACAGAGATGAGAAAGGAGAACACTTACGGGAATGTTGTGGTCTTTTCTTCCTTTGTGGGAGGAGGCAACGTGTGCCAGGTATTGAATGACTTTTTTTGTGTTTTCTGTCTTGCCAGCTCCTGACTCACCTCTGTGAGACAAAAGAAGAAAATGACACAACAAATGACACATCCTCAGAACAGTGGAGAACAGTAAACTACCATGAACCCTTTACATGTCCATCTTAGTCACCCTGTGACCTTAAAAAACGGGATCAGTAAAGCCAAAACATACTGTCCTGTTTAGCTTTATAGAATTGCAGGTGCTTGTGGGTGAAGAAAAAAACACATGTCCTGTCCTCTTTCATAATACAAAGAAATACACAAATATAATCGTAACGCTCAAACTAAAACTGGTGCTTATCTAATCGTGTGCCTTTCTCTGCAGTTTTTGAATGTCAGTCCAGTTTAGGACTGTGGTTGCTGGCGTGTGGCTGTGCAGCCTGCTTTTCACTGCTCTATCATTGAGTGACCATGGCACAGAATAACAAGAAATCTTCTCAAATGCTCCAAGCCATGCGAAAACTTTGGGGGAAGCAGTTTACATTTAGAGCATACTTGTGGTTTTACAGTAAGTGCAAATTTGCATACACCAAGAATGTACAAAATATTGTTTTGCTTTCAGACTGAGTGAGTGTGATGCGGCTGAGAGTAAAATGCTGTCAGTCTTATTGGCTACTGTGAGCAGAGGGTAATCATAGAGGAATTATATCAATGTGTGTCTCTGTTGCTGGCCTTGGACTGCTAGGTGTTACATTCCTCAGCCACATAAACAAGCAGTGCTTATTTAATCATGTGTTGTGAGGCTTCTACATTTTGTTAGCACGTCCATATTTGGTGTATCATACTAGTCTGTAATCAGTTTTTATGAATCAATGCCAAATCTAGATTGACTGAAAGAGGTCAGCACACTGCAGTAGACAAAACACAAGGAAATCAAGAAAGCATCTTCATCAATTTGACAGTCACTGCGCAGCATTTAGGAAATGAGATGCAAACACACAACAAAACCAAATACAGAAACATGCTACAAATACAGAAAAGTTTTCAGAGGACACTAATGCTGAACACAGCTTGTATGAACCTATTGTTGTTACAGTTTGTGACTCGTGAAGTTACTGAAGTCAGCTGAGCGCCAATTTTCTTTTCCTAAGATGGAGAAGAAAGGACCCACCTACTCTGCCTGTGATTGGCAAATACTTGATGTTGGATTGATTGGTTATGTTTAGGCAGCTTTATTCAGCACTCATGTCCTCTGGAAATACTTCTGTTGATTTTTGTATTTGCAGCACTTTTCTGGAATTTGATGTTTGTATTGGCAGGATGTTTACTAAATGTTGCGCATGGGCTGTTGAAATGATGAAGTTGTTCGTAAATTTGCTTGTGTTTTGTCTATTTGCACGTTTTCATAAGATGCAATGCAATGAGCTCTCAGCCACTGCCTCTGTGGGTGAACAAGCATAAATATATCCCTTTTTACAACACAATTTCTTTCAATACAATGAACAAATAATAAATGCTAACTAGTGAACCTAATCCTGTATAATATGTGAATATTTTTTCTTTATATTTGAAATCTGAACCAACCTTGGAATACAATTGTGTTGTGTTGTCCTGTGTGTATATGGAAGAGACAAAATGACACAAACACCTCACCATTCACCCTGCATGAGTAAAAAGACTGCTGCATGTCTTATGTCTCAATAACCTCTCTGGTATTTTCTTTGCTGACATTCCTGTCATCTGTAGACACTTGTCACTGAAAAGATGCCAGAGGACTGTGCAGCAGAAATGTCAAGCATTCCTCACACCCACATTTCTCGGTTTTTCTTAAGTAGTGACAGTGTTGACAGTGTCACTGAAACACACAATTTAAAATCACCAATATGACCCCTGAGGCAGATCATTCACTTGCACTGCTTATGAACTTGGGCAATTACCAGTAGACCCATTACTGACACTTTAAAGTTCATTTAATTCAGACACAAAGAAAAAAAGTCAGGGAAATATATTGTCATGTGATTTTATTTCTGAATATATAATGGAGAAAGGAGAAATGTATTATCTCAGCATTGTAAGACACGGGTAAGTCTGAGGCCTGGCTACCTCAAATTGTTTTAACAACAATAACATTGATAGGCTGCAATAAACAAAAGTTTCTGTAAAACGCAAAAAGTGTTTATAAAAATTGAGAAAATATCAGATAAATTCAATGCAGCAGTGGAATGAGCTTGTGTACTCACGTGCAAAGAATGGATTGATCTTCTCGATCTGAGGGAGACAAGAAGAGGGAGAAAAGGGGAGGAGAAAAAGTCAACATCAGCAGTGTGTCTATGATTCAACCTCTACTGTGCTTTCACCAAGTCTGACTGACAACCTCATTACAAAAACACTGCCAGAAGTAAAGTCTTATTAGCAGATTGTGGATTCGAAGCTCAAAGTCAAGCTTAGTGTGTGCATGTGAGCAAAGTAGAAAACATTACATACAAACACACACAGTTTCTAAATTATCCCAAACCTAGTCATTTCTTGTTATTTATTCATTGATAACTATATATCTGAAACAAGCTAATATCTGTCAGATCTGAATTAGGTTCATGAAGCACAAACAGCACATTTTTCATCTATCTGAGTTTTACTGAATGCAGACTATTATAATGTAGACTATTAAAAATGTCAGCTAGATTAATTAAATGAAATGTGGTCAAGTTTGACTGAACCCAGTGTCAATCACCTACAACAAGATGACACAAACAGTGATTTTTTTTGTAATCTAAAAATTTAAATGTGTGCTGTGGTGAAGTCAACTAGCACTGTGGTCATGTGGCAATAAAATATGACATCTAAAGCCTCTCCAATAAACTCTGGGGTATTCCAGTCTGAAGTGTCTTGTGAGCTCATAGTGAGACAGATCAGATTATTCTAGAAGCCCTATAGGGGAAATAATGGTGATGATGTCATGGGAAAACAGCATGCTGTCTTCCCAGCAATACACCCCACAGGGATAGGGCCTCCTGTCCAGTCACATGGCTGGCTGAGCAGCAAGAAGTCCAAAGATTAGATAAAAGTCAGCAGTCCCTCTTCACTCTGCTCTCTGTGTTCACTCACCGTTGCTCTACAGCCTGAAGGTTGCACTGCACATTCAGAGCTAATACTTTGGCCCTGTTCTTCAGTCATGTCATTTATTTCTGTGTAAGAAAAGCAGCTAGCTCAAGTCTGAGATCAGGATTAATAATCAAGATTTTTTTCTTTCATCAGTACTGAAACGATCGTACTGCATTTGAACATTTAGAACTTACTGCCTTGAATTTCACATTGCATTTGGATGTTTGAGCTAAAATAGGATTTGAAATCTCAAGTGTTACGATGACACCACAACATGAAGCCTAGTATTATGGATTTATCTCCAAATACCAAAATCAGCTACATTATACTCTCAGGCTGGCTTGGTCCATCCACTCCCTGTTACTTTTGCTAAGACAGTTTCTTGTATCTCTCTTTGATGAGTAAGTGCCCATTCATCAAGAGGCCTGATCTCAGAGGCCATCAGTATTGTATCTGTATTGCAGACTCTTCATGTTTGTAAATTGAAGGAGTTAACAGTCATTAGTGATTGCTAAGCTGGTCTTTTAGTAGATTGGCTTGAGAGAGGGAAGCCATCAATAAGCTCGAAGAACATACATTTTCTGACTTTAACTGTAGCCTTATGACTGAATAAACCAGTTCCAGGCTGAACATTCACGTTTTTACACAGAGCAAAAGTTTTCTATGAATGAATTCAATAGCTCACCAATAACCTGAAAAAAAAGTCTTGCCTTTAAGAGGTTGCAGCAACAAGAGTCTGCAAAACAACATAGCTTTATATATGGACTGATAGAACTGGCAGAAAATGCAGCACAACTATGGAATATAATTTCTCTGTTCCTGAATCAGTGGACAAAACCAACCCTGTGTCAGAATGATGGGATATCAAAACCTCAATCTTTGCAAAGGAACTAAAACTGCTGGAAGAGAAAAGACAAAATCTGGTGTAGCTGAGTTTCTCTGCTATTCCAGTAACAAGCTAACAAGATAAAAATAACAGGAGTAGAGATAGTTTGAAGCGAAAGCTGGCCATTAAACCACATGGAGTAGCAGAGCACACTTAGCAGAATGTTAATGGTTCACTCTTTGACTGTATTAATTCAGTTAAGCATGATTCATCTAATGACTTCCTGTTCTAAGAAGAAGGATGTACCTTCAGTGCTAATATTTCCAGATTATTTTTAGAATATGGAGGAAGACTCACATGTATACAACAAGTTTAACAATACTTTCATACTTTTTAAGTCTCAAAGCTGTAAAAAACAGACCTACAATGAGATTCTCAACTCAAAGCTGCACAGATATTAACATTATGACGAATGTGTTAGTATATATTCAGTGACGTTTCCATGTACCAACACTAGGTGCAGGCAGTTAATAAAAAAGAAAAAATACATGTTCATTTTTTATTTCTATTTTACCTATTTTGGGTGCCTACAACTTTTTTCACCTTGGTATTGAGTATCGTTTTTTTTATTCTAGTATTGTATTCACATTTAATATTCTGGTATCAGGACCTTGGTACAAAAACAGTGTGTCAGACGGCCCTGAGCGGTTCCCAAGATTAATTGCAAAATTATATTATTCTTTCTAATTTAGCCTTTCATGTGAAATATTGTAGACTTCCACCTGAAGGTGTACAAAGATCTATAAGTAACACAATCTCCTCAAAAAAATCTTGCTCTGTTTGAACTGCTCACAACTCATGTTGGCCCTCAAGGCCATAACATGTGACAAGGGGGCACGAGGCAAAATGTTAGACATCAGTGTTCTAAGCCATGCTGTAAAGATAGTTTTTCAACTCATTTCAACTCATTTTGTACATACTGAGTCACAGAGTGGACTGTTCTGCGACCATTCTCTGTTCGAGGTGAAGGTTTCCTGGACTGAAGTGCTGACTGTGGGGTAAAATAACAGAAGGTTATCTGACCGAGGACACAGCTGGATGGCTCTTCAGGGACAACCAGTGTTTCCTGGCTTAAACCAGGAACTTCCTGTAGTTAAGTACTGTAAGAAGGGGAATTGGACTCACACACATGCATGCAAGAGCTTGCACACACTGAAGATACATCAGTCCTTCAGGATTTCAAGCTGTGATGTCAACTACTGTTCCATGCATGACAGTGTGCATGCAAACATAGTCCCCTTTCAGCCCCCACTTCTCTCTCATCTCTCTTTACATTCACATCCCTATCTGAAACAGACACAAACACAACCGCGCTTAGAAAGCTAGTGTCTCCTTTATCAGAATGGCTGCAGACACAGTGGAAAGATATGATCCAATCATTGTGAGACTGTTCACTTCCACTCACCAATTTGCCAGTGCTGCAACCTCTCCAGTCTGTAAAGTGCTGATTACTGGCACAGGGCAGTAATGTGCACACAAGAACTACCCAAACAGGGGCTGTTATTTTAGTAACATTACTTGATGGTCATAAGAACTGTTATGTGGGCTCCGCATGATTGGTAATGCTCTTGCCAGCTTCACATGACTCCATTATATCTGGCAGGCAGTGAGGATGCCCCCAGGATGTACAATATTATTAGTTAAGGCAAAAGATGAGTCAGAATATCATTTTAAACATTAGATCCAGATATTTTTGAGGAACAAAAATATTCCAACTACAAAAGCTGGAATAATGCTGATGATCTTGAAAGTGTATCACACATATATTATATTAAGATATCAAGAACATGCCACAGGGTGAACAGACACTGATGAAAGTAGTGCTTAGATAGAAAAAGCCTACATCAGTGGTCTTACAAACTGGTGACAGTGAAATATTTGAGGATGTCTTAAGGCTTTGACTTAAACACAGCAGCTCTGCATGTGGTGTTTCTCCCAGTTAAGGCGGGTGGAGGGCTGATCAGAGCTCACGACAGGGAGCTCATTGTGAGGCTGTGGCACACTTGGGCCAGTGTCTGCCACTGATGGCTAATGCCTGTATTTGGAGCTGCAATGAAGTCCAAACATTCACCTCGGAAACCAGTCCTGCAAACTTACCTAGCAGTTACTTAAATGTTACAGCAGGACAAAAACCTCCAGGAAGCCACAGTGATGTCACCAGTACAGCATGAATGTACAGGGTAATGAAGACAAATCCATGAGCACTATAATACTGTCTCTTTAACAAAAGTAAACAGGGCTTTACCTCGATGCTGTCTGTGAAGGAAAAGGGAGCTATATATGTTACTGATGAAGTTTGCTAAGGGACAGACAGTTATGCCTTTACTCATGTCATCAACTAGGAGTTATAATAGATATTTCAGTAAATCCACTCAATTACAAATTGAAATTCCAAGCCCTTGTTTCCTCTTCAGTACCATACAGGGCTGTCCACGGCTTACTTAATACTTTCTTGTACTGAGGCTAAACATAATTTTTCCTTAAAAAATGACCAAGTTATGAGGCAGGGAAACATGCCTGGTCCTCAATAATACTATTTCTCTAAGAACAATGTCAACAACACTGTATTTTGTCTTTTTTTTCCATAATTGTATTTTCCAGTCAGGAAGTGAACGTGGGAGTCTGCATCACTGTTTCCAAAGGTCTCTGTTTGTGCCCATCCAAACTAAAATGCAACCCCTGAGTTTTCAGACTGAAATGGCATCACAAGCGTTTCCAAGCATATCCATTTTGGGGCTTCGAGAATGCAAAAATGAATGCAATCCTGCCGATCTAGCCATACATCTAGCTATGACATAACAATGCCTCAATCAAACAAAAAACACTTACAAAACAGCATGATGACTCTGTATGGACTGTCAGATTTGATTTGACTTTCCAACTAAAATAAATTAGTGGGTTAAGTATTCCATGTGAAAATTATGGGATTTGCTTCCAAACTTACTTGGATGGAGAACAAGTGTTGGCTTTAAACTAAAATATAACAACAAAAGAATAGAAATCCTAAGTATTGCTGATTTTGAAAAATTTCTGGGTGACCTGTGTCCCTTCTGGCACAGAAAAGCTATCTCCTAACAGAGAGAGAGCTTGTGACTGTTTATTAGCGCAACACCTCAGAGCAGTTATATTTATAACAGGACACCGAAGGGGCCTACAGCCTGTTGAAAGAGGGCTACAGTCATTTGCAGTACCATGAACCAATGCTTGTCTATCATCTTACTGCACCGCATAAATATTAGAAAACCAATCACTATTGGTCAAAAAGGACTGGACAATCTGTCAATAAGGATTTAAAAGTCAGTCATTTTAATCCACCTATTTTAGGGCTATAACGGTAAAAACCTCTTGCGTGGACATAACTGGGGCTGGTGCTTGCTTCAGCCAAGGACTTACAGGAAACAAATAATAAATAAAGTGATGATCCAAAGTGTTTGGTTTCCTATGTGGAGTGTTTCTGAGAGGAAATTTCTGTAATGAAATCTGGGAGATTAATAGTGTTCGAGAAACGATGACAATAGTTATTCAAGGGATCCATGCAAACTGAAGCTGACAAACTGGTCTAGCAAAGAGCTGACGAAATTTGAGATTAATATCTATATCAGATGGAAAATGAATCAGTAGTGACAGGTAGTGTGGCAGCCAAACAGAGGCAACTGGAGAGAGGAAAGTGGAAAATCACTGAGTGCAAAAGGAAAAACAAGATATACCAAAGGTGATATATTTAAGAGAGACATAGCAGATATGAATCTACATTGACTCATAATATTATCTAATGATCTACTGGTCCATCAGGTTGTTTTCCATTCCAGTAGCTGATGTAAAGAAAACAGTCACCAGGTGAAGTTCAGACAAAAACTATCTGAGATTCATGAACTAAATCTGCCACAGTTCATTTCACGTTAGGTGACAACAACAACAACAACATTTCATTCATACCGTAGATCCACATCTGAGCATTTCTAAGATGGATGGAGACACGATATGCCACAAAAGTTGAATCAACCACATCCGCAATTACAACAGACATGAATTTTGTCGGCTCCTTTTTCAGAAGATTCTTCAAAAATGTTTTTTATTCAGTGGTTCTGCCCAGCCTCCTACACAAAGTGTCCACGCTAACCAGAGATACAACCCTACCTCACTGAACTCAAAGAAAGACACCACCTCTGAACCTTGGTCACATCTCAGAAATATGTGTACCACCATTTAAGTCAACGTTCGTCACATTTGTCCATCTTGTCCAATGTTTCCTATACACTGACTAATTTGTGGCAACCTGCCACAGTATCAACACTGACCACCACTTATTGAGCTTATTTATTTATTTATTTTTATCAAAGTTACCCCACACAGATTATTCTATGTTCTGAACACAATACTGTTAGTGTTAATATCAGAGACTAATAAATAATAAAAAAAATAAATGCACGCTTACATTAAAATGCAGTTGCTCAATTTGAGCAATAATTTCAAGAAGTGCTCCTTCAGTATGTATTTCTGTGCCATTACAAGCATTCCCAAACTCATCACTGACAGCACAGATTACACTGTACACTGGAAATTTCATGGAACATGCTTCACATTATTTCATTCAATTCATTTAATCTTATATAAATATCAATAATGCTGCTGTGAGATGAGCGGCGCTTTCTTCATTGTGGATAAAATGGACCTGATAAAATCAAAAAGCTGTGTTTTGGACAAAACTACACAAAGCTAAGATGAATCTAGGCGGACCTGACCTAAAACCTTGATTTAACACCAAGGAGAGACTCAAGAATGAGGATCTTTCACTATTACCACTGAAACAAAGACCCCCTGTTTCAAAATTCCACCTAGGGGACACTTTCACTGCCATTGATAAATGTCTGCTCTTGGAATCCATCACAATTGACATGATCCCTAGTCCTTCAACACATGTTTTCATTCAAGCAAGCATCAGCATTTCCTTGTAGCATATTTCCAAATATGATAAAATTAGCTTCTTCTGCATCAATGAGGTCATATGAGGAGTGGCAAGGGCAATAATGCTAAGTATCTGGACTGCTAATCAATGACAGATGTGCACTAGGTTCTTGAGGTCTCCTTACACGCCCTATCTTTGTTAGGTAACACCTCATTTAACCTCCTATCCTGACACCACAGCAATGTTGAGGTAATTAACATATACCTGTGAGCTTTAAACACCCTTCAGCCACAAATGCAATTTGTCTATTTGTCCAGAATCAGAATCAGAATCAGAATTCTTTATTTGTCACATGTGGATGTGCATCCACAGTGAAATGAAAAAAACAACACTCCTTTTAACAACTGTGCAAAAATACAAGAGAATAGAATAAAATAAAAAATAAAGAATAAAGAATAAAAATATAAAATAATATAAAATAAAGTAAAGTAAAGATAGAGATCTAACCTCAGTGGCAGAGGGAATGTAAATATACAGCACTGAAGGTTATTAATTTGAGGCAACAAATTAACTGTCTCAAGTCTTTCTTTACTGTTCAGGCTATAACTGACACTACGAAGTGTAAACATGAAGTGTGAAATGTCTGATATTAATCAGTGGAATTTCATGAAACATTGTAAGATAACAAGGAGTGGGGTTGGGCAATACGGTAACATACACAGATAGATGATAAAAGTTTGTCAACAGTCAACTATTGGCAGAGTGTTTATAACCTTGTAGTCTGTCTAAATTATTTCATTCGTACTAGATACTAACTAACAGCAACTGTGAATTATTTTAATTTTCAATTAATCAATTGGCCATTAATTAATCATGTAAAAAAACTGTCATTATTCAACATAAAACAGAGATTAGCTGAATACAATGGATGTTTGAATTTGTTGATAAATGATGCATCAATTTCACCAAAATTGTTGTTAATCAACTACTCAATTAACTTATAAACTGTTGCTTCATTACAGCTAACTATTGTTGGTAATGCTGCAAAAGTGCTTTATGACAATACTGGATGTTTGGTATGATTCTTGCATTAAAGTAATGAAAGATCTTGATTTGTTGCTATTTCATTTGCCAAATTAGCCAAAAACATGCATTACTGTCTCATTATTTTAGCTACAAACACTTACATTGCATTGCAATAAAAAATGACATATACCTTGACAGACAATTTCACCTGTATTGCCAACTACTAACAGGGACACATATGAAATGTGATGAAACCTGTTAAAGTGTTTATCTGTCCAGTGACTTTATTGCATACTTGAAGGGGAAAAAAAACACCAGTGCTGATCTACTCAGCTGGATATTCACTTACATTAACCAGGTTGCTGAAATGCTCTGGGCCACAGCTGAACAGCAGCTGGTCTCCACTAATCTCCAACCTACAAACCTCCTTTTCTTCCACAACACTGTTCATGCTGATACAACCATGACTGAAAATGGGGTGGAGCAATGCTGCATTAAAAATTACAGGTTAGGCTTGTGTACTTTGAGACTAACAGTAAATATACGCAGCACTTATGCAACCTCAAGGGCAGAGGTCATTGCTTCAAGAAAATCCTCCCGAGTCTATGTCCACTCATGCAGAAACATAGTATATAAAGAATACAGGGTGTGGAGAAAAGAGCAGGTGACAAGAACAAACTCACTAAGCTAAACGACCGGCTGGCAGAGATCCACAACAGCTATACTGACAGTACTGCTAAAACTATGTTCCTGTGCTTGTAGTTCATCAGCTATGGAGAGATCAACATCAACAAATCAATAAACATCTCAACAAGCATCTTTACACTACAGCTTAGAAATTGTAACTATGTATAAAAAAGAATGGGGTAAAAAAAATAGGTCTTACAATTGTCACCTATGATGGTACTTTTTGTATAAAGAGAGCAAAGGTATCATCAGGCTTGTTGACACTACTGAAATGTCCTTCTATATATCAGCACAGGGAAAGCAAAGTCTAAAAGGACTGACAAGATCGTCCAGTTTGTCACCACCCCCCACTAGTCGGCCCTCACAATCACACAAAGGGCCTATTGTTGAGCACAATGGGGTCACCCTCTCTGTTCTCGCTGGTCTGATGCCAGTCAGTCACTGCTCATAGACCCTGGAAGCTAGCCATCTATCAGGCAAGAATCTTTGAAGACATCATTCTGAATGAACTGATTTTATTTACACAATTCTATTTTCCTAAATAAGACTGTCACAAAAACTTCAATACAATGCTAGTATAAAAATCAGTTCTAAAAAAATAAATAAATAAATAAAATTTAATTCTATATGAAGGCTTATAGTGAATTAAAAATCTGAATATTACATCTATATTTTCATTGTTTTCTCATCCAAGATACTTCACTGCATGTTTGTAGGTAAATTTATGCTGTTGCATGTCTATTAAAGACGAAATCACAATTTTGATGTGAAAAAGAGAAAAGTGCCACTAAAACGCAATGAAGGTCAGGTTCATGATCTTCTTTAAGACAAGGTAGCACTGGCAAATCACATCTGGGAAGATGGGACTCAAACAGTAAAATACAATACAGGTTAAGTTTTCAGAACACAGAGAGAGCGAGAGGCAAAACTGGACCACAAAGCATAACAAACGTTCAGGATAACAAAGTGAATGTAGAGCAAAAAAAATAAGAAAATAATTGGCAGAAATGCGTTTTGGACAAGAACGCACAGAAAACACTTTGTAGCATCAACCTAACAATCCTAACTTGACATAGAAAATATGGTGAATAGAGGTGACTTCTAAAAGCAGACACAATAGACAGGTTATAATAAGATTTCTGAACACTAAAAACAATCCAATTATAAGTTTATTCAATCATTCCTGTGTGAGGCAGACTGAAGTAGATAAGGAAAAAACCTAGAGAGCACTCAGACTTACCTTGTAGCATGCATCTGTATGCAGACTCTGAGATGGCATAGATGTGAGGGGGCATTTCGTGCCTCTTTTTGCCCCTGTACATCTCAATGATGTTGTCTGAATAGATGGGCAGGTTTTTGTAGGGATTTATGACCACGCAGAAGAGACCGGAGTATGTCTATAAAATAAGCAGAAAAGATTGTTCAGAGTTAATTCATCTCTGACAATATTCTACAGACATCCACACAGAGACTATATATATTTCTGATCTCTGTGCTTGGTATGACTGTCAAGCCACATTCGTTTAATTATGTTGTCTGTGGTGGCCACTGGGTCAACAAGGGGCCCGGGGCCCTCTCACCCAGTTGTGGAACTGGAACAATGGTGATGTGACCAAAGCATGTTTTGCGTGTACGCGTGTCAGAGAAAACCACTGACAAACATCACAACACCTGCCTGGAGATTAATACTACACATTCACATACACAAATCACTTTTCAATATTACTGCAGCAGACTGTAGTAAAACACATAAAAACATGTTGTGGTAAAACAAAAACTAAATCTATCTAAATCTAATATCACCAGATGGCCCTTAAAATCCCCCTCCCCACCTCTTCCATCCATGTGCACAGATGCTTTACACACAGCTCTGTGCCTTAGCATGGCCCCATGTTACTCTGGACTCATCGGCAGTAATGTTGTTCTACCTTACTGAATACAGAGGCCAACTTTAACACCTTGCTAACTCTAAGTGCCTGTCAGAATTTCTTCATGCAGCTCAGGATGAACTACAGAAACATTGCCATAATAACCCCTTTCCAAGCCCCCCACGGTTGGCACAGTGCCAGGCAGACAGCTCAGCGCTCTTGACCCAGCATGGGCTGCAGGCAGTGGGAAGATGGATGACTCAGCTGGCTGCCCTTGATGGTGGACCCTAGGGGGGTTTTAGGGTATTAACAAGGCTGTGAGGGCAAAAGTTGGATACCTACACAACCATACATGACAAGACAATGGCCAGTCACTGGGTCGTTCATCTCTCAAAACGTTGAGTTTTCAAAAAGTAAAGTCTGGAAAATTATGTCTTCAGTTATTATTCACACAGTGCTGGTTATTTTGTGTAGATAAACAGAAACTAACATGCCAAGCCTGTGAAATTACCGTATGTTAACAAAGGAGAACTCTAACAAAGTCAAAATGGTCCATATACACTCTGTCTGTGAGCCAGGCAGGGTTTAGCAGCAGGGCCCCAGCCGCTGTCTGTGGGAAAACTGGAAAATTTTCTGGGGTGTCTGCTATCACCTCTATACTGACACAGCCCATCAGCCCATCACAGCACATCTTTTAAGCCATAAAATCCATGTTGAAATCTGTTCCAACATCTGAAAGAAATGGAGAAATGTATTTGCTTCACACATCACATTTTAATTATTTCCAGTAGTGCCCAGACTGACTGTGAAGATTCTTGCGGCTCTGTGTTTGCTCTAAATCTTGAGGTGCTCTTAATCTCGCTCAACGGCAGTTGATTAAAAGGACAAACCTGTCATCTCTGTGTGCTTTTGACTGCTTACGAGAGGGAGCTAACCTAAATTCAACCAGCTTTGACAGCAGCGAGATGGATGCTACCCAGCTAAGTGGAAAAAAAAGAAAAAAAATGACAGCAAAAATAAAAAAAACTTGAAAGACCGAATATAAATAATAAATATAATAAATAATAAGAGAGGAATTACAGTTGGAGAAATCTTGCAGTGGTTCCACTGGGCAAAATAGCTACTAATACTAACATATTAGTGTTGTGTTCCACAGAAACTAGGATGCATTTATGAATTATGATTTATGAGTTGGTGTTTTACCAAATTATTCACCTCTACCCAGAGGTAATTTATCAAACTGGTACAGAGTCACAACCAATTCCAAGGATACATGAAATGAGGTTGTAATTCCCATTAATAGTGATTTCTAATGCTGTGGCTGTGTAGCATCATGGTCTAGATGTGAATGGTGACCAACAAAGCAACCATATGAAGATCAATGCACACAACTAAATCAGACAAAAAATGTCTTTGACAGGCCTGATGTTTATTTTCTTGATACAAGACACTCAAGAGAAAAAAGATGTTGTTTCCAGGTTTCAGTTGTGAACAAAGGGATCCATGGTGCAGGAAGAGGAAAGCTTAATGAGCAGAGAAACTGTCTGCCAATAAAGGCACACAAGCATCCACGTAAAGCTCTCAGCCTAGAGCTGCCAGCCATCTTCTTCAGGAGGAACACTCCCAATGCACCACCAATGCAACAAAAGGATGAGCACATAGTGGCCTGCATTCTATAATACATCACAGTGACATCATGACTATATTCAGTGCCCCTTTCTCCTGAGCCACTGGGTTGAACCACATTTGGTTAACCATGCTAAGCCAGGCATGACATCTTATAGCCATCAAAACTTCAATGACTATAACATGTTTTGAGTACAGAAAGTTGCAAATTTCTTCATAAATTACCTTTTAACTCTTTTCTCTTTCATGTTCTCATACGAATAACTTTAAAGCATGACTATCACCTCGACATCCCTGCCGTGGGGATGGAAGTCATCAAAGAGGTTAAAGTCAGTAATATATACTATGTTGACCTGACTATGAGGTCAAACAAATCTCAAAAAAAAGAAAAGGAAAACACGAAGAGTCAGGAATGCCAAACCAGATGACTAAGAGTTACACATGCATCCAAGCAAATCAACTCCGGTAAAACTCCACACTTGAGAATTGATTTTGTGAAGGAATGAAAGAGATGGTAATTTAGCAACACAAAATATGACTGAGCACGAAAAACCAGATCAAAAGAAAGGTATGCAGAACAGCAAAATTATTTAAAAGTTGACATTGTTATATTGTTAATTTAACATCGGTTTTCTGACAGAAAAATGGAAGAAAATTTCAGTTATTTGAGCAGACAGCTGTTAGTTATCAGTGAACACAAAGAACTCTGTTAAGGCAGTATGGTTAAGAGTGTGACTCAGCACAGGCCTCACTGAGCTCAGAGCTGGAGCTGTGGTCATTTCTTTCTCCCTTAAAACCCCTCTGAAAATACTGAATAAAACACAAAGTCTCCATACTTGGGCTGAAAACATGAAAGGTGAACTTGAGGAGTACCCTGCTGCAGTAGTGTGTGTGGGGAAAAAAGGTATTGACAGAGCACGTTCAGAATAAGAACACAGAACTAATTATTAACACTGGTCAACGGGTCTACATAAAGATTACCTAAATGATTTATGTTATAAAAATTCCTTTGAAATACTTGGAAGGTCATGATCATAAAAATGTCAGAGTTGTTCTAACACTATGTCAAACAACTTCAGCTTTCAGGAGATACAAACAGCCATCAGTTGACAGACACAGCACATGGCAAAGCTCCAACTACTATACATTGGCTGGTCACAACCAAAAATATACTACATTAAGTAAAGAGTGGATAAATGATATATTTACTAGCAGGAAAACAACATATAAAACATCAGAGGAGTGTATTAAATTTTAGAATGTATTAAATAATCAGTCAGTCTACAAAAACATAATCTGCAACAATGCTGATAATTAATTAATTAATTGAAGTAAAAATGTACTGGCTCCAGCATGTCAAACGTGAGTATCTGTTGGTTCTCAACTTATTCAATGATAGCAAATTAAACATCTTTGAGTTGTGGGCAGTTGGGAGGATAAAACAAGCAATTTCGAGAAATCATCTCTAACCAGAATTTTTGACAGATTTTTTGAGATTTTATAGACCAGATTGATCAAAAAAATGAGGAAGCGCAGCTATAAGACATACTAAGCATTATCAAAACCCATCCACAAATGCAAAACAGCTCTTGGAGGAAACTGAACATCACAGACAATTTCATTCCCAACAGAATAAGAACACTTGCAAATGTTTTTTTCCCTTAATTACTCCCCAGAGACATAATGACATTACGACAGTGGTTTGGCAGGCCATCTACTGGATGATGACAGTGATGTAATTATGTCTCATCGACACAGAAAACTGTCTTCAATCAAAATGTCGTCAACCTTTCATATGTCATGACTTCATCCATAAAGCTTCCGAAGCTCCATCTCAATGGCCAATGCAGCAAACCACAAAAAACCTTTCAACTGCAGCTAATTTTCCTTAAACCCAACATAATCCCTTGAGTGAAAAGGAAACTTTTATTTTAATTGCATACATGTAAGACGTAAAAGATTTCAGACAATTCCAGCTGTAACCATTTTTTTCTCATGTTTCTTCCTGCAAATATTTTAATGAGTGAACAGAAGTTTCATTCATCATTTAACTATCAAGTAATGGAACAATATGACTGAAAATGGAAACAAACCATTCTTCTCACACTCTACCGCAAGTGAAGGGTAGTTTAGCCAAGTTCATTTTATGTCTTTGTCACTGGGCCTCTAAGTGTGAACCCCTAAGCCCCTGCCTCCTCCCTAGAGTCTCAGGTGTCCCACAAGCTCTGTGTCTGGGCTATTCCAGGAATGCATGTCACTAAGTGGGTCATAATCACAGGGGAAATTGGCAGCTTATGTAGGACATGATGGCTTGTTCATGTAACGAAATTTGTTTCTTGATATATTGAATTCAGTGACTCAAAAATGAGAAAATATGGATATGTAAATGTTTGGGTTAGAATGGACCAAATAAGTTTAATGAACACATTATATGCCTTTTAGATTAATGATCCATTGACTTAGCTTACCAAGGCATGACCCTGAACTTACTTTATGTAAATCAAGTCACCAAAAAAAAAAGACTGTTGAATACAACTGGTTAGATTGACTTTTATGCTGACGAAGTGAGAAACCACTCCAATTAAATGACATTAGTTTTGTTTCTTTAAAGTGGAAGATGGGTATCACAAGTTGTTACAAGTAAATAATAAACACTTACATAGATGAGGCCAGAGTAGTAGCGGTCTTTGAGGTTGTGAAGCACAGAGGCTTCGTTGAGGCAGGTGAGTTCAGCCATGTCCTCCACTTTGCTGAACTTTGGCGGGTTCATCTTCTGGATATCATCCTTGTTGACCACTGCCTTCTTCCCATTCTCTGCGAGCTCCACCACGACCTCATCCCCACGCTCCTCGCGAACACTGGCAGCCTCAAAGCCATGGCGTTCTGATGGGATCCATACTAACCTCTTGGCAGTCCAGTCAGCCTGTGCGGCCGGGTTATAGACCACAGCGCGGTCCACAAAGAGGTACCGCTCTGGGTCCTCCTGCCCACTCCTCTGTGACATTGTTGCTGGACACCAGGAGCAGAACACACTTTGTCACCTACAGGGAGGAGAGGAAATATAATTTTTATCTGACACATGTGAACATATCCAAGACACTTAAATGACACATTTGAGGTCCGATCACTCAGACTGAGGCCACTTAGGACCACATTCTTTTAGCAGTGTGCACACAAAGACTCTATATCTATAACAATCGTAATCATTTGTGCAATACATTAGGTTGTCTCTTTCTGTGTAAAAAGTGTATGTAGAATGGGGAAGTAAAATCTGATCGCAAGTGGTTTTCCGAAATGCACATGAAGATGTATTATGATGCCAAGTGTGATGGAGACCCAGGAAATGAAACAGAGAAAT
This sequence comes from Scatophagus argus, assembly GCF_020382885.2. Classification (NCBI taxonomy): domain Eukaryota; kingdom Metazoa; phylum Chordata; class Actinopteri; family Scatophagidae; genus Scatophagus; species Scatophagus argus. The sequence continues at coordinate 12,174,734 of NC_058494.1, read as the reverse complement.
AAATGGAATTCAGTCATCAGTAATTCTACTATTTACACCTGTGTTTCTTCTACCGTGACATGTCAGAATGTATTCTGTGAAAAAAAAATGAGTTACAGCAATAATATCATTCAGTGTTAAGTAAAGGGCTGCGATTGAATAAAAAATTTTCCAAGTTGATTCTTGAGCCATCACTTTAGGCCAAATATTTGATTTTTTCCATGCAGTCAAACAGATAAAAAGTGTGCACCCTAGTGGTGGTGGTAATGCCAACCTGACGCTGGTATTTTGACCACTTTAGGTAAGATATTGATTCAACCAAGCTGCAATCAATACAACTAAATGCTGAAGCTGAGGTTAAGTGCTTTAAGGTTGCTGCAACTTCTCTAATGACTGCTAAATACTGGCTCCAAGAAAACCTGGACTGCATTTTCAGTAACTGGAATCCTTCATTTAAGAAAACTACATCTGTAATCTGTAATAAGACTTAAGTGCTCCCAACAGTTAATATCATCATTTTTAAGATTTGGTTTGTGACACTTTTAAGCAATTACTGTTTGTTTTCACTGAGAATATATTTCTTATAACTTATCACAGTCATCCATGGTGGTCACTGCTTGCCTGCCATAACTCTGCAGGGATTTGTGAGGGCTAACTTAAAAGTCATGGGCTACTACTACAAAAATGTGGACCATCTGAAAGCCCTCTCTGTGTACCTTCATGTATATACATTAAGTATGAAAGTGTGACTGAGCATAAAACACAAGACCTGTATCAATCAACAATTACTCAGCCTTCTGAATCATCATCTCAGATAGAAAGAGTATGAGAGAAAGTGGCTGTTAAGTGACATTTTTGAGAACAGCAAGATTGATTTTCTGAACAAATGAGAGAAATTTAAATAAATAAAATATTTCTATTCTGTATCTTTGCTGCCTTCATGTTCTGTATTTTACAGCCTTGCAATTTCCCAGAAGCAGTTCTGGCTGGTGTGTGAGTTTCAAGCCTTTACGCCTCCATCCCTGTGCATAACCAACCCACATGTACGGCAACTGTACTATTTCAGCTTCTTCAACACTCAAGGGAAAGCTTGTGTTATGTGATGAAAATAACGCAAAATCATAAACCAGATTTTCACTAAACAATTACTGTGGTCAAAGAATTCATATCAAGTTATTATCACCATATCTTAAGAAAAATTGGAGATAATAGGCTAATGCTATCAGTGAAATTCATCTTTAACTTATTGTGTTTTGTCTTTTTAATAAATATGAGTACACTCAATACAAGTGTAGGAAGGAGGTGAGAGGATCTGTAACCATTACTTGCCATAACCATACAGAAAGCATACAAAAAGAACAATTTCAGTTAACGAACACCTCTAGCAAAATGGCCAGCCAAATCATATAAGAAAATACAACCAATAAAAGTCAGTTACTCAATTTTTAGACTGACAGAAAATTTGTTAGCAACTGTTTTGATGGACTGTGAGATAATTTTTTTAAGCAAAAATGTCAAACATTTCCAAGTTTAAGCCTCTTAATTGTGAGAAGTTACTGCCAAGTTACTTTGCTGTATTTGATAGTAGTTTGAATATTAAGAGTTCAATCTGTTGGTTGGACAAAAGCAATCTGAAGATGTCACCCTGGTCTTTACAAAACTGTGACAGGTCAAATGATTAATCAAGAAAACAAAAACATAGTTAATAAACACAGCCCTTATTTGAACAACAGTTTCTTGAGCTTTCTGAAACAGACAAGAAGAATCAAACAACAATACACTGTGAAAATAATCAGCAGTGGCTTCATGCTTGCCATATCATTCAGTCGTTTATATAAGCATACACCTCCACAAACTCAGCTTAGAATAGTCAAAACGGAGCAACGTTGTACAACTTGATGCCCTCAACTGCTTATGTACGGACAAGTCTGCATTTTAGCATTGCCACAAAGCACCACTCCAGCTTGCTTCTTATTAATCTGAGGCAACATCAGCAGATGAATGCTCAGAGATATTTAACCTACAATCAAGTCCCATGCCTAAGTCAGGCGCTGGTTAGCGAATCTAGGTCAGGTCAAAGGATGGGAGATCAGTGTGGCTTCTGGCTGTCGTGTCACTGCATCCCCTCACTCTGAGCTGCAAAACACAACTTTCATCCCGCATACAGTAGCACACAAGTAAGTCTGGTGGGATATTTCAAGAGGGGCCGGGTGACCAGAAATTACGATTATCTGTGAATGTCTCATCCCGGACTGATATTCCTTGGCTGGGCCAAACAGCTGCATCGGCTAGGCTAACCTGCTAACGTTAGCTCAAAGTTGGCGTGCTGTGCTTCATATCCCATCCGCTCGAACAGATGCCTGCAAGGACTCGACAGACTGATAAACAAATTGAACATAACTGAAGACTTATACCAGCGCTTTTTGTACTCCACTACCAATTAGAAGATGAACAAAAATTCCCAGATAATTAAATTTCTATGCAAATGATAATTTTAGGATGAACTGAGGAGCCTCCTCAGGCAAAATCCCATCATGGGTGTGGGTGGCTCAAAGACGTCTGGGTGGGGATAAAAAGAAAGCGGACAATGACCACACCATTTCACCGTAGCTCCCAAAGATTAAACTTCTAAAACAAATACATGCAACAAAATATTAACGTGATAATATATTTGCCTAAAGCAAATGAAATGCTGACTCTGAGGCGCTGGCTAACATTAGCAAAGCTCATGGTCCTCCATCATTGAAAAGTCATGGCACAATAATCCGCTAGCTAACGTTAACGGTTAGTGTTGCTAACCACTTACATCCCCGTTCAATGACCGGCCCTGGCTTTTCTGCTGAACTTACCACTCACGGCAGATGAAGAAACACTGTCCAGTTACTTAACAGTACCCGGCAGATAAACGTAAGAATCCTCTAATGCGTGCTAAAATAGCTCCTTCTTTCACCAGTTCTCTCATCAGTGGTACTCCCCACCATCCAGCACCCTTCAACCGAACTCTCACCGGCCAGGGAGGAGGATGCACCGCACCGCCGCACTCTTTTTTTGGGTGACACCCACAACACAAATCTGTAATATGATTGGCTCTGAAAGTCTGATGCGTAATCGTGATTGGTCCAAAATAATTTCCATCCCAAAACTTTGTAGTTGAGGACTGCCGCCCAAGAAATCAACACCTGCAGAGCCGTGGATGCTGCTGCGATTTTACATGGGGACATTCATTTTGCCACTATAATATAATCATCAACTTTTAATATTGGGAATGTATGTATTTGTCAGTTTCACATGGACCAATAAATTGTTGAATCCTAGAATTGAATATTGATAATATTGTACTGTTTTTCGATTTCTTTCTGTTCACCCTCTCTTTTATTATAAGATATCTGTCTTTAATTTTGGTTTGTGGTAAAGTTGTCTTTAACTTTGTTTTCATTCTTCTTGTATCTTTATGTTTTTCATGCTATAACGTCTATAACGTTTATTTTAGGGATCAATATCATGTTAACATAGCGTATCTTGTTTGTCTTTTATTTTAATAATATACCGAGTGGGACACTATACAGTGTATTGGGGGCAAATATTATTTATGTGTGTGTGTGTGTTGTGTGTTACAGATTGGCAACGCATTTCAATGTGCTGAAATAGTGCCCTCTGTTGCATGAAGACAGACATTATTCTACTAACGTCGACTATGTGCCTCCATGTAAAATAGATCTATAGTGAGGACCTCCTAAAGGTCAATACGATTCTAAATGTCAGAATCAACTACATAACACAGCAGTGCAGTGAGGAAGGCTTGCCTACTCTGACATTGAATCTAACTAATTCTCTCTCTCTCTCCCTATGGCCTGTCTGTCTCTCAGGTGGACCCAGGCTTTGTGTACACCCACACTCTGTTAGCCATTTTGCATTTCTTGTTTCTCCCTCAATAACACACACATCATGCCTGTGAACTTCACCGACACAGGTACTGCTATTAATGCGTTCTCAGCACTGGCAACATTAGAAATTGACACCAAGCATCAGGCAAACTCAAAATTTCTTGTGAAATTACCACAACTTATCTGATGCAATTTTTAAGATTTTCATTAGAGAACAGCAGAAATATGAAATGTTCCACTTTGGCAGTGAGATATTTAGTAGCTTAGATCACATTTCCTGAAGTTAAAAAAGAAGCTGTTTCCACCCACTTGCTTTATTTTAAACTCAACCAAAAGCCTTTTGACATAACTCTGTTATCCTGAAATTGAGTTAATGCATTTTAGCATCATATTATCAGAGCAGCTGTCCTTGCAGTCACACTGCAAGGACAGCTGCTCTTGCAGTCACACTGACCCACTTGGCCACTTTTCCTTGCCTTTGTCCATTTTCCCACTTCTGTCAGGTGCCTGTTATATTTAGTTACTGTTATGAAGTAACGCTGTTGAGAAAGAGTGCTTCACTTGGGTAGGCTACGTGAAGTACAGGAAAAAATCATTAAGATGCACAAAGTATATTCAATCATCCATTAAGTAATTTAGTCATCAACCAGAGTGTTGGAAAAATAATTAATCCGCACACTGATGAAAAGTTAAAGGGTCACCTATGCAAATACAACTCTGGCATGTTCATGGCAAGTCATCCACTAGGCCCAGTTGTTGATACCTTTCACACAAAAGCTCAGCAGTTGAAAATAAAGTGATCGCCAAAGTCACTAGGCCTGATATGTGTGCAGAAGTTCAGAGCGACCCATCAAGTAGTTATTGGGATATTCCTATTTGGACCAAAACATCAGATCTTTTGAGACATATTAGACTAGTTAAAAAAGTGTCAGTGTGTTTTCATAGTAAGCTATCAAATGTGATTTCTCCCACCAACCTCTTCTTATACTTATTGACATCATAAATACACTGTTTGCTTTACTTATCAAATTATGTAATTTTCTAGCTGCATAAAATATGTTTGTGTATGACTGTTACAGCAAAGACGGAGACAGGAGAATGGAGAGAAAGAGGACAGAGACAGAGCAAGAAGAACCAAGTCAATCAGTTAGTGGCAAACAAGAACCGAGAAAAACAGGCAAAACATTTCATTCACAACAGAATTTTACATGGATAGGAGCTAAGCTTCCCCCAAAAGGTCTGATACTAGTGTCGACTCTGGTTCCTGAATGTAACAAATGCACTCACAGACACATACACAATGCACACTATGAACCTACATTTCTCATTGGTGGGGCTTGGTGCATCTCTAAATCTTCAAACATCCAATGTAGGACTATTATCTTCAGAGGAAAAAAATAAGTTAGTGTTTCATTGTTCCTGCTGTTTGGAATTTTTTGAGCTAAGTTAATTTGCTGAAGTGAAATGATTTCTTCCCTATAGTAGATGTTTTTGGTCAGAAAAATAAATGGAAGCCTTAGTGACAGGCAAAAATTATATTATATAGACAAAGGTATTTGGACACTTGATCATTACATCAACAGGGACATTAATGATATCACATTCCAGATACATAGAGAGCTTTGCAGCTATAACAGCTTCCACTCTTCTGGGAAGGCTTTCTACAAGATTTTTAAGTGTTTCTGTGGGAATTGTTGCACTTTCATGCAGTAGAACATTTGTGAGGTCAGGTACTGATGTTGGATGAAAAGGTCTGACTCGCAATCTCCATTTCAGTTCATCCCAAAGGTGATGGATGGGCTTGAGGTCACTACATTTTCTCTGACAACTTCCATAAAGAGGTATTTGAACTTAAAAGCAAAATGAGGTGGATTGGTCAGGAGAATATCCAGTAACTAAGACCTTTTTCATAATTTTGAAGCTCAGGTGTACCTAATAAGAACAATGATTATGCCTCACCAGTAAGCTATGAAACTGGGACACCCAAAAAGAATGAAGCCAACATTAATACTATAATTACATCTGTATTGTCTCTACCTAATGGGTAAAAATATCTGCAGAAATAAAAAGATCAGTTGACTTTGAAGCCAATTAATAAACGGACAGCTTGTTTACCCTTGGCTTTTCTCTCTGCCTCCGATACAATGGGTTTCTCCTCTTATGCTGCTGAATGCCTTTACAAAAAAAGGCATCTCTGCAAACAACAGTGCTGCTTTTAATAAGAAATTGTAAAGATGCTTTTTCCATTTTTTATCAATGATTAATTTATTAACTGCCACAATATATTGAAGTGACCACACATTGTCCACATTTGGTATGGCTGCAGTTCTCTGCATCTTCCTATATTTCCTTACTTAGTCATCTGAAAAGGACCTATGCGGCTATGCACTAATTGTGACTGGCCACAAGATGAAGCCAGAGAGCTGCTGTTTACCCTAGCTGATGGAGTCATTATGGCGAGGACACTGGGTTATTTGGTAAAATGTCCCTGAGGAGTCTGCTGTATTGGAGATTCTCAGTCATCCAGGTAAGACTGCTACTCAAGCCTAGTGCCATGAGTTAACCACCACTTTCTCTAAAAGATAGATAAATTACATAACATGGTTTGAAAAACCCACATGATTGCTAGAAAACTGCCCATTGCACTGAGTATATATCAGTCCTGCACAATTAAAAAAATAATTTTTCTTATCATTCCAAAGTTAGCCTCTGTTCCTGAATCAAAACAAAGATGACTTGCTGGTGGCCACCTGGATGGGTAGTTATGTGGTTATAAGATTCATTGATGATTCTGGACAGACATCAGAACAGTGGTCAGCCTTTTTAAACATTTTTCAAACACAACTTAAAGTTACATGTGCGAGAAGAACGCATGCTTATACCTCAGAAGCACAAGTATCACTTGAGGACTCAGATGATCTGATGCAAGTGTATGTTTGCTAGTCAGTTGATTGATAATAAACAATTTATCATAGCAATGAACACAAACTAAATTAACAAACTTTGTGCTAGGCTATATGCCCAGTTTGAAATGTCATAAAAATGGGCTTTATGGGGGCTAGTGCTGCATGGATGTTATTTCTATATTGGGTAATGAGTACTGATTTTTTGTTTTCCTCAGGTGCCAAGTTGAAGCCTCATAGAGGTAAGCCAGCCACAAAGCCCATTAGTCCCACTCTACAGCTGTTCCATCAAATAAAGGGTAAAAAGCACTTGAGAAAAAAAAATATCAGTATGAATGTGTACTGCCTGAAGGTCTCTCACTGAACTGGAACGGCAGCAGAAGCTGGATGTTATCAAAAGGCACCTCAGTCTGCTTCTGGTGATGTCACCCCATGCAGTGCACCAAGCACTAAATGAGACAGACTCATCAATCATGTCCCTGAGATAGTGAGACAGTGGTGTCCGCAGAAAAGTTTCACAAGGTTGGACAGAAGGGGACTGTGAAAATCATAGGGTGGCACACCAAAACCCAAAGCCATGACTGAACCCTGGGAATTCTGCTGTGCTTTTGTACCATAGACTAGTTGAAAACTATATGTCAATATAAGAGTAAAGGCACTGTTATCGCACTGTTACATTTCTTATTTTACAATTAAAGTAACTCTAACACTTTTGTAATGTGTATCCAGGGGGGCATCTATTCTGCTGATCCTGTATTTAGTATCTCTAATATGAATATCTGATGTTGTTCAAAATATCTTGCCCTGATTACTCAAATAATTGGACAGCACAGAATTGCCCTGTGTCATTTGAAAAGGAGCAGACAGCAGAGGGCAGCAGCAGTAAAGGTAAAGCTTTGCAGACCTAAAGCTTGGCAGGGAACTGTTAGAGGTTACTAAACAGCTGTCCCATGGATTTGTTAATCACATATTCACATGTACTATATATATATATATATATATATATATACATATTTACTATATGACAGAAACATGTAACACAGTGAAACTAAAATTCATTCAGTTTTTAAACAAAGTCAGACTGGTTTCTGTCAGACAGAGGTGTCAAGTAACAGCTATTTTGTGTATTTTCTGTCCAGTTGTCCTCTTATACTCTGCCTGTATGTTCACTCACAGTATCACTTCATACAAACCAGTTATGGATTGCCACACAGATTAACTGGTCACAAAATAGCAGGCTGACTACATTTCTTTCTAAATTATATGTCATACACTGAGCACTGGCATAACTTGAGTGACAGATACAAGATGTCTGAATGAGTTATTTCATCTTGTCTTGATGAGTGACAGAGTGACACCCTTTGGTGTGGAGCATTTTGCAAAATGCTGTGACAGCTCCATCTCTCAATTGTTGGCTTCTCCAGTCGCCTCTGTGGCATAATAGACCTGTCATCAGCATCGTCCTCCACCATCCCTCTTCAGCTTTTGTCTAGACAGCAGTTTATCAAGCATTTCCATCTTTTTTCTTGTTCGCTTTTTGCTTTTTTGTGAGCATAGATAAGGAATGTCAAATGTGGCGTTTTCAATACCACGGTGCTAGATTAGTGATATAGATAAATGTTTGACCTCCTTGGACCTCCTTTTTCCTTTGGTTTCTCCACAAGAATATATACTCTCTTGATTTTATATGCTAGTTTGTCCTTTTCTTTCTTTTTAATAAAAAGAAAGCTAATTAAGTTGGAAACGGGTGAGAGTCTAAACCCACTTGCAGATGTTTTTATTACTTTCAAGACTGAATAGACAAACACAAATGAAAGATCCAAGTGATTAAAAAAAATTGATACTTGACCTTTCACATCTAATAAAATTTTTTAACCTCAATATTTCTGAAATCCTTAGTGTAGCCCACCTCTAACTAAAAATTACTGTTGAAGAATTAGATCTTTTGCAAATATGGCTCTTACAAAGGTCTTGACAGCGTGGATATATTATATAAAAAACTGTTAGGATTAAAAAAACAATTAAATATTGTGATTATTGTGAATATTGTGAATATTGTGTCTGTCTACACAGAAACACACACATTTCTATTTCTGAGATATTGCCCTCTGACCATTGCAGCTGCATTCTCTTCAGAACAAGCAGCTATAATTTCGTTTTTTTCCCAATCTAAATTTGCCTTTTTGGCATGGCATCTGAAGAGATTTATGTTGCCAAGGCATATAAGGGAAAATTGCAGATAGAAAAAGAGAATGCAAGTGAAATTATAATCCATAGCAGTTATATTATGGAAGAATTATCAAAAGAGAGCTTCATAAAAGATCCTCTGGTATCTTGGGTATCCTCTTCTGGAGCATCTTCTGCAATGTTTCTTTAGTATCCACCTGTCTGATTATTTAACACTGTCATTTCAGAAGCTCCATGGTTTTATAGACAACAGTTTGATGGAACAAGAGAAGCAAAATAAATAATAACAGACAGATTCAGTCAGCTCAAACAGAAAAATGACAATAAACAATGTTCAGGCTCAGTGAAATCAGCCACAGGCAGGTGAAGATTGAATATTATTGAAGTCACAGAAAGGTGTGAGTGATTTGATTTTTAGGTGACTCTGTGTATTATTCCATGATGAACAGCACAAACTGCAAAGGCAGTCTTTCCTAGACCAGTCCTGGCTTGGGGCTCCAGAAGCTGTAAACCAGTCACTGGAGCGTGTTAAATAACGAGATGGAGTGCCGGAGCAGCAGAGATGAGATATAACATGGTAATTTTCCAACAGCGTTGTTTCAAAACCATTGGTTATTACCTTTCTTTGACATGAGAGGCCAGCCATCTTTTACAACAGAGAAAGCAATGCTAAGTGATAAAATTTCACCAGAACCTGCGGGCAGAACCTGAGGGCAGAGTGTTAAATGAAATCTGCAGGCCTCAGAAGAGAGGCAGCAGCATGCCAGTTTCTATGTAATTCAGAACTGAGAGAAAAACTAAAATTGTTTAATTGAAAAACAAAATTGTTTTTACAAGTTAAGACGTTAAGGAACTGCTTCTTTTTCTGTTCAATAAGCCAGCATCTGTCACAGTTTACCAACAAGATTCTCTACATGATATTGGAATTTAAATTTCTTATCAAACCACATACCAAGATTTTTAGATCCTTTGACCCTTTAGATGGAGAAATTCATATTGTTGTCAGGCATATCTCTGGATCTGGACAATGAAATGAAAAGGACTGATTTAAGATAGATATGGGCAACCGACAATAACTGATTTTTTGATCAGAAGAACACACTTAATAAAGCTATCAATATTCAGTGTTATTTCATTGGATAATTTCAAAGGCAAGAGGCATGATGTGACTGTTGGGGTCACAGTCATATAATGCATTGTTATTAAAGCCTCAAAAGAACTGTGATTTCTCAATGACTAAAAAGACAGAATTAGCAACACAAAAAAGAGTATCATCTGCATAAAGAAAAATCTTGGGGCTTTTAAAAATATTTTGGATGCATGCAAAATTAATGTATTGCTATATTTATAATGCAATAATGGCTCTTTTCTACCTCTATTTTGATGTTGATATATGTCTCTAAAAACAGAGAGAGAAACAGACATTTACATTCTTCTCATGTCAGTCTGTGCACTCAGATGTAAAAATAGACAAAGGGTGTAGTTTGTATGTTGGGAAGGGCTGGTGACATTAGATTCTCTCTCTCTCTCTCTCTCTCTCTCCCTCTTTACCTCCAGATCTCTCCACCCCCTCTCTCCCTCTCTCCCTGTTTTTATCCCCAGCACACTCTCATTCCATCAGGTCCTCACAACACACACCACAGCCTCTGAACGCCTCATCTCCTCCACCAGAGTGGGAGGATCAGAGAGAGGGAGAGCAGAAGTGACGGGAGAACAACAGCAGCATCACTAACGAGCATCTCCTTTACTGGGAGAGAGAGGGGGAAAGTGGAAAGTAAGGAGAAAACGGGGGAGAGAGAGAGAGCAAAACAGTGAGAGAAATAAGTTTTTAGTTTGAGGGAGGACAAGTGAGGAGAGAGTTTGGAGTGAGAGAGCGTGGTGGGTGGCAGTGGGGGGACTGGGAGCTTCATTTTCCATTTTGTTTTATCTGCAGTGAGTGCTGCCTGCCTCCTCTCTTCTCCTTCCCCCCTCCTCCTCTTTTTCCTCCTTACTGCTCCTCTTCTCATCCTGACTCTCTCCCAGCTCCCGCCGTGGGGTCTCAGCTCTCCGTCTCCCTCCCCCCCTCCCTTGCTCCCTACCTCCCCCGGGCCCTCCTGGGAGCCTCTGGGCTGTTGCGCCGCAGGAGGATGTCTCGCAGGGAGTCTCCGCCGCCACCCTCGCCACCTCCACCTCCGCAGCTGCTGGGAGTGAGGAGAGGAGATCTGGAATGTGAGGATCGTCCAGAGCGTGCCGAGCCGCTGTCTGACACCGAGAGGGAGATTATCCAGGACACGTGGGGACACGTCTACAAGAACTGCGAGGACGTGGGAGTGTCTGTGTTAATAAGGTCAGTTTTGTCAAAATGTGAAAGCTGAGGATTTTAATGTCACTGTGAAAAACCCTTTAAATTGTCTCAGTGTGTGCAAACTTTTGAACAAGATATGAATGCAATACATTGTTTACAGATTAAGATGCTTAAGTTTAAGGCCATGTGTGTTGATGCAGCACCATCAGTACAGTTTATCTGATGTTTGAGCTACCTCTGTTTGGATACAGATTCTTTATTCTTACAGTGAATTTTGTCTCTTCTCTTTGTCAAGTCTCTGTGTTCAATTCACCATCTCATGCATCCTTAATAGGAGTTGGAAAGCAAAGAAATGGCATCACTCTCCTAATTTATCTTCTCTCCGTTGCATTCTTTTGTTTGAGAATTATACTTTGTATTTTCATCAGCCACATAATGAAGGACTCTTGATGGCAAAGAAAGAGAGGTGTTTTATCAAAGGTAGAGGTGTCACTAAAACAAAGAAAATTATATTATTATATTATATATTAAATATATCTTAAATATTACAAAAAGAACAAAGCCACAAAAAATTCTCCTGTAAAGTATTTGTAAAAACATTGTCTAAAAATTATGTTTAAAAATGAAACACGTTGAGAAAGACCTTATACAAGGTAAATCTCTTTACATCAGTAAAGTTTGAACAGTCGCAGCACTTCTGGCCCTGACACTCATGGCCAAATCACCCCAGGGTGATGATTTGCCACTCAGTGCATTTCTTATTGCTGTGTATGAGGATGCACACCCGTTAAACAACTGTATATTTATTTACAAAATCCACATAAATTCTTAAAAAAACAGCAATTATTTTTTTCTTTTGCTCACCTCCAGTGGTTTAACTTTTACAGAAGTGCACACACACACACATGCGCATAGATAAACAGACACACACACACACACACACATGCACAGACAGACAGACACGCACACACACACGCCATGTTCTGTACCCATTCCCTCAACCTCTCACCAGTAACTGAGCTGAGACAAGTGCAAGGAAGGAAGGAACATCGCATTCCTCGCTCATTAAGATGCTGAAGAAATACTTCATAGTCCACTGCACCTCACACTACACTATGACAAGACACTCAGTGTCTGAGTGATTGAGAACATGTTGAATATGTGCATCATGCAGTTCATTTTATCTTGCATAGAATTTCTATATTGAAGACAACTGATGCCTGTAAGCACCTCATTCTTATATTATTCAACCACTGTATCCATCGTCTTAAGTTGTCAGAACACATCCATAGCCAATCAAACATTTTCTCCAAGAGTCTAATCTTTAACAGGGTTTTCTTCAAAGCTTTACTGCAAAATGTTGGCTTGATTGTGCTTTTTCCACTTCTTTTTCCGTTTTTCTTTAAAATCAAAGAAGAAAGACTCGATCTGTTTGAGTGTCCCCAGCTAAACTGTCTCAGTGTTACACTAAGAAAGCCCTTAAGGGCTTGTTAAAATGGACAGCGAATCGTAGCCAAGGAGACTGATGTGAGTGAGACAAACTGATTTTCAGTTTTGGGTGACAAGAATCCCTGAGGGAGAGAGTGGAAGGGCAGAGAGCATCTTTTGAGCATGTGTGAATCTGTGTGTCTTATGCTCTTATCTGTGCATGACAGCAACAAGCTTTGGCACTTGAATGCCTCCCTTCACCCCTCAACATCAGTCACTCCTTTCAAATTTCTTAAATATCTTTCATTCCCTAATTTTTCATATTTTATTCCACCTTAATTAAAAGGTGACATTCTTCTCGTGATGGTCATCAAAACAACTTATGTCAAAGTTGCCAAGCACAATACATATCAAGAAATTTGTTTTGCTGACTCTGGTGTAGATACATATTGGCAACTTAGAGCCTCTTGTAGCTAGGGAGTAACAGAAGGAACATACATAGTGTGTTAACAGGGTGCAGAACAGGAAAACAGCATGCACATGCACCGATTTGGGGAAATTTGCTTCTTTGCTTTCTTGCTCGTGAGAAGGCTGATGCCACTCAGATATCTGGATGGTAAACAAGCTGTGAATAAAGACTGGAAACATTGGGAAACAGCAAGCCTGGCTCTGTCCAAGGGTAACAAAATCCATCTGGAAGCACTTCTAAAGCTCACTGCTAAGCATGTTACATGTTGCTTAGTGATTCCGTAAAAACACTGATGTGTAAATACACAATGCTGGGACAACGGTTCTTGGCATGAACAATAATAATCTGGACTCTCTCTGGTTCTCTGACAACCTCACAGTGATGACAATGCTGCAGAATGTTACAGTACCTTGAGAAGTGCTAGAAGTGCATAGAAGTGCTATGTTTCCAGTCTTTATGTTAGGCTAAGCTACATTTTCATTGTTCCGTCTCTGTGTCGTGCACAATGAGTGTGTGTGCATGGCAGTTCCTCAGTTACCTAACATAACCAGAGGCTGACACTGGGTCAAAGTCTTTCATGGTTGAGATCAGTGTACAGCATCCCCCATATGAATACAGATTTGCATTTTCATGTCAATCCATCTGCCTCGATGCATGGAGAGAATGCATCACAAAGTACTGTTATACTGACAGTGGTGACTAGATTATTCAAGCACATATTGAAATTTTGTGTGCCTCTGAATACCCTGTGTTACACAGCTGTACTTTGTGATCCTACCAGGTTCAAGCATCGCATGGCATGCAAATATCTGTACATCTAATACATCTAACATTATATTTAACATGCAACTTCGCTCGTACATTCTGATGTAGCATCATCCAAAAACCTCTCACTCAAAACACTAGTCACATAGTTTAGAGCTAAATGCTAATGGCACTGTGTGGGAATGTCCTCTGTTTTGTTATCAACCAATATTGACAAAGTAAAAATGTAACCTAGTGGTGATGACAGATGAAGAGTCCTAGGGTTACAGTCCCCAGAGGATGAACTCTGGGAACACATCAACAATATTTGGTGATAACAACTTCAAGTGAATGTTCAGATATTTCACTCAGAACCAAAAATGTAAGCCTGTTGTCGCCCTAGAGGAAAAGTCAGTGGATCACCAAAGTCATTGAAATTCATCATCTGGGAGCAAGAGTTCATGGAGTTTGCCGTGTTAAAAAAAAAGATGTCCTTGAAATTTTGGAAGTGAGTCTCAAGGTTGTTCATGTTACACCAAAGAATTATAAAAACCCTTCCAGTCTAATCAAAGTGTGATTAACAAGCCCTTCTAATGGTGCTGCTTTAACTTTGATGACTTCATTTAAATGCAGAGACAGGTACAAGAATGTGTTGAGAGCTCTCCAAAGTACTGAACACCAATAGTCCCCCTCACAGGGGCAAAATGTTCCTCAGAATGCCTGCACATACACAGAAGAGGTCTGGTTGTTTTGAGCCCTGTTACTTAAGCAAATGCATTAATGACCACAATATGAAACATTCCACTACAAGTAACAGCTCTACATTCAAACCCCTAAGTCTGTAAGTTCTGTCAGCAAAATGTACTTCGAATATAAAATATGTGAAAAGAAGTCAATGTGCAGTAAAACGGTCCCTGTCTGTTTTATTATATCTTGTTATGTTTTTGGATTAACATTACTGCTGCCTTAAGGTGTGTGTTGAATTTTATTGCCATAGATATTTATGATATAGATAGATAGATATACTTTATTAATCCCAGGTTGGGAAATTGGAGCTCATTTTAATTTTGCAGATAAAATTTTTAATTTGCAGAGTGCATCATATTCTTTAACATCATCATATGTTTTTTTTTTTTTTATTATTTTAGCAAATTAAATTCTTTTTCCAGTCCTCATACCTGCTGCATTTTTTTAACTGCAGGACTGTGTTGACACTTAAAGATATGGCTGTCATAAGTGTATTGACATCAGAACTATTACTGTGTCTTAACAATGTATCCATATGATGATGTTTTACTATACAGTGTCTTAGTACCCTCTACTAACAGCACAGTACGGTGCACATGAGGACTTGTAGCAGCTCTATGGCTAAAGAATTAGTGAATTAAGCTGAAGCTGCCATAAGCCTACTGGCCCTGCTGAGGGGGTAAAACAGAAACAAACTCAATGCAAGAGAAAAGAGAACTTCTCTGCCTTTAGAGTTTTCTTTACATATGAAATGAGTGGAGCTGAAGTTTTTGTTATGATTAGTAGTTCTTGAGGCTGATAATATTCACCTATGACTTTTTGAATATCTGATGACGATATAAAAGTCAATAGTAACTTTTTTGTAGGCTTTTTCTTATTGTGAAGATTCAACTGAGTGGAGCATACAATTAAAAAAATAACTTGTCACTACTCTCTGAAGAACAAACTCTGTAATTGCAAATCACCTCAATCTTAGTTTAACCTTTCTGTAATGCAATTTCTTGTCACTTGTATACGCTAGACAATATTGAACAATATCTAAGATTTCTCTTTAGGTAAATTCTGAAATTTACCTAAAAACATTTCAGAATTTTAATGTTTAAGTCTGTGTCGGGTGAATTCTCATCTCCTGTGTGAAAGTCCAGTCTTGTGCACCCCCATAACTCCATAAAGCCAACCTCCACACTCTTATGCATGACACTGGGTTGAATAAACTACAGGCCATATTGAATATATCTTGAATGCCAACTTTGAATCACACAAGGTGTACCAATTAATTCCGGGTAATGATATACTGCTAACATGTGCAGAGTGAAACCACATGCACCACATGTAGTTGATCAGGTGAAATAACAGGTACCCAACCCCAGATGAGATAGTTCAAAACATATTTTCTTCAGTATTGGCAAATCATTCAAAACAAATCAAAGTCTGAGGGTCAACAGACATTAGACTAGAGGGAATTTACAGGATAATAAGGACTTTTAAATGCACCAAACACTAGAAAAAAAGAAATGGGTCTCTTGTACTTGTAGCACATATTCTTTTAATGTATGTAAAACCATGCCTTGGTTACTTATCATCACAAAAAGAAAACCTTCTTTCTTTCTTCAAAGAAAACATCAGAGAAGCACCCTGTTTTAAAGCACTGCAGTTAACTTTCATGTTTATCGAAGCAGAACAAGAAATACTAGAGAGTCTGCATTGTTGCTGTCACTGAAGAAGAGACTGTGTACGTATTGTGACAGCTGGTAGAGCTGACAGGCAAAGCCGAGCCTTTGTGGGCCTAGCATGACATAGGATCTGGGGGATGTGGATATGGCACAGTAGGGCCCGCCAAGGGCCAAACTCTAACTGAGATATAACTGTACTAGCAATTCTAGACAGCTGGAGCACAGACAAGATTTAAAGTGGGTCAGAGCAGAAGCGTGTGTGTGCATGTATGTGTGTGTGTGTATACGTGTATTCCTGTAGTCGTGGCGACAAAAATCTGTTACACCTTCATATTGTGAGGATCGGCCTTACTTATGGGGGCAAAATGCAAATCCTCCACAACATAAATCATTATATATTGGAGTCTCCAATACTATCCAAGACTCCAATACCTGCCTTATCCTAACCCTCCAATGTTAGGGTTAGGATAAGGCAGGTAATGTTTATTTGTTATGGTGTGGTGGTGGTTCCAGAAAATTAATGTAAGTCTATGTGATGTCCCCAAATGTGATGGAAACCCGACCGTGTGTGTGTGTGGAAATCCATCTGTTTTTCAGTGAGTATTTGCATGTCTGTAAATTTCTAAAGCTCTATGTTAACAATACTTGTTGTCTGTAAAAACTGACATGCCTTAATCTGTCAAATTTCTCCTGTAATTCCTGTAACTAAGCTCCTGGAGACTTTCTTATTGCTTTGGCACCTTTCTCTTACTGAGCTGCTGTGAGCTCACAGTTGGATGTGATGAAAACTGTCAAACTCCAGAGTCAAAACAAATCTTAGTAACTTGAATCCTACAAGACAATTTACATTTTCTTTTTTATCTCTTTTCTTACATCTGCCAGGCTTGTTTAAGAATGAAATCTACTACATATGCACCTAAAATGGCTTGTCTTCACTAGACAAACCTCAAACACAATCCAGATGCATAAGAGACAAGTGCCAGATAGTTCCTCTGTTAGACAACAGCTGAAGCTGTTTGGTCCAGATATTCATGGTTCCCTGAGGATGAATCCTAATGATTATGATGACCCTCTGATTTTGCATCTAGTTGTGAAACCAAGAAATGTAATTCGGGAAGTCCAGTTGGAGTAACAGATTACTGTAACGGATTAAAGCCTTATCAGGCACTAAATCACTGCAGAAGGCCCTGTAATACTTATAAAGAGAATTTTACAACTCTAGAAAGCTATAATGACAATACTTTTGATGGATTTTACGGTGTCATTTGTTGGGACCATTGCAAGGTACACAGTAATACACAGCATTCTTGTTACAAATAGACTTCAAAAGCATGTCAGTAGCATGCAGCGGCCTCTCCAGATCTATTATAGTGCTACCTCGTGACCTAAATACGGCCTGTGGCATGATTCTGGTCGCATGGATGTCGGATCAGCCAATGTTCATGGCTGCCTTTGGCAGACACTGCTGCAGATCAAAAAAGAGCCGTTATCTGATATTTCTCATGTACAAGCACATCTGAAAAAAATTAGAATATCATGAAAAAGTTCTGTATTTTTTGTCACTCATTTCAGAAAGTGAAACCCATTTTCTTATATAGATTCATGACACATAGAGTGAAATATCAGCGGTTAGGGTGTCGGACCCGTAACCGGTGGATCGCTGGTTCGATTCCCCGTCCCGGTGTCCATGGCTGAGGTACCCTTGAGCAAGGTACCTAACCCCCCACTGCTCCCCGGGCGCTGCACGCGGTCGCCCACTGCCCCGGGTTTGCTGTGTGTGTGTGCACGTCACTTGGGTGGGTTAAATGCAGAGAACAAATTTCGTTGGAGTGAGTTCCCTCCAATGACAAAATATGTCACTTTAACTTTATATTTCAAGCCTTTATTTCTTGAAATTCTGATAATTATGGCTTACAGATAATGAAAACCCTACATTCAGTGTCTTAGAAAATTAGAATATTGTGAAAAAGTTCAATATTGGAAAGTCATGGTGTCACACCTTAATCAGCTAATTACCTCAAAACACCTGCAAAGGTCTGAGCCTTTAAATGGTCTGTCAGTCCGGGTCAGCAGGCTACACAATTATGGGGAAGACAGATGTCAAAAAGACAGTCATTCACACCCTCTACAAGGAGGGTAAGCCACAAAAGGTCATTGCTAAACAAACTGGTTGTTCACAGAGTGCTATATCCAAGTATATTCATAGAAAGTTGAGTGGAAGAAAAAAGTATGGTAGGAAAAGGGACCACCAGCAAAGGGATAACTGCAACCTTGAGAGGATTGTCAGGGAAAATCTATTTAAGAATTTGGGGGAGCTTCACAAGGAGTGGACTGGAGTCAGTGCATCACGAATCAAGAGCCACTACACACACATGAATCCTCGACATGGGCTACAGATGTCGCATTCCTCGTGTGAAGCCACTCACTGGGCTGTGGAGAAAAAGAACTGGACTGTTGCTCAGTGGTCCAAAGTCCAGTTTTTTGTTTTTTCTTTTTTTCAGATGAAAGTAAATTTTGCATTTCATTTGGAAATCAAGGTCCCATAGTCTGGAGGAAGAGTGGAGAAGCACAGAATCCACACTGCTGAAGTCCAGTGTGAAGTTTCCACAGTCAGTGATGATTTGGGCTGCCATGTCATCTGCTGGGGTTGCTTCACTGTGTTTTCTGAAGTCCGCAGTCAACGCAGCCATCTAAATCCAAATTTTAGAGCACTTCATGTTTTCTTCTGCTGACAAGCTTTATGGGGATGCTGATTTCATTTTCCAGCAGGACTTGGCACCCGTCCACACTGCCAAAGGTACCAAAAGCTGGTTCAGTGACCATGGTGTTACTGTGCTTGATTTGTCACCAGACCCAACAATGCAGATGACCTGAAGGCCGCAATCAAAGCAACCAGGGCTTCCATTACACCTGAGCGGTGCCACAGGCTGATTGCCTCTGTTGATGCAATAATTCATGTAAAAGGAGGCCCAACCAAGTACTGAGTCCATAGAAATGAACATACCTTTCAGTCTGACATTCTGTTTGAAAAACCCTTTTCTATTGATCTTATAATATAATAATATTCAAATTTTCTGAGACACTGAATTTTGGGTTTTCATTATCTTAAAGCCAGAATCATCAAAATTTCAAGAAATAAAGGCTTGAAATATTTCACTCTAAGTGTAATGAATATATATAATATATGGGTCTCACTTTCTGAAATAAGTGACAAAAAATATTGAACTTTTTCATGATATTCTAATTTTTTTCGGATGTACCGGTACTTGTAGTGTAGTGTAGCACCTGGTCCCTGGAGGAACGTTGTCCCATTTCACTGTTCTCTATATTACTGTACAGCTGAAATTATAATAATAAAAGTGATCTACCAGCAATGTGCACTTGCATGTATGTGACTGCCCAGTGCAGTACCTTGCTGGATGACTTTGCATTGCAGCAAAAGTTGAGCTTGACTGAACATTTTTTCAGGGCATTGTTATGCCTCAGCCCAATGGAACCCAGTCGTTTCACTGAATTCACAAGGCAAAAATATAGTGCTTTAAAACATAAAGCAGAATAAAATTAATTTAATTTAAACCCTTTCAAATCTCTTTTAATATGCTGACAATTTTACATGTAGATTTTGGATGTGTCATTGAGCACTAAGAAGACACTAAGATGGACTTTGTTACGCTACTCCATGGTGTAAAATAATGGTGATTCATTAACAGGATGCAATGTATACTTTTATTTTTCTAAACAAATCAAATATACTGCTCGAAAAATTGACCACTGATTAAAATTTGAATTGAATATTCCATGCAAAATAGCCATCCTGAGGGGATTCAGTAAAGTAACAGTATTTAAACACACAAGCAGGACATTGTGGAAGCAAAGAAAATAGACAGGCTTTTAGTGTGTTTAATGCTGTGCTTTCAGTAAGTGTCTTTTCAGCTTGATACACTTGCAAAAACAGCACCAGGCATGCTTGAAAATTAAACTCCACTTTTCATGTACACCTGCAGCCAATTACATTCAAAGGGTCTGATCAACCTTAACTATCAGGGCCTCATATGAGGCAAAGGATTCTGCCAGGCACCTTCTGTCCCACTGATGGTGCAGAGGTGGATTGCACACTTTACATAGAGTGTTTGTGTGTGTGTGTGTGTGTGTGTGTGCACAAAAATCTGTTTACAGTCACATTGTGAGGACCCGCCTTGCTTATGAGGACAAAATGCAAGTCACTACAACATCAGTCATTAAATGTTATGGTGAAGACTTGCTTTAAGCTTAGGTTGAGGTCAAATTTAGGTATTTAGGTTAAGGTAAGGGTTAGAATGAAGCAAATTATGTTTATTGTTACAGTTAGGTGGTGATTAAGCCTCCAGAAAATGAATGTTAGTCTATGTAATGTCCCCAGAAGTGATGGAAACACAACTGTATATGAGCGTGTGTGTGTGTGTGTGAGTGTGTAAAGTCTTTAATGAATAATCAACATATTGATTAGAATTAATGAGTTTTTAAAGGTTTCAGGATATCATTTGCAGACTAAATAATATTTTGATAATAAGTGTTATGAAAATGGAAAGGGAGTGATTCTGTATTTTCAACCCTTTGATCATGCATCATAACATTTGCATAAGTTTCCACGTGCAAATGATTGATACATGCATGGTTCTCATTTTGATGGATTTTCACTAGATTTATTATGGGCTTCTGATGGGATTTGTCTAGCATTTCAAAAATAATTAGCAACAGCAATGTTAAGGAAAGATCTTGTCTTTCTTCTTACATTCTTTATAATATTTCTCTTAAAATGGCAATACAAATTCATACAATATGATTTCTAATTCTTGGTCTCACTTTCCTCAGCCTTTTCACTGCAAACCCTCAAAGAAGCAACCAGCAACCAAAACTATTATATGAATTACGGGATATTGTCATGTCACTAGACATCTGTTTTAGCTTTCTGCTCTAATTACCTATCTTACTTATCTCTCTTCTGATAAGGGACAGGATTTTATAAAGATTGCTAACTGTATAGCAATTGCTGTTGGTCAGCAAAGCAAATCATAGATTACTGCATTCCATAGATTACTGCTAGTTTTTTTTTTTGTTGTTGTTGTTGGGCGTCTTACCTTAACCAAATTGTTTTCAAGGAGATATGTGTAGTAAATATGGGAGGAAAGAGGAATGTGTCACACATTGGTGGCTTACAGCTAGCTTACAGGAAAAATTCTGTGTTATGTGTGCTAACCACAAGGCTATTGATTAGAGCGCCAGGGCCATTGATCAGGACATGTGCGAATTTGCAAATTTCATATTGAGAGATTATGTATGTTCAAAAGAATCAATGTTTGTATGAAAAAAAATGGACTCAAAATGGTGACGTTTCCAGTTATAATCAAGGGAAAGAATTTCACAATTTGGACACATGCTTCATCCAATCCCAAAGAGAGATATGCTGTGTAAAAGACAAATAGAAGCAGCCAACCATCCATGGGAATATCAGTGTCTGTAGAAAATTTTGTTTGCGCCAGTTCACAGAGACCTTCTGGTAGTTAAAGAGAAAAAGTCAGAAGATCATCAAAGTCACAAAAGTGTTCAAAAGCATTCATCCTCTGGGATATTTCTATTGAATCTCATGGTAATCCATATTATCGTTGTTGAGATATTTCAGCAAAAGCCAAATTGGTCGTCAAGTCAAGTCAAGTCAAGTCAACTTTATTCGTCGTAGCAGTAGAAGAAAAGTCAGAGGATTACTGAAGTCTGTATGATTCATCTTCTACGGGCCAAAGCAGTTTTAATAAAATTTAAAGTGATCAGAAATGTTCTTCCCTCCTTAGGTTCTTTGTCAACTTCCCATCAGCCAAACAGTACTTCAGCCAGTTCCAGGACATGGAGGATCCAGAGGAGATGGAGCGAAGCAGCCAACTTCGGCACCATGCGCGCAGGGTGATGAATGCCATAAATACTGTGGTGGAGAACCTCCATGATCCAGAGAAGGTGTCGTCAGTGCTGGCTCTGGTAGGAAAGGCCCATGCTATCAAACACAAGGTGGAACCCATGTACTTCAAGGTAACTCCAGGGAACAATTCAACAAGTATAACTTGATCTTGTGGGTGCATCACTGTCAGCCTGCCACACTCTGTCTTACTTTGTCTGGATTTTCTATATTTCCTAGAAATGCCCTCAACAATCCTTTCAGGAACATTATCACAAAGGAGATGTGTTGCATTCATGTTGTGGCAAAACTTTAATGATTCAGGCTGCATCCTCAAAAATTATTATTTTTAAGTGCTCTCTTTCCTGAACAAGTAACACACCAAAGGTATTTTATTTTGCTACAGCAATCCCTTCAATGCCACTGCCATCCCAATGAAATGGTCTTATAAACAATCTAATATCACAGGCAATTATGTTGTCTATTTAAATGTGCTGAGGCCGAAAAGACATATTCTTGCCCTGCACTTATCTGTTTATTATGATTCAAATTCAACTATTAAAGTAAGTCCAGAAATTCTACTTTATTTAAATGTGATAAAAAACAGAGTGTAGAAATAGTTTTATATGGGGCAAATAACATCACACGTTTCATGAGGTTTTCTTGACTACAGATGTTCGGACAAACTGTGCATACAAATCATCAAATACAAAAATTCATATCACCTGCTTTCAAGAAAAACATCCCCCTCAGCCAAAGCAGTGGTAAAATTGATGTTTGCCAGTTCTTTCTGGTTGAAGTCTGTTTTACATCATCAACAACACTGGGTGATTGGATGTGGACAAAAGTGTGTATGTATGAAAAACACACAAATGCTAGAGCAGAACAAAGGTGTAAAGTATACTAATACATAGAAGTACACAGGATAAACGGAGCATCTTATAGTAGTGCAGAGTGGTACAAACAATAAGGAAGTAGTTCAAAATTTCTCATCTGCACACAAACTAGTCAACGAGGTATGATCATGAATTTTGAATCATGAAGATGTGACACGATATTTAAAGGAAAAAGTACCATGTAGCACCCAAAAAAACCCCAAAAAACAAGTAGCTGCTAAAGTTGTCAAAGTTAATAAATGTTACTGTAAAAGTTCAGTTTAGGGTGTCACTGTAATGTTAACAGCAATCATTACCTGTGGAGACAGAAAAAGACATCATCGGAAAAAGTCTCAACAAAAATGTTTAACATCCAGTCTTTAATTTAGAACATATGGTTGCATAATTTTCAATGTGAAACTCCAATATGATTTCCTCTTCATCTGGCTGAAGAGGGGAAGCATATTCTTCCTCTCTTCAAGCCTTTTGAGTGTCATTTGCATAAATGCAGCTGTGAGGAGAACACATTACTGTCCTTTAAGCATCCCTCCACTGGCATCCGTTTGCCTGTAGAATGCATTTTTAGATTTAATTGATCACTCTGTGAATAAATCATTAAATGGTTTAGTCTCACTGTGTACTCCTGAACTCTTAACCCCATAAGCACCAGTGTGCACGAAATGTTTGTGACTGTAGCATTGCTAGCTGTAAAAATAATAATAATAACAACAATTCCTATGTGAGTTTATATTGATTAAACCTCCTGGAACCACTCAAGTTCGACTAAACCACTGGATGGAGGTTAGATAACCCAAAGAGGGAAATTCGAACTAAAATATGAGGAGGTCAGGGGTGTGTGTGTGTGTGTGTGTGTGTGTGTGTGTGTGTGTGTGTGTGTGTGTGGGTATAGGGGGGTGGGAGGGGGGGACTACAGGGCATGGCTGGAGTTCAGCAGTCTGACAGCTTCAGGGAAGAAGCTGTTTCTGATCCAAGTACTATCATACTTCATATGGAAAATGAGTACAAAGCTTTAGTGCTTCAATCAGTCTGCTGTAGGATGACACAAAAGCACAATGAAGTAGCTCTGACAGGAAAAACAAATGAAATGTAAAAAACAAGAGATGGCCATCCTACACCACTCATGATTCGCGCATCATGCTGTGGGATATTCAATGAATGATGATGACGCTTATCAGTGAATCAATTGGTCAGCAGGTGGTGTTTGTTGTGCATTTTTATCTATCATTTTGAACCTGCTCCAGAGCAGGTTAGGTGAGTAGCATAGGTTACTTACCTACTTAGTACTGGTGATGCACCCCAATAAAAAATGTACCAGAGTCATAACCCTGAATCCCAGCGTTAACCCCAAACTTCCCTCACTAACAACAAATCTTGCTTCATCGTACAGCCTCAGACCCTAACAGGAACATAACAAATGGTGGAAATATAGCAAATATTTACATACCAACAACATTTCAAGGTGGCAAACTATCAATGAACTCTTCCCCCAACATGAATTTATGAATTCTCTACCCTTAACCACCCAGTAGTGTCTAGTCATGCAGAAAGAGGACTACTAGGCCCCTCCCCTTCTTCTTTAGTCCAGACTGTCAATGAACACAATGTGAAAAGGTGTAAAGGCAACTGTTTCATAGTGACATAACAGGTGGATGTATAGGGGACTGTTTTGGTTCCCCCCTTTATACATGGCCATCTGCTATTACATGATTTTTTTTTTATTTATTTCACACAATAACAAAGTAAACCATGAATCCATGAGATGGTTTACTTTATCAAATGCCATAAGGCCATTAGATGGGACTGAAACCTTCAGAAACACCAAGTAAATGGACTTTTCCAAAACAATTTACTCTTTGTTATTTGGCAGACAATACCGAGAAGGGGTTTAAAGGGGATTCAATGTGTCTCAGTTCTCACAGATTGCATACTATAAATGAATAATGCAATGTTTTGCTGCTGTATCTTTACCACCACTGCTCATCTCCCACATTTAAAACCACATTTCACTCTTTATGCTTGCTTTCCTTTTATATCTAGTACTTTACACTCCCCACATGTTGTCCTTTCTCTATACTTTGTCATTTTCATTCCCTTTGTATGGCCTGTCCACCCACCGCTTTCATGTTTTACTGCTATTCTCACCTGCCTCACCCACTTTTCTGCAACAGTGAAATGAATTCTTTATTTCCACCTCCCTGCTCTCACTTCAGAATTTACCTACTGAATTCTGTTTTTCTACATTACTCAGTCTTCCTTCTGCCTGCCATTATTTTGATGGCCATTTATTCCAACTTTTGCTAATTTTACCCACCTCTCTTTATCATACTATATGGCTCTTTTCTCGCCAGGTTAATTAAGTGTCTTTTTTACTCCCCCTTCTTCCCAGATCCTGAGTGGTGTGATGCTGGAAGTGTTGTCTGAAGATTACCCCGAGTTCTTCACAGCAGAGGTGCAGATGGTGTGGACCAAACTGATGGGAGCAGTGTACTGGCACGTGACAGGGGCCTACACTGAGGTGGGCTGGCTCCAGGTCTCCAGCTCAGCAGTGTGAAGAGTTCAGAGGAAGAGGGAGTAAAGGAGAAGTAGTTTCAATTGCGAGGAGTTCTGTGAGGATTGGCTTCACAGACATGGATAACATTAACGTGGTAATCCGTGCAACTCTGTATTTTATTTTGGTGGCATTTTGGTGCTAAGCCTTCATTACTGTGGTGTTTCTACATTGCACTTCCCAGAGATTACTTGGACATTAAATAATGTAGCCACGCAACATTTTACTTTTCTCCAAATGATGTTTTAGCTACTGTAGGTGGTGCTTTGGCCTGTGTTTTTAGCCACGGAGGGTATCACTGCTAATGCTAGCTATACAGTTTTTCTATTGTCTATTCCAAACAAACTACTGTCAGAATCATAAAATACATCACTTGTTGTGGGGAATGGGATCTTCCCTGTTAAAGAGCCACCTGCTTAGACAAGCAAACCCAAAATTGTTAATAAACTGATTAACTGGTTTGGTTTGACTGATTAATTGGTTTAATTACAGTTATTAGTGACAATTGACCCTTCACTAAACCCTGTCCTACTGTTGGGCCTGTCATGCTTTTGAATTGAGTGCACCGCATATGTTTAGAATGATGATGGTCACAGTAGTCACTCAAAAAACAGTAAAACAGTAAGTAAATGCTAAACAGTGGATTATTTGTTTTCACAGGCTTCTCATTTCTAGCTGAAAAGTGTGGATTTTGCCACCCATAGCCTAATAACAACTCATTTTTATCAACTACTGCCACCTCGCTAATTAATGTTGCTAAGTAGGGTTATTTGATAATGCTGTCTCAAACCAACTTGTTTGTTCACAAAAAAAAATAAATAAATAGAAAATGGTCATAAATAGCTAAGCACCTAAACCTAACAGCTACATGATATTGTGTTAAGAGGCTAAAGCTACATATCTTCAGCCAACATCTATAAGGCATTTAACATCTTCACCATGTGTGTTATATTGTGTGTCTTGGGCATGTCTCTTTCATAATCTGTAACCCCACAAAGTTGTGGTCTTGAAAGTAATGCTGGGCTAACTGCTGTGCTAAGCTAGTTTGCCAAACACACTATATTTTTATCTTAGGTTAGAGAAGACTAACCTAATCTATGATCTATGAAGACTACTGCACTCTTTAAACAGAGTTTTGATTATTAGAGAGCTGTTATAAAAAAACAAAAAACACTCGTGAACACTGGATATTGCTCCTGCTACAGACACGCTGATTTAGTGTATTAAGAAATCCAAAGCTTGACAGGCCTGCTGTGCCTAGCCACAGATAAATTAACACTATGCTGGACAGCCACTGTTCAGGATAGGGTTTTTTTGTGAACGGTCATTTAGGAGGGGGGGTTGGCAGAAACAGACATTTATTCATATGAAAATGTTGCAGATTATTTCTTTACAAAGTTTATTTATGTGGAAACATGTGGTGAGAGAAGCATCTTCCAGTTAAGCCACACAAATGAATACACCTCATGACATTTTGAAAGCGATATTGAGAAATGTTTAGACAGGAATTGATTTTTATGCTATGAGAAGGGCCAATTAGTTGTTAAAGCCTTGGCTATGGGACCATGGAGCTGCTGACTGTTAATAGATTCTCTTTTGTCCTACTACAGTATATCCTCATGTTTAGGGGACCTACGCCCCTTTCTCTCTCTATTGATGCATTCTGTGCTCTTAATGTCTTGTTTAACTTTACAGAGGTGTTGTTTGTATAAGTGTACAGTGGGCAAGTGTGCATACTCTTCTGCCTTTGTTTGCAACTCATTGACACGCTGATCTGCTGAAGTGTTAAAGAGGGCTGTTTTTTTTTAGTTTTGGATTAGCAGAAGCAGTTTTTATTTGCCTATCACTTTCATTACACAAACACAACACTGTGAAAGTGAGATGGAAATATCAGCAGGTGGACATGGTCAGCAACCACACACATACACATTAACACACAGGCATGTTATGAGACCTGTATGCTAATATTTACCTGATCACCTGATTTACCTGACCCTATCAGTTAGTTTACCTCTCCAAAACCCAATCATAGAGACATGCTCCATTAAGGGCTTTAGAAAGTCACTATGGCATGTCAGCATTAGAAGTGCCATCTTTTCTTTCAGTATCTGCACATTGGAACACAACATCATTTTTTTCTTCTCAGTTTCTCTCTAAAGTCGTATTATCTAGTCACTTCTCAAATATGCTGTATATTGTCAAATAAACGATCTTCACCTTTCTTAACCTCATCACCTTTTCACCTGCATTCCATCATCAGTCTTTGGATTGCATGAACTCCTGCTAGAAATCCCCATCTGCGAGTCTGTCTAGTCACTTCCCAAACATACAGAGGAAATCTGTTTAGGATGGACATTTGATCCAATCTTCAGTTTGCATCTGCTGCAGTGACGTCCTGTATCTCCCATCTGACTCCCCTTGGCATCGGCATCTGGCATTAATGAGAAAGTAATGAGTCTCCTCTCCTCCCCATTTGGTCATTCATCTACTGTAACTTCCCATTGCCTCTGTTAGGACCGCAATGTTGAAAGCAAAAACAATTATGACTGGACAGATGGTTTTTAACCCATAGTATCATATCAGCCATTCACAGCAATGCTTTTTAAATGTCTTTCATACATCAGGAAATCATTATTTGGAAAACGAGTTTAGTACGGTTACATTAAAGTACAGATATCAAAATTAAGAATATATATATATATATAATTTAAGGTGGAAGTGACTTCCTTCACACATCATGCCTTGACTTGGACCAGTGATTTCCAAACTTTTGAAGCATGAACAAAAACACAGCAAATCACATTTGTATTATCCAGGAAGAATAGTGAAAAACTAAAAGAAAAGAAAAAATTTGCAAGAAATAAAAAAGAATAAGCCAAGGGGGATTTTATTGAGGTGGCACGGTGGTGCAGTGGTTAGCACTATCGCCTCATAGCAAGAGGGTTCCAGGTTCGAATCCCGGTCTGGGCCCTTCTATGTGGAGTTTGCATGTTCTCCCTGTGCCTGCGTGGGTTTTCTCCGGGTACTCCGGCTTCCTCCCACAATACCAAAAACATGCACATTAGGTTAACTGGCTACTCTAAATTGCCCCTAGGTGTGAGTGTGAGAGTGTGTGGTTGTCTGTCTTTGTGTGTTGGCCCTGCGATTGACTGGCGACCAGTCCAGGGTGTACCCTGCCTCTCGCCCGTAGTCAGCTGGGATAGGCTCCAGCTCCCCTGCGACCCTGATGGATAAGCGGTATAGAAAATGGATGGATGGATGGGATTTTATTGAGGTATCATTATCAATTATCAATTTTAACTTTGTGTTTCTGTAGTTTGCAAACAAAAGCATGGCAATGACTCTCTTCAAGCAGTCACTGCAACACATCAATTAAACTGCTCTATGAGACCCACTCCATTAGACAGCAAATAATCTCTAATAATCTGATAATAATCGTTTTACCCAGTGTGAGTTAGATAAAATAACTGAGAAACGATTTTTACATTTTTTTTTACAATAGTGAGATAATTTAATTTGTGATCTTGAGATAACAGAATTAAAACAGTAATTTAACAACCTTGGCTTCAGTGTCTGTAAAACCATTTACATTCAACTTCCCCAGCAGTTCACTAAGAGCTCTCATTAAACAAGTTTCTTTTCAAGTTGAACTGGCGAGTGGTTTAAAATACATTCTACAGTTAAACAAACCTCAAAGTAAACTATTTCCACTTCGGCTGAAATAGCTCTGGAGGCAGTAAAGCTGTTGTCAGTCATAAATGACCCATTTCAAAACATACACCAGTCCTGTTCATTGCCCATTTTGACGTCAGCATCTCTCTGAGGTCAGACCTCAAGCAGCTTGAGGTTCAGGAATATTTTTGTTAAGCAGAATCTTGTTTATTAAACACTGTGTGGTGCGGAACCCATTTGGACACACACACACACACACGGACAATTAAGGTGTACTGTTGCTCCTACTAAGCTGCAGGTTTTGTGGCCCACTGTCTATATGCAACATGTTCCTTGTCACACTATAAACACACACAGACATGTACAATTATGTGCAAACACATCTGAGTGACATCCACTTAATTGCTTTCTTTGTCACTTTTCACATTCACACACACACACACACACACACACACAGTCTTGAATTAAATTGGCCCAAGTCGGGCATGTCCTTGCATGCCAAGTGTATCACGGCAGCACTTAATCCATTATATATTTTCTATTTTAACATGAAAATCAGACAAACTGTCCTACACTCATTTCTTGCATTTGTTTTCTTTCAGCAAATAAGGGCATCACAGCATACGTGGACCTATATGTTTTTGTTGTGAAATGTATCTGTCTATCAGTTGAAAAGTTAGGACTTTATATTTTTCTAAGTATATCTATGAGAAGGGTTCTATGTCTTTGAATACTGTATATGAATATGTCATTGTATATTGCATTGTTGGTGGGAGCAAGTGCAGTGGCTTTGTAGTGTTTTTAGCATGCTTGCACAGCCAACCACTTGTACATTCACAGACCTGGTGAAAATAAATCATGAATATCAATAAAATATACTTGTAAATTTGTCTCTGTCCAATGAGGTTTTTTTTTTTTTAAGAATTTATTAGATTTAATAGACATGCTTTGCTGTCTGCATACACACAACCAATAAGATGACTTTATGTCAAGGTTCAGGCTCAAAAATTAATCAGAAATGTTACAGGTGGAAAGATGAGCACACAAGATACATATAAAATGATGATTAAAAGGCAGTTGGATGCAGCCATTATTTCGCTTATTATTTTCAGTTCTTTGCATAGTGGGTTTCTATTCTAATGTTACAGAAACATTATGACCCACTGAGTAACACCTTTGGTTTCCTGAGAGCTGAGAATATTGAGAGCTGCAGAGTGTTGCAGTTATAGGGTATATATGGTGCTTAAAGTATTGCTTCTCCTTGGGAGGTCTGGATGGTTTATAATGCAGCACCAGTTCAGAAATGTATTTTGACAATGAAGCATTCAGTGCTTTATAAATCAGTTGTACTTTAAAAGCAGTTCTTTGACACACATGAGGCTGGTGTGAGTGCTCTGGCAGCAGAAACTATGGAGGATCGATTTTTTTTTCATGATTTTGCACATCGAGGACAAATCAGCATTTTTATTTATTTATTTATTTATTGTCTTTTCAGCCTATTCCTGGTTTTAAATTTTCTTTTTCTCTCTCTCACTCTCTCTCTTCTGCCAAAGGTGAACTTGACCCAGATAACCCATCGCAGTACGTATCTCCTGCCTGCAGGTAGTCAGTGCAGATACTTGGCAGTCCCACTGTTTCAGGAACAAGAGATAATTAAACTGAATGAGATGTAAATGTTCTTAATCAATGATTACTGGTTGCCTGCTCTCTGCTTGACACTCCAGGCGAGACTCTATCTAAGGCTCCAGTGGGAGGTTCATGCAGAGAGGAAGATGCTCATTTTTCAAATCTATACAGTAATTTATTCAAACAGTACATCTTATGATCAAATAGGAGCTTGTTACATCTGCTTTATAAATGTGTCCTGGAGTTTTCAATATTTTTGTGCTGCTTTCATAAAAGGGATTCATACATGCTGTATTTCAGGGTAATTTCAGTTATTATTTATTTTCCCACTAAGTTACTATGTAATGTTTAGGTTAAATATACGCTGTCACCTAAAAGAATTAATACAATATTCAGGAAATCAATTTTGCTGCCTGGCTTGGGTAACAGGAAGGGGTGAGGCAGGTAAACAACACCATGAGAGTCAGAAAATAGAGGCGTTTTCTGGTGAGTGTCTCCATTGTGCACTGACACTGACTTGTCACCATGGCGACACAGTTTCCCACTGCCAGGTATTGTCATCTCCATAGAGTGCTAGTAACATGGGCTCATCATATCCTATGAAGGTGATGCACAAACACACCTGGACAAACTCTGTTTTACTCTTTAAAAACACACAGAGGCCAATCTTAGGTTACATTTCAGAGCAGGTTCATTTACTCAGAAGCTAAAAATACCTTATTAACTTATAACTGTAGTTTCTGATAATTTGACCACAAATAATATCTGGGGATACACAAATTGAATTTATTTTATTTCTAAGTATGTATGTAGCAAAATAGTATGGTAATCCATCAAATAGTTGTTGAGATACTTCAGTCTATTTCTTCAGTCTATCTCAGTCAGATTAACATTACCACCACAGGAATCATACCATTAGCATGGCTAAAAATGCATACATAAAGAATAAAATCCAGCATACAGAAATTAATAGCAGGTCTATTGTAAGATACATTGTCCATGAGACCTAACTGCTCAAAAAGCTTGTAAATTTCGCCCAGTAAAACCATTAATTCTTTCAGTCAAGCAAGCCCAGAGAATTTCGCCAGACAGCACCTGCAGGTCAGTGCCAATAACAGCTCTGTGGCACTTAAACCTCCTGACTTTTAGGCGTTGGTGTGTCTGAGAAACTCTCCATCAACACAAAGCTTGAGTGGAGGCCTGAAGAATTTTCCAATTAGGTGGCATTGGCTTGTCTCAAAGCTGTAGATGAGATGCACAGCCACATCGCTGCAACTTGACATTCCTGACAGCCACTTGTGTGAACTTCCATCTGTCTGCTGCCCATGCACCAGAGGTTTCATGACAGAGCGGTGACAGCAGAGTCACAGATACCATTGCAGGGAATGTCATCACTGTCTTGAGAATATCCGCGTCCAGCTGTCTGCAAGAAATATAACTTCAGCCTAATGAGACAGAGTAATGGAGAGGCATAGGATTGGATTTTTGCATGTGTGTGTGTGTGTGTGTGGGTGGGTGTGTGTTCATTTTGTGGGTATTTAGAGCCATTCTCTGTCTTGGAGCCATCCTCATTATGTTTCCAGGTTGTTGCTGATCTGTTTAACAAGGATCATCATGCACCAGTGTCTGGGGGAGTGGGATACAGCTTTTATTGACATGTATTTAGTTATACGTTATACACACACACACACTCACACACACACACACACACACACACACACACGTATAGTACAGTGACCTCATTGTCATGTTGAAGAAAGCAGCTTTATGACATGGCACGTTATGCTGGTCTAAGTAGCCATCAGAGATGGGTATACTGTGGTCATAAAGGGGTGGACATGGTGATGGATAAAGGATACTGTCCAGTTACATTACAGCACTATATAAAATTGAATCACACTGAAGAGGCTATGGCTGACATGAGGTCCGTATTTGTTTGGTTTTCTGGAATTTTGATACATTGGAATGTAACAAAGAAATAAGAACATCTCAGTCATAATGAGATTTTGATGTTGATGTGTCCAGTATTTACTAACAAGACATTGAACTGGTAATCATGATAACTAAAATATGAAGCTGAACAAAAAGATTAAGGCTGATTAGCACCTCAGTATGTCAACGTAGAGCTGTAGAAGGACTGTTACATAATACTAGGTGGATGATTAGGGGGATGAGGAGCAGGTGTACAGGCAGGTAATGATCAGCTGACTGTGAACTACAGGACAACTGCTAGGTGGTGAGGGCATGACAAGGTATAGCATAACGGTGAATGTTACAGCAGGAAGATGTGGTGGAAGAGAATGATGACCAAATAGTTTGGTACTCTTTGTTGGAGATTCATTGGAGGCGGTAAATGTGTGCACATCATGCACAATAAGTGCACACACATCACAGCATAGCTTTAGTGTGCAGCAGTGCTGTGCCTCAGCACCATGTCATCTTTTCTAATCTGGCACTGACTAATCCTTGCTCGCTCCTGATCCAGCCAGGCAAGCTGAGAGACAAAAAGCTCTGTGGTGAGTGGATTCACTATGGAGGGTTCATGTTGAACCCACTGTCTCTTTGACTGCAGGGTGGTGGGCTCTGGGACCATGTGCACCACCATCATGGTTCTCTCCACTCTGGCACTAGTACTACGCCAGCGTTTCATCAGCCGAGTCAAGACGTAAGTTTCTTTTGTTATTGTTGTTTTTGGTGCTGCCATAATACAAGTTCATTGAGTTTCATGCAGTTAAACTACATCTAACACTTGGAAATTTGGAAATAAGTTAGCACCTTATAACAGAGCTATAGGCTTGAGACTTGACTGCCTGAATCCATGATTTAATCTAAATTAAGATCTGAAGCTTTACTGCTTCAAAATCAGTTTTGAACTAGTAAAATCTTTCCAATGAAAAAATGGAGTGCACCTGAGTATTTTGTTTAATTGGTCATACATCCACTCACTGTGTAAATATGCACTGAAGGCTATAATAATGGCTTCACTGAATTAGTATGATTAAACTCCTGTTTGTTACTGGTCACATACTAGCAGGGTTAGTATGTGACTAAGCAGGGCTTAGAAATATAGGTTCAGATTTCCCTAGGTAAAACTCCACCCACATAGAAAATGTTATTCACCAACCAAACAAAAAAAAAAAAAATAGAAAAATCATGATTACTTTGAAATAAATCATACAAATTTGGGTGGGTAGGACATGAAACTGGAACTAATGCAGCAATGCTGTGGCTATGTTACATGCACTGTAATGTTTTATCTGCCAGAGTGCTCCTACTGCTTTATATCTTCATACATTTCCATAAATATTACAAAGGACATGAGCTTTTTGTCCTTGGTTACTACCCCATCTTTTGTTGGCCATTTCAGAAAGGCACATGGTCTATATAATTTCTCAGCCTTGCTGGTAATTTCAGTAAGAATAAAGGCTACATTAGTGTTTTAGGAGCAAGTATTGTTTAGTTTAGTAATAATCCAAACATCAAATGTGTCTCAGAAAGTCTACCACTGGCTTAATGTTTTCAAAGTAGTAGTTTAGTGTCGTCTGTGCCCAAATCTGTGGTTTCTGTGGCTTTTGTCATCTCAAGAAAACAGACTTGTTATTCCTGTATTTTCTGTATTTCACGTTTGCAGAAAAACAAAATCTTCTGACTCTCTGATGTTTAAAACATCCATGCACCTTCTGTCATATTCAGATTTTAATGCTCTGCAGTTGAAGGTCCAGGTTGAAAGCATTGCATCTAAATCTTTAATTTCTTTAAAAATACAGTGAAATGGTTTTGCTTTCTTCAGGTGCTCTAGATGTGCTAGAGCATGGATTTTAATAATGTTCAAGAATAAATTGCTTTAAATGTTCCCATCCTCAGGTTGTCAGTTATTGATCCACATAATTATGTGTAATGAGGTGCGGCACCTCAGTTGGAGACCCATGACTAATACGAAAGCATGACAAAGTAGAGACCACTACATGAGTCATTTTCCAAGAGCTCCTCTTGGCCTCAGATGCTCAACCCCCAGGCAGGGTCTGTCCTTTGGATCTTTAGCTCATTACAACGTTCAACATCTATGGATGGGTAAAGCAATTATTTGGTGTGAATAACACCACGGTCTGGGGCTTGAATTGATTCCAAGGTGACTGTGTGCTGGGAAACGAGCGCTGATTACTGTGAAATGTTTTTGTCTTCCTCAGTTAGTCTGCCTCATTGCGACTGTTTTGTCACTGAGGGGAATCTCCGACAGCTGGATGCTATTCTGAGCCAACCAGAAACTGGTTACTGATTGCAAATGCCAAGATTATTATGTGGAAAGCAGCAGTAATATTGATAGACTCAAATAGCTGATGCTGGTTAGAGATGGCCTTTATGAAGGTTGTTTTAACTAAATGCCAAAACAAACATTTCATTGTACGATTGTTTTTTTAGGTTGCAGACTTAAATATGACATTTCAGAGGGAATTACATATAATACTGTGATATTTTCTTTTTATATCTTGGGGTTTGATGCTGAATGCTGTTTTTTTTCATAAAAGATAAAAAATAACTACTTTCATAAAAGAAAGTAGTTATTTACTTAATTACACAGGTATATCCTGTAATAGTCTTCTTTTTGTTTTGACATTCAACAGATAACAATTATATTGTATGTTGTTGGTGAATTACAGAATGAACAAAATTCCTGACTGAAATGCATGGCTCAGAGAGACAAAAAGCAGGCTTAACAACAAAGCTGAAAGCTGAAAATTCAAATAAATATATGAGAAATAGAAACTAACCTTAAAAGGTTATGTTTATGACAAATCTAAAAGGCTCAGGGAACACAGGCAAAAAAAATGATTATATGCACAACATTGTAATGAAAAAAGAAATACGAAATACGTTTCTTTGAAAAACAAATATATTAAAAAAAATGTGCTGTAAATGTACTGTAAAATACTCTCTCTTTGCTTTCTTTCTTGGTAGGTTTGAAAGACAACTTTCAGAAATCCACAATTTGTATTGTGTAGCTTCACTGAGCAAGCTGCATTATAAACTGCAGTGATAAAATGACCAGAAAGTGATAGTGCAGAATAAATTGCCTCAAAACAGGATATTTTCATAGTGAAATCCTTAAGAGGTCATGTTGAAGAGATGCCACAATAAAAAATGAGTCACTGTCACAACACAGCATTCCTGTTTGTCTGAGATGCTAATCCTTTTTCCTCTGCTTGGCAGCACATTACTTCCCTTGACTTGTGATGGTAACAATTATCATAATCATTATTGTAATTATTATCAAGTCATTCATCACCTTAACAATTATTTCACTTTAACTGAGTCATAATCATAGTCTACGACTATAACATGATTATAATAATTTCTGACCTCTACCTCACCTATATCTCCTCTTCCTCTCAGCTTCCCAAAAGACTCGGAGGACAAGAAGGCATCCTGCGTGAAGAGCAGCAACTGAGGCTTAGTTTGTTACCAAGCATCAACCTCAAACAAGGTAAACGAGTATGTATATTTTTTTCTTGTGTAGCCACTCCTTGCTTGACCAGCTTGGCCTGGGAATCAGTCGAATCTGTAAGTTCCTGTTTTATTTGCTCTTGCAGATGTGTCTGTTGCACTCCCATTTGGAAAGATTACCATCCGTCCTGATCTGTTAGGCCAATCACAACAGTTTATCTAATATAAGATGGGTCTGATGCAAAACAGCCAAGATGGCTTCAAGAGAGGCAGCCTACTCGTTGAAAGCATAACACAAAAACGATCAAAACAGCATGACTAAGGAACAAATTGTTAAAATAACACTTAAACTACATTTAGTCAAATCATGTATGTGTTTTATCTCTCCACAGATGCACTATATAGAGAAAAGTATTGAGATTGGGCTGCTTTTCAGAGCTTGAACTAGGCATTAAGATCTCCCCTCACTGGAATTAAGGGGAAATCTTAATGCTTCAGCACACCAACAAATTTTGGACAATTCTATGCTTCCAACTTTGTGGCAAAAGTTTGGGGAAGGCTTGTTTCTATTCCTGCAAGACTGTGCCCCAGTGCACAAAGCAAAGTCCATAAAGACATGGCTGGATGAGTTTGGTGTGGAAGAACTTGACTGGTTCACACAGAGTCCTGACCTCAACCCCATCCAACACCTTTGAGATGAACTGGAATGGAGATTGTGAGCCAGGCCTTTTTGTCCAACATCAGTGCCTGACCTCACTGTTCTATGCTGCATGAATGGACAAAAATTCCCACAGAAACACTCTTGTGGAAAACCTTCCCAGAACAGTGGAAGCTGTTACAGCTGCAAAGCTGTCTATGTATTTAGAGTGTGATGTCATTAAAGTCCCTGTGAGTGTAATGCTCAGGTGGCCAAATACTTTTGTCTATGTAGTGTATTTAGGCAGTGCTGAAATTTAAGATTCAATGGGTATATGTTGGGTACAGGTGAGACCTGCATTATTCTAACCTGTGCATGTCAAACTGGCATCTTCTGATTTTCATAACGCAATGACGGCTGAAAACATTTTCCATTCATCGGAAAATACAATCCAAAATTTAACGAATAGTTTTTATATTTTGTTAGCTTTTCTTTTGTCAGTAGCGTTGTTACACCATCTACACTGCAACCCTGTAATTTACTAGCAGAATAGTGTCCATCCTGCACACTGTTACCACCCAGTTTGCCTCTGTGTTGAGGAGGATCAATTTCTAGAATCAAGTTACATTGTAGAAAACTGTTTTGAACATTTAGGGGTGTTTCAGTGTAATGATCCAGAACACTGGATTGGTGACAGACTATTTGGACATCATGACTAGGAGGGGAGACAGCTGGGTAACAGACACATGTTTGCCGGAGCACCGGAGAGGTGTGCAAGATTGCAGCAAAGAGAAAAGACAAAGCCACAGAGTAAGACTGTTTCTAACCTCTGAACCAGCTCTGTCCTGCTCTCTCTGTCTTCATAATCAGTGGCCAGTGAACATTTTATGGTCTGGTTTTCTAGGAATAGTCTTTCTTGCAGCTCCTATGTATTTAACTGTGAACAGACTTAACCTGCTGCATGTTTTCTTCTCAGTGCAATCAATACTAAGTCATTTAGACAGCCTATTGTATTCCATATATTGCGCCTCTAACCGTCAAGCAAGTTCTTGTAATCTCAGTGCTCCTTTACTTATACCTAAAGTGTGCTGTATCTATTGTTCGATAATTCCCCTGCTGAGTGCCATTCTTTTGGGAGCTGCAACAGTCAGTGTATTCACATGGATCAATAAAGTTCCTCATCTTCAGAGGGAGAATGTACCATATTTAGTGCTATGCATTTGTTTATACATTATATGACTGCATATCTGTTTGTCCTTCATATAAACACAATAATTGTAGATCAATACTTTTATAGAGCTCTGTGGTCCAGCATACACGGTTTTGGGGCCATATCTTTAAAGTTTTAGATAGGGTTAATAATAAATTCATTGGAGGACCCAAGGGGAGCATTTGCCCTTCCTGCTGTCCCCCTGTTTCAATATGTCACAAAGTGCCTTGTTGGATTCCTCTATGGTGCATATAGCATAATAAAGTGCCCTCTAAAGTGCCCTTCTGTGGAAAAAATTTGATTCATTGCCATGTGGCTGCCCTACATGCTAAAAATTAGTTGGCCTCCATGTGCTTCTAAAGATAAGATAAGATGCACTAGGAGATGGGGGATTATCGTACAGTGATTTACTGAGATTGGGTTTGTTGTGGAGTGTATGGGGTCTGCTGGGAGCAGTGTTGGTTGTATAGTCCCACAGCAGCAGGGAGGAAGGACCCCAGTAATGCTCCTTCACGCACTTGGGGTGAAGCAGCCTTCCACTGAAGGAGCTTCCCAGTGCTGTCAGAGTCTCGTGCAGGGGGTGGTCGTTCTCCAGCAGAGGATAGCTTGGCTATCATCCTTCTCTCTCACCACCTGCACTGGATCAAGGTGTTCCCCTAGGACAGAGCTGGCCTTCTTAATGATTTTGTCCAGTCTCTTCCAGTCTGCAGTAGAGATGCTGCTGCCCCAGCAGACCACTCCGTAGAATAGGACCGATGCCACTACTGCCCCCTGCACTCCATAGGATCTAACTGTACCTGCTGAGGAGACAGCAGGTACAGTTTTCTCTGGCCCGTCCTGCACAGTGCAGTGGAGTTGTCTGTCCAGTCCAATTTGCTGTTGAGGCGAACATCTAGGTACCTATAAAAGTTCACTATCTCATTGTTCAATCCCTGGATGTTCAGTGATGCTGGGGGTGAGTGTCCATGCCTGCACAAATTCACCACCAGCTCCTTTCTTTTCCCCACATTGATCTGGAGGCAGTTCCACTGGCACCAATCCACAAAGTCTTGGATCAATTCTCTTGTACCCTCTTGTACCCTGCACCATTCTCCTCAGTTATGAGGCCAACAATCGCAGAGCCATCAGAGAACTTCTGCAGGTGACAGTCCATTGAGTTGTGGCTGAAGTCCGCAGTGTAGAGGGTGAAAAGGAACAAAGCCCGGACCGTTTCCTGCTGGGCCCCTGTGCTGCAGACCCACCATGTCAGACATACAGCTCCATTCCCTCGCGTACTGTGGGTTGTTGTTGAGGTAGTCCAGTAGCCATATTGTAAGATGCTGGTCCACCCCTGAGTGTTCCAACTTGTCCCTCAGCAGCACAGTCTGTGTGGTGTTGAAAGCACTGGAGAAATCAAAGAACATGATTCTTGCAGTGTTTCCAGGCTTGTTCAGGTAAGACAGGCCCCTGTGCAGGAGGATGGTGACTGCGTCATCCACCCCAATGCCAGGCTGGTATGCGAATGGAGTTGGGCCATTGATGGGTTCACCAAATAGAGTCTTCATGAGGTGGGATGTCAGTGACACCTGTCTGTAGCTGTTACGGTCCTTCGGGTGCGGTGTCTTCGGCACCGGTACCACATAGGATATTTTCCACAGCTGTGGCACTCTCCCCAGCTCCAGGCTTATAGTAAAAATGTACTCCACTACCCTGCACAGCTGGTCAGCACAGGACTTGAGGGGCCTGGAGCTGATGCTGTCTGGACCTGCAGCCTTTCTCGCCTTTCTTCTCCTAAGCTTGGCTCTCACCTGGTCTGTGGTGAGGGATATGTTGGAGCAAGGGGTTTGTGTGCTGGAAGGAGTGGGTAGGGTGGGGTTATGATAAGCAAAACAGGAGGGGGTTTTGTGAGCTAAAAGTTGTGAAGAGGGTACACTGGGACTACAGAGATGGGGAGGTTGCAGCATAGATGGCTGGGTAGGAAGAGGGGAAGGTGACTGCTCAAATCTGTTAAAGAATAAGTTTAGATCAGATATTGATACTGATGCTGATCTGCTCAAAACAGGCTTCAAGAGTTACGCAACTTTGGTCTCCATAATGCACAAAAACAAGTTAAAATTACAAAAAAGTTCTAAATATAAGAGAGAAATGTAAAAAAAGAAGTATTTTCGAGTACTTAAGAAGTAGCAGATAAGAAAAAAAAGGTGAAATCTTTGGTAAAATAGTTAATAGCTTCCTGTGAGTTTTCATCAGAGAAGTGAAGTAGATGTGTAGTAACATCTGCAACACATAATAAAACAATTTCAGTCTTAACCAGGATTTGTAACTGCTTCACCATGAGTACATCAAGAATTTCTGCGTGCTGGCCCCTCACTTCATACAGCTGGTGCCCTTTTTATTTGTTGTGCTCCTGTCCCTCAGACAGACTGAGCCCACCACTGATTAAACTGATATGGAAAATATGTACTCATTAATGTATTAATTAACTTACTTGATGAACTCATTAACACAAATGTATTACATAACACTCATTATGAAGCACCATTAAACCGCGCTGTGTTCAAAGTAAATATAACAAAGTGAAGGACTAATTCTGCCTGTTGGCACAGAGCTGTCTCCAGCTGTGTGGGGTCTTTTAATTTATATTGAAAGTAAATCCCCCAAATAACCTCATCACTATCCAGCTGAGTGCCTGACAGATGGCAATCATGTTACTTATATGATGACTTTGCATTATAGTCTTTGCACAGAGGGATGATATGGATGCTTGATGATATGAATGCATTGTCACATAATCTTTTAAAAAGTCTTTCAAAGTTTATTTTCAGCACAGCAGCTTTTTGTTCTCAATCAGCAGCAAACTAAACTCAAAACAAAGAGTTTTCTTAAAATCCCAGAAAACATCTCTTGAAACTCAGCTAATCTGCTCCATCAGGACTGTGTGACTGTGTGAAAATACAACATTTTCATCAGTGTGGTTCTTCAATATCAATAGCCATTGATATTGAAGAAAATGTTGCCAAACTCTCACTGATGCACAGAACAGCATACCACCACCTTTTGTTCCAACCAGTGGAAAAAGCAAAGACAAGCACCCAAACACAGAAATCTCTCATGTTACAGAAACTGTTTGTTTTCTCTGTTAAAAATATTTTTTTCATTTAACACCTCATCACTTGGAGTATGAAATGAACTGAGAAAATGAGGTTAAGGGCCTTTAATTTTATTCTCTAATGGAATCAGGCTGCCTTCAAACATAAGAAGAAAAACAAAAGCAGAAGAATATTGGTCTTCCAGACCGCATTGTGAACAGTTTTTGCATTTATCAGTGAGGACTGTCCTTGGCAATTAAAACTGATCAAAATTAAACAACCTGTCTGCTAGAAGTGCAGTAAGATTAAGCACTTACTGGAGCTTGCATAATATTTTATCAATCAAAAATATGAAACCACTTGCTAAGAGCTGGGTCTGCTATGATCAAAAGGTGTATGATCCAATGCCACTTTACAAGATTTCTCTCTAAATGATGAAATACTTTCCTTCTCCCTCTCTTTCTTCCTTCTTTCCCTTTCCCCCTCTCTCTCTTCCCAACAGATGCGGGTTTTAGATGTGGAGGGTGTTCTCAGGCCCATGGTGAGACAGCTGGTGAGTTCTTCATCATTTGAAAAACAGTATTAAATGGAGTAATATGACCAGATTGATGAGTCAATTCAATCTACTTATCTTATCTCTTAGCTTATTGTGGACAGTGAATTGTCAAACTAAGTTACCTTCTCCTTTTCCCAGAATGCATCTCTCAAGATAAACCCCCATTGTAAAAGAGGAAACAGTCCAGCATGTCATCCTCTTCTTTAAACCACAGCAACCTCTCTCGACTCAACGAGCTGATCCATAGAGGTGGCTTCAGATGTGCTTAAACAATATGAAGGCAGAAATCAAGACAAATCACATACTTTTTTCAAACAGGTGTTAACCTATTCCTGTTTTTGAATGTTTACCAGCAAAATAGAGATATCCTCAGAGATTAGGAGCTGACACAGTGTGGATTAAAACTGCAACATATATTTGTATGAACATATAATTATATGCACAAACATGACTGCTTCAGTTACTCATGAAATGATCTCTTCTCTTAAGCTGTTGTTTGACATTCAGAAGGAGAAAGCAATTTCACACCTGAGTGTTCGGTTACTAAACTATCCCATAGGCGATGAAAAGTTGGATCCAACTTGAGGTTTTCTCTGAAATGGCTTCTAACTTTTTGTCTTTACTCTGCTGCCAGACCAGAAATAAACATCCTCTGCAATGCACACTGCCTGTTGCATCTTTACTCGAAGGAAAATCGACACACACTGTCAGCAGCACAAAAAGACACCGTTATTCTTTTGCAACATCTAACATTTTATTCTCTGCACATGGATTCTCAAGCATGTCGAATGATGACCAAATCATATACAATAACAATTTAGTCTTACGAATGCACAGGATCTCAGCAATCAATGCTGTCTTTCCTCTTTGTATGATCTGGACCATTTCCTTTGCTGCCAAATGAGATCTTGTTATTTCCTGCTTGATTACATAAATGATCCTTGTTGATATTAAAGTTGTTTTCCTGTTTGTTGTCCCGGGGACACCAGTGTGCATTCAATTTATGTTCCTCTGGGATCAGGCCACAGAGTTATTTTTGAAAAGGGACAAAAAGCATCGCTGCGACAGGAATATGGCAGAGCATTATGCATCTACTCAAGTAAGAACTCTATCATTGCAAATGTCTGTTTCCCTCTGGGACAACTGTGCACCAAATCCCTCCTGCCGTAATACAATGCTTGCAGAAGGCGAGGGAACTAATGTACCTAATGTGTCCCCAGGAACATCGCCTCTGCCAAGCGTGCACTCTGAATCCACCTGTGCAATTGAGGAAGTATAGGACACAAATATCTGCCGATAGTGGTGGCAGCACTTCCATATCTCGCTATTGCCTCCTGCCCTGATGAGCCTGTCTGACTCAAATTACAAGGTGAAAGCAGAGCTTTTGTGTGCTTGGTAAAGTAGAGCTGCTTGGGTAATGAGTATGATTTTCCTGCACACTGGGGCAGACCATGGGAGTTAATCTAATGATGATGGAGAAAGCCATGATTCCTAATGGCCTCAGAGAGCGATAGAGAGGCAGAGAAGCTGGAAGGTATACAGCACCCCTCTTTCTTCCCCAATCACTTTGGCTGTGCACTTGTATTGCCGACTTAATCATGTCTCCACTAGACTTTAAGATGAAATATAGACTGAGAGAAATCAAAGAAGAGATGTGAACTTATTGGCTCTTGAGATCTGATTATAGTCGTGCTGTTGGCTGCTGGCAGTAGAAGGATGGAGGGCATTTAAACATCAAGTCAATATTGTGACCTATTTTTAAGTTATGTGTCATGAGTCGTAGTAGCTTACAGGCATTGTTTAATGTATGTGTACATGTTACTTTACCATAAATCAGGGATCAGCAATTCGGTTTAACCACAGGCCAGTAGTTTCAGCATTGTTGATTGGGAAGCCATGCAGGCATGGAGAAAATAAAGAAGTGTAATGTATTGAGTTGAAAAAAAAAATTGCTGTGTTCTTCAGAATTAATGAGACACCTCCAAGTCCTAGAAAAGCTCTCGCCTGCATGGAGCATTTGCTGCTGCTGACAAAGAGTAACCAGCCATTAGGGATGCTCTGAGAGATAAAAGGAACATGCGTGCAACAAGGCAGGATCATGTCATTGGCCAAATGTGCACCTGGCTTTCTGCTGTTTGGGGAATTTTGAGAGGGTTATCACACAACAAGAGCACTGGAGCAGGTACAGAAGTAGCCTGTGTGCAAGCAGAAGGACTGAAGCTGGAGTACAGGAAATCTGTGTAAGCAACAGCCAGTACAAGTACAAGCTTACAGTTTGTGCAGAAGCAGGTTAAATATAAGCACAAGCAAGAGCTATTTGAGTGCCAGAGCACAAATCTAAATGTGAAATCACTGAGTCATGCTCTCAAGTTGAAAGACCACGCTCTTAAAAATAGGAAAAAAGTGCCATAGATTAGCCTCAACAGTCAAACGCTACTCCATACAGGTGA
The DNA here is from genome assembly GCF_020382885.2 of Scatophagus argus. Taxonomy (NCBI): domain Eukaryota; kingdom Metazoa; phylum Chordata; class Actinopteri; family Scatophagidae; genus Scatophagus; species Scatophagus argus. The sequence goes on along the minus strand of NC_058494.1, from coordinate 12,130,408 downwards.
GAACTTCTCACTGGATACTTGATCTGTCTTGTTAATTCAGAAAAACAAAAACACATTTTTTCCCCCTATGAAAACTTTATTCAGACTTCTGAGATAACCCTGTTAATTCAGAAAACAAGGTAAACTTTTTTTTATTCCGCAAGTGAATGCATTATGTGTGTGGAATCACAAACCTAAATGTATAGAGATGTATAGATCTGTTAGTTAAGCCTTTGAAAAACAAAACATACGATTGTGGATGTAGCCTAAAACTGTGAGACAAAGTAGCTGAGCAAAAAGTATCAAGTTGCATAAAAATGAAATACTTGTTGTACTAAAGGGCAGTACTTTAGTAAATGTACTTTGTTAGATGCCTCTACTGTTGGACTCTATTGTATTAGCCACTACAAGCAAAGGCATGAATACTAGTAAGTGTGATTTAACTCAGGAAACTGTAAGCAGTTGACCAAACTGAAACAAAATGGGGGAGGAGCCACTACTTAAAGATCACAGACTATTTCATTTAAATGTTAAGTCAAATAGTCGCTGTAGTTTTCAAAGGTAAATGAGAATATATATATAATATATATAATAATAATAATAAGAAGAAGAAGAAGAAGAGGAATTTGTCATATATGACCGGTCCACTAAGTATAATATCATAGAACTGTGGAAAACGCACTTCTGAGAGAGAGCCCTTATTTGGACCCTCCACCCCATGGTTATGCCCTTGGTTTCTGTGGCAATCCACACAGTAATGAGAAGAGTGAGCAGCTTCCTGCAGCGAGGGCAGAAGTCTGGTAAGATACCACTCATATGCAATTAGTATGCACCAGCAACAATAACACACACACACACACGCACACACACAGTGCTTTACAGATTGTGGTTTTGTCATGGGGCTTGAGTGGGTTGGAGAGCTTGTGAGAACAGGAAGCTGTCCCCTGTACCGGCATGATATGTTTGTTCTCTTCTCTCAGCGCATCAGGGTGCCACTTCAGGAAATGAGCAGCGATATACAGAGGAGCTGCTTCAAAAAGGTCATGTTTAAGCATCAGGAGAGCTGACCCTGTGGCTGACTGTGATGTGAGAGATGATCGAGAACCACAGCAAAGACTGCCATACATACACCCTATTAAATATTTTGATAAGGGAAAGACTCAACAGACACATGTACTGTAAATCTTGATACTTTAGCGAGACACCCAAATGCCATTGTCGAAGATCTTATTCTAAAACCACCAAAAATGAATACTCTGTAGTGTCATGTCAAACATGTGGACATTGGATCCAGGTCAAAAATGTTCAGACCTTTGATTTAATCCAAAAGCACACATGTCTGCCAAGTGATTACTCCATCTGAAGCACACATGACTGCATCTCAGTGAGCGCGCATGCCAGTGATGCCCAATGGCCACGATACTCAGTGCATTTCTAAAACAACGCTGCATTTCAAGAGTTACATGGACTCTCTCTAATCGAGTCAGGCAAGTTGGTTCAGTCATTTTCCAAGACTGCATATCACCTCCTGTGACACATATCAGTGCTCATACCATCATGCCAGTCCAGATGCTGCTGCTCAAATCCCCCACAACCATGCTCCAACAACCAGGCCGCGAGAATAGAAGTGACCCAATAAACCACGTCCACATATAATGAGGAGTGATTCCCCCGCTGCAGAGACAGAGAGAGAGGCCTGGGCTTTCCCCCTGTCTGTTCTTTTTGGCATATCTTCAGTTCAGTGAGTGACTCAGCCCTTTGGATGCCCCATGGCAGCTGTGTGGCAGCTGAGTTGAATTAAAGATGTCCTGGTGGGCCCTGCAAGCTGCTTCTGTTGTGTGGGTGTTCTCAGTATGCTGGACTTTCCTGGTGGTTTTGTTGCAGGTCCGATGACCTTCTGAGAAGGAAGGTTGGCACAAAGGATAAATACACTGAAACCTAAAATAAAATTGACATGTTAAAGTGATAGATGAAACAATTAATGGATTAGGTGATTGACATAAAATTAATTAGCAACATTTTTTCACCAATAAATTAATTTAAGTAAAATAAAAATAAATTGAATAACTTTTGTTTCTGGACTGTTGGTTGACCAAAAAAAGCAATATGAAAAAAAAAAGTCAAGTCTGATGGTCAAAACGTTATACAAGCATTATAATCCAGAGAAAATCCAATGTATTTTAAAGCCCTAAGAGCCAGTTTTGTCCTATCTTATATCCTCTTAAGTGGCTTTGAGTTGGAACAAATCATCTCAACACTGCCTGACAGTATCTCATATATTCTGTATCACCTTATTCCAAATCATGGGGGTTTTGTTGGATCGATCCAAAAATCAAATTAATGAGTTTGGTCTAGACCTGATCTCACTAGAAAGTGTCACAGGACGACCTTTGTTGTGATTTGGTGCTGAATTGAATCTGAATTGAATCTTTGCTGAAACTCTATGATGTTTGCAATGAAAGAAATGTTCTTACAGTTTAGCTTGATATACTGACTCTGTCTGGTGTCTTCGATTTTCTCAAAGCATGCGAAACAGTGTCCTCTGTGTATAAACCAAGTTTAGCTGCACGGCATGAGCTTCAAATGACAAAAACACCCGGCAGTTCAGTGGAGTGTAAGAGATTAGAGATGGGGTTTTGCGATGAAAAATGTAAAATTCTTTATAAATGATATTTTCTCCTCTGTTGCCATATGTAAAACAAATGATAGCCTGTTTGTAAATTTACATTTTCAGTTCTCATAGTAGCTAATCTACAGAGTAACGAGAATGATTTTGCATGACGTTATACACAAAATGATCATTCTCCACATAGCATCCTGGCAGCAAAAACTTAATTAGTTTTAAATGATGAAATATGTGGCTGTATATCTTACAGGGTTATCACCATTATACTTCATCATTTCAGAGCTCAAAAGGTTTCATTATTTGCCAGCAAGAGACAGGTTTGCATAACTCTTATATAATTATGGCAGCGCCTTGACAAAGGGGGTGGGCATCTGAAGAAACAGAGCAGAATTAAGGGGCAAGTGAGGGAGAGCCAGGCAGACAGGCGAACCCTTTTTCCTTTTCTGCAAGCCATCAGTGCTAAGTGACCCAGACGAGGAATCTGTCATGTTGGATGCCAATGCTAACTAAATGTAGGTATATGACATTGCTGCCTCCCACTCAGTTATCTGTCAGTGTGTCTGTGTGTCGGGGGGAGTATGTGAAGGGTATGGGCTAGTGATAGGGCACATTCAGACTCAGTGAGCTGTAGGTTATATAAGAAATAATTAGGTTAATGTATTGACCCTATTGATATGCACTGAGTTGACATCTGCACTGCATTGCCCCTAACAACAGATAATGGCTGCTTAACGGTTATTAAGATTGTGTCAATGGTTTAATGTTCAGGAGATGAAACCAGATGGTGAGGAATGCCAGTGATGGCAATTAGTGCAAACAGGGGCATGTGTGCAGAAAGTATGCGGCGAAAACACAGTTGTTTTCATCACCCTTTTGGAGATGAAACCTCTCAAGACTATACGCTCAAACACATAGGGGAATGACAGCCCTGTTTCTTAAATCCCATGAAAAACACCATATGCAGGGACGGCCCTCTTCCCCTCTTCAAGGCCAGGCAGCAATAGAGATCACAGCTGGAGAGCGGTGGAAGTGAGAATCCACTGTCTCCATTCATGGCTCCTCTCCCTCTCCTCAGCTGTGCCATCTTCAATCAATAGCTTTTAGGAAATCAGCATCTACCCTGCAGTTTGAAATGAAAGGGCTCTTTTGTTGTGAATCCCATAGTGTGTATAATGATCTCACGCTGAAGAAACATGCACATTTTTCAGAGGCATTTTCTCCCGTTGCAGCAAATTACATAATATGTTCATGTTCAAAGTAAAGCCTGAATGGCTTTGGGGAAAAGCTGCAATCACAGCCAAGGCAGGGATTAAGGTGATGCCTACCTATCTTCCGGTATTAAGATGAAAAGTAGTGTGTTTTAGCAGCAGTGTATTCTGAGGCACAAGACTTGCATGTGAATAATATCTCGTTTCCCCTCTGGCTCCAGGTGTTTACTGGGACCACTAATTCCCATCTGCATATGCTTACCTCCTCCTCCTTCTCCTCCCACTCCCCTTCTCCTCTCTGTGGATCATGTGCCAGCGCCTGGAGCAAAACAAGAATGACTTTGGTCTGACCAAGGAGAAGTCAGACAACTTCTTTATTATTGTCTCAAAGCAACATACTTCCCAGATACATCACTGTCGGACTGATGAAGATAAATTATGTTGCCTGTAATGGATTTTAGAGTGGCACTGATGATGAAATATGAAGGTTTGCGGTGCACATCATACCAGTGCTGAAAAAGTAATCAAAACCTTTACTTAAAGAAAGATTCCAATAATAAAAAATACTATAAAATTAATACACATTAAAAGCCAAAACTAGTGTATTCTTATGAGATCCCTACAGTCATATTTCAGCTTAATGAGTTGATCAATAGTATGCTTCTTGAAAGATTGAGGGTTTTCATAAGACTTTTACTGTTTAATAAGATCTGGTAGCTTCTTAATGATTATCTAAAATCCCAACATTAATCCTTAATGATCACTTTAGAGGGGTGAGGGTGGACATAATATTTCATTCATGTTTCTTGCTTTTATGTTGTATATTCTTTATTAAAAATCATGTAAAAGTCCCTTTGATTTCATGATGTTTTGTTTTCAATCAAATATCAAATTCAAACTGAAAAAAACATAAAGTTGTACATTATCAAAGTGCTTGGTATGGGCACACATGCTTCAGAGTGTGAGGGATCACATGTTGGGGTTAAATGCAATGTTTCCTACTGAAATGTGATGAGGTCATCATGTCTCACAAAATAAATGAAGTAAAGGGCCTTAATTGTACTGAATTACTTTCCACTTTTATATTTATAACAGCAGCACAGATCAGTCTTTAGTTTAGTTTATTGCTACTTGTTTTTTGTTTTTTTTTTATTTTTGTTGAAGGGCAGGTTTGATTTCTCGAATTTCAAACCACATGCATTGTGCATGGTGATCATCAAGGTTTATTTTTTTTCCCTGAAGCCAGCATTGCCATCTATTGGATGACTGAAGTAAGTGCTCTTTTATGTAGAATATTTAAATCTTCCTCGATTACATGACATGACATCATTTTTGCTGACAAGATCTGATGAAGGAAACTTACTGATAAAAACAAACACTGCAAAGTCTGAAGAAGGTTTTCTTATTTAAGTTAAAAGAGTTGCTTTTTTTCATACTTGTGATGATGGAATGCATTAAATATGCCTATTCAGACTACATTACAGTGTTGCATGGAAAACACAGTCTATTGTTGCCATTGCTGATAATTTGGGGTTAATTAAAATATGTTTGCTCTGTGGAGTTGACATTTCTCTCTGTGCTGCAAGAACAATTATTCTTCTTTATCTGTTCACTAGCCACCTCACAGTTACCATTAATTCTAACTGTGAGAGTAAATCATTTGAGACATAATTATTCCATAAATCTCTGTTAATTATCCTTTGACAAATTAATCAGTGATTTTTTTTCCATTTGTAGTCGTTCTTCTGTGAGCATGTGCGTACAAATTTTAACTGATGTATTCAAGAACCCCATGACAATGAAAAGCATGTTTTAGATATCCACCTCCTTGATTTTTGCCAACTAGACCTTAAAGTAAAACCTAATTAAATACAGAAAGCTACACTCATGAAGGGAAAAATTAATTATTGAAAGGTATGGAAACTGAAAGACAATGCAGCTACAAGATGGGTTGTGTTTATTTTTAATACAGACTTTGCCCTTTCTTACTGTACGAATATATATAAAAGCAACATTATGAAATTATTTGACCGTAAAGTAGAGAATTTCCCAACTTCAAAATAGTTTCATGTTTATTTTTATTCTGCTCAGACTTGTAATGGGGGGAGTGGTGCCTCTACTCCCACTCTGTGCCCTGAACACCTGTTCTTGTAAGATACTCCCATACGAAGTACATAACACTTAATCACCACCAAACTGCTTCATATTTTATGGAAACAATGTTTTCTGTTTTCCCTCTGATACGTACTTTGATAATGTTGACGTCTGCTCTGTCTGTCTGAGTTTCCATATTGATAAATAACTTTACTTGATGCTAAAATAAGCTAACTGCCGCAAACGTTAGTTACGTACTGTAACTCGAGATTCTATGAGTATAAGCACACCCGCATGTTTAGAGCTCTGTGAAATAAACCACTGCAAGAGAGATGCCAAGCTGGCTTTCTTGCTGTTGGATTATGAATTGCAATTCTAAAATTGTATGTGGTGCCAAGTTGCTAAAAATGCCATAAAAATACCAATTCTTGCATAATGTTGCTATAAATTTCAAACAAATATTTTCTGAAATAATTTAAAAGGAAAGGCCAATTTCAATAAAAGAAAACAATGACTTTCCCAGACTGAGACGGCATATTCTTAGTGCAGTGTGAAAAGCTGTTTAAGTGTTAAATCATGTAGAGTTGCACAATGTTAGATATTTTTTTGCTGATATCTGTTGCCTCAACAAATATTAAATGTAATATTAACTACAAAAGTCATAGTAATAATTAGATACATTTATGTAGTGTACATTTATTTCTATTTATCATACACTTAACAATGACTTTTTTCTTTGTATTTACAGTAATTATAATAAAGTATATTGCCAGGAAATATTTTATTTGAGGAAGCCAACATAAATGTGTTGTATAAATGCACCAAGGGGCCTAGAGGTTGGAGAAGCGGCTTGTGATCGGAGGGTCACTGGTTCAATTCCCCCACCGGACAGGCAGGAAAAATTTGGGTGTGGTGGAGTGATTAATGCGAAAAAATACCCCCTCCCCCTTCATTAGCCGGCTGATGTGCCCTTGATCAAGGCACTTAACCCCCCAATATGTTCCCCGGGCAGCTTGATGCTGCCCACTGCTCCTGTGTGTGTTTCACTGCATGTAATTTGCCGGGTGTTGCATGTGTGTTCAAATAAGGATGGGTTAAATGCAGAAGTCAAATTCAGTATGTGTATGTAAAAATATATATACTGCTAATAAAGTTGATTCTTCTTCTTATGCAGGCTCATGGTCATGGCTTACTGGGTCATCTGAAGAGAACAGTAAAGCCCTGCAACCCCACATCTCACTTCATTAAGGAGTGTTTTTCTTCATTCACGTATAAATAATAATTTATAGTACCTTCTTAATAGTTATGTTATTGTAGTAACTAGTCGAAATCTTTTTCTGTCATCTACCACTAGAGGGCAGCATAGCGCCTGTTTTCGACGGACAGAACGAAGGAAACGCAATTACCTGTAAAAAGCCTAGCAGAGATGAGTCAAGCTAACACGAGACACACACAGCAAATTGGATGGTTCTTACCTTAAAAATAAGAGCATAAACAGGTCGTCAGTGGACTGTGAGCTTATGACCATTATTGTGAGATTGTGGATATTTGGAGTGAGGTAAAAAGTCCTTGTTATGAATTTATTTTTGAAGTGAAAGGACTTGCTGTGATATTTAAAAAAAATATGTGTTTTAAGGTCCTCATTATCATGTGTTTTGAACAGAATAGCTTATGGTCTTGAAGTCTGCTGTACTGCTGGCTGTCTCACTTTGGAAATTATAAATATTCACCTGCTGTCCCCTACATCACAGAGTGATGTAATATGGGATACAAACACATACACTCACACACTATATATATATATATATATATATAGAAAGACTATAATACACTTGCCAAAATGAAATCAATTTTAAAATTCCTAAATAAGGCAAAACATGACCTTCACAGTGTGCTCAGTACTTTGCAAGTACCCACTTTGGTGTCCACTACACTCAGGGCTACTAACCAGACTTGGTCAACCTCACCGGGGGCCCAAGAACTCTAAGAGCCCTGAAAACTCTGGTCTTACTGTGCATCACGTTTGTGCTAATTTAATTGTTGGTGGGAAACATGCGCCCCTAAATTTCAGTAGCACATCATATCTAATTAGATATTATATGTTATACTTGATTATATATTATTTAATGTTTGTATAGAAAGTCTGGAGTCACTCACCATGCGTACGTGTTTCATTGCAGAATATAAACTGCGTCTAGGTTGCTAAACCTCTCAAAAAATCCTACAAAAACTGAGCTAACCACAGTTTCTGCTACGGACGACCTCTGTGTGAAGCGAAGACATAAAGTTAGCTCTTATTTTGAAATGCAGCCGGATATGGCATGTGTGGTTCTGTATCTCTTGACAGCGGTCCGAGCAGCGGGCTGTCTGTGCAGTGCTTCAGTATCCACTTGTCTCACACCATCCGGGTGGGGAGCGATGTGAGAGCGCGGCTGCTGCTCTATCCCGGACCGGTTTCATCCGTCCGCCCAGGATGAATCATTGGACAGCTGAGCCGGACCGCGGCTCCGACATCAACCCGGTTACGCTTTACGGGGAATTCACGGTGACTGGTAACCGAAAGGTCAGGTATGCCGTGAGCTTGACCGACAGGGACTTGATCGTCCAGAAGCTCACCTCAACACGGAACAAGGTGGTGCTCAGCCTGAAGGACTGCGTCGGTTGCCGCGCTTACCGGGGAGATGACAACGCGGACCCGGCAGCGTACTTGGCAACCTACTTCTACCCGCTCAAACGGCGCTGGATGAGTTCCGGGGTGTCGCGGCAGAGAGTGGAGCAGTGCTTTCGACTCGCCGGGCTCCCGGACCCGCGTGCTAACCTGGAGGAAGCCGAGAAGTGGGCTCGAGCTGTCCGAGAGCGCTCTGCCCGGCATCAGCACCTGAGAGACGGTGAGTGACGGGTTGGTGATAAGACGGGGAAGTTTAGGCTGCTGTTTGTCCTCAGTGTTCAGCGGACACACGGCTGTTCAGTGAGCGTATGAAGAGTCCAAACTAGAGTTACATATAATTACATACTGTATGATGATAAAACAGTCTGTCCAGAGGGAAAAATAGGTGTCCGCTGTCACAACTTTAGGTTAGATATCCACACATCAGTTCATAAAGTGAAACTGTAAAAAAGACAAAAACAGTTCAGGTCATTAAAACGGGTTTAAATGATACCATGTTGACCCACGAGATTTTCCCACTCTCTTTGCGTTGTATTAAATAATAATTAGTATACTTGGTTATAATCATGCACCATGAAAGCACAATACAATAAAATACTAAAGGCAAGGCTAGATCTTAATTTAGGGCCTTTACGGCATGGGGCCTCAAGCTCAGGTGTGCAGATGTTGTCTTAAAGCCTCCATCATCCAGTGTCCGGTGTCCAGATGTGTTTGTTATATAGTGTCATAACAAGCACATCTGGCCTGGAGTGCAGCTGCTTCGTCCATTTGGTTATCCAGCCTTCTGTTTGACATAGCAGGTTGAAGGGATGTTTAGTCCGACTTTACAGTAAATTCACAAATCTGATAAGCTCTGTTGTAACCAGTAATTCTTTTCATTCATGATTAATCTGCTGATCATTGTCTAGATTAAACAAATACATGTTTGGTCTAGCAGGGACCTGACAATCCTTTGTATTTTGCTTGGACAAAAAAAAGAAGAGTTAAATGATTAAGCAGTCATCAAGGAGATTATCTGAAAATTAAGTGAAAAGTCAGGTGTTGAGCGTTCCTCCTCTGCTGTTTCATAAGTCACTTTAGAGGAATGACCTCCATGACCTGTAGTGAGGATACGTCCCGTGGCTTTTCCAGTATGTCTAAGAAACTGAGTAACTAACTGCATTTTGGAAAGAGACTGTACTAATACTGCAGCCATATTAGCTGTGTGCCTATACTTGCCTTCTACTACACTACACTGTATTATATGCACTCTTCTTTAAATGTGGTTACAACATGCCCATAAGAATAGGACTGATAGAAATGCTGTTAAGTTGCACTGGACTGTTGCAATCATTGTTGATAAAGACAGTGTCACCAGCAGTTAGTCAGCCATTTTTATCAGGTTCAATCTCCTTTAACCAACAAACTCTTTTCTGGTCCGTTCTCATATCTCGAGTTGATTTTGCCCTACGGCTATTTAGTTATCTAATAGATGTAATTTCCTAGGTTTCTTCACCAAAGGCTGTTGTTTTGTTATCTTTAACCTTTTTCTTTAATCTGTGCCTTAAATGAATAAAACAGCAGGAGTGGTCTGGTGCAGAGTCACATTTCAGTAAGTCCAGAATTCAACAAACCACTGTAATATGAAAGACAGCGGAAAAACATGGGGTACTATTACTGCTACTGAGTACATATCATGTATATCCTGTGAACTAGATACTTATCTCTTATATGTCACAGGATACATTACCTTTGACCTAATCCTAATATGAATAAAACAATAGGACTGGTGTGGTCTGGAGAGTCACATTCCAGTACCTTTAGTCTGCAAACAAACCAGTTTAACATAAAAGAAACCTGAGAAACATGAGGCAGTATTACTATTGTGTTGTGTAATCCCAAAATATGTAATTACTTCAGTGGGAAACTTTTTATAATTTGGACATTTTTAAAGATAACATATCTCATTATTTGTCCCCCTCACTGCCAAGATGCCCCGGATCATTTAAGAAAAGAACAAAAAGGATTTTTAAAAATTTTGCCTCACATAAACTTTTTTCCTCTGCACAGCCAGGATATCACTGGCACTCTGTGACCCAGATAGCTTTTCCCCAACTGCACGGATGTATTTTTAACGAGACAAAATATGCTGCAATGCTATGCTGCCTGTCATTGTCAGAAGAGAAAGGACCAGACTTTTAGCAATGGCATTATTTGCTGTGACACATGTTGTGATTCAGATGCCTGGAGCTTAACCTGAGACAGCGGCCTAACAAGTTTCCTATCATGGGCCAGGAAACCACTCACAAATGTCTCTAAGGCTTCGCTCAGTTTATCCACACTTCAAAATGCAGTTTTTTTTTTTGCAGAGACATTTTTGCAGACATAATATTTTTTCCTGCTTGTAAGAAACTGAGATGCAAAGTGGTACTTTTGTGAAGTAGAGCTGAAACAGCCAACCTTTGCTAAGCCCTTCCCCCTTAGTTACTGTTGCTATGACTGTTAAGCTTTCTGTTCTTACACGCACATACGCAGCGGAGGATTTACTCTTCCAGATTCATTGTAATTTCAAACAATGCCTCCTTCCCACAGAAGTTAACAAAAGCATACATCTTATTTCTAGTTGACGATCCACTATCTTGTCAGCTAAAACTGCTGACTGTCAGTAGCTGATTTTATAAGCTCTAGCTAGCTAGCAGCTTAGCGTTAGCTCAGTGAGCCGAAAAACTGAAACTGTTGTGGGCCTATTAATGTTTCCAGCTGACTTGTATTGTCAAGCAATATTTTTAATTAAGGGCAAATGTAAAGTGTACATTCATGGTGATTTCATATGAAAACACCAACAACTTGTTGTTTTCTTGACCCCGAAATCCATAAAGAAATTAAACACACTACTGAAAATAATTTTGTTTTCCTCTGAGGAGAGCAGTACAGAAGTTATTGACAAATGTTTTGTTGTTACGTGTGACTGAACAAAGATGGTGAAAGATACGAACAGAACCAGAAGTGCCGACAAAATATATTTCTACTTGTGGCCTGCCTGTCAGGTATCTGATCATTTTCATTGTCAGTAGCGTTAATTTCAAGCCTCATTCAGACTGGTATCTCTGGAATGTGACGACACAATTTGCTATCGTCAGAGCTGTCGACAGTAAGTTACTCATTATGCGACCTTGTGAAACATACTAAATCATGGTCAGGAGCTCTGCATCCAAACCATTAGTCTAAATGAAGTCAGTACTGCCTGTCTGACCTCTCCATCAATACTGGTGGAGAGGTTATCGGCTTGACTTCCGGTGTACTTGTGTAATTATACAGAAAGCATGTATTTTGTCCAGATTCATGTACCTCTAGCAGGTAGAGGCCTGCTGAACATGTAATGGTTCTTAATACTGCCTGAGAGAGAAACAGTGCTGGATTGAGGCATCCTATATGCCATATATGTCCTTGATAAAGATTTGTTTGTTTGTTTGTTTTTTTTTTTCATTTTAACACCAGTATTTGGTCATCTTGAATATATAATGTTGGGTATGTTTGCGCCTGCTCAGGTTGCCCAGGATTTCTTCTCTGCTCCTAAAAGAGATACTGCAAAGGCACTGAGCCCACTTTCATCTTCATGTCATCAATACTGGTTTGCATGATAATGATTCAGCTATTAAAAAGAGAAACAAAAATATTTCAGTTGGCCCTGGGCCACAGCTGGGCCACCTTTGGCCAATTTTTAATTAATTAATTATTTTTTTTCTTTGCAGTGCAGTTTTTCATGTTTGAGACAATTAGTGAGGAAGTTGTCTGACGAGTCAACAGGCTGGTAATGCTAGTGCAAGCAATTCAACAGCAATTTTTTTTAGCGGAAATGTTCTCAATTTGTATTCAGAGCTGGCTGATTAATCAATATGAAAATGATTTACTTGTTTTCTTTGTCTTGCTGTAATGATTTTGGTACACTGGATTACAGACTAGTTATTAGCTCTCACTGAGCAGTATACTTCATGTCCCATTCAGCAAGCTGTTGGCTCAGCTTGTACCAGAAGAGGACAATTACAACTGACAGTTCAGATGCATTGCCAAGTATTTCCTAAATAGTATTGATCCTGAGTTGTCGATAAATGGATTAAGTTCAGCTGTGGACAGCATTATCGTGATCAGGAATTAGGTGATGGCAGCAGACAGGGGTAGATACTTGATTACATCAGTCACTCTGGGTTGTCATCTGACTTGAGCACTTGTCCAATGGCAGTGAATTACAACACATTAAAAATGAGGTTAATGTGAATGAATCCATTGTGGTTATCTAGAATTGGTGATCAGTCACAAAATTCAGTCACCCAGCATACAGGCTTGCTGTGGTCCAGCATTTTTGATTATATCTGGGTCAAAAAACACAGTTTTCACATTTTGTAATATTACCAGATCATGTATATTACCACACTACAGTCACATGCAGAGGAACTTCAGTTGCATTTCGATGAGCATTGATAGCAGCATGTATTTAAATGTTCAGGTGAAATTATTTTATAATTGATACAGAACAGTGAACAGTGAGATTAGGTTTGAAGATTAAGGAAAATGTGTCCCCTTAAGTGTAAGAGGGACTTAATCATCACAGGGATAATGTTTTGGCTAGAGGACTGTAATAAGGCCATTAGTGTGGAAGAAGTGTGAACCCATGCAAACATCAGTGATGGAAAGTCAGATGAGAAGCACCTTATTCGACATTCTCAGGGGGACCAGCGTTACTCCTTTTAGCATCAAAATCCAGGCCTCTCTCAGCCAGTCAGTGCTATTACTAATACATTACATCTGGCCGACACAGAGTTGAAGCTAGGACAATGGTTTGTTTGCTGTGTTACACACTTTTCCACGCATACAAGCAAAAGGAAGAGGTTTATGTCAAATCATCTGATACATTTTTTAACCTAAAAATGGAGCCTGCCCATAAGTTAATGATTTTATGGTTTTATTTTCAGTTTTCTTCCTGTTTAACATGTATACACTGCAGTGAGATTTAACATACTTTAAGAATAAAGAAATAAAGAAAATATGTTTGAGATTATTATCTATGGTTATCTTGAATGACCTGGAAAGAGACATTGCGGACAACTCTACAGTGGTATCTCTAGCAGTATCTGCAAAACTCAGCAACTCACACCATTTCCATGAATTAATAGCACTACAGGTTAGAGGAAAAATATACATTTTAGATTTTGGGGTGAACTGTCCCTTTGAAATTACAGCAAACTGAATATCTTTGTATTTTATACTGTTGGTCAGACAAAACAAGATATTTGAAGATGTCACATTGGTATATAGGAAATTTTAATGGACATTTTGTATTTTTTTCTGATGATTTGTTGAATAGTTTATAGAGTGCAGCAGGTTTGAGCTTCTGTTTGAGCTTCATGACTGACTCAATGTCAACCACTGTAGTTTGTTACAAACACTGAAAACAAAACACTGAATCACTCTAAGTTGATTTTTGGATTTTATTTGGGTATTTATGTAAATGGGGACATGTTACATATTTCAGGGTTTCAGTGCTTAAGGTATTATGTCCTTCTGGGTGCGTGAAGGGGTTGAGCATGAGTTGCCTGATGACTGAGGACCAAACACAAGCTGCTGGTCATGACAGTGACATAACTGAAGGCAATGAAGAAACTTGGTGTGCATTCAATCTATTTTCGAATGTGATGATAAAGCTGATAAAGTCACACCCTTATGATTAACCATTCTGTTGAAACTTCCTGAATCTTTTAAAACTGAAACCACACATTTCATTCTTGCTGCTACAGCAGTGAAGGGGAAAAATATTTGATGTTATCAAGTAGTGCTGAACAATTAATCGAAATATAATTGAAATTGCAATATGGCCAAGGGCAATTTTTTTAGGGTAAAATTAGGTAAAATGTGGCAACATACCATTATAAACAAAGCACTGAGGTGTTACAGAGATGCCATAGCATACAAATAACTTTCTCCAGACATAAGAGAACATGCTTGCATGGTACAGACCGCAGCAAACATCACATCATCATCATTTCTCTCTCTCTCTCTCTCTTTCTTTTTTTACTGAAAATGAAATGCAGAAATTATGGTTCCCTTTACAAGCATGACTCATATCTCGATGTCTGTCAAAATACTTACAATATAATTTTTATGGCACATTGTTCAGCTCCATTAAGATAAGATAAGATAAGATAAGATAATCCTTTATTAGTCCCATAACTGGGAAATTACAGTGTTACAGCAGCAAACAGGATATAGAAGGTGCAAAGCATGCAAGAATAAGGGAAGGATGAGCATTCAAAAAGAATAAATACACAGGAAACAAATACCTGCAGCTGTACACAGTACAGAAAAGAAAAGGACTATTCACACTAGTCCCTCAAGTTATGATTAGTGGATGGATTGATTATTGTACTGTATTATCAAGTTGTAATAAAAAACACAATCTTATGTGTGTTGTTCCTGGGATATTAGAGGTGTGTGTGTGTGTGTGTGTGTGTGTGTGTGTGTGTGTGTGTAGTCCTCTATCTGAGGACTCTTCCTTAGGAGATATACTGTATGCTGTGATGGAACTTGGTTGAAACCTCTGATTCAGCCTCTCACAGGGGGCTCACAGCAGCTCTGTGTCTTGTAATAACAGTATCCGGCCTATTTTCTCCCAGCATGAGCTAATCTAAATGATGGAGTACACCATGAAGTTTAGAAAAATAAACTCCAGCCTAAACCCCATCAAACCGGACTCTTTTTGTTGCTGCAAAATATCAACATCTCACTCTGGAGGTTGACTTTCTTTACATTATGCCACCAAGCATTAAAGGCATTCAGTTTAACTATTCTCAGAAACAGTCTCTCAAGTCATTCTGTGATACACCGACAACAACAACCACTAATTGACCATTCGGCCTGCAGAGCAGCTGGTTCACCTCAGAGAAAGTCTGCCTTTGCCTGGTAAAAGAACATGTGGTTGTGGTTTTTTTTTATGGTGGGAATCCACTTCCTCCCTACAGCACATTTTATATACATTTAGATGTTTTTCCTAACAGTTTGCTGTAATCTCATGTTTTGCTCTTGTCTCTGTATGTTTTTACTCAAAATGGACTAATAGTGGCTTTAAGTGAGGGAACAGTTGAACATCTTGCCTAGCTGATGTTAATTAAAATTTTAAGTTCTGGTTCCAATTCAAAGAAAGTAAACTAAACATTAAATTAGTGGTAATACAACAGAATGACTTTTGGAAAGTTTGTTTTTCTGCAGCAGCCTAACCTCCCCTCCCTAATGTGACCCTGCAGCCCAAAATACTCGCACTGGGACGCTCAGAGAGACAGGCGGTGGTTACATCCTCCCTCTGCTCCCTCGAACCTCCTCTCTGTCTCGCAACACATGCATCTCTTTATTATAACAGTGCAAATGACACACAAGGACTAGTAGTTGACAGAGGGTGCAAGATGATTTTAATAAAAACCTCAGTGTCATAAACTCTCTGCCCTCCCTTATATAGATCTACAGTGAGCTAACCACTGCCTCCTCCTCCTCCTTCTCCTCCTTCCACACCCTTTATGGTTCTGGCTCAGCAAAAATCTGCTGTGTGCTCAAGCAGCTTCCATTCTTTGATTTATAGACAGCATTATGGACAAGAGTTATCACCTCATTGTGCCTAAATGCTACTGCAGTTCGGTGCATTGAGGAAGATTAGGACTCTTTAAAGGTGCAGCCTGTGATTCAGCTGTAGTCCCTTCATCAAACACCAGAGAACAGGGCTGGAAAATTAAACCACTCTCAAACTGAGCAACAGCTTAACGCAGGTTTTAACTTTTCCTGATGTATTGGATTCTCGGATCTGTTAAAACACATCAGTAAAACATGATATTATATTTCTGTAATAATCAGAATAATACGCAAAAAATCAAACGAAATTCTCAATTGTATTTGAATGAACTTTTTAAACTAAATGGTACCAATGATCACTGATTGTGTCTTTGTGCAGTAATATTTCACTTTCTGTTACTGCACATCACTGGATATAGAACTGTTTTTTTACAAGAGTGGAGGATGAATTCAGATATTTCACTCTAGTAAGCAATGAAACAGTGTAAAAATACAGAACAAAGGTCATCCTGTAGTCAAAATCTTACTGAAGTAAAAGTACCAAAGTATTATCAAGAGATTATCAAAAGTAAAAGATCTCATTATGCAGGATTTTTGTTATTTTTGAATTATTAATATTCAGTTAAAATAGATTTAATCACACAAGCAACACTCAGCAGCAAGAAAATACCCTTTACAGTGTGGTGTCATATGGTCCGGTCCACACTGACTTGCAGTTCGAATCCGAATCCAAACCTTGAAGCTCCAAATAAAGCATGCTACCATGAGTGATGTGACATTTAAGTATAAGAACTGAGCCTGTAATCATAATGGATACATCCCAGACATTGTGCTGTATCTCTAAATTGCTAGCATGAGGTTACAACTGGTATGTAGTCAACTACAGCACTGCTGTCAGATGACAAACGTATATCTGCAAAAAGGATGTTTTTCCCCAGTAGTCTGGACTTAGATGCATAGTTGAGAGTTACATAAAATCATCTTCCAACAGCGGAACAGTTGTGTCACTCAATAGTTAAACAAACATCATGATTATAGTTTGCTTGTTTACACATTTATCATGTCCCTCGGAGCTTATTTCTCAGCTTTAACCACCAATTTGTGGCTGAGATGTATTGTTTTAGTGATCATATGTTTCTTTTTGTTTTGTCTCTTGTATATACATCAGACTGCAAAGGACCATAGTGAGACTGTATCTGGCTTTTACCCTCAGATGGCCCAGCACAAAGCTAACATTAAGTAGACTGCAATTGGACCTATCTGTCATATTGCAGGGGACAGGCAGAGTATAAATTCCAGGTCAAATACACATTAATCCTTTAATTCTTTAAACTGGATTCCCCCCTAATGGGTGTTTGTCAAGGCTTAGAGCCCACATCATCACCACCGCTGAGCAGGAAACAGAAATGTAAGAGCAGCAGGACACAAACTTGTATGGGTGGGTACAGTAGGTGGCAGTGGATGGGGGTCCTGCCATTAATATCCATTTATAGTTTCAACTAATATTAGTTAAAATTTTGAAAAAAAAAAGGTGAATCCACAGGACACTGTATTCAGGAGTTCATGTTAACTTTTACAGAGGAGCAATAGGCAGGATCCTGACTGGAAACATTACAAATTGGCAGCGTTTGTGCACAGCCCAGAACAAGAAGGCTCTGCAGCGGATGATTAAACTGCCCAGAATGTCATTGGTACCCATCTGCCGAGCATCTGTGTTATCTCTGAGGTGTCTGTGCTGAGCCGCAAGGATAATAAAAGACAAAACTCACCCATTTAAGATCACCACATGCAAAGGCCTACTCATATTAGATTTTGAATTACATAACCAATATAAGATAAGATAAGATAATCCTTTATTAGTCCCATTACTGGGAAATTACAGTGTTACAGCAGCAAACAGGATACAGAGGGTGCAAAGCATGCAAGAATAAGGGAAGGATGAGCATTCAAAAGAATAAATACACAGGAAACAAATACCTGCAGCTGTACACAGTACAGAAAAGAAAAATACTATTCACACTAGAATTAAAGTTACTTTCTCATTTGAGTTGATTTATATTGAGCCTTCTCATACCCAAACTACGTCCTTGTCGCAGAAATAGCAACTCTTATGTACGAGCTCCTTGTTTTGTCTTGGCTGGTTGGTTCTTCTACTGCTTCCCTCCATGTTTGTTTGTGTTCCCTTCGTGCAGTTTTCCTGCCTGCATCTGTATTGTGCAGAAGAGTGCAAAGTGTTGTCCAAATGATGATTTAATATTGCTGTGTAGAAAGTGTAATTTGAGACACAATTTTTCTACTGTAGCTGTATGGTGCTCGGCAGTTTAATTCATTGTTATTGGCTGTTATTTATGTTTCAGTTAGAGGTGGACTGATAATAGCTTTTCATTGGCCAGTATAATAACAATAGTTTGGTGCAGGAAAAAGCTGATGGCCCATCAATCGACTGATATCGCTCCCCCACCCGAACAATCTTAGACTTTCTTAGAAACTGGACAACTGATGAACTTAACATCTCAGTCAAAATAGTAAATACCTAAATAAATAAATAAATAAATAAATGTGACTCACTGGACATCAGATTTCATCAAAATCATTAAATGAATATGGAGCTCATCAAACAGACCTTAAAAATCTACGTGGGGGGCGATTTTTAGTATTTGAGCTATTATTTTCTCTCAAAGTCAGTGATTCCAGCAGAGAAGTTGAGGCTGCTATCAGAGCTGTAAACTGTCCTGTCAGCACTTACTGATCAGTTAAGCTGCGTGTACCTGTAGTTTCAGTGCAAGTTTAATGTCGGCAGAATGGGAGGATCAGAAATACTCTCAGTATTTCAGCCTGGGAGTGCTTTGGCACTGTTCCACGATTGTGCAAAGCAAACACTGAAATAATATAGATTAGATATGTTTGCTGTATTAGTTGGAGTGGTTTGTTGAAGGTGCTGTGTGTTAATAAGTTTCTCTTTACATTTTTCACTCAAGAAAACCTGTGCATATCCGTGAGGTTTAAAAAAACGTGTTGAATATATTTTTTTCCTGAAGCAGAGCAAATGTTGGTCCTGTATTTTTTACATTCATATTTACTCTTCTTCACTACCTTTGCAGGCAAATTGCTGCATTACTTTTTACGATAGTGACACCTGTACATCAGTGGAATACCATGAAACCACTAATGGGAATCCACATTGTGTCTGCTACATTTTCATGTAAGGAAAAAATAAAAAACAACATTCAACAAAAACAGTGATACATAACTCTTCTAGTTGTCCAAAACACAGTGTGGTACGTTTGTTCATTCATTGAGAGATATTGTAGGATTGTGTGTTTTTTTAATACCTCTGTGTCGGCAATAGCTGTCATTGGAGGCATTATGCTTTCAGGTTCTCTGTCTATCCATCTGATTCTTGTGAACACGATATCTCAAAAACACCTTGTAGGAATTCCTTTAAATCTGGCATGTGTGAGTGCAAGGTAGTAATTTTAGTTCTGACTTGGCTGCTTGTAATTATTGTCTGAGCGGTTTGTGAATGTGAACTCAGAATCTTTTCCTACAAATGAAGTGTGTTTCAAACACAAAGCAAAACACGTTCTGATGTTTCTCCTTCCCCTTTCAAATATGCTGCAAATTTATGCCAGCTAAATGGTGTGGGTTCAGCTAAGTGTGATGAAAGAGTGACACTTTTTTATAAAGCTGGCTACTTTATTTCTTTACTACAGACGGTTGATGCTTCGTCATGCTTCAGTGTTGACAGGCAGCCAATTTGAAGGAAGTTGAATGAGACACGTTGACTGAGACATGATGACTGACTGACTATGCACAGGTCATCGCAATGAGTCAGTGCGAATCATCAAGCAGTGATGATGAGGCAGTGACCAGTGGGCACATCCCAAGTCTTTTATTTGTTGTTTCCGTGCACAGAGGAAATATCAAATATTGGTTGCTGTGAGAAATAAAAACACAATGTGCCTCAGTTGTTTGATGGATACTAATGCTGCAACACTCTTATTTAAGGGCTCAACTGAAGCGAATGCTGAGTCAAGTGCAACACCTAGTGGTAAAATTCTGTATATTGGTCCTGTTTAAGTAAAGACGGATGACAGATTCAGCTCTTGTATATCATCACAAAGTTTTATATTTTATTTGTTTTCTGATTCACCGTTTAGTTGAAAATTTGTAGGTCTGAAACAAAAGGGCCGCAAACAACTTCTGCATTCATCATTATTATGGATACATTTAAGGTGAAAGAGAGGAAAGTCTGTCAAAAAAAAAAAACAAAACACTGTTTATGTCATGTATCGCTATTGTCATTCAGGCACAGGTGAAACCAATAATTCCTGAGTGAGATATGAGTCAATTTAGCCTAATAAATCTTTTCCAGTGGTCATCTCGCATCTTGCCTGTAGTCAGCTGGGATAGGCTCCAGCCCCCTCCGCCCCGGATAAGCGGTATAAAAAATGGATGGATGGATGGTTTTAGATAGTGTAGTATGTAGACATTAACTCCACCAATGTCTAACTTCTCTTAAAGCATCTTTCCTTGTTTCCTCCTTCCCGCATTGTTTCCTTAGTCACTCCATCACTCCATGCATCCTTGGTGGGAGGGACTAAGCTAAACATAGAAGCAATTCAAGAGACTTGGGATGCGCCCCATTTGAAGTCACAGATAAATTTATTTCTTTATCCTTGTCCAATTTCTTGTAAAATGTCCGGATATGCTGTAGAAATATGAAGCTGTTTTATATCTCTAAAAAAAAAAAAAATAGAAACGCAAACAAACAAACGTGTAAATGTGCCCTGCTTTATGGTGCTGAGAATGGAACAGACTTTTGTTGTTTATAGTTAAACCTTAATGTCTGGTTAATAGAAGCATCCTGCTGAATGTGCTGGAAAGTTGTCAGACAAAGTGAAGAAAGTCGTCTATTCTCAGACTCTATATGCACCCAGATAGTTATTATAGGGAAGCTTGCTGGAAAAAAAGTGTTGGTTTTTTTCAGCTCCTGGGTTTTTCCCCTTTCATTTAGGCTGTCATTTCCTATGGTGAGTACCTCAGTAGTGATTATTCCATTAAGATCTGGGACAGTTCCCATGCTTTGGTTTGAAGGGCACAGATGAGATGTCTGTAATCACAGTTCAAGTGAATGCAGTTCAGAGGCAGATTTGTTGTTTTTCATCTTTGTCTTTCTGGCTGTGAGGATAATGATGATTCAGTTTGGTCTTCAGTTGTGTCACCCACTTCATCACTTCATCCCAGACAGTAGTTGACTTTTTTGTAAAGTTGTTTAGTCTAGGTGATTAAGCTCTGCCATCATTGTTGTGATTTTTGGGCCAGTTAACAAGCTGATAACATGACTAACTCGAGACAGATTGTTGTGACATCAAGACTGGGCAAAAGTAAGTAAGTGTTTTTGACTTTATATGTTTATCAGTAGAAAAGTATATCATTATTTGACAATCAGGGCCACACCCTCCCAATACAAACAAACCAGACACGTTATCTGCTGTCACACCAGTCTTCAATGAAGAATAATAACCTCAGTTTCATTAAAAGTCCACTACAGGATGTCCAGCATCAGTCTATTTATAGACTGGAGAGGATTTTAAAAGTGCATTTCCTGTGTATTTTTGTAGATTTTAGTGTTCTTTATTACATGAATGTCACACTTTGACTCCTTGCCATGACGTCGCTGCAGCCGAGATAATGATAGAGGAGGAAGCCGCGGACAGACAGAGACGAGTAGATAGATAGGGCCCTCTGGAATGTTTTGAGAAGGGGAGGGGTGACACACAGGAAGTGGCATGGGGTTGGATTTAGCCAGCAAGGTCTGCGTGGGTGTTTGGGGCACACAGACAGCAGGGTCAGGGCCTTCAGTGCCAGCTGTCATGCCCGCTGATTCATGAGGGCTCTTGTGTGGCTTTCCCTCAGGAGTCCGGTCGTGATGATTTTAAGATGACCCTTTATAAATATTCATCCAACAGAGAAAGGGTCTGTGCCTTTATAAGCCTGTCTTAACAATACAAGAAATGTCCGTTTGTTGTTTTGCAGTTAAAACAGTACATGGCGCACATATCTGATAACTAACCTAACGTTTTTGCACAGCAGAATACACCTGGTCAGGTCATATCATACAGTGTGTGCATGCTTGGATAATGTCCAGACCACACTGTTTCAGAAAACGTATTCTCATCTGAATTCCCTTATTTAACATGATGAATTATATAGAGAATATTTTTTGACTGCAGATGATTCACATCTGGCTGATGGTTGTGTCACGCTTACTGCTCATCAACTGACTGCTTTCCAGTCTAATCTCTGAGAAAGACATGAGAGGGAAAAATGGGGAAAAACGTGTGGTATGTTTACCACATTTATATCAGGAAGGACAGATGAAGATCAGAAACTTCTCTCTGTACACAGAACAGTTCAGCACCGCAAACCTCAGCCTCTGAAATGACCACACTGCTGTTTCACCTCGCACCTCTCTTAAACAGTTTTAAAAAAACCCCCGCAACTTAATGGTCCTTATGAAGGTAGCATTTACAGCAGTACTGTTGTATTAGATGTATCTGATAAACTGACTGTAAACTGAGATGATAGCAGTTACAATCGGGATTATTAGAAAACAAACACCCTGAAGGACTGATGAGTCAGGTGAAACAAGGTGAACAAATGAAGGATAAGGTGCGTTAATGTGTGAACATTTTTCTGACCTGTTTTACTGCATTCCAGTATCGTCACTGCAACTCAGCTCAACAGTATCCATGAAAATGAACCCTGCCAATTAGGTTTCGAACCGGTTAGATGTGCCTGTCCCTGGAGCAGTCGCACTTCACTTGTTCCCGCCCCTCCTTACTCATTTATCAGCTGTCAGACTTGTTTGGATGGTTCACAGCCTCCCTCCACGCTCACAGTGTTTGGATCTTTAGGAAACATAAAGCAGATTGCTATACCAAGGGAGATTCCTCTAAAGGAGGAATCTGACTGTCTGCTTCACTGAAATGATTTGTTTTGTGTCTATTCAGAACATTTTTTTTATTTTATTATTTTTTATTATCTCTAGTCTGGACTTCCATCATATCTATATTTCTACTTAGTTTCCCGCTTCTCGTCTCAGATATTGAGTAATGATTAATATTTTGCGCAGTCTTATGCAGTACATAATTAATCCTCTTCAGATGCTGTGGGACAGAAGGCCAAAACCAGCTTCTTCCAGTTCCTCCCTTCTTCAGCCCCACGCTGAGCCTCAGAGAGATCATAATCTTCAGGGTGTTTTAAAAAGATTTGAGATCTGCGTAATGCAAGATGTGTGTAATCCTGTGTAAACCCTCTAAACTCTGCCCTATCCCCAAAATATTTTGAACACTAATTTGCATGAACCACGCAGTTAAATATTTAAAAATGTGGCTGCTACTTCTGTGCTCAACCATCTTTAGATAAAAGTGTGTGCGTGTGTGCGTGAGCTTGACCGCTGACTTTTGTTTTTGCTCGTATCCTCAAATCACCTTTCATTTCTGTGCACAGTGTTCATCTTTCCAAAGGAATGTAAATAGATTTCACGTACAGCACCTCAGCTGGCACAGCTGCTTGGTTACTGCAACAATACATATGAAATACTTTCCTTCTCTCCATATGTTTCTGGTCTCTCTTTTAGGCAAAAAATATTTGTTTTCAGGAAGAAAAGATGTCATATGGTGTATTGCAGGTATTTGTGCTCAGCTTGCTTGTGACATGACAGGAAAACAACTGGAGAGAGAGCACAGAGTGAAAATGAGTAGCACAGTCTGATTAAAATGAAAGTAAACTCTGGTATGCTATGCCACTATTTTGGTTTAAGGTTATTTGTCTTTTCTCTTCCTGTTGTTTGACCAGGGAGAGGAGATTAGCCTACATTAGCTCTGGCAGTGTAGTTATTAAGTAGCACACTGTGCTCACTGCTCATTCAGTCAGTCTGTGTTACACTGTTAGAGATACCACACAGGAGAAATTATTTATGTTCTGGCAAAGTTATTGTGCCACCATTTCAACTTAGAAGATGCAGTTTCACTGGGAAGACAGTGGGCTAGCATTCACCTGTTAGCTCTGCTGTAACTGAGCCTTTATTGTTGGCAGTGCAGAAGTAGGTCTACCTTTTGTGTGATTCTTCTGAATTGTTAAAGCTTGTTAGGCTACTCTCCCTTTTTTTGCAGACAGAGAGTTTTAGAGCCATTATAAGCTCCTGGTGTCTAGTTAAATTACCCCCATAGTTTTTGCCCACTCATTTGCTGTCCCCAAACCTCTAGAGGAGAAGCTGCATGCTGCTGCGACTACTTTTAGTGCCACTACAGCCATAAAAATGCAAGTGCTGGCTGGCAGCATTTCACAGTCAGTACACAAACAAGATGATCTATAAAGTGCGCAGAAACGAATTCAGCAGAGGTAAAGATGTTAATCATCTGTCAACATCTACAAAATATCATTTGCATTTAAAGTATTTTGCCAAACTGTATCCAGCCATGTCCTCTCTCTGCAGGTCGACTGCTCCACATCACCTGACTTAGCTGCTCTTAATGCAAAAACAAAAAAGGGATTCAATCCACAGATTCCCATGTGTCCTTCCTGCTCTTCTCCACTATAGAAATGTTACTTGTTGTGGTTCTGGTGTCCAATATTCACTCAGTTTAAATGCAGTTAGGTTTATCTTTGTCTTTCTGTAGAAACTTTCAACACAGAGCAAAAGAAAAGGCTAATTTGTGTAATTGAGATAAAAGAATCATGTCACACTGTGAGGAAGGCAAATCTGGTTTAAACACAGAATCTGTCCATTCACTCCTCTGTCAGTCTGAATGTGCTGGAAAAATCAACACTGAAAAACTTTACAGGGTGAAGTGTCATATATGATTAGAAAATATGGAAGAAAATTTATTATTGAGCAGTTGCATTATAGGTTTCACAGTAATTAGTCAGTGCAGTGAATGTAACACTTACAAAACCTACAGCACGTAGGATGTGATGATAATGTGAGCTGCAGTAGACAAATTTATTCATAATTTTTGCCTTTCTACTTCTTTTTGTCCATTACATTTACATTTGCTATTTCATGCTGAACTATTAAGAAATATTTTAAAGCAGTGATCTTAAAGGTCTTTTTTTGTCTGTGCTGTAAAAATGTCTCTCAGAGCAGAAGTTTCAAGATCGAAACAGCTTATTTCAAATTCTGTTGGCAAACGAACACCTGCTATAAAGTTTGACAATATCCATCTAAGTTACTTAGCTGAGTGGCCATCTGTCTTTTCCCTTTTCCTTGCATTCATTGATAATTGACTCGTCTCTCTCTCTGCAGGGCTGTCGATGAACACGTTGTCTCGTCCGTGCCGGATGATGCTGCTGGTGAACCCACAGAGCGGGAAGGGACAGGCCCTCACTCTCTACAACAGCCATATTCAGCGAATGCTCAATGAGGCAGGGGTGCCACACACTCTGGTTATCACCGGTGAGTTGGAGGCACAATTATGCTGCACACAGAGAGATAAACATCATAGCGGAACTCCAACAGAACAAAAAAATAAAAATTTTGGGTACATAAAAGCTGTAAAACTGACAAACTCAGTCAATTATTTTATTTGAAAGCTGTAATTTAATATCCTCTGCTGCTTTCTTCTGTTTCACCCATGTTTACCAAATGAGCCAGAAAAACCTCTGGTGCACGTAAGGGTGTGTGGTATGGAGGATAAACTACTGGACAGTCAATGCGTTCAAGGAGCTTGGGTTCAATTCCCAATGTGCATATACATGCACAGGTGTCCTGGAGCAAGGTATCCAATCCCTACCTGCTCCACATGGTCGAAAGAAACTCTCCGTGATGAATTAATAGATAGTATTTCTAAAAATCTAAAGAAATGATCTGCCACTAGTCTGGCAGTATATCACACTACATGCACAGACACACACACAAACACACACACACACACAGCTCAGAAACAAAATAATAACAACACTAACACCTCCCTCCATGACCCGGCCTTTCTCTCTCTGTCCCAGGACCCCTCCCATGGTTTAAATCCTCTGCGTGTTTTCGTGCCATCACCATCATTATGCTGATCACCCACCTCTGACCCATATGCATGCAGAGCTGTTACATAATAAATATACAAACAGACAGACAGACATACATATGGATGAAGACACGTTTGTGATAAACACACACATTTGCACTAAATCCCCTTTTGCCATGATTTGATTCGATATAACCATGTTCATAATTATCACTGGGTGGTCACGATTGTGCAGCACAGTATTAGAAACGCTCACTCATCACATACTCTCCATCTGATCATTTTAGATCGAGCCGTCCCTCGTCTTTTATTTTGAGTTTTGCCCTCTGTCTGGGTTTGTTCATGAATCGGTGCACTGTCAGATAACTGACAAGAAACGCATCTTTCATCGCAGTGCGAGGTGCACAGACAGAGAAAAGAGGGCAGAAAGAGTGAGACGCAGGAGAAATCATCTTACTGGCGCTGAAACAAAAACACAGCTTTTCGAGATGTACTTTTTGACAAGTTAATCCTGGGGAACGCAAAAAGAATAGATTTAATTCCCATCCAAATCTACATGGAACAGCATGACTACTGAAAGGGAAATTTGGATACCAGTGAGAGACAATCTCTTTGACGGATAGACTTCTGAAGTAAATCCTTCACTCTAATCTCTGCCAAATGGCCCCAGCCCTGAATGATGCCTCAGCAGAGGAGCATGAAGATGTTTGATTTATACATGCAGTCTGGTAATTCCTCAACAATCTTAATTGTGTGCTTGGCTGAATTTGAATTTGTCATCAATTTGAATTTTTTCATCATGTTGTCTGTGTCAGTATGGTCTGTCATTAACTCTTTGTAAAGGGTGCTTCTCTCTATAGCAAATTTGTGCCAAAAGCTGTGTGCAACACACAGTCTGAACATTTTATATCCAGTGTGATCACATGCTGTCTATCGGTTTAACTGCATTATTCATTAAATAATGGATTAAACAGTCAGAGCGAGATAAAACTTTCACCAGAATGGTGCTGATGGGCTCCACAGAGATGACAAGCTTTGCTTTAGATGCCATAGATGGACCCTTTACCCAAACTAACTTAGGAAGCTGTGAAGCATGACAACGAAAAACACAAAACTGTCTCCTAAGCAGCATTGAGGGAGGGCTCATGAGCGTGGCCCTGATGTCCCATGACGTGTGATATTCCTCAAAACTCAAACAATAACATTTGAGGAAGACAAAATGCATTTAAAGAAACACAAATGCAAAATGGTTGCTTTCCTAGTTACTCTATCTGACCACTTGGCCTCCATCAAGCAGAATTCGATTTCATCCTTTCATGCCATCAGTGGATGAATGCGTGTGGGAATGGGTGAATTTACTGTGTGTTGTGAAATGCTTTGAGTGGTCGCTAAGCTTGAAAAAGTAGCACATTGCTGAAGAAAAGTGTGTTTTATTAGTGTTTTTTATTAGTGTTATTTAGTGTTTAGCCGTAACACAACAGAACGTCTGCCTGTTCTAGTGTATCTTGTCCATCAGTGCAATGTGTTTGAGGCGTGTGGTTGGAAGTCTCTTAGTATGTGGATGTTCGCAGAAGTAGACAGGCTCATTATTGGGTCTCTTTGGCAGTGTGGCAGCTGTGGGCACTGCCAAGGGTGGAGGACGGATGAAAGATGACTGCACTGCTACAGGGGTCTGATACATGGAGAGAGCGAGAGAGTTTGTGTGGCAGTAAAAATGGCGCAGTGACTCCTTATAGGCAGTCTTCCCTCGCTGCTGAGGCTGCTGTCTGTCAAAAAGTATTAATCAAATGACAGCAACACACTCGCCTTCCACTTTGTGCTTAGATTAATCTGCACGATGCAAATTACAAATATTTACCGGAGGAGACAGATAATACAGACAGATAATCCCCCTCCGATAACCTCTCTGTGCTGTTCTTTTTTCTTCCTTTCTTTTTCAGTCTTCTATTCTTTCTTTAATGGCAACAGTCCATGTGCTCTCTCAAAAAATATGATAGACTGTTTAACATGGCACATGCTGTGTTGAATTTTACAGTTTTACACATGACGATCCCGGGTGCCATGGGAATTGAAAGATGAGGGTATTTACCAGACAGGGAGAGTCTGAGGAAACATGCATTCTGGTTGTATTATGGAAATTGTAGGGTCCAGCGTTTTTTCAGATTTTGGCTTATAGTGGAAAACCAAAGTTTTGACCTTTTTTTTTGGCCCAATGTTCCCCAATGTTATGAGAGTGCAATACCAAATTGTTGACCCAAAAAACAGGTGAATTTGTTGTTTTTCATTTTGTCTAAATGATGTAGCAATGTCTCTTTCTGTCACATTTTGGCTTTTATTTGAAGGATGACCACTATTCCTATACTGTAGACACAAGGACAAGCCTTTCCACCATCATTTTGTGACCCAAGAGCAATAATTTTCCAGGATTTTACTTGTTTTATGTGGTTGTTACCACTTCATATGATTGCTGCTTGGTGTAAATATACTTTCTAAAGTTGAACTATGGTATATCTTGATTGTTGCTCAGTTTGGGTACTTTTTTCCACTGGCAGGCCACAAATGATTTCCCATGTTCAGACTCTTGTTAGGTGGTTCAGACTTTGCTGAAGGCAGCGTCAGAACAGGAAGTGTCTATCAGCAGCTGAAGTTATTGGCACAACCCATTTGAGTCCCTCTGGATCTCTGACACATGTTTTGTTATGAAGCAGCCAGTCTAAGTCTGTTTAATGACATCTGATGTTCACCTGATATTCAAGTCAATACTCAAAGGTGTTCCAACTTTGGGAGGGTTTAGGGAGCGCCACCCGAGGCACTCATTTTATTTGTGTCATCTGTCAGTGTGTGTGCATGTGCGTGCAAATTTGTGTGTGTGGCTACACCCTCTGGCACCTCCCAATGGCTGACTAAGCTGTCACAGTGTTTATATTGTCTCCTGCTGTAACCACACACACACACACACACACACACACTGAAAAGGTGGTGCTGGTAACTGTCATCACCTGCTGTCATTTTGGTAGAAGAGTACTGCAGCTATTAGAGTGTGCTGCTTGAAGAGAGCTGCAGTCAGGATGTGTGTGACAGGGTGGAGACCCATCTGGAGCTGCCTTTAGTGGGATGATACAAGGTCAGCATGAGGACAGAGCAACTTGTTGCTGTTACATACACTTAAAGCATCATGAAATCGTCAGCTCACTCTCCAGCTCTCCTTGGTTTTACAGAGCTTTGTGGAGTCCTTGATGAGTTTCACCTCATTGTTAAGCTCTTTGGCTGAAGTCAGTTGTTTTTGTTCACCCTCATTGGTGCAGGTTCTTGTTTCAGCAAAAAACTACAAGAAAAACTACTGTACAGTACATGCACAGCAGCAGAAAGTTGAAGTTAGTGTCTTTCTGGTGAAGACACTAGCTAACTAACACAGTGGAGCATTTAGCAGCTAAAGAGTATAGAATATTTCCCTCAGGAGATGGTAGAGACCAAAAACAGAGTCAAAGAGAGTGAACATTGACTTATATTCATCGGGTGGCTGAAAAATAATGCAATATAAATGATGAGTTGCTTTGTAACTGCAGGATGTGTTAAATAAAAAGCTTCTTGCTAACAATAAAAATAAAATCACCATATCAACATAAAGGTGATGATTGTCAGTGCTCTGATGCGCCCCTTGTTGTGCTGTTTAATCCTCCAAGTACAGACAAGTTCACAGGGTATGTGAACAATGCTGCTTGCAAACTCTTGTATATGCATATGTGCTGGAAGAAATATGATAAAATACCACTGATTTGACTTTGCTCATCTTTGCATGCTTCTGAAGACATTGTGAAAATGTGAGCCTTAGCCCCCGTCCAGGCTGTGACCAGAGGCCAGTAATGAAGCAGCGCTCTGCATGACTGTAATGACTGAGTCACAATCCACTGCCTCTACCCACAGGGAGAGACTCAGCTGGGCGAAACTACAGCACTCCTCTCCTCTCCTCCTCTTTTCTCCTCTGCAGCATCATTACAAGCTCTATGTGACTTATCCGCATGTCTCCATCCCTGATGTTTGTTTTCCCTCATTGCGTTGTTTTGCCATTATCAATCAAACTGACGAGGGGAGTTGCATACTAAAACTGCTCTGGGCTGTCCTAACACCTCACTGCAGTGTTCCTACTCCACAGCTTTGTTGCTGATTGGGGCCCTTCAATCCTTTTTAGTGTAGAGACTGTGCATAGATAAGGAAATGTGATGTGACTGGACTGATAAGGAGGAATCGATTCCTTTATTCTGCAGAGTTTAGGGAAGGGAAAAGAAGGAGAGAGGTCGAGAAATTAGATCCTCTCCAGAGGACTCTGTCTCTGTGTGTGTGTGTGTGTGTGTCTGCCTTGATGGGATGACTGTGCTGTTCTTCTGTTGTGACATGAACACAATGGCAGCACTAAAGAGAAGAGTTAGTTACACAGAAGATACACCAAAGAGGACAACTTCTTTTCATGTCTCTGACTGAAAAGTCTGTAAAAGAGCCTTGGTGATTTATATCCTATTCTATATTATACTATAAGGCTGTGCACAGAAAATGTTCATCGAGTGATGATTATTGTGAACCCTAGTAGAGTTCACTGGCTGGGACACGATGCTCAGCAGCTGTGGAGTACAGCTGACCTCCATGTTTCTTTCATGCTACCCACAGTGCTAATGGGGATGTGTGGTTTTATATGGTGTTAGCTTGTTGTCCCTGAACCACATTCAGTTAAATAGATTTATTTAATCACAACCCAAGATGGCTCATCAAACATATTTTTACATCGTAATGGAAGAGAAGGCATGAAAATACTCTTTAACATAAATTGTTTTATCATTTAATGAGATTAAAGAACAATCAGTGTGGATGTTTAAAAGTGAAAGAAAATAAAGAAGTGATAATATGAAAGAGAGACAGCGGGAAAAAGCTTTCAGTGTTGCTGATCCTTAGCAGGTGAAAGTTGTGATTGAAGTTGTGACAGTCGGCTACACCTGACTGACTTTTCTTTCCACCTGACAGCACTCCTGTTGCCCTCTCACCTTCAGATGGGGGACAGGGAGACTGAGAGGAACACATATAGACAGAGAGAAAGTCTGCTAATGACAGACTGTTTTCTCTATAATTAGGACCAAATTACAAAGTTCTTTCCAAGAAACTTGTTGGAAATTACAGACCTGTAAAATGAAGCCATGACACCAGGTAATAACGTTGAGGAAATGTTAACAAGTAGTTTGTTACTTGTGCTTTTCCCATCTGCTTTCCTGTATCTTTTATAACCTTCTTTTTTGAATATTTAGTTAGTCCTCTTTTGCTGTCCTTGTGCACACTGACACTGATGTAGACAATCTCCAGGGACTTTAATAGGACCCCACTTCATCAGATTATTCAGGTCCAGATTAATTTGACAGAGAGCTCCTTGGGTAATTTATTGGATAACTTGCAGTGTGTACGACACTTCATTTAAGACCATATATCAGCTTTCCCTCCCACGGGCATACTGAAGGAAAGAAGATTACAAGGAGGACTAGGACTCTATTTCATTACGTGGGTTCTCAGTCGTCTCTTTTTGTCATTATTTAAGTAACATCTTGTGTAAGATGAGCTGCTGATAGTGAACACCTGTGGAAATTTCCTCAAGCGAGACACTGAATGTCTCTCACACCTCCATTAGTGCTGACCCTGACCTCTGACCTCTGACTGGAGAGAGGAAGCTGACGGAACGAGTTTCTCTTTTACTGTAACAGTCAGACCATTACACTGTAAATTTCTTCTACAGGAAATACACGCCTGCATGAACTCACTTTACATTTACACTATGTGTGTGTGTTTTGCAGAGCGACAGAATCACGCCCGCGAGCTGGTGAGGGAGGCTGACCTGTCGCAGTGGGACGCTTTAGTCATCATGTCTGGAGATGGACTTCTGTATGAGGTAAAGAGAGAGAGAGAGAGACACTAGAAGTCGCAAGACACACAGCACTAGAAACCATAGTGTCTCCTGCTGATGTGTATCAAGATGAGCATCCATTTGTTTGCCTGTGTGTGTCTGCGTATGAGTGTGAAATATACATATTGACAACCAGACTATTACATTATTGACAACCAGAAGAAAGAAATATATAAACAGAGCCGAAACAATTCAGCAATTAACCGATCAACATAAAATTAATCAACAACTGTTAATTATTCATAAATTGTTGTTTTTTTGAAGCTGTCACATTTGTTTGACATGTCACAGACAGTCAAACATCTTATTTGCACATTCAGCTATAATGATTTGCCTTACATATGAATATAATTAGAAAATATATTTAACGTTTAATAAGCACTAACTACCCTTTTGTTAACAAGGTGTTGCTAGTTAATGACGCCCTGAATACCGCCCACAGTGAAGATTTGTGCTTACAGTCGACTGATGTTTGAAACCTCTGACATGTACAGGTTATATTTACATTACAGGTAGTCCCGCACATCCTGTGAGATAAATTCAAAATGAGTGCATTTGTGTAAATGGGACAGGGTGTCGAACTCAGCACTTGAAATTCAGTGCTATTGTGATATTTTTGCCATTAAGTTTGGCTTTTCTTGTTAAGAGAAAAAAGAGTTTTGTAGAAAAACTTGTTTACTGCATTTTCTTTAAATGTTTAACACAAGCAGGGGTTCAACAACCTAACTAAATACGCTCTAAAATTCTGATTTAACTCAATAAATACTTGATAAAAAGTCAGTAAACAAGTCCAATCAGTCCAGCCTGCTTTAAGAGTTAACCTTTCAGTTTACAGTTAATAAACACTGAGTTAATCTGAATTTCTGTCCACCTGTTCAAAGCTGTGCTTTCTGTGTTTGTCAGGTCATAAATGGTTTGCTGGAGAGACCAGACTGGGAGGAGGCCATCCGGACCCCGCTCGGTATCCTTCCTGGTGGATCTGGCAACGCACTGGCTGCATCTGTACATCACTACTCGGGGTGAGCCGCATACAGAATCCGCAGTAAAACCAATCATCAACACTGATCTGCCCAGCAGGATGTTGGTGTAGTTCTGTGAGCTGAAGGTCAATCTGCTCAGCTCTGTAGATATGATATTGTTTCTCTCATGGCAGCACACACTGCACTTCTTTGGCTGGGCAAAGTGACGATTGATAATGAATTGAATAGTTGATTGACTTAATTTTAATTGCAGGGCCCTCTAAAAGTCACCTCGCACTTTGTCTGTCGAGTCGCTGCTTTGTTTTTAGCTGTGTCACTGTATATAGAACAATGCAGGAGAGACAGAACGGCAAGCTGTAAGCTTTGCAAAGTAAGTCTCAGAATGACCACAGACCACAAAACTAGCTGCAAACCACTTTTGAACCAGATGATGGTCCAGCCTCCGCTGCTGCCGTCCACTGTGACCAACTCCTCGGCTATCTGCAGTGCACTGAGATTTCCTAACTGAACTATCCACTTTCTGTGACTGCGTGGAAATCCCAGATGGCATTACAACACCAGTCTGACAAAAACAAATAGTCAAACCTACGTATTGACCAGTCAATTGTGATTTGACGGACAAAATTTTGAGTCAGATACAGCCCTAATAAATCTGCATTTATTTTGATAATCAAATAATCTTTTTAGTCATTTTTCAAAATACCAAACATTTGCTGGTTCCAGCTTTCTAAATCTGTGGATTATTTAGTGATACATGATAATAAATTTGAATATCTATGGGGTTTGAACTGTACTGACATCATCATGGCTAACCAGCGACATAGAACTCCACGGAAACCAGTGTAACCAGTTAGATAACACACTTGATACGAGCCATGTCAATCCTGGTGCAGTTTCATCTGTGTGCATACAGTGTGCACATACTGAAAATCTGATTTAAATCATATTATGCAACATAGTAGTTTCAGCCAAACAATGTGATCATTCATAGATGTGCTCCAAAAATATCGGCTTATTATGCAGAGCAACCTGCGTTCAAGAGACAAGAAACTAATGCAGCTATCGATATGAGTAGATCTATCAATTGTTATTCTTATGTGCAGGATGTACAGATGAAGCTTTGCATACAAGGACATGCTGTATGGCTGTAATCCCCTAGAGTCTGGTGTACTTCAGTGGAGCCTATAGGACTGATGGTGCGCAGTATCTCAACTGTCGACAGTAAATATAACAGCTTCAGACAGACTGCTGGGTGAACACGTTATGATTATAAATGGAGATGTAGTTGGGAAGGTTTTCATCATTGTTATTATTATTATTATTATGGATATACAATCCTTTGTATTGCTGAGCCTTAGACAGACGTGCACTTGCCTTCTGGTGCTTTTCAGTGTAAATGCACTCATCTCATCTATCAATTATTAATGATTTGCTCATTTGAGTGATTGTTGTTGTTGAGTTCATTCAACCAGAACAAAGCACAGAAAAGAGAAGTTGAAGGACAAGAAAGAAAGGAGGAAATAACTCACGAGTCTATGAACATTAATGCAGCAATAAAGAAACATGTGCTGTGTCTGATGTCACTCATTCACTGCTCCTACTATGTGAATCTTTGATGGAGCTGTATAGTGGAGATTTTTCGCTGTTTATTGGACAGCTGTAGTCACCGGCTGCTTCTCAGGTCAATCGACTGATCAACTCATTAAGCATGACTAAAGACAAAAATAAAAACAAAAGGCTTAATATGTTTTATAATATTTCTGTTTTACTTCAGCTCAGTTGGTCCCACAGTCTGTGGTGAAGGAAAGGTTGTGAATCTTCTTGCCAAGACTCTATCATTAAGTGAGGTCTTATATAAACTGCACGTGGGCCTTCTCTCCTCCTGAGGTTGAGTATGGGTAGTTGGTGTAGTTTCATGAATACACTGGGTCTCACAGTGCTTTCTATATAAATTTGCCCGAAGCCACCTGGTGTCACATGGGCAATCCAAAAACCTCATGAAGTGCTGTGAGGCACTTCCTGTTTAAGTTGCTCTTCCCGTTTGTAGGTTGCTTTAAGCTTCACCTTGCCCTTTATTTATTTGGTGTTATGTCATTTTGTATCACTGTGTATTTTTGTCTCGGTGTCTCATAACCTTTATTTAATCCTTTGGACTGCAGTTTTGGATTTTTTTCAGAATTCTTGACAAATGAAGGATAAATTGGTCACATCAGAAAAATATATCAAATAAAACACATTACACTGATGGTTCTGTCTACTGCACATCAACAGTAGAATGAGGCAGTCACTTTGACTGCATCTGACAATCAGCTTCTCATCAAACAATGGTCTTCCAGCCAGAGAGGTGGTAACAATGAGAGGAAGGGCCCAGACTCTGTATTGTTTACTCTCCTCTCCCACTCCCGGGGCATCCAGAAAATATCTCTCTGCCTCTCTCTCTCTCTCTCCCTCTCTGTGGTTGTTGCAGGCTGCCCTACAGCGGACCTGGCCAGACTGTATTTGGTATTATTCCCAGCTGAATGTAGGGTTCACCGAGGCTACATGGATCAAACGTGTGACAGCTAGAACGTATCTGGTATTATACAATACAGTGAACAGGTTCGCTGAGTGAGGGTTTAATGTGTTTGTGTACACAAACATAATGAGCACGAGCTGGAACATCATCTGCGAGGCTGAGCCCTGATGGTGTCTGAAGTGACAGGTGTGACACTTTGATGTGTGCAAGAGTCTCCCTCCCCTGGTGGTTTACTAATACTGCATCAACTGCTTAAAAAAGTGTGGAATTATGAAGAGCTTATTTGAGCTCAGTCACCAGATTTACAACACTTATCGTTATACACACTAATCCTCCCTTCATGAAGGTTATAAAGCTTAATTGTTGTTGAAACTTATTTGCTGGAGTTTGTGGTACTGTTAAAGTGTGTTGCATTATACTGTGCTTGTGTTTTATATATATATATATATATATATATATATATATACTAAGAATTAACAGTTAAATTTTGGACATAAAAGTACGCATTCAGCAGAAAAGTGGCCCCTATGACTGATTTATGTGACAGTATTAGCATAGTACTGCTATAGCTGGTTGAGGTGGAGCTAGTTTAAACTATTTCATTTAGGTAGTTCAAAGCGGTGGTTTGCACTGTGAGGGTCTTGAGAAGTTGCAAGTTGACTCCAGGACTTCCAAAAATAGTTAACTTATTTTTGTATTTCTTGAAGCCTTTTGAAGGGGTAGGTGGTGTAGTCAAATGTCTTGAAATCTCCGCTCTGTGTGGCTCGACCAAGCAACAGGGTGTTTGGAATGATGTACTCGATGCGGTCTTCACGACTCTGGCGTCGATAGGTTTCTCATTGGCTAGGTTGGCAGCTAGCTTGAGCACCATCAGGAATTTGCTGAAGGTAAAAGCTTTCTCCTCTACCAAGACTCTGGAGAGCTCTTTTGGTGATCTTGACGGCAGCTTCGGCTGCACCATTTCGGTGAAGTGAATCACCTGGAAGGATTTTCCATGTCCAATAGGTCCCATTTCTGGCAGCATATTCTTCAAGTGACACTTTGTTCTGTTGACTCAGATAGGTGTATATACCTTCCACTACAGGTTTTGCCCCGCTAAAGTTCGTACCTGGATCGGACCAGACTTTCTGGGGATGGCCTCGGATAGAAGTGAACCTCTGGTAAGCAAGTAGAAAGCTCTCTGTCGATAGTGTGTTTGCCAGTTTGACATGGATGGCTCAGCTTGACATACAGCAGAAAAGTATACCCCATACTTTCATGCTCACTTTCCTCTTGACGTCATCCCTTACTTGTTAAGATCCGAACAGGTCAACAGATGTGAATTGAAATGGGGCAGCCGGACTCGATCTCTTTTCAGGCAAGTTTCCCATCATTTGCTGACAGGTTCAGGTGCAGACCACACACTTGTCAAGAACTCTTTGATGACCCATGCTTTCTTTCACATCCACAGCAAAGTTTCTGCCACTCCGTCGTGTCCCTTACTGTGTGCTCTTCTGGCTAGAAGGGTGGAGATCCAGGCCTGGAAAGGTAGCAGGGGAACAGCTCTGTGGTCCTCTCTGAAGGCCTGAATCTTCCATTCCATCTCTGTGCACAACCAGTCTATCAGTTGTTGTATTTGGAAAGTGTACGCCCTCTTGTGCTGCCAGGCATAGATCTCGGAACACATCCTCTCTTTAACTGACCGTAATGACACCAGATGAAGGTACTGCCTCCCACTTTTCTTTATCTTCAATCTTGGCATGCAGGAACGTTTTTTGCTGCTCTCTAAGTCCACGCTATCGTCCCGACCAGCCGTTTTAGATTGCTGAAGCGCCTTTCGTCCACTAGTTGCTGGACTGCTGCTACTGCAGGTGGTCTTCTGGACTTGGACTCTGCCTTCTGTATTCTGATTGGGTCTTGCTCTTTCAGTTGTCTTCAGGTGACTACTGCAACAAATGTTTTCTTTTGTATTTTTGTGATATTGTCTTTTGCTTGCGAAGCGACATCTTTGGCAGATTTCTTTGGCCACTCACTCTCAGAGAGTCGAAGGAACTTTGGACCTAACTGCCACTCTGACTCCTCAGTTAGGTCATCAGGACTGGCCTCTCTGGTGATGATATCCGTGATGTTTACCGGCCCTGGAATCCACCACCAATCTCGGATGTCGGTGCTGTTCTGGATCTCGCCAACTCGGTTCGATCTGAAGAGCTGATCTAGCCATAACTCTCTCGCTGTATGGCAGTCTGACTATCGACGAGATGATACCATGTCTTGACTGCGATTCGGCAGTGTTTCTGGAAAAGTTCTTGAGGCGGGCTGTGAAGACTGCTCCACACAATTCTGCCTTCACAGGGTCACCCTTGTGGTTGAGAGGAGTCAGTTTTGCCTTGGACTCGACCACCCTTACGACAACACCATGGCTGCAGCTCCAGGGTAGGTACAGTACAGCACTGTATGTGTGCATCAGAAGAGGTGATGTCACTTGGTCTTGCACATGGATCTGGTGGAGTCAGGGGTCGGATGAATCCGAGTTGGCTCAGATCAGCATACTCTTCGAGGAGTTTTATGGCGTCTTTTCTGAGCTCTTTGGACAAGGCAGCATCCCAGGTGTCTTCTGTAGTAAATTACTTTTGCTTCTTGAAAAGTTCTTCGGACCAAGATGGCTCCCTTCTGCTTTGCAGTTGCCACGAGACCAAGCGGATCATAGAGACCAGAGACTTGGCTTAATAGTTCCCTTTTGGTGAATGGATCTGGGGTTTGGTGTCTTACTTCTTCTCTCAGTAAGTTCTGACCAAGGCGCATTTTCTTCTTTTTCTTAGAAAAGTTCACAGCAACCATGACATGTAGCTTGTCACCTTCAATGGTGTAACCCAGGCTGAGGGCTTTGTTATCCTCTTCAGTGAGCTGGTTTGGCTGAATCACTGTCTTTGACGCCATGTTTCTACCACTTGGCTCTTTCCTCACACTTTATCTGGAGTAGACCCAGGGCTTCATGAAGAATCCTCCAGCTTTAAGGATCTGCTCAATGTTGGAGGTGAGAGGTTTCAGGTGGTCGAGGCTGTTGTGTGAGGTCAGGATGTCATCGACATAGACGTCTTCCTCCAACACACGTTTCTCTTCTTTGAAGTGTCTGAATGGAGGCAAGTTGGCGGTCTCTCGCATGGCAACTTGGGCTATGCAATCAGCTGGTTTGTCTCCAATATTCACTCTTATTATGGCAAAATCTTCTATTTCTGCATCTTCAGTGTCGCGCCACAGGAACCTGTGCAAATGGACCTCTCTCTCCTCCAACCAGACGGAGTTTTACAGCTTGCGGATGTCACCAAGGGCAGCAAAGACACTAGCTCGGAATCTCAGCAGGACAGCTCTGATTGGATTTAGTACATCATTCTAGTTCAGTCCTCTGTACCTCTGGCTGCTGTTCCACACTAGGCTCACTGGAGTGGAGACAGAATGCGGATTTGATGCGATCAGGTGACTTATGTACCACACTGGCCCAGTCCAGCTCTGCAGAACTTCTTTGGACAGCTTCACTGCAGCTTCGCGATTAACCATTTCGTGGACTTGTGAAGCGTAGGCCATCCTCCACTCTGGTTCCTTCACTAGCTGTTTTTCCATTCTGAGGAATGTGGCTCCAACTGCTCTCCTGTTGTTGGGTAGAGATGCTGGATCTTCTATCCACGGATACTTGGCGTGCCAGTGTGGTTCAGGGCTGTGGTGATCTCCGTTCACATACGTCAAGGCATTTCTCACCATCTACATCTCTCTTTCTTCAGCCAGTGTCATTTCTTTCCCTCCTGGTTGGCAATTCCCACAGCGACATCCTCCACATTTTGGCTCACAGACGACTCCGATGCTTTCCCACTCCCAGAACTTCAGAAAGTCTCTGCTGCTAGTGGCTGTATTGGACTGGATGCCAGGATGGTTGGGAGGCTGGGAGGGGACTGGATCTTTACAGGTGAGTTCACTGTATTTGACTGCTGCAGTTCTCATGGATGTTGCGAAATGTGTTTTTGACATATGGGCCATTAAGTTAACTTCTTTGAAGAGATCTGGATGCGTGCCTCCAATGGTCTTGCCAAGCGGACAGTCCCAGAGTACCAGGTCACCGACAGAACGAACTTTCTGGGGTACTAATTGGCCTTCTTTGTGGCTGATTTGGAATTGTATTTCTCTGGGTCTTGTGAGGTCTTTGAGGGGAACATCTGGGAAAATCTTTTGTAACTTCCTGGCTGGAACATGTCTGTGAACTTCTGCTATTTCATTAAGTCCACAGCAGATCAGCTGATGCGATTTGAGAGTCCGTCTTGGGGTGTTGACACGTATCTTGAAGAGGTAGCTTTAGTTGCAACAGACAACTTCATCCCTCCGACGCCATGGACCACCAGCGTCACGTCTTCACTTCTAAGGTTCAAATTGCTTGCAGCTCTATGTGTGATGTAGTTTGTGTCTGATGCCAGATCAATGAGGGTTCCGATCCTTTATCCATCATTGGCTGTGACGTCAAGGAGCATCAAGATGACTGGGTGCTTGTTTAAGCCGTTTTCCTCGAGAAGGCCTCTTCCAGCTGCGGTGGAGATGTATGCCCTGGACGAGATGTTGCAAGGCATTTCGACACTGCTGTGCCAGCTCAGGTGGAAGTTTGGAGAGGAACTCTTCTTGGGCTTAGTGTATCTTTTGCCCTCAGCTTTCACTGGACTAGATTTCAGTGTTGTTTGGGACTGGGGTCTGGCAGCTAGACAGAGAAGATAGTGGTGTTGGTCTGTGCACTCTGGATTCCCGCACAGGTAAGTGGTCTTTCCGCAGTAATTGCCGTTGTGGACTTCGAGGCACCTCTTGCAGGCACTGAGTTGTTGTGCTGTGGTCCTCTTCTCCGATGGCTTTAGGTGGGTCCTAAACCTTCTGCAGAAATACAGTCTCTTTCTGTGCTTTGGGTCACCACAGATGATGCAGCCTGTTGTGTCACTGCTGGACTTGGTTTTCTTTGTTCTGGCATACTTTCGGAACTTGGTTTTCTCCTTGGGGGCTTCGACGACGTCTCTTAGTTGATCTAATTGTTCATATATGGATTCTTGTGATCTCAGGAACGTGACGAGCTTGTCGAAGCAGTTCTGGTGGTTAACAGCGTTTCTCTCGTCTGCAGTATAGGTTTATCAGAGTTTCTGGAAGCTTGCTCTCGATGGATTTAGTCACTAGTGGGTTCTTTATGGAGTCTGCATTTCCCAGTTCACTTAAATCATAAAGGGCCTTTTCCACAATTTGAATGAGCTCTATGATTGTTCTTGGCTGGCCGCTCCTGACCGGTGGAATTGCTTGTAGCTCTTCGATGATCTCAAGAGTGATTGTGGCTTGGTTCCTGAACTGGTTTTCCAGAACTCAAAAGATCTAATCCGATGAGCTGTATGTTGACAAGCGAAGATCTTTGGCCACCCTCTTGTCAAGGCTATCGAGCAATTGAAATTTCTTTACTTCTTTTGAGCCGGTAGGTTCACCTTGCTTCTGGTGAGAACTTTGGCAGGGCTGTGGCTTTCAGCTTTATCGCTGCTACTGGAGCTAAGCTGTGAACTGAGATGGGTTCTTGTTCAGCAGGCTCCTTTATACTTGCTGCTTTGATGAAGGAAGCCTTCTGCGACAGCAGCCTGGGAAGGTACGCCTTAAACCCTCTTATGGCGGTCAAAATCTTTCTCAGCTGGTGGAGTCGTGATGCACTTTTTTTTCCTTGTGCACTAACTTCTCTAAATGGGTCAGCATAAACTCATATGCCTCTAGAGTTGCATCCTGCTGAGTGGAGATGTTCTCACACTTAAACTCCACAACTTGTAGAGCCAGGGACAGTTCTTTTTCTCCATATATGGCCCACTGGCCCACAGTGTCTCTCGGATCAAGAGTTTAATTTCTTTAGTCTTTTGCTCACATTCTTTCTCCGTCTTCTCTATTTCAGCTCTCTGTAGGTCGCTCCGCTCCTCTGCAGTAGCTGCCTTGCACTCTGCCATGTAAGCAACCTCCACGTCTTCATTTGCCTCCATAACTCTGGAGCTTTCTACTGCAAGCTTCTTGAAGTTCTCTTGTAACTTCTTCATAGACATCTCCATGTGGGTTCTCGAAAAGCTATTGGCAAGACGGGAGAAAAGCCTCTTAACTGTGGTCCTCTCTACTTTCAGTTCCTCAAGCGACTTCAACTCGGTCATTTTGTCCCCTTCGGCTGACAGACAGCAGGCTTTATCCTCCAGGCCCCAGGCAGAGTCCTCTCCCTCTCGGTTGTGGCCACAAGTGGAGTCTTCGCTGGTCACGGCTGGTTTTTCACTGTCAAGTTTCTTTACAGCGTCATGGCTTCCCATACTTGAAAAAGGAAGGACTTGACCAGAATTCAGGATTTCACTCGTTATTTCCTTTATTTGAACCAGTACACAGGAAGCAGGGAAGGTGAAAAACCTGTAGTCACAAACAAAAAAATAATTTAGATACATAAATAAATCAAATGTAAAATAAAATTCAGCATTTTCAATCAACCAAGGTATTTAATTATGCATTGGAAAATAAAGTAAAGCACTATTTTAACCAAATCCTTTTTTTTACCTTGTGTATTAGCTTGATTTATTTTATACAGAGTTATAGTCGTGCATTTATCATGATTTTAACTAAATCCGTGAAAATCAACCAACATGAAACAAGTATGTTTAAATACTTGTTTCATGTAATTCAGTTTCATGAATGAAATCTTGACTACTTAAATATTTTAATGTGCATTTTAATAAAGCAAAATTCGCTGTATTTTAACTAATAATATTTATATACTTTGTCTACTTAATCCAAATAACTCCAACACAAACTTTTTAGCGAACTAATTTCAAAATAAGCAAGGTAAATAACCCGAAGAAATGAAACATAAGCACAATTTACGCGTTCAATAACAGTCAGTATTACCGGATTTCACACTTTCGGTATAGAGTCCAATGACGAGCACACTTACCGGTAGTCCCTCTCTGATAAAGTCCTTTTCCCATGCGCTCAGATCTGTTTGTGACAGTGTGAGGAGATTCTTCTGCGTCTGCTTCTGCCGTCTCAGTTCTCTTTTTTTTCAAAATGGCCGGTGCGCCGTTTTTATTGTTCGGATGCGCGCTGCTGATTAGTCCGGATTACATCCACCTGCTAAGGCGCGCCGCGGAGCCACACACTCGCCATTACGCGCACGTTGCGGCACGCACTCAGCCGCAGCAAGCACTGTCACTGTGAGCACGTTAGCATGCTGATGTTTGGAGCATTTAGCTCAAAGCAGCTCTGCAGCCTCACAGAGCCACTAGCATGACTGTAGACTTTATGAGTCTCCACCACAGCTGTATTTACTTTATTTGCTTCTCTTTCTGACATGTAGTGGAGTGGAAGTGTAAAGTAGCTTAAAATAAAAAATGATCAATTAAATATTTGAGTAAATGTAGGCCTAAACATGGGGGGATTGAAATTATAATATTTCTTGATCTTTTTACAGACAATGATAAGAAAGAAATTGTTGAGTTGTTGAAATGCAGATGAGACTGTTTGGATAAGCAGACTGGTGAATAAATTCAGGATGATGAATATGGAGATATCTGCAGGGTCCCTGCCAGTGAACTCCGCTGAGACCTCCAGTCATCACTGTAATTGGCTGTGGGTGGTAACAGCAGGCAAATATGTGTGTGTGTGTGTGTGTGTGTGAGGCATGTTATCGTGACCTTCCACCCCTGTCTCCATACTCCCAGATGGGGTCGTCTTTGTTGTCTGTGTGGCCTGTCATGTTTGAAGACCCATAAGTTGAATCAGCCCCCCCCCCGCACTCCACTCATTGCTCCATGGGCCTCCACCCTTCTCTTCTACCTCCTCTCTCTCTCCTCTGTGTTTTCACTATTACACAATAAGGTCACATTTACCCCAGCATTGTATAACACTCCTCTTATAGCTCACTTCCCAAAACACACACAGGCCTCGACCCACTTCCTAACCCAGAAATATTAAGTGCACCCTTCTGTTTTTATTTTGGTGTCTGCATATTTCTGAAGCTAGATTATCCATTGTGTCTCCTTCTAGAGGTCTGTCTCAAATCAAGAAAATGCTGTGAGAATTTGCTGCTTTTCTTTATTTTATTTCACTGTAAATTAAACATCATTGTTTTGGACTGTTCATCAGTCAAAACAGGTTATTTAGAGATGTGACTTTAGGCTATTGGAAATTATGAGGGGAATCTTTCACTATTTTCTGACATTTTTATTAACCCGAAAGATGAAGTGAAACTGAAAATTACCATTGGTCAAAGCACTCGGCTGTAGTCCACTTTGGACCTGGTGTATCTGTGCCCACTAAATGGGCGTGAACTTTGGCCATTTAATTAGAGCTGCGGCTGCCTTAAAGACAAGCTGTCCTCTGTCTAAATACGGAATCTGTAAACACACCCTGTCACACATTCAAGTGCATTTGGTTGGAAATATTAACTAAAAGCACTCTGAAGTGAAAGTGGTTGTGTGATGACTGTTGCTTCACTTAAATACTTTGCGCTGTTTCAGCAAAATAAACAATTTAGCAAACTGATTAAGCAGCTGAAAATTAGTGATTGCTGCCTATCACTTATTCATGTATCTGTCTATCTGTCTATTAATAATAGGGCCAAAATGAACACTAAATCAAGTTTTTCTGCCTACTCTGATAGCATCATAACAGCACATGCTAACGAGGCGATGAGAGATTGGCTGTTTGATGTTTAATCATCAAACTAGTTGTTCTGTGATACAGAAGTTTGTGGCTTGCACTGCCCATTTAGTTCAGACATGACTTGAAGGCAATGCAAGTTGATTTCTGTCATTAGATGAAGTCCAGTTCTGCCTGTTGTGGCTAACTCTCGTCTCTCCTCCTATTTTACTCCAGATCCTCACCGGTATCCAGTGAGGAGCTTCTGGTCAGCTGTGGTTTCCTGCTCTGTAAAGGGCTCGTGTCCCGTATGGACCTGGTCTCCATCCATCTTTCCTCCAGTCCTCGTCTCTTCTCCTTTCTCTCATTGGCCTGGGGCTTCGTAGCTGATGTGGACATAGAGAGCGAGAAGTACCGTCATGTCGGAGCTGCCCGCTTCACTGTTGGCACGTTAGTGAGGCTGGCTTCTCTCCGAGTCTACAAGGGAAGGCTGGCTTACCTGCCCGCCTCCGAGGACTACAACAATGAGGAACATTTGAGAAAAAACATGACACTGCACTGCAACAATGAGGCCTCTTCCTGGGGTCCAGCCTCCATGCTGTGCCGACCGTCCAGAGACTCTCCCTGTGAGAACACCTTCCACAACTC
The DNA here is from genome assembly GCF_020382885.2 of Scatophagus argus. Lineage (NCBI taxonomy): Eukaryota > Metazoa > Chordata > Actinopteri > Scatophagidae > Scatophagus > Scatophagus argus. Next base: position 12,085,503 of record NC_058494.1, on the reverse strand, counting down.
CTGCCACTCCAACAACTCCCTCAAAGTGAGGAGGACGGAGAGCACTCCTTCTCGAAGCGCCAACAAATCCCTCACTGGCCCACCTGACTCCCTGCTGTTGCCTCTTGACCAGCCATTGCCTAGCGACTGGGTGGTGGTTCAGGAGGAAGACTTCGTCCTCATGCTGGCAATGTACCAGTCCCACTTGGCAGAGGACCTGATGGCGGCACCAGGCGCCACCTTGGATGATAGTGTCATCCATCTTTTTTACGTTCGAGCTGGAATATCACGTGCTGCGCTGCTGAAGCTGTTCCTAGCTATGGAGAAGGGTGCACATCTGGCTACTAACTGTCAACATCTGGTGTACACTAAGGTGCGGGCACTCAGACTGGAGCCATATTCACCCAAAGGGATAATAACTGTAGATGGAGAAGTGGTGGAATATGGGCCAGTGCAGGCCGAGGTACACAGAGGCCTGGCGAGATTAATCACCGGATGAACTGAAGCAACATCATCACCAGCTTTCATCTGTGCTGTTAAAGACACGTTAGCATGTCCAGGTACAGGAGCAACATGATGGATTTTAGACAATGTTAGCTCAACGGTACATAAAAAAACCAACATGATTCAGAAGAATGGGATGAGATGTAGGTTGGGATATTACAAGAAGCAAGTGCCATATATGGAGACCCAAAATGTTAAATATCAAATCAGAACAAGACATTATAAAAGGAATAATCACTTTAATAAACACGGACCAAATATACAACCATGAAAACCTACACATAGTAACCTACACATAATAATACATTTCACTGACTCTTTATGGCAGGTATTTTTGTTTTATTTCAAACAATGATTTTTTTTTTAAATTGTCTTTTTCTGTCAGTCAAGACAAACCAGTTTAGTCAGTTGGTTGTCTTGTTGATGATTGGCTGTTGCTTCGGCTCTGTCATGTTTGTCTTGATTGACAGATTAAGACTTTCTGACAATTCCCCCCTGAAATAAGGTGGACAAGTAAGATTTTTTTTTTATTTACTTTGGGATGAGAATTTCATTAAATTAATTTAAATTAAAAATTATGATTGAAGTTTTTAAAAAAGGCAAAAAAACTGCTGTAATAAAGTAAAAGCTTTTTTATTGTGAAGAGACAAGAAACAACAAAATTTCACAATAAGATGAGGCCTAAAAATGTATTGAATTATTGCGCATTTCATGCCTTATTCATTTTAAACACTTTTGGTCTTCATAGACATGATAGAGCATCAACTTAAGCACAAACAGCCACCTAAATAGCCCCCATACAAAGTGAATCCATCGCCATCTTTAGCTTGCAGTCATCTTGTTTTCATCTTGAGTACCGAAGCTAACACATCAACCTGAATTACAGCGTCTTATGCAACAGCGATAGATTTATGCCTTCGTGGCTCCTCTGTTGGAGACTGTGTGTAGCAGTGTGTGTATGTGTGTGTGTGTGTGTGTGTGTGAGAGAGAGAGAGAGATGCAGTAAATGTAAGGTAGCAGGGATGTCACTGCGGTGCTGTTCTGACATTGGCCTGGTTTTCACAGAGGTCATCAAGTTTTTGGCAACTGTTAATTGAATACAGAAAGCCTAAAACACTCCAAAAGTAAGTCTTGTTGGGTCAGAGGGTGGAGTCTGATGATGGTGCTCATCTACTCTAACACAATGCGCTATATCTGTTAATAATGATGTTGCCGTTTATTTTCTCTTGTCAAAGCTGTTTCAGTTGGTCCGACAGCTTTTTACACGCTGGTTTCTGATCAGAGGCTGTAGGTATGTTGTACTGTGTTCAGAAGGGTTTGACTCGTTGCCTTAAAGAGCTGCCGGCTCCATTCTGGATTCCCAACCAACCATGTTACTGCTAATTTCACTTGAGAACAAACCAGTTTTTAAATATCTTCAGCTTTTAATAATTAGAATGTTCTCTGATATAAAGAGGCACCTTTTAGCTGAGAAGCAGTCCTATTTAAGTCAGTCAGAGCAGCAATGTGACGAATGTAAACAATGTGACACCTGTCAAAGGTTCCCTCTTGTAGACTCCTTATTGTGGTGGTAGAGTAAAGAGTGGTAACACGATACGTGCCAGTAAAACACCTTCACATTTATAGATCAAGGATACACACCATGTGTTTGGGTGAGAAACACTGAATGTAAAAGTAATGTTAGTTTGCTTGCAACAAAATTTCCCAGAGCCCCTTTAACAACACAGTTTAAGGGCCAGTTCACCCAAATTAAAAAAAAAAAATAAATTAATTAAAAAAACCTTACAAATCTTTCTGATATGTATGCACATAGACTTTTTCCCCCTACGTTTTTATTTAGTAAAACTTTAATTGCAGTATTAAATATTAAGAAGAAAACATTTTTGGGAAATAGAATTTTGCAATTATATTTCAATCATTCCTGCGGCTCTGGTGGTGGATTTATTTGTAGTTAGTCTGACATTGACGTCATTTTAAATTTCAAATAACGTAAATGATTTTCGCCCCCACGCAAAATCAGTGGAGGTGAGTAGAGTTTTGCTTGCTGTGCTCAAGTCTTCACTGTCAGCAGTTTATTTCAGGGCTATTTCACCTGCAGAAACTATTTTCAGTGAAAACCGTTCAAAGTGAAGTCTGTGGATTAGATGTTGCTTCTTGAGTTATTAAAAGTCCATGTTTTTATTGCAATACAAACAAAATATCATTGACCGCCTTATGTGCATGTAGAAATCTCAACAGATGGACATTAAAACCAAAACTTCCTAAATGACTCCATAACACTAGTTAAAAGTAAAAGAAAAAGTTTTTGTTGCTTATTTTCATGGTGAACTAACTCTTGAATCTACCCTTTCACTGCATTGTGCATTATCACAAGATCTATTTACTTGGTGCTGATTCATTCAGTCATATCACTAACTGCAGTATACAGAGATGAGGCAGTGAACTGTTGCTCCTCAGAGTAATTTACAACTCTGAACTTGTGAAAAATACTTCCTGTTACATGCTGAATGTCACCAACTGATGTCAACAGTGTAAACATGTTTGATGGCTGCTGCTGCTGTGATGGGTGATTGATGTGTTTAGTGCCTCCAGTGCTGCATCCCCCATCGCCATATCTTCTTCTTTCTCCTGTGCCCTCATCCACCATCTACTGCTAAACACACACAGGCTGTCCATGTGGAAGATTTATTGATGATTATCAGCAATGTATCCTCACCACCAAGCTTTAAGTCATGTAGATGTAATGGCCTATAGAGGCAGTAAGTCCAGATTTTAAATGTTTTTAATTGTGATCCAAATCTCTCTAGAGGTTTGTTTAAGCGATACAAATCTTTTTGGAGGTTTGTTTAAATTATTTTACAGAAATCAGACCTAGACAGAAATACTTTGAATTCGGAATCCTTAAACAATGGCTTTAATGTTGTTGAAAAGGGTTGGAATAGCATGTTGGTGGGTACAGGGAGGGAGGAGGAGGAGTAAGAAGGAGATATCGACTTGTTAAATGCTGCATGAAGTAGGCGGGGTTGTGTTCCTGATGCTGCCACCTTACCACAAGGACTCATTTGGGAGCTGAGAGAGAGAAAGAGTGATGTGTTTCATTTCACCTCAAGGCAAACACACACACACACAGAGTAAGTCTAAAATTAGGATTCAGGAAAAGGGGGGCTGAGAGTAACATCCACTCAACTTAATCAAACCGTTTTATGGTGGTGATGTTGCAAAAGTTAGCATCTGACCACCACTTATGATTTTAAACATGAGTAACGAGAAGTGTCTGATTTTTAAACCTCGATTTGCCTGTGAAGCCACAAGGTGTTCATGATTTTCATGTTAATCACCTCATCTGCATTTGACACTGTAAAGAATTAAAGACCAAAATTTATGTCTTCCAAAGACATGTATGTTTTCGCACAATGCACATTTGTGGCCAGTTCTGTTTGGAAGCCTTCAGGAGACGTCGAAGTTGATTTTCTGTCTTTTAATTTCTCATATAGGAGTTAAATTATGTTTACTCATGACGGACTCTGCAGCAGGAATTTAGCTGAGGAGCTACAAGCACATAAGATGGAAAAAGTACTTGAAGACACGTTCGTTCAACCTTTCTGTTGCTTTTAGAGGGACATGTGGTCTGTAGCACCTAAACCTGAGGCCAGTCACTGGAGGAGTTACTAACTGTTAAAAGTGGACGTCCAACACAGCGTTTACTAAACTTTTTGGCTTGTGACCCCTTAAAAATGAAGCTAGTAAGTCTACCTGCAGCCCAAATTCAACCAAAGAGAGGTTTTTCCTGCCGAGATTGTTCCATTTATAAAACGACTACTAACAAACAGGGGCCTTAACATGTGAAATTACCCAATAATTAATGAAAAACTCATGCTCATGTGATTAAAAAAAAAAAAAAAAAAGTGCTACTGACCCAGTCCACCCTCACGCATTGTTTGTTTTATTTTCTATGCCTGTGAGTGATGCAGTGGTCCTCTTTAAACTGTTTGATGTGCCTTGATTGTGCTGCCTCCTGGTGGTTTGAACACAGTGGTGCACTCACTGATTTATCATTTACTACTCGCACCATCATTTTCTGAATGGAAACTGGGCAAACTGAATTCAGGAGAGTGTGTCTCTCTTTGTGTCAGACTTCTCCTCAAAGTGCAATTGTGAAACAGTGATATTTGGTGAACCTGTATCCCAGCGTTTGAATTTTAAGAGACTGTTAATATTGACACCAGGGTGCCATGTCGTCATCAGTTGCAGAGATCTTTAGCATCTTTTTTCATCAGCTAGGACAAACTGCAGCAACAGACTTCAGCCTGAATCCAATTTCTGTCTGTATGGTCTGCTATTGAAAATTCAAGTAAGTTCAATCAGACTGATGAAGAGATGATAAAGAAGCTGCCTGAGGACAGAGGGAAGAAGCTCAGTTCATCTCTCTGTTTATTTGCTGTTTATGTCCTCACCTGCTGCTTCATGACTGCTGTTGTCTTGTGTTTCAATGTTTATGGTGGAGGTAAAATTATTATTATTTTTTATTTTATTTTTTTTTGCACACTGAAGATTGAATGATTGATTCTTTATTCACAGAGAGCTCTATTTTTCCATTAGACGAATGTCGGTAATTTTTCTATTGCCAAATCAAGCATTGTGCTGGAGTGTTTTTGATTGATAAATAAATATAATGACAAACAACCTGTCTGGTGGAGTATTTGCAGTTTCTGGTCTGAAACGGTTATTAGCCACAGCTTGTGATTATGCTGGTTCAAACCCTCATAGCAGGTATATTCATCCTCACTGAATTCAAAGTTATTTCACTTCACTGTCATGTTGCAAGGCTGAAACCACAAATAAAAGGTGACAAAAAAATATTGTCATAATATTTTCTTTTCTAAAAATCTACAGAGTAAAAAAAGCAAAGAAGGTTGTGTTTTAGTTAGGCAGGAAAACAAATTCAATGGACTGAGAGAGAGTGACGCACTTTTTGAAGGTTCAATCCAGAATGCAGAATCATCATTTTAGACCAATTACGACCTGACTGATAACTGGGAGCTCTGGAGCAGCATGCAACCTGCAAAGTAACAGTTTTCTCAAATAAATGTAGTGGAGTAAAAAGTACAACATTTATCCCCAAAATGTAGTGGAGTGGAAGTATAAAGCAGCAGAAAATGGAAATACTTAAGGAAATAAATACTAAAGCACAAATATGTCAAAACTGTACTTCAACACAGCTCTATAATCTATCTATATCTATGTACTTGGTTTCATACCTAGTAGTTTTTAGACAACAGAAACTTTATCAAGCTTCAGTTGCACAGGAACTTACTGATCAGTTCACCTTTTGTTTTGATTTTCCATGTCAATGTCAATCAATAGAGAATAAAAATAGAGACTAAAATCAGACATTTCCGTTACTATCATACTGAGGAGCAGCTGCAGTCCAAATAAATAAAAGCCACAATATTACTATGGTACTGCTTGCAAAGTTTAATACATCACTATACAGCTGTCTTAACGCAACAAAAGTAAACCATTAAAAAAATGAAATCATAAGTACATTAACACTCAGTTATGTTGTACACATATGCCCCAAGCATCCACGTGACTTGTTAGAACTCAAGTTTGTGTTAAATATATACTGTATGTATTCATATATTTCAATATAGTCATGACATCTGTACAGAGGGAATCAGGCTACAAATCATAACTTTATTAGTTCTTTTTTTTAATATATCAATAACAGGCCACTGTGGAAATGTAGACATCGTACAGTCAAGTCTTGTGTGTAGCCCATTTAAAAGGCTTAAAGCAACATGTTACATGCTTTGGCTGTAAAACAAACTTCTCACAGTAATAATAATAATAATAATGGTTAAATCTGAATAATATACACACATACACAGAAAATTGTACATAGCATTGTGTGCTTGATATCCTGCCAGATTTTCGCTTTGAGATCTAGTGAGATAACTTCACATTTTCTGTTTCTGCAACTGTGGACACATGAGAAAAAAGAGCAATAAAGTCACCTCTCAACTCTCGGTGAGGCTTTTCAAAACTCTGCACCCAGGTGCCATACTTTTTTATGTCTTCATTTCAAACACACTCCTCCAGGAGTCGTGAAGGCGACATTTTACAAACAGCAGCGTGTGGAGGGGGAAAAAAAAAGGGACAAGAAAGCAAAACAAGGCTACACAACACATCCTCCTCTGTAGCATTAAAGGCAGCGAAATAACGATGAAGAAGAGGACAAAGTGTACAAAGTTTGAAGAGTCATGGGAGGATGGAAGACAAAGCAAAACAAAATACCCTCATTCAGAACTTGTTTTTTTTTTTTTTTTTTTTTTTTTTTGGTTAAGTCTCTTTAAAACGCAGCGACTCTTATCCTTTTTATCCTCTCCCATCACTCGTCATTTCACAATGGCACAGTGTGCTCTCTCGTTCAGAAACACTCTTCAGCATCAAGTTTCTTAGTTCAAGTAAAATACCAGACAGCAACAGCTCTCTTGTTTAGTTAACAGGTTAAAATAAGCACAAGGGGGGTTTGTCTGACCTGTATTATCATAATAATATTTATCATTACAATGAGATTCCTAATATCTTGAAAGAAAACATCACGTTAGAGGTGGGATGCAGTTACTGGAACAGATGTAAACAGAGACTGCTCAGATTTTCCCAGGAAGCACGATTGGACCCAAAGGTTTCACTTTCTTTCACAGTTGAATACAACACAATCTGTGGCAAAGCAAAGAATTTCATGGCAACCTAGTAAAAAAAAAGACTTCTTTTGATCCAGACTGAATATATGTCACGTAGAGGAAAAAAACAGATCACAGACAGGAATCGCGTCAGCTGAAGTTCTGCCTGCGTGCTTTAATTTGTGTAATTTACTCTCATGTGGGATCAGCAGTCACCTTCATGGGATAAAACGCTCGAGTTGGGGATACATGGAGTAACAGAAAATAATAACAATCAAGCTGAATAATTATAATACCAACAAACCTTCAGCAGCAAACTCACTGTGACTTGTATTCTGATGTTATTAAACTCGGCACGTGCAAACTGGAGAGGCAAAGCTCAGAACGCAGAGACAGCGTGATCAAGAACTGATAAAGTGGGAAAACTGATCAGAGATCAGATCTGCAATATCAAGGAGAAAAACACTGGAACAGGGTTTTAGTGGGTTTTTAGTGCGTGTCTAGGTCTGTATAGGATAATGTCTAAAGCATGACACAAGCAGCTCTGTGCACAATGGTCTGAGATCATCAAGAACAATTCAAGTAAGGCAACATGTTGACATGAGATGATGGAATGGATGCTGTATGGGTTTTTTTTATTTATTTATTCATTAATTTTTTGTGTCATTTGCAGTGATGTGGGCTGACCTCCGTCACAGAAGAGTGGAGCATTGTGGGTAAAGCTTTCCTTGGCCTCTGTGAGTAAAACGACCTCAAGTGCGTGAAAAAACACCAAAGCACAAGTTTCATTTCGGTGATCGAAAAACTCTGCTAAATTCTACAGAAAGTGAATGGAAATTTGTACGTAGAGGTGGCAGCTGTGTTAAAACTTTGACTAGAGCTCAAACGCCTTCACGTGGAGCCGCCTAACTGCCGTGCTGGCTTCTTTAAACACCAACGGCTACAGCAGTCTGACCTCCAGAGGTGATTTGTATGTAAACTTCGTCACTCGATGTTTGCCGCGTGGTTCAGTGCGAGTGATTGGCGAAGGAAAATACCAGCAAGTGTAGTGGAAGAAGTGGCAAAGCTGTTGGCAGTTTTACTGACATTCAGTATGTTCTACTTGAATATTTGTGTGTTTGTGGCTAGAGAGAATTTGGCAGAAAGCATACAACCAGTGATTTATACTTAAAAAGAATCCTCCTGGTCATTGTATTTATAAGTTGTCACCTCTTGCAGACCAGATTGTCCATTCGTTTGTTGTAGTGCAGGATGGTACAGCGATATTTTCAGTAGTGCTACACATAGCCGCAGTTCACCTTACAGCCAGGAGAGCTGGGCATTGCAGTTTTTCCAGAGCAAGCTGGCTGTCTTAGGCCTCGTGCCAAAATGCAGCGACGATCACGAGTCTGCTTTACATTTTTCAGGCTGATTGAGACAGCAGAGTGGTTATCCAGCAAATCTCCGTCCAGAAGGTGGATGCCGCTGGAGGCGGTTTGAATGAGTAGGATAGAAGAGGGTTCATGGCACTGATTTTTCATCTCATTCAGTCCTTTTTGCATCCACACCACCTCCACTGAAGTCAAAGTCCTACTGAGGCCAAGAGAGAAGTCCGACTGCCTCCAATAAAAAGCTCCATGTTTTTACCTGCGTCCATGAACAGATGAGGGTTCCTACGTGACGGGATAGCTCCCATCGGTTTGTCTAACTGTGCATGTGAGGTCCACCCCTGTTTATTCATCACACTCATCTGCAGAGACACTGAGGGAGAACAAAAAACATTATGAAGTCACATCCAAAGCAGAACCTGCTCACACACCTGATCAGAGGTGCTGTTCTCCAGCAGTCCTGATTGAGAGGGATTAAGTGGGAGGGGAAAAGACAGAGTAATGTAGAGTTTTGGGCAGCAGGAGCAGAACAGACTAAGAAATGGAGAGGCAGTGCTGGGGGCACAGTGCAGCTTTGGACAGGGGTAAAGAAGATTGAAACTTGTAGTTCCCGCCAGACAACGAGTAATGGATCCTCCTCTATAGCTGGAGGCAGATGAAAAGGTAGAAGAGAAGGAGGAAGAGAGTGGGGAACAGTGCAGAGGTGTGTTGGGGAACGGTGAGGAGGCACTTACTTGTCCTCTGCGTGCTCAGGGATGCCAGTGGCAGCCAGCGCAGCTCGGTACTGCAGCAGCACACCTCGAACGCTCTTCACAAACCCTTTAGAGAGTGGGAAGAGTGGAAAGCCAATGTCTGGGTAGCCACTGCCCTCGGGGAGGAAACTCCGGTAGCTCTTTCTCCGTTTCTTTGGTCGCACCACTGGCTGGCTTCCTGCAGAGCCCGCGCCTCCTCCGCTGACCACTGCTGAACCCGATTCTGATGTCCCGCCACGGACTACAGAGCCAGGGCCAGTGGAGGCAGCCCTGTTTTCACCACCCACAGAGGCAATCCCCTGTGCGCTGTCACAGTCTGAGTTCTGGCTCAGCTCCTGCTGAGGGGCTGCTGTAGTAGAGGGACTCAGCCCTGAATCCTCCAGCTCCTCCTCCATAATACTGGTAACTCCTCCTCCCATGACCCCCTCCTCCCCAGGCTTACTGGGGCTGCTGTGGGCCACCGCCATGGGCGCCGACCCCAGTGGCAGCTGCTCGTCCAGGGGCTCGACAGATGAAGGCCGGTCCTTTGAATGTTGAGCCCTGGAAGACATGTGTGCAGCCTGACCCCTTTCTGCTGCATCATTCAGCTCCAGCCACGCATCCAAACGGTGGACTAGCCGCCAGCCGTTAGAGGCAAAGTGTTCTTGGATCTCCTGTTTAAAGACATCCACGGGATTCTGGAGGAGTTGCGTCATAGATTGGACCATCTTGATCAGGGCCATCTCATTGTAGCAGCGGCTGTTCTCATATCCCTCCTGTAGGCCTCTGTCACTGTCAAAGCCAGCCTCGTTATAGTAAGGCTCATTGACGAGGATAAGGCCTACACAAAGACACACACAAGTGCAACCTGTGAGTTTAAGTTCATTATAAAAGGTATTTCAAAGCAAAGCTTCACGGAGACCACAATATAATCCCGAAGTGTTCTGTTTGGACAGTGTCCTGTGGTTCCAACAGGTCTTGATGATCTACATTTGATCCTGGCCCCTGACTTTACACGCTTCATGTCATGAGAGCAAATAAACACAGTTCTGCTGTTCCCCTGTGCCTATGAGCGACTGTTTTTTCTCCTGCACTTTTATTTCCTGTTGTCGCATTAGGGACAATTAATTACTCAACTGTAACTGCACTATGACTCCATTTCTATTTTTTATTTCTTTTTCTTACAAATTTGTATGTAATTCTGTAATTTGTATGTAATGTAATTCTTTCTTTCCTCTGTGTTTGAAGTGTGCCATATAATTAAAGCTGCCTTGCAAATATTTGTGTAAACTACATTGTTATTAAAACAGATTAAACTGGAGCAGTTGATTTTTTCCTTTTCACTTAAATGTAAGATTATACAAAATCCCTGTTGTGCCATGTGAGATTACCGGGACTACAGGAGCCAATTCAAAACCAGTTAAGTCCACAAACAGAGTGGTGCTGTGCTTAGGAGAAAAACCTGAAATATGGACTCAATTTGGCTGGCAGGCCAAATGTTGAAGTGAAATAAAATATTGGTGTAATGTCTGTGTGAGGCAGATACATTTAGTTAAATGACTGTGTGTAACAGAGCACATGGAGCCCTTCTGTGCAAATGAACATATGAAGAATGTGTGTGTGTGTGTGTGTGTGTGTGTGTGCAGACTAACCTTGTATGGAGATAAGAACTTGCAGCAGACTGGACTTGCTGGTCCATCTCTCGGTGCCCTGAGGATCACATCATCAAAAAAAGATAATGAATCAGAACTGAGGAACCAGTTCTTCATATTTACAGCTGATACACACAGTTTGCTCTGTTCTGTAGTGTTTGCCACTGAAACAGCCATTGCAATCTAGTCCAATTTTCAGTTTAGTTTACCTTGAAAGGTCCAGTCAAAGCATCACTTCAATGCTGACATGCTGATGAACTGAACACACGAGAGCAGCTGTAAGTTTTGTGTGACTTCGCATGCTCCAGTGGTCTGCCACACACATTATGTCCTACAACGAATCATTATTTTCCTCATCCATTAATACTTTATTTCTAATTAATAATTCAGGTCATTTTTAGTATTCAGTCCACTTGCTCAGTCATCAGATGTCTTGTTTTTTTTCAACAGTGTAAAACCAAAAAAAAAAAATTCATTTTCAGTGATATAAAGCAGATTAGTAATATAATTTTTTTGACAGTTGACTTCTTGCTTTTATTTTTTTGTGCTGTACCCGAACATTTGTGCTACACTCAGTTTCCATAACAGCATAACAGCAATTTTAAAGAGTTATGTATACATACAGGGAGCAGAAACATAAAAAAAAACAAAATCTGTGAAACTGACAAAACTTAAGCTTTCCAGTTCACATCATAATTATTTATCAACTTTGATTCAAAGGAGAGGCTTTAGCCTGATTTCTGCAGGTTCGACACAGGTCAACATCCAGTACTGTAACACAGCAGGATGTTACTGCATCTTTAAAGTTAAGCCAATAAGACATGACACTTGTATACACATAAACCTGTAAAACAGCACTAACCTTGCCAATCCAGGTGCCCAGCAGACTGACGCAGACTTTGCCGTTGTCGTACAGGTTTGGATTGAGGCGCCCGCTGCACTGCGAAAGGTAGCGAAACAGAGGCGGCACAGCTGGGTAGATGTTTGGCAGCTGTATGTCAAACAGGAACAAACCGTCCTCATAGGGTGTGCGAGTCGGCCCTTTGATCAGAGCTGAGAACAGGTCCTGCGGTGAAAAAAGCAAAGGACTTTACAATGCACCGAGGTAGTGTAATTTAAAGGGAGATGGCCTGAGGCTACTGACAGAGAATACGATCAGAGAAGAAAATAAAGCAGTACATCATCATCATCATCAGGACTTGCAGCTTCCATCTAAAAACTCTATCTTAAGGTTGTTACTAATGAGTTTTTAAATATTTAACTTTTTCCCTGTGAATCCCTGCTACTTTCTTAAATTCAAAAGATCCAAGCACTTCTCTTTGGTCCTAATCCCTGCTGCTGCTTCTGCTGTTGTTGTTTTGAAGACCAAATGAAATGCAGAGAATTCAGACCACAAAAACGTGTAGTTAATTATAATTCCGGTTTCTTAACATTAATTCCCAAAGGTCCCGACACATCAATGAGTTACCAATTTGTGAACTTAATGACAGGAAACCCACCATGCGATCTTCAAATGTTTTGACCATGATGCCATCGGGCAGCGATGTTGCGAGTAGAGCCATCTCCTTCCTTACTGTGCTGAAAAACTTCTTTGCCTCTGCTGGCTGAAACTCCATTTTCTTAAAAGAGTGTGTGTCTAAAGAAAAAAATGAGATGGCAGACAGACTGTTATTGAACAGCAACACCGAGAGAAATCGAAGGTATACAAACCCAACTTTGCATAGGCATCTAGAAATCATCAAGACAAAGGTCGTGTGTGTGTGTGTGTGTGTGTGTGTGCATGACAGACAAATGCAGTTATAGAACAGACATGAGAGGCTGCAGCTGGCACTCACAGTTATGGATAAAGGAGAGCGAACACAATATTAAGACATGCTAAATCCATAAAGCATCGACTTAAAAGCAGACATGTTGACCTTAACATAAACCCCAATAAAGTCTGACTTGTTTTAGTGACATGGATTTTGATTTGATTCTCAATGGACTCACATCAGCTTACATTTGAGGTATGGATCGATAGAGGGAAAGAAAGAGAAGAAGAAAAAAAATTCCGGGACTAATAAAGGCCTACCTAGAAAAGAGTTTTACATTGTATGTACCCCCCGTTCCTCACCTGGTGCCCACTCAAGCACAGAGAACACTTCTCCTTTGGCACTGGTGAAGGTAACGCCAGGTTTGCCACCACTCTGCTGGCACAGCACTGGTGTGTCACTGAGAAACTCGCTGGGCCATTCTTGTCCACTCACTGGTGTCTGCGGCTCCTGCTGGGGCTTTTCCTCTCCTGCTCTCTCTGCCTGAGCAGTAACAGACCAGAAGGTAAGACACCATGCAAGACAGAAAATGTCAAAGTGTGCCTCTTGTTTGCTGCTTATTCAACTGGAATGCGTTAGTAAATTTGTGCACACAAACGTTGTAGACACCTACCTCTGTCCCTGCTCCTCCGCTCCCACCTGCCTCCACCACAGCCTCCATCTTCTCTTCCTCCACAATGGCCACATTGTCCAGTGTCTTCCTCAGGTTCTCCTGCAGTTTCTTGATGTCGTCCAGGAAGCGTTTCTCCTTGGTCGGTTTCTCGGGAGCCGCTGGCACCACTGTAGTCGCTACATGAGTTGTGGAAGTGGGTTCAGCAGAGGTCGGGGAGGTTGGAGAACCGCCAGTCCACAGCTGCTCCACAGTCATGTTTTTCAGGCTCTCCAGGATCTTCAAAGCCTCTTTCAATTCCCTGAAGCCCCGAGAGGCACCATCTTTACTGGGCTTCTCTGCTCCATTGACTGCCCCTTGAGTGGTTCCTACAGTAAGCAAGTAAACAGGCAGAATTTAAATATTACATATGTTCAGGATCATTTTCACCAAAATCTAGTGCTCTGGAGGGTATTTACAGCAACAGGATGGTGTAAGTGGGGTCAAACAAAAATGAACTACAGAGCCAATGTTCATCATAACGAAGGAACATCACCCAGTGCAGCAGTGTGGTGCATTCGTGGTTTTGAATTGTTTTTGGACAATGGAGCTCTAAGGCACAGAGGAATAAAATACATCAGGCTTTAGCAACACAGGAACCTTTTGTTAATAGATCCATTAATTGTTGTTTTCATGTGATTTGGTAAATATTGGGAAAAATGTAGAATATAATATGTAATATTATCTACTAAAGACAAAGAATAAGACGACTGAAGACAAAGAAATGAATTGAAGACAAAGAATAAGATGACTGCAGCTCATTCAAAATGCAGCAGTCAAACTCCTCATGAGGACACACACACACAGCTGGACATGTTTCTCATTTACTGAAATCACTTCATTGTCTCCCAGTGCAATACAGAATCAACTTCAAAATTCTACTTATTGTCTTTAAATGACTCCATTGTTTGGCTCACTGACTATAGTCCACTCAGATCTCTCAGGTCATCAGGTCGTGGTTTTCTGTCTGGACCGAACATAACATCCAGATCTGATGAAGGTTGTTTTTGTTAACTTTGTCCTGTTCTCTGGAACAAACTGGCTGATGATCAGAGATCTGACCTGAGATCTAATCTGTTTTCTCAGGATTAACATTACCTGCTGTGTGTTTGCTTTGGTCTGTGGGTCTCTACGCAGGTGCTGTCTCCTGTTATTTTCTTCTTTGGAGCTGTGGCATTCATTCTCTTCTCAATAAAATATACTTGTGTCTTTTTGCGATTGAATGCAAAGTACTTTGAGTTTAATGGTAATCAATTGTGCTATGTAAATAGAATTTCCTTGCCTTCACTATGGCATTTTGAAAGGATTCTTTCTAAGTAGGACAAAAAAAGTTCTCATTCTTTCATTTTTTTGGAGGCGCACTATCATATGAGAGGAGACACAACATTCAAAGAGAATGTTTTTTTTCCCCACTGTGGATTTGACATTATTCCCTTTGAACAATAAAATAAATAAATAAAATAATAAAGGTATAATACATATAACAAAATAAGTCCCCCACCTCCAGAAGCAGGACTCGCCACGGCCACCTCTCCCTCCTCTCCAGAAACTCCTTTAGTGGGGCTGATGACCCCTGCTTTGCTGCTCTCTTGAGGGGGGATAATGAATGTCGTGGAGCCAGTGGGGGTCGGGGTCGGGGTCGCAGTGTCGGTGGCATCCGGGTTGTTGACATGACTGTCGTCCTCAGTGGTGAGGCCGTTATCCGTCTCCCAGCTGTCGCTCTCATCCTCCCACTCCTCAGTGGACAGAACGCTGCTTGTCTCTTCCACGGAGTCGTAGTCGGTCTCTTCGATCTCAGACTCCACGCTGTAGAGGTGCTAGGTGTGGCATTATTGGGAAAGTAATCAGCAACAGATTCCTCACTTCTGATGTTCAATGATATTTGGTTTCATCAAGGAGAATCACTCACCTGTGGCAGGACAATCGTCATGGAGTTATCCGCCCACACCACCTCCACTTTACTGCTCACATCCACCCTGGACACCTGGCCAACTGATGTCTAAGGGAAGGTGGATGTAGAGATACAACAACATGTGATACAATATGAAAGTAGAACTAAAAAGGATTCAGGATATTATGTGTTGTAAAGAATCTAAAACCCTTTGCAGCACAGATGTGATTTCGATAAATGTAAATAAAACCGACATGACTTTACTAGAAGAACAAAACTTCACTAGCTGACAACTGTGTTCATCCCTTCATAATGTGACACTCGGGGATCAAGGGAGCAATCTAATCATCTATCTGTTTTACAACAAAGGCAAA
The DNA here is from genome assembly GCF_020382885.2 of Scatophagus argus. Taxonomy (NCBI): domain Eukaryota; kingdom Metazoa; phylum Chordata; class Actinopteri; family Scatophagidae; genus Scatophagus; species Scatophagus argus. Next base: position 12,069,859 of record NC_058494.1, on the reverse strand, counting down.
CATGCAACATATGTTTAAGGTTGCACTAAAAAATTGTTCAAAGGCAGGTTGGCATTTTCTTCTGAGGGTGGCGCAGGAAGAAAGATGAAAGTATGTCCTAAACCGAAGTGCTTTGCACAACATGTATGAGTTTCCAGTATGTTTCCTGTTAGCATAACTGTACAGAACAAAATGTTACACGTTCAGTTGCCAGTTAATGCAGTCCTGCAATAAATGATCATTTTGGAGGCTGCAGTTTGTGCTGCTGAACCATACTCTGTTTTTACACCGAGAGGTGTTTCTTACATTTTGGCCACTGTACATGTATGTCAGTGAGAGAAGACTACTTATGGGAGCAGCTTCAGAGAAGTGCATATGAAGGACAGACTGGTGAACAAACAAGAGGTTTGTAACTGTTCTCACCTCATTTTCGCAGTCGTTCTGTCCATTCTCTGAGTTCCATATTCTGATGACAATGTCGGTGGTGCGGAAGTGGAAATCTGGATGATCTGCGATGTCATACACGCTGACATCCTCCTCCACACCGATGACCTGCAAGACGTAATTCCAGACCCATTTCATTTTTACTTGAAAGTTGAAGAGCCACTTACAGCAGTCAGGTTAGCACAACATAAGACCATCTGCAAACAGTGTATGAAGGAGTGTAGACAAGCCCCCTCTCCACCCTATATAAACCTACCAATATATTTTTCATGTTTGAACACTTTCTCTCTGACACACATATCAAGCATTTTTTTTAATGATTTTCATTCTCTTTAAACACTTCCTGACTGACCTCCACGTCATCACTGGAGGAGTTGAGTTTGATCCACTTGACAACGCATGTTCTGCCCTTGTGATCACCAGACTGGATCACACCGTACACACCTGGGTCCTGGAGGGCTTGGGCTGAGAGCACACGCACACACACAGAGCCAGTTTAGAGAACAAGATAAAGTACCAAACAACCAAAACCTCTGAATGCAAAGATTTTTAACAAATAAAAATGGGTCTGTCTAGGGGGAAAACGGAAACTTTAGTTCACTGAAACATCACAGCCTTGAAGCACGCCTCTGTATTTTCAGTTCATTTAACAGACACACACAAACTCGGCAGAGTTTCAGCAAATGACCCAGATACTGTAGGTACCGTGTGGCAGAGTGGCCTATATAAAAATATCTCAAAGCAGTCCACAGGGGCTGAAATCTGACACACACTGTGTCTTCCTACAAAGTGAAATAAAACAATGAAACGCATCATTAAAAGAAATATTTTATTCAATTAACTGTCCTTACGTCGTTTGTCTACCACGAAGTCCCCGGGACAAAACTCATGGCTGTCGAGGTGCTGGATGGGGATGAGGTCATTTGATCGGATCCCCTTCTCCACTCGACCGTCCTTCCACATGACATCAGCCGTGGTCTTTGTAGATACAACTTCCACAGCAACCCTGTACAAATAAACATGACTTATGACAACAGCAAAAAGGGTTGCTCAGCTGGATTTGCTGTTGGTCTGGAAGGAGGAACGTTCACAGAAACACAGAAGGTTTGGAAGCTCAGCAGTAAACGTTAACTTTGCCTTATCTTTAATTACACAGAGGAACATTTCTGTTGTGGTGTCGTAAGTTTCACTTATTACAAAATGGAAAGCTACTGTATGAAATTTATACCACTATTTTTTTGCCCCCATTTCGATCCTGTCTTCTTACTTACTGTACCATTTATCTTCACTTAACCATTCAACTCTCTTCTTGGCATGCTGGGACCTCAGTCATCCCTCTCATTCTTTCTTTCCTTTTGTTCTCAGTTCTTCCCCTCATGCAAAAATGTTTTTTATTCTTTAACATGCTGCATAGTTGCATCTCAAACAAGATACAATCTTTGTCTGTCATTACATTAATTGTTGTTCATTTCATCCATAAAGTCTGATATGTTAAGAAACCAAACCAACCTCCCAAAAAAGCCAGTATAAAATCAGGAGGAGACACTCATGCCACTTGACACATTCTGTTTATAGGTGCTGTTGAGTACTACTGTATATTTGAGAAAAGAAGCAGCATGAATGCTTTTATAGTTGCATGATAAATTGCCTCAAGTGATGTCAATTTACCCTGTTTCTCATCTCTGCTAGCAGCTTGAGGCTACATTAGCCACTCTTAAAATGACCTGCCATCATTTGAATTGCATTAACACACGTTACTGGAGTTCATTGCTAAATCACTGGAGCATTCTAGTCCTCAATTGCTGTCAAGTAAGTGTGCAAATAATGTGACTTAGTGCCATATTGATCCATCTTTAAAACAACAAATGAGCACAAAAACACACACACACACACACACACACACACACACACAAGACAGCAACGTTGTGAAAGTGTCACACTGGGAATGAGACAACCTATTTTAATCAGAAATCTAGTAAATATGTCCTTAATGCACTATGCACAGCCAAAAACAGATTACTGGCAATAACATCATCATGTAAATGGATCAAAAATATCAGCACTAATGTGTAAAAAAGTTTTAAAAAGACATCTTACAATTGAAAATGAAATGCAGAATCATACAACAGAAACTAAACTGACTACAGACTGTTCAGTAAGCTGAGGACGAGCGTGACAGCGTGTGGTTGAGAAAATGACACCATCAGTGGTCTGCACCGAAAGACCTTCTGTACTGTTGAGCTCCAGCCTCATGGTTAGACAGACGAGACATGATTGGTCTGAGTTATACAGTACATCCTGTTCCCGATATATCTGCTGGGGACCAGGGGTGGAGAGGGGCGAAATGTGCAGGAAACACCATCCCCAGTCCCATCGGCAAATGTCAAAACACTTCAGTAGTTCCTAAGACTTTTATAAAAAAAAGTACTGGATCATCACTGGTCACTGCAGTGGACCCATGAGTCACTAAATCTACAACATCAGAAGTACTGCTAGAAATAAAAACGGTATGAACGGATGGAGTTATGATGGGACAAAACATGAAACAGACAAAGGAAGAATGAAAGAAAAAGATAAAAACAAAGAAATTTGGTGCACTAACGTGTCCCTCCCACTGTTAACTCACCGGTCTCCAGGCTTGAACTCACGAGAAAACTTGGTCCTCTTCTTCTTATGCTTCCTCTTCAGGTTACGAATGGAGAGCGGAATACTCTTCTTCCGATTGCTTCCCAAACCTCCACTCTGAGAAGAGGCTGTGGAGCTGGCCGACGACGTCAGAGAGCTGCAATCAGGGTTAAAGTCGCATATTAATAATTTGCAGACAACATCTCATTTAAGCGGACAGTTTTCCTCAAAACTGATCTGTCAGAAGTCAGAACATAGTGAAAATTTCTTGTCGTGAGTCAGTTCCGTCAAACCAAATATCCCAAACACAAGATTGAGAAGCTGAAACCAAAGAATTTTTGGCAGTTTTGCTGAAAATTTGACTTTTTGACTTTTAAGTTTAAGGCAATTAAGCAGTTATCAGTATTATTGTTTTGATCAGTTTTGTGGAATCATTAACTAATCAGTTAATTGAAGAATTATTGAAGTTTTAATTTACAGTACAGTAAGACAGAACTGCCTTTGATGAAGAACCATCTGACACTAATGCAGACATCCTTCAGGACAACAGCTTGACTGAAGACATGCAGGATGAACTGTAGACACAACCAATGAATAAGTCCAATGTAATAATCCTGCAATAATCTCTACATTTATGAAGCTTTTAATGTTCACATTTTGTCAAGGTCATGTTTAGGGGATGATGACTCAGCTTTGTAGACATTTCTGAGACCCCAGCGGTAACTTTCAGAAAAAAGTTGCAAGAGCTGTTCTCAGCAAAGCAGCCTTCGGCTGGCAAACTGACAAAACGTTTTTCCATCACTTAGATTAGAGCTGATAATTAACCTGTTGAACTATACCCCATATTTTAGTTGTTAAAAAGTGCAATCAAACCTAAAGCTAACTATAATAAATATAATACACTCACACCTGTGAGTGTGTGTGTGTTACCATCTGCTATATCACTCTCTCTCCGTCACACACCAACAAACTTATGAAATGGATTTCATTAAGAACAAGTGGCTCAGCTTCATTAATAATGAAAAGCATATTTAGCCAAGCAAAATTAACAATGAGAGGCTACACTCGGTTTAAACTGCACATCTGCAAGCTAATTCGACTGTATAAATTACAACAGGCATAAGAATTAGCCGGAAGCCCCTGACACGTCTAGTGTGGAGATGACTTTTCCTCCCAAGCTGAAACAATGTCAATTATTTAGGCTAATGTAAAGAAGTAAATCAGTGCAACAGGTGCATAAAACATACTGATAATGAGATGATACAACAGATGTAGCTGCAGATGTTAGCTGACCAATTGGTCCTATGAAGCAAATGATTCTGTTTAACTGCAGTATATTATTAAGAGCTGAAACAGTAATATTAATCGATTAATCAATCAGCTGATGAACATGAATGATCATTACTTTTGGCAACTTTTGGTTTCATTTTTCAAGACAAAAATAGAAATTTAAATGTGCAACTTTGAATTCTAGAAACTTCTACTTTAAATCCGACTACCATACTCCACTTCAACAACACACCTCACACTGCAGCTTCAAATATTAACCAGGCTTGGATCAACAGACACAACTATCATTTTAACTATTAATCTTGTCAAACAAAGCGTTTGTGGCAGTTAAAGCATCAGCTCACATGGGACTTCACAGAAGCTCATGTTAACGCGTCCATACCCTGTGTGCGCCATATAAAAACAAACAGACCTGGTATCGTCAGTGTCTTCCGCAGCCTCATCGTCAGCGTCCTGCTCCCCGTGTTCAGCTGAGGTGTCGTTGGTGATGTGGGCGTCCGGAGGGCTCTGGATGGGAGCCACAGGGCCATTGTTGTTTGGATGGGACGAGTCTGTCTGCTCTGATTTATGCTCACCTGGTGAGAGAGAAAACAGGAGAAGACATGTTACGATAAGGATCACAGACTTTTTTAAAAAACAGGAGATTAAATTGCTGTGCTAAAAACAAAATCATTCAGAAGTAAAAATTATACATTGTTTTTATTTTTTTTTATTAGCTTGATTAATGAAAACTGGTGAAAAAAAACTAAGAGACCTCCAGGTTTTTGTTTTGTTAGGGCTTTACAGAAACACAGACTCAGATATATTTCTCAGCTCGAGTGTGCTGCACTCCAGAACAATTTCCAATTAATCTGTTCCCTCTGTACCGAGCCTCATTTGTGGAAAGAATCGCCTCATGTCTCACAGGAACCTTAACTCATTCTGATTCTGCTTCGCATTGAGATACTACAGGGAAGACGTAAGCAAAAAATAAAGCTCACTTTTCTGAACATGATAAATGATTAAACACTCGGTACGTGTGTGTGTGTGTGTGTGTGTGTGTGTGTGTGTGTGAGAGAGAGACAGAGAAAAAAATTATGTTGTCTGTAGGCCTATTATGCCTATTTGACTTGTAACATTCATTCACAACACAAATTCATTTGCACTTGCTCTAACTTGTGTCTTACTGTTAACAGCAAAAAGGCTAACGGATTACTCATAGAAAGAGGCTACATAAGTATACATAACATAAGTCATTACACAGTGATGTGATACACAGCAGCATGTAAACACACTGACCTCCAATGAAATCATAACAATTCATAACACATACCCACCATCGACCATTTCTGAGATGTTTCTGGGAGATAGAAAACTTTGAGGGGGAAGTGAGTAAGTGCAAAAAATGTGCAGCTGAAGAATAAATGTTAATAAAATAGAGGCAAAAATAAAATCTAGAGAATTAAGCACTTCAATGGTACACAACCTAATAAAACACAAACAACTTAAATTCATGTTCTGTTCTTGTGCAACCTGACTGATAAATTAATTAATAATTTAAAAAAATATATAAAACTGAACTCTTAAAAAAACGAAAACCTAAAGTTGGTTAACAGGGACGAGCGAAAAGGGAGAGGAGCAAATTTTTACCAGGTGATTATTATCAGTCAGGCTTTGCTAAAAAAAGATCATTTGTGCTGTAGTATCAATGTTTGATTTCTCGTGTCTGTTTATAGGTGAGTCACTTTCTTCAACAGATTCTGAGTCGAGTTCATGAACCCCAATGACATTAGAGAGCAGAAGTGTGTCTAAGAGAGTGTGTATTGTGTGTTAGCGAAGATTCTGTGTTTCCTCTGTGTTGACTGGCACCTTGTGTTTCAGCGTTCTCTGTCTTCTTCCCCGAGTCTTTCTTGAACATCCTTTTCAACTGCAGGAGACACACACACACACACACATATGCAGAGTGAGAGTTTGAAGATGTTAAAATAAATTCCTTGCAGTTTACACGTACCAACAGTCTCTGTAATACCAAGGGATCTTCAACATCCAAGGACAACTTTCTTAAAATATACCCGACAACTGTTCATTAACTTTTAGTGTAAAGCAGGTGAGCGTACGCCTCACATGGTCCTGTGGGGATGGCAGGCTGTATTGAGCTACATTTTTACAAAAGGTAGCAAGTTCTTCATATGCCGAGACAAGAGAACAATTAATTCTACACTGTGACTCATATAAATAACATTTTATCCATACTTTTCGAGCCACAGGATCTTCAGGGAGGACAGGGGCACCCTCGGGTCCTTCACAGGTGATGCGTGTGGCATCTCCTTTAGCAGGAAAAACATACAGGGCCCTCTCCCCCAGCTGCCTCTGGGTGTGGTCATAGTATCCTAGACGCCTCACCCTAAACCCAATGAGCACAGCAGCACAAAACAATGATTTAGTCTTTCATTTAAATTCTCTGAGCTGTAAGAAAATAACACACTTCAGGCACCGACAAACCAAAGCTCACAACAACGGCGTTAGTAAGTCTGTGTGTGGCAATTTGAATATTTAATCTGACCTGCAGAGATTCTCCTGTGTGATGGTGGAGGGAGGAGGATAGACGCTGTCAGAACCTTTCGGAGAGTAGCTCTTGGTGATCCACGTCACCTTCAGCTCTACCACTTTTACCTGCACAGAAGCACCACGGAGACCATTTGGACAAGATTTGACGATTTGGACAAGAATTACGCACATTACATACATGACTCAAATAAAGTTTGTCATTAAAAAAGAAAAAAGAGAGAAAAAAGCTTTGGTCTCTAAATAGACACACAATATATGATTGAGAACTTTTTTAACACTAATAAGAGAAAAGTACTTCATTAGTTAGTTAGTGTTTCCGCTATCACTGCAGTGATACAGCGATCCTTTTTCTGTTACTCAAAAGAGCACTGCTCTGTTTTATGCAGAAGCAAGTTAATTATCCAAAGTGTACAACCAAGTGCTTGTGTTAGGAAAGAACTGCCTTTACAGTCACCGTTAGTCACAATGAGAAATCTAATACAAAGATGGACAGGACAATTTGCTGATAAAATGTCTGTAAATTTGTTGTTTTTTCCCCACTCACATAGAGGATGCTGCTGTGAAAAGAAGTCAGGTGTGTCATTGTCTTACCTCTTCTACCACCACCCTGAATTTGCATTTCCTGCTGAGGACGGGTTTGACCCCTGACAGCCACTGTACATTAGAGAAGACTTTGGCCGGACCAATCAGGACCTGTCCCGGGTAGAAACCGTAGGCCTCGTCGAAGAACAGGCCCTGGAGAGCAAACACAGTGAGAAGGACACAAGATGACGTGAGAGCTGAGAAAATGATGATTTATCTGCTGTTGGAGCCAACACAAGAATGCATTATTTTCAATATTTACAAACAATTAGTCAGAAAATTAGTCAGAACATTTTACCAATGTGATCCACAGTGCAGCAAATCAAATGTTAATTTTGCAATCTTCTGGGGGAAAATCTGCTTAAAAATAATATATAGTAAAATAAAAGTGATCTAAACAGAGTGCTTTTTTTTTCCTCTACAGCTATTTCTAATAGTTATTCAGCACTGCACTGTTTTCAGACAAGGTAAAGAAATCCCACTAATAATCATAAGAGAAAACATGATGCAAAGCCAACCTGTCAAGAAATCTAAGAATTTAAAAGGTCTTTACTTATGAATAACATGTCTTGTTAAATACAGTCTGAAATACAAAGTAGAAACTCTAAATAACTGTTTTCTGGAAGGGGGTTAATGCTTCCGATAGTTCCTCGTGTTCTTAAACAAAGTAGACCTTGGTACATGAAAATGTCCAATTATCGTACGACTAACAAGCACATTAGGCTGAGAAGCGCAAGTGCAAAGAAACATAAAGGCAGTTGCTAGAATACTAAATTAAGGACAAGACTAGACAACAGACTGTGAACCAGCCGTTTCTGTCTGGACATGAGCTTTTTGTAAAAAGATCTGACCCTTGACTAACACCTGTTGTGTCCAGGGTGGATCTGAGGTGACAGATAAGAGCTCGTGGCTACATACCGAATCACTGACATGTGGACAGACGTCATAAAGCTTGGCACCATCCTCTACACTCATGGAGCACCTGAAGAGGGGCAGACAGAGAGAGAAAGAGACACACGACTTGCTGACATTCACTGGATTTGGCACAGGTGAATGTGTCCCAGCGTACAGACACCAACAGAGTCCAACATGGTCACAGTACATGTTGCCTAATCTCACACTCTCTCTCTCACACACACACACACACACACTCTACCTGGCTCCATTTGAGAGCTTGAGGATGATGTGATTAGTCAGGTCATACACTTTCCCCAGCCAGAAGTCGTAGGCAATGTAGTCGCCGTACATAAAAGACTGCAGAGAACACAGTGAGACGGGAAAAGATCAATTTCACCTTTTGCCAAAGTGTCACCTTAAACACAATAATTCTGAAGTTTGACAGCAATTGCTTGCCAGCCAGTGTCATTTTTTACATGACTGTTTTTTGTGATAAAAATGTGGCTAATTAAAAGATTTAGTCATGTAGTCTGAGAAATAAATTTGATAATGCTTTATTTCACAAGTCTTTAGTTTCCTAATAATTTCCTGGAACTTTATTATATGACAATTATTTGCTTCATTCACCTGTAATTTGTTGCTGCACTGAAACATGGCTCTTCAATAAATTTATCTTATTGACAATGTGTGGGACTGTTCGTGTGTGTATGCATGTGTGTATGTGTGTGTGTGTGTGTGTGGGACTAGAAATGGAATTAGCTCCAAATTACATAGTTCATTTCAGGAAATTATGGACCAGTAAAATTAAGTGTTACCACAAATGCATTTGAAGATGATTAGTTTTAAGGCCCACTGATAAAATGCGACTCTCTTACCCAGATGTGCTGCAGGTCTTTGCTGTTAACTGGATACAGAACGCAGTTTGTTCCCACTAGTTTCACCGCACACTCAATATCAATATTTGTCACAATACCACACTGGTTATCCTGTAATGCAACAAAAACAAGGTTCAGCATATCATTACATCAACTATCGTCACTGCTGAAGTTTCCTGTTCATCAACAGAGACACTTTGTTTAGTTTCTAAGCTTTTTAAGGTCAACAAGCTTCAATGGACTGATGTACGTGAACAAGATAAGAATTTCTACCAAAAGAAAATCTCATCAAAGGTTTAATGCTGCATTTGTATTCAGGAACTCTTGTTCCTTTCTAAGAGTCAACCTGTGGTAATATTCCAGTCATGTCTGATGCAGCAAATGGAACAGAGCAGTGAACAGTGACCTGACTGACAAAAAGAGGCTTGATTTAAAAAAAAAAAAAAAAAAAGCTAGTAATAATATAGAAAGAGAGAGCCACAGACAAAGAAAAAGATGCACACTGAGGACTGAACTTACATTAGAATTGTTTCGTCGCACGATGTCTCTAATGACGATAGATCGATCTTCAAGTTTCAGCTGGGAAAGAAACAACAAACAAGTTTAGAAAATGATTTCTGTGTGAACTCATCTTTAGAAATCTCCAATCAGAATCTGCTGCTGAGAGTCTGAAATTGAATAACTCTGACTGCAGAAAACTCTTCACATCAATGACCCTGTGATGAACCCAAATGAACACTCTTGTCCTGTCCCCCACTCACAGCCACGAAGGCTGCAACATGCACAGTCAGCAGAGCTGTGACGCCCCCTGGGTGTTAATCAAATGACTGCCATCCAAACATAACATATTTCACTGAGCTGGCCAGCATGAGCCTCTGGTGAGAGAATCCAGCCATGTGATGACAAGCACCTAAGGAGTCAGCAAACATATTTTCACTCTCACGTATTAATCAACACTTTAAGATAAAAATAGGGTCAGTGAAATGATATGGTTTACAAATAAGAGGACCAACAGATGAAGCCAAACAGCATTGATCATGAACTAAAAGCCTGGAGAGACAGAAGACAGGAGCCGCTGGGCTAAACTTGGCACAAGCTCAGCTCCCACAGGGATACCTTGTTCCTGTGAGCAAAATTTTGCTGCATCACTAGACCTGCAGGGAAGGACATTTTGAGTAATAGATTCATGTAAAGGCTGATCAGATAGCAAAACACCGAGCAGAGGTTTGCAAATACAAGACAGGTTTTCACAAGTCCCAGAAACTGGTATTTTCTCATCACACTTATCTACCAACAATGTGTGTTTGCAAATACACTATATTGCCAAAAGTATTCAGTCAGCCATCCAAATAATTGAATTCAGGTGTTCTAACCACTTCCATGGCCACAGGTGTATAAAATTAAGCACCTAGGCATGCAGACTGCTTCTACAAACATTTGTGAAAGAATGGGCTGCTCTCAGGAGGTCAGTGAATTCCAGCGTGGTACTGTGAGAGGAAGAAGAAGAACTTGACTGGCCTGCACAAAGTCCTGACCTCAACCCGATAGAACACCTGTGGGATGAATTAGAGCGAAGACTGTGAGCCAGGCCTTCTCAGCCAATATCAGTGTCTGACCTCACAAATGCGCTTCTGGAAGAATGGTCAAAAATTCCCATAAACACACTCCTAAACCTTGTGGAAAGCCTTCTCAGAAGAGTTGAAGCTGTTATAGCTGCAAAGGGTGGGCCAACGTCATATTTAACCCCATGGATTAAGAATGGGATGTCACTTAAGTTCATATGCATGTAAAGGCAGATGAGCGAATACTTTTGGCAATATAGTGTATTCAAATAATGGAAACGTTTGTGGCCTCATTCAAATAATTGAGGGTATCTGTTTTTATTTCATTCAAAACTACAAATGAGCACACTGATTCGTGTCTCTGCCTTCACTTGTGTTATCTCCAGAAGAGAGGAAACATTACTGCATGTTACGGTATGAATCTCCTCAAAAACACTACATGGAAGTTACTTGACCTACTTCAAGTGAAAACAGAGTCATAGTGGCAGAATTTCACACCACAGCGTTGCTTCTCTAATAGTGAGTTGGGTGCAAATTTGAGCGGCGGGTCTAAGACTTACGGATCCCGCTGGAAAAAATATACTGGGACATAAAAATGATTTTATCAAGCACCCTTCATTACAAAACACTCATCCAACATTCACGTCTACTCAAATATATTCACCATTTAGAACAAGTAGCTGCTTCCAAAAGCACCTCTGTAGCTCTTCAGCCTTCATTTTCTACGCTGTTGATTCACAACTGTGGCAGAAATTACATGACTGAAATGACTTCCAGTATTTTAAATTGTTGAATGTTAGCCAACCATCTCAGATTAACCATTTAATATTAGTCTGATGAAGGCAGTAATTTTATTTGAAGCTTGGTGTAAGTATCTTCACTCCGATGAGCAGTATAATAAGCAGTATAGTATTCATAAGCAGTGTAGGAAATCAATAGCTCCAAAACAGAAAATTGTCGATTACCATTTAACGTCACAGAAAGAACATCACCCAACAGACAAAATGTCACATCAATTCATTCTGAGTATGTCTGCGTTCTGTTTGCTGAAATAAATGAAGCCACAACGGGTCTTTTGGCAGAAAGAGAACAACAGCTAAAATGAAATTGCTTAGAAAAAGCTACCTGGTAGACATGGCTTCTACTCTACTAAGCGACAGGACAAGCTGCACTGCTGGCAGTAAGTACAGAGCAAAGTGGCAGCGAACTGCCAGCCAGAGCCTCCAAGTTGTTTGGGCAGAGACAGATGGAAGGCGAGGAGAATGTAATTAGGAGTAAAGAGAGAGAAGAAATTAAAAACACCCTGAGTCCTGCTGCATGTTAAGTAACGAGTGTGTATGTGTATGTATGTGTGTGTGTGTGTGTGTGTGAGTGTGTGTGTGTGTGTGTGTGTGTGTGTGAAATTTCACCTAACTGGCAAGACGGGAGCAGGACACATTGGTGGCAGAGTAAGAAATAGTTGGTTACTCTTAATGATGAAAAAGCATAGATGAAGAGGGAGTTTTCAGTTTCGCTGCTAAAGTTGTTATAGATTATAAAAGTGCTGTCACATCTCTGTATGAGCACACTCATGACTACATAAACTGGAGCCCCGTTTAGGAATGAGCTCCTCCTGTTTTGACAACATATCGTAAACGATAACATATCGCCCATCCCTAGAATACGGTTAGTTTATATTTCAATTCAATTAATTCAACTGTTTTGTCTTCATTTATCATCCAAAATACTAAATCTTGAAAATTCCTGTGTTGGTTTTTATTATCTTAATTGTGGTAATTCTGGCTATGGGTCATGAGAATCTTCCATTGGCACACCTCTTCTGTAAGAGCAATAAGAGCGAGCCTCCTAAAACTTCTGGAAAGAACTTAGATTTTACATAAAAGTACATGACTCTGACAAAAAATATACACAAAGAGGAGTTCTTTTGTTCAGCAATTGTGCTTCTGGGGCAACTTGCCAGCAACCACCATGTGTAAGACTGTGGTTTACCGTGAAAATACTTTACAAATACCTGATATACGTCTTAACTGACTGTTGTCCTTTTTACTATGTGCTGAGATGTTACTGAGGAGAAGACAGAAGTACAAGCAACTGAGTGTACATTCACACATTAACACACACACTCCTGAGTCCTTGGCAGTGTTTCTGTTTTGTGTTGTGTTGTGTTGTGTTGTAACCCCACACCACTGAATTCTGGGAGAGGAACAGCCTTTGAGTGAGAGTGTGTGTGCGTGCGCGTGAGTGTGGAGAGGATACAATCGATGAATCGCCTTGTTCCCTTGTAATCTATTAAACAGCAGCCTGTCTGCTCCCCATGTCTCTGTTGCTGGGGGTTAGAGTACACTTACAGGCATGCAAACGTACACGTGCACACACACACACACACACGCACATTCCTGTCTCCCTCCTCATCTAAACCTTTTAGCTGAGTGAAGCTCAGACATACAAAGCATTTTTTGGGTTGCACACACAAACACAGCTCTTCTTCATTAATATTCCTTCAGCGCATCATGCTGCAGTGCGCTACTCTAGTAACTGATTTCCTCACCAGTTAAAAAAAATGCTGTGTTTAAATCAATAGCATTTAGGCCACAGAAGACAGCAGACACACACTTAGGTCTCACTCCACCCAAGACTACAGAAAAAACCACAACAGGACCTTTGCTCCTTTTATAAACTATGGCCAGAAGATAAATCTGCTGGTTGTCCAGCTGTAATTAAAAGGCTGGTTAGTAATGGCATACCCCTATCAATAAATGTAATTTCAATTTCTCATTTATAGCAAAGATACCTTGCAAATGTAACATATCAATTCTGAAACAGAGCAGCATTCCCCTGCAGAGGGACTGATTACTCTCCAGGAAAGACAGTGCTATCACACTGATCATAGTGATATGAAGCTTCTATCACAATTCGTTTCATTAGATGCAAACACGCATTGCAAAAGGATCAGAAAACAATAAAACTAGGTTGCAGCAAAGCAGTTGACTGTTGCTATGTCTCGTGGTGATGCTGAGGAAATAGGTAGGACACTGCTGGTCAGACAACAAAAGAAAAACACATGGTTATGGGCATAACCATGTGCATGAATGGATGAGCGTGAGTCTATCTATGTACCTATGTACGGTACCTTCTGAGACAGAAGACAACCTTGGCTGCCTCTCCATCGAGGGCGATAAGGTAGAAGGGCCGGATTGATTGCAAAAATCGATGGAGGACAGCATTTGCTTTGAATTCCCGGCCTAATTAACACGAGTCACCATTCAGGTGCTGTACAAGGAGGAGGAAGACTGGGACAAAGAGACACTGCAGAGGACTGCGGCTGCGAGCCACGCCTATTCCCCACTCTGACAGTTTCCTATACCATGCAGTCTCATGTTTCAGATTCAGATTCTCTGTACTAACAAGCCATCTGATCCACAAAACACAAGAGCAAGTCAAATAAACATAAATAGAGGTGGTTGCAGTAGTGACACACAGCTGCCGGTGCTGTATCTTCTGAGTAAATTGCTATCCACAGACAGTGTTAAATATTGATCTGTGACAATGAAGATGCAGTCAGTGCTGCACCCTGTACCTCAGCCTTCAGCCTCGGGCAAATCACTGTTCTGTTATATCATTAGAGTTTTGAGAAAGTGAAAATAATTCTCCATTCTCCAAGAGGAGGTGAACATACTCTTCAGCGCAGGACCTACTGGGTCCACACGCCATTCACTCAGCTGAGCCTTGAGGGTTATGGCTGAAGCTATGTTAGCAATTATATTTATTTGCTTTCTTGCTGAGAGTCAGATGACAAGACCGATACCACTCCCATGTCTGTATGGTAAATATGCCAGCAGCCAGTTATCTTAGCATAGACTGGAAACAAGGAGAAAATGTTAGCCTGGCTCAGCATCATTACAGCTCACCAGTTCATCATCACATCTTGTTAATTTAATCTGTATTTAAAAATTGGCCCGACTATTGCTGGCACCAAAACAATCTGGCTAAACAGCGATGCCACTTTATAACTCATTCACACACCTTTCAAGCTTGTTTGCACTGGTCTGCATATGCTAGAGGGCCCACCTCCTACTCTCCTATTGGTCAGGAGAACTGCTCTGTCACAGCTTCCTCACTGGCAATACGCAATACTGTGCTCCCTGAAGAAAACAGAGCATGACCTTAGAGTATGACTAAGCAAGTATAGCAAAGGAGACCTTTATAACTATTTTAATAAAAGATAAATTATAAAAAGTCTTGATACAATCCCTTCTCAGTTTTATCAAATATAAATATACCCTAAATATATTTAAGTGCGATGAGGCAAAAAATAAAAAGCAAATCAAAGTCTTTGCAACTTTGGCTGATATAGCAATAACCAACTGAGTCATCAATCAATCACCCTGATGCCGTCTCCTCGCTGCTGCAGGACAGTACTGTCAGACTGAAGGCTATCGATTGGGACACACAGAAAGGGTGCACAGCTCTGTTAAAATGAAAGGAGGTACAGACCACAAGGAAAGGACTAATGGCACACAATTATTTACCATGAAGCAGTGTCCTTACTGTGCAGTTTAAGAAATGAAATGGAAAAAAATGGAGAAAGCAAGAAGAAAATAAAGACACAGAAAAGTGAGGAAGGTACCAAAAGCTGCAAGACACAGAACATTAGGAGTACACAAACAGAAGATGACATAAAGAAATGACAGATGAAAAGGGAGACAAAGACAGTGACGTAGAGGCAGAGAATATAAGATGGAGACAGAAAATAGCAAATGAAGGATGAGATGAAGAAATAGATGGAGAAAAGTCAAGGAAACAAATGGAGAAGGTGGCGAAGGGGAAGAGAGGGGAGAGGAGAGGTAGAAGGGTGTGACTGGGAGAAAATGACGATGAGCAGTGAACGAGGCACAGAGGAGACGGCATTCAGGCCAACAAGTGGGAGATCGAGACAGATCCCAGCAGAGAGACGGAAAGGGTGAGGAAAGGAGAAAAGCAAGAGCCAGAAATAGACAAGAGCACAGCAAACACTGCAGATAGTGAGATAGGAAAAAAGAGGAGGGAGCAAAAAGGGTAGAGAGAGAGAGAAAGAGAAAGAGCAGACAGTCTCCCCACTGGGCAGGGCCAATACTGCAGAGGAAAAAGGGAGCCGAGATGATGAGAGAGGGAGAAAGAAACGATGGGAGGAAACAGGGTTGGTGGGATGGATGCAGGCTCCAGCAGCGAGGCAAGTTACTTAGTCTGTCTATTCGTGTGTGTGTGTGTGTGTGTGTGTGTGCATTCTATGCAGACACAGAGAGGATCAAATGAGATCCATTATCTCAGGGCAGGAGCTGGACGACCATTCAGTCAGCACCACATTACGTCAACATTCTCCAACACTGGTCTGCTGGGACACTGAGGGAGGAGAGGAGAGGCTGGAGGTGAACGCAGGGGGGAGGAGGAAGTTAACAGGATGGGTTAGGATGGGAGGAAAGAGTGGGGGAGGGGAGAGAAAAGAGGAAACAAGGTAAGAGAGAAATGCAAGAGGATTTAAGGAGAAAACAGAGATATGGAGAAGATAGGATGGAGGAAAATGTAGAGCTGGTGGGGGAGGAAGATGAGGGAGCACATAGGCAGGGAGGTGCAAATGAGAGAAAAGGGAGCGCTGAGGACTGAAGGAACCTAAAGGGTGGAGAAGGGTAGACCTCTTATATCGAGCTGACATAATCTTCCAACTGATAATTAGAGGCGATACAACTGGGAAATTATTGGCAGGCTTGGATTTGTCCGACATGATGCTGCAGATGTGTATCAATCCACACAGGTAGACAACTCCAGCCTGAAAATAACCATTAAGAATCAGTGGTACAATCCACATTAAATAAGGAAAAATCTACTGCTGCATATAATAATCGTAAAAGTAACTTGTAACTAAATCTAAATGAAATTTCTCCAGGACAAAAAGGGGGAAAGGTATGAAAGAAAATCACATTGGTACTACTGATTACCTATTCATGATAAATGAACTGGTGCCAAATTTTAAGCAAGAGCACACTGACACAGACAACACTCACTGCAATATCTGTAATGCAGAAAGCAAAACTAAAGAGATGCACTCTAACTTACGTGAGCCATCAACAAAATTAATTAGCAAGTTGGATAAGTTGTTGCTGGAGATAACTTTACATGCATCAGCCTACATGGTGAAGCTCAAGAATTCAACTGTGGGAACAAGAAGAAAATCACATTTTTGACTGAAGGATGTTATTGGCAAGCATATTAGAAGCCTAGCTAAAAAGGATAACTGCAGTGTTAAACTGTTAAAGTATGGGTGCTTGAAGCGGTCAAAAATGACAAAAGGCTTGCAGTTACACAACTTGAAGTTAAGCAATGGAGTTGTGTATGTTGTTTAATTATTGATTTTCACAAAGAACATTTATTTGTAGTTTTACTTAATATTACATTTAAGAATGTGTAAATGTGCCTCCTTGCATGCTCGCCCGCATGTATGCACACACCCAGTTCACTTCAGTGTACAACATGAGGAGGACTGCATGCATTTGCTTGAAGGTTTCATTCAGACATGATAAAATAATAGCAATGCAGCAGCAGAGCTGGTTTTAGAGGAAGTAGACAAAACCGCAATAGCTGATGACAAAATCTTATGGCGCACTATTTCTCAGGAAGCTTGAGTGTTCGTTTGTTTGTGTGTGTTCCTACGCCAACCTGGCACCTGTTCAAAACCATAACTAAGGCTCTGCACTCCAAAGTGCTGTTGGGTGGGCCTTGGCAACAGCCTCATGTCCCAGATTACACAAACGTCTGACAGTGAAGCACAAGCACCTGCACACAGCTCCTTAGCAAACAGCAGTAAGGGATGAGTATCAGCAATCAAACCCTCATCTGAGGGCGTTAATGCTGCAAATTCGGAGCATAATGTACAGTCTGAAATATCTAAGGGTGACTGTTTTTGGCTTACAGCACTAGGTCAGTTTCAAAATAGAGAATAAATTCTACTGCTTGTTATCCACATCATAAGCATTTTAGAAATGAATCTTACTAAATCACTATATATAATCAAATGACATGTAGAAGGTCAACACAGGAATACAAAAGACCACTAAGATTATTTGAAAGAGTAAATCACAGATTGAGTGTGACAGAATAAATGACTTTTGTCTTAAGTTAATTAGCACAATCAGAAAAAAGAAAATAGAAATAGCTAATGTGAGCACTCCAGTCTGCTCAGCAGAGAAATGTGGAGGCCACTGCGCGATGCTGACGGCTGCTTTAAACCATCCACTAACTGAGATTATTCATTTAGAAGCTACTCAGTGTTGAGAATATATGTGGAGATAAAAGAGCCACAGGATACAAGCTAAAGATGATTTATTTTACTGAAAGATGGTTTATTTTGTTGTTTATTCCAAGAAGCATTGTTTTATCGTGTGTGAACGACGACACATCATCCTGATCCAAAGACACAAGCCCACCAATACTTTTTGACAAAAGCTGATTCTTCTTTTAGGCATTTCCATTTTTCCAAGAATCAACAAGGCGACCATCTGAAAACAGATTTTGGCCTCGTGTCTTTAAAGCATTTTAGCAGAAAGACAATCTCTTCCTAAGTGGTTGATAATATCGCAGCTGAAACGCTTTTGAAGAGCCGAGGCCTGGATGAGAATGAAAACAATTTGTGTGATCATGAGCAGAGTATGGATGGGAGCTGAAGGAGATCTGTGTGGTGAAGTGACTTGAGAGTAATTCAGCAGTCAGGCCTTTTCGGACAGATGATTCTTGCTGTTTCTATTCAATGGGGCTACAACCAGACTTCTGCAGTTGGACGGCTAAGGCTGACAGATGGGAGTCACCCTGCGGTCACAGCATCCAGCACCTGCAGTGCTCGCCCTCTTCCCACCCCCCGTGTTTTAATGGATTTTTACAGTTTCCCATTCATTTCTAGTAGACAACCTTAAGCTCGGGGGGTGGGAGAGACTATTTTTTTCAGCAACTGTTCTACAAACAACATGAACAGAAAGGCCATTTTCACCATTAGAAAAGCAATAAAGTTATGGTGAACCATTTTAAACAAAGACTGCTGTGTGGAGCAAAGAAAACCTGGTGCCAAAGAGATTGATGGCTGATTGATCATTCCTTTCCATGCTAAGGTTACAGGACCAGAGGGTTGGGGGTCACACACCACCACATATAACCTTTCTGCTACTACAGCTATCAATAAACCTGCCACAGTCATCTGATGTCATCTCAGTTTTTTAGCCAAATACCCATTATACTGTATATAGATATGTGAAGTCCTTCTTTCTGACAGATAACTGAGATAACAGACTGACTATAGTTGCTGTTACAATCTGACCAGATGAATAGCTCTAAAACAAGGACTACCAGGACAATAAAAGATCAAAAGCAATAAAACCCCAGGAGTCTCCCTGCCCACTTCATAAAAACTAGACTCAGTGGGTTTATTATCTAATATTTTTTTCTCTCTTTCAAAGAAAACAACTGATTAAAGTATAACATAGGCTACCAAATGTCAAATGTGACAGTGGGGGTCATGGACCCGCAAGCAGTCACATTGAATTCATTAAACACATGTCGCAGCAAGCTGGAGGAGGTGGTATTAAGGAAAGTGCCGTTTCAGGACTGCACTGTAACACTGCTCAGTTGAGGGCATTGTGAAACGGCAGCACGTCAGAAGAGGATGGGTGTTAAAAATGGCTCTGAGAGCAGAAGGTGGGAACCTTACCATTTCAGAAACTGAAAGCCAGCACATTACCATACCAGCCATCTGGCACCAAACTGTCTGCCTGTCTCATTACCTTCTTTCCAATCAAGATTTTATTCTATTTTATTTCGTTTCATTTATTTTTTGTTAATAGTTTAGTGATCCAGCTGTTTTTTGTTTTGTTTTGTTTTAAAGCGGTATTCAGTTTTCAAGGTACTTTGTCCAGCATCTCTACAGTTCCACTTCTACACTTTTCTCCTTCTGCATCACAGCTCAATTCGACCCCTCTGTCCTAACACCTACCTTCTCATTATGTTAAAGCCTTGAGCATCACTATGCATACCAGGAGTTACCTTACAAAACTTTAGGGGGTCACAGCAGTGCACTGCTGAGTGTTTGAGGTACCAGATACGGCATGCACTGCTATTCTTTCAGTGCATCCCACTGCTAGCAACTTGCTGCAGTGCGCTTCTGTCCTTGGATGGAAATTTCAAGGTTGTGTTGCAGCAACAGGGCTCTGTGTGTTTGGTCATGCTAACTCGGGACTGTGGCAAGCCTGGAGCAGGCAGTGGGACAAAGCAGACTGTCAAAGTCACAACTTTAATGCTAATAATTCTGGAATCTATATTTCTTTTTAATTGTTATACTGTCACACCAATAAAAGTAATGGTAGAATCACACCTTTAGAAAAAGCATTTTACTGAAAATGAACATAAAAATGCATTTTAAATAAAATTACCTGTTGGTAAAAAAAAAAAGAAAAATCTAATTGGCTGTCATTTAGCTAAAGGCCTGTGATACACAGAAGTGCAGAAAATCCTGCCAAGCAAGTGCACATATTATCATGTGTAATGTTACTCATTAAACAAAAGTGATGAATGGACTACAGATATTAGCTTATCCAAGTTTGCAAACCAGGATGGTCTCATTATTTTTCACACGGAAAAACAGCCTACTACTTTTTTTTTTTTTTATGGTTGTTGCGCCAGTTTCAAACTGCATACATGGCAGGCCACCTTTGTCTCCACCCTTGTCATCACTCAAGGTAAAGTGTTCCCACACAGCTGAGGTCTTCAGCATTTTGTCTTCCCCTGAACTGTGAAGGTGAACAGGAGTGTGATGTTCACTGCTGTGAGTGAGTGGGACGTCAGGCATCCAAGCTGAGAAAGTAAATATTTCCATATTTAACAATGCAATTAAAAAGCATAATTATATTACAAGAATGTACGGCCAAATGCATTTTGTGGTTCGCCATTGATTTTGGGAGCCTACATATAGGAGTAAATAAAAAAATATCGGAATCCTAAAATTGTAAACTGAATACCTTCCCAAGAAGAGCAGTCGAATACTCGTCTTGATACACAATCAAAGTACTGATACACTGGCAAAGTACAGACAGTGTCAGTGTCCTTGTGCTTATTACTGCATTTTCTTGTCAAACCAAAAAAAAGGTTCAGATGAATTGAGCATCTGGTCTTTTGTTCCTTTGCAACAGAATAAGATCGGTTAGTTATATAGTGACTGAACTGTATGTAAACCATGACAACAAGATCCAATATCAGACAATAATACAACATACTGTGAGTATGTAGCTCACTGTAGATACTGTACACACTCAGGCTGAGAAAAAGAAAAGGCAACCGCTTAATCAGGCCCTCTGCACCACTGCTCTGAAGCCTTGCAGGCAATGAAAACAAGTCAGCCATGTTCCTGACTACCTCACTACCAAACCAGCAGCGAAACTGAAAGCAGTTCAGCTGACAGCTGAGCTAGCCACAATCATACCTGCACTATGATGCACAACTAAGCTCCATCACTTGCTCTGGTGCTCTGGACATAGTTAGAAAGATTCCAGATGGTTTCCATTAAAAGGCTACTGGTGAAACTTCAGCC
Organism: Scatophagus argus; assembly: GCF_020382885.2. NCBI lineage: Eukaryota > Metazoa > Chordata > Actinopteri > Scatophagidae > Scatophagus > Scatophagus argus. Next base: position 12,048,458 of record NC_058494.1, on the reverse strand, counting down.
TATCCCACTACAGGAGGCTGCAAATACAAGCCAGACCAAGAGTCGATTGCAAAGTTCTTTAGAAAGTGATGCTGAAAGTGTTTTGCATTTTTTCCACTGACACAGCATTAGACGCGGATCATATGAATAAATCGTTGTTAGTGCTTGGGTTAAGACTTTACAAAGTAATGTGTTAAGTGTACTCAGATAACTTCTTGTAACACAATGAGGAACAGCCTAGCATGTGAGTATTTTTAATTTGTGTTGATATAAAAGGACTGGACAAACATGCTAACGGGGAGTGCAAAGGCAATGTGATAACAGCATATTCAAAATGGTTTCTGGTGTACTATTGTTGCAAAAAGAAGTTTTCAAAATACAGCTACACGAATGCCGAAAAATAAGTGATTATGGAAATGATGCTCTCGTTTTGCCAAGGCATCAGTACATTCGTTTACACAGAAAATTCATTCTAATTAATTAGCTGCACATTCAGAGTCATTTTTCATTTGTGTCTCTAACTGACGGAGTGCCCTGAGATATTAGATTACAACATTTATACAACACATCCTGAAACACTAAATTATAATAAACACCATTTATGCTGCTCTTTGTGTTGCTGTTTCCCCTCTTTACACAGACCATCTCCAAAGGACCTGCGTGATGTGTGGTAGCTGTGTGATATAATGATGTTCATGTGTTTAGCGAGTCTGCAACATGCAGATAAACGTCCTTGTCAGCCACAGTTGGTCACACATCTTTTGAATCGGTTTGCCAAAAAATGAATATCAGTGGTCTGTGGTCTCAGTTTTCATTAAGCTGCCTACCCTGTTTATTCCCATGAAACAAAAAGGAAATGCTAAAAACATGTATGTCCATGAATCATCCAGGTCCCACTTCCTTCTCCAAGCAGGAAGATATAAAAAAATGAAGTTTGATAAGGTAAAGTCCATTTTACTGCATTATGATGAATCAACAAAGAAACTAAGAATAAAAGAATCATTTATAATTTGCACCTAACGGCTGCTGCCGTGCTCTAAACTCCTATCAAAACTCTAATTTTGCTGTGAAAATGCTGGTTTTATTAACCTCAGGAGAAAGCCTGACAAGTGTGGCAGAGCATCACTTTTACCTCCACTGACTGCTCCTGAGAGAAAACATTTTAATTAAGGTGCCGCCTGCGGAATAAATATAAGTCAAATTTTGGTGGAAATATCATCTTAAAGACATGCAACTTTGCACACTGCAGGAAGTAATCGTGAATTATTGATTAGAACCTTCACCAAGCTCTCAGGATATATGCAACTAAGACAGAGACTGCTGAGATAGGTCATGTGGTGCATGCAGATAAGCAAACAAACACACACCTAGAATAAAACACAAACAAGAATACTACAGAATGAAATCTAAGCATGCGCACACTAGCACACACTAGACCCTTTGGGGACATGGGCTTGTAATGACACAGCATTAACAGTACACGTGGTGAGTAAACATCAGTTTCATTGTTTCACAGGGCTTTGGTTGTGACAGAGGTTGAATGACACTCAGACCAGAACTTTACTCATTTAGCTCAAAGGGCAAAACAAGGCAACAGTGGACCTTAAAATGGCTTCTTCTAGTCCCATCCTGTGTCTCTAAAGCCTGTACGAGCTTTTTCCAGATCAATCTTGCATTAAACCCTGTGACCCTTTTCCACAAATCCCAAGGGAAACCTAGAGAATCCCTGGCAAACATACATGACAGCAGATTTCCCATTTCTTTAACAGTTACACTTGAATTAATTTGGTTGTAGAATGAAAAAAATCTAAATGTAAATCTGATTGCGGACAATAGATGTACACCCAGCTGTATCTCTAAATGAAACAAGGCGGGACCATCTTTTATCCAGAAATCTTGACACGCATTTCATGTTTTCCTATGAACTAAGTCAAAGTTACCAAACCTGCACAGGCAAAACAGTGAGTATAAGGCAGGTTAGCTAAGTTATTTGATGTCTGTACTTCTGTTAAGAAAACCCCTGAAACGATTTTAGTCCAGATTCCAAGGGCTTTGGGGTTTTATACAGCCACAATGATGACTCAGGAAAGCCTCTTTGACTAGTGCTGTGAGACAACCAAAGTTTACTACCACTGTCACCAGCAATTGGTCAGCAATGTCAGGCGAATTATTTATTTATAGTTTAATTTTCTCCACCCATTGTCACTGATAAACCCATCCATTTGGCATGATGTGATTAGACAAATACCACTGACTGACAACTGATTGTTTACTACGTGTTATATGAGCTGTGAGGAAATTTCAGAAATTTCATGTCAAGTTACCATATCAATAAATCCTTGAGGTAATGTCTTAAGAAAACAAAACAAAGTGCACTGGTTCCATCTTCTCAAATATTAATATTTGCTGATGTCATATAGTAAAACAAATATATTTGAGTGTTGGGCTGTTGTTTTGATGAAACAGGTGAACTGATGCTAAATTAGACTATTATATTTTTTGGACTTTTTGTAACCCAAACAAACATAGCTGAAACTTGCAAATGCTATTATGCCATTTTAGCCTAATAAATGACAACAGACAATTAAAGTGATCAAATCAACTAATTGCAATCACACAATTGCTGATCAAAAGTGAATTAGACTGAGTTCACCTGCAGCATCAGAGACATTTCTGGTAAAAACTGACAAGTTAACACCAGTGATGAGAACCTCTGTGCCATCTACCTGTGCTGCCTGTCTGTCCAGCGCTGTCACTGAAGACGACAGGTCAGACAGGTTTGCCAGGTCGTGAATAACGACGGCTGTCCGATCATAAAAAGTGAATGACAACAATGCTTGGTCTCAGGCCAAGTCACACCCAGATGAGAAGCTACAATGAGTCAAACACGAGCTAATCAATAGGTGTAAGGTTCCTGGTGGGGACCTGCACCTGCCAAAACCTGCAGTTAGCATCTAAGTTACAGACGGAAAGCCAGTCGTGTATATTTGATGCATTAGCGGCTACACGTAGTCAGGTGGAACAACCCTGTTTAGCCTGCCAGCACCAGCAAAGTGACATGAGGCTATGAGCTAAACTGCTAACTAGCATGTGTGCTTAAATGCTATCTAGTTAGCGAGCTAGGTTATGCGTTTCAGATGGGCAGATTAGATGAACCTTATTCCTAACTGGTTGGCAAGTGGACTTGTCTCTTCCAAAAACAGCCCATTAAAAACAATAAAGTCCTCAAGGCAATCTAAGAGAATAACTCAGTCTTAGTGTAAACAATTAACACATTAGCTGGTATGTGATACCTTTGTCTCCCTGATGTCCTGCTTTCCTCCTTCAGGGTACCACTGGACGCGGACAAATCCCCTGACGAGAGGCCGACTCGGGGTGTCCACAGCGCTCTCAGTGTCCGAACCACAAGGGACTCGTCCTCCTCCTCCGCCACCACCTCCTCCGCCACCACCACCGCCTCTCCCTCCGCCATCGTCGAGGTCTGAGTCTGAATTAAAATCCTCCTCGCCGTGGATCATCCGTACGAGGCCAAACCGGACTGAGCCGCGATACCGCCCGGAGACCAAGTCGTGGGAGAAGAGCAGCCGCTGGGAGCCATCCGCCGTGGGAGAGAGAGCCATGGATGGAGGTTCCGAGCCAGGGCTGGCTGCGGGAGAGAGGGCCGGGGTCGGAGATGCTGCCGCTATTGCTGCGTCCGTTTTGGCCGCCGCATCCGATGCTACGGGTTCCGCCATCGCTGCTGTTGTCAGGGAATGATGCTACAGCGCGAGAATGACGGTGGAATGAAAAAAACTGTAACCTGGAAGCAGCGAAGTGCACGTGTTTACGTCGGTACGGGTAGCAGCGTAACTAGCGCAGTGTGACAGCGTCATCACGCAATACCTTCTCTTACCACCGAGCGGCAGTGTGAGCAATAACTTGTTAATACACTTTTTCAAGGAGGGTTTGGACAGATGTACAGAAGTGTATTTTCAATTAAACCGATGTTCTGTTGTGACTGTGCGGGACCACATTTTAACAGCATCTGAATGTTACATTAACTCTATGTTTTATTGTAAATCTGAAAATGAACTGTAATCTCATTTCTCATAAAGAGAGGAACATTAATGTATTATGAAAAGTTGTCAGGAGTCAACTGAACAGCTGTAAATAGTCTGCATTTATATTGTAAATTGTTTAAGTATTAAGTAAAGTCTTACTTTTTTATTTATTTATTTATTGGAAAATTTGAACTCATTGTTTATGGAGATGGAAATTATCTGCAGGTCTTGTGACCCTTCCAGAGAGTTGTTCTGCTCTTACTGTCAGTTTGCGTCACCGGACCACACCAGTTCACTCCTAAATACAAGTTACATGTGAAAAATACAGTAAAGTATTTATTTTCAGCTGTTGTGCTTAGTGGTTTTTAAATGAGGGGACTACATCTTGTGGGACAATTTTGTAATTTTGGTGTGAAAAGGACAACAATTGTCCATAAAACCAAATGACTAATTAAAATTCTTAACATAGCTTATTTAACACTGACGAGGTGACAAACAAACTCCTACACATCCTGTAATCCTCTTAGAGATCTGGAAAATAAAGCATGGGATGATTGCTAACTCGACTTAAAGGGACAATGAGAGGCCAATGGAAAGTCTCCCTCAGAGAAATCACATGAAGAGTGGTAAATTGAGTCCTTAAGATGGCCCATTTAAGCAGCAGCAGTATGTGACAGACACTGAGTGATGGATAAAAATAATTGCTCGTGCTCTTTTTTTGTTGGTTTATCACCCACCCTATACCCCAGGTGAGTCACTTTATTGAATGTTGCCCCTGAATTTACCGTTGATAATAGGTCGGTAACATGTTGGTGTGAGAACTTCAACACAGGATCAGTAAAATCCAAATCTGCTGCGGGTCTGATGGTGGCATGACGAGGTTAATTCTCAACATACAAATATCCCTCCTGACCCCGACTAAATATGTTTATTGTTCAGTTTACTCACGGGAAATGGAGGGTCATCCAGCTCGCCTCAGGATTATAAACAACCACCCCTGCGCACCGAGAGTATAAATACTGACGGTGCGCCACTCTCTTCTCAGTCTTCATGCGCAGCGCTGTTACGCACGGAGCGGGCTATTAGACGAGGAGGGAATCGTGTTAAAAGACAGAGCAGCAGAAAATCAGTGAGCAATAACTTTATCCATTGCTTTACAGTAAAAGCTTTTGTTGAAAAAACTGAGAGCATGTCGGTAGTGAGCGCAGTGCCGTTCATGAAGCCGCTTCACATGCGCTCTCCGGTGCCGCGGGGCCGCCGCCACACGCTGCCGGCCAGCGAGTTCCGCTCCCTCAGCCCGGAGGATGCCATCAGTGTGTTCGAGATTGAGAGAGAGGGTAAGCAGACTCTTTCACTGAATTATCTCACATGTTACTGGCTTTTGTAAAAACAATAATTACCGGACGTTTTCCCGGTACAGTTACGCACACGGGAACGTTTCTTCATTTTACAGGAAAAACGTACATTCCGACTCAGACAACACCAGCCTCAGTTCATGTTTTTAGTGACTAATAAAAGTTAAGCTTTCTCTCTCTGATGATAACTCTGATTTAGTAACACCAATTACATTTACAGAAAAGTTTTTCTTCTATCTATTCTAACATCTTTCTTACAGTGTAGCTCCCTACAAAAGTTAGGGTGATTTAACTCGTATGCGCTTATGAGTCCAGGTGCCTTCAACATTCTTAACATGTCTGCCTGAGATCCAGTACGTCCTAGTCAGAACAACCCGCTTATTTGTCTATCATGCAGGTTGTCTTGATGTCTAATTTTTGATCACACTGGTTTTCCTTCACACAGCCTTCATCTCAGTGTCCGGCGAGTGTCCTCTCCACCTGGACGAGGTGCGTCACTTCCTCACCCTGTGCCCTGAGCTGTCTCTTGGCTGGTTCGAGGAGGGACGTCTGGTGGCTTTCATCATTGGCTCACTGTGGGACCAGGAGAGGCTTACCATGGTAAGACAGAGCAGAGGACACCTGGATAGTGATTTACTTCAGGATGGCTGGCAAGAAAATTACAAGACGAGGTCCAGGACAGATTAAGAAAAGAGATTGTGAAAGATTCAAGAGTACATTTATGTTATAATGTCTTTGGAAATTCAGATGCTGAGAATAAATGCTATACAGATCAATCTAAATCTTGGAGTGGAAAGATTCAAATTGGTGGGAGTAAGCTTCAATGCCAGGGCCTCTTATGATACTTGAAGAGTAAGCTAAAAAGTGCAAGAGATCCAGAGCCTCTAGAAAAAGAAATTTGTCTCTGGGTTTTTTAGAGCTGCTGTACAACTACTAATGTTTGTTTCAAACTAATATTTCTGAACATTCTTGTGATAGCGCAAACCCGAAATGGTTTACAAGATTTAAGATTCAAAAGTTTTAGTTCTCACATGCTCATTCATTGAGTAGTGATATATGGGAGGGTTCCAGACAAATGTGCAGGGCACTGCAAACGATTCACAGTCTTTAAAGTGCCAAAGGTCTGTGTGTCAGCTCTTTTATAAATCACAATTTCACAATAACATAACAAAAATAACATAGTGTCTCTGCTCTTTGAGACAAATTTGATCTGTCTTGTTTTCCCATACATGTGACTCTGGTGGCTAGCAGACGCTTGACACCCCACATGAAGCAAAGCATCACAGCTTAAAGTGATGAAGACCCTGTGAAAAGGAGAATGAAAAATCTGGCTCCTAAGCTGTAGTGAGAAACCTGATCTCAACATGAACTTTTCACAGTTGTTTCTCTCTTTAGTATCAAGTATTTAGGCCTAGAGTTAAAACTGACTAACCTGATGCTAAGTCCTGCCATCAGAAGACCAACAGCTGTCTCAACAACACAGCACTGACTTTTTCTTACACTTCAACCCTCCCTCTCTGTTTTCCAGGATGCCCTGACTCTCCATAAGCCTCATGGGACCACTGTCCATATCCACGTCCTCGCTGTGCACCGGACCTTTCGCCAGCAGGGCAAAGGCTCCATCCTGATGTGGCGCTATCTGCAGTACCTCCGCTGCCTGCCTTACGTCCGCCGAGCTGTACTCATGTGTGAAGACTTCCTGGTTCCCTTCTACCAGAAGTCAGGCTTCAAGGTGCAGGGGCCCAGTGAGATCACAGTGGGACCGCTCACCTTCATCGAGATGTTCTACCCTGTCAGGGGCCATGCCTTCATGCGTCGCAACAGTGGCTGTTGAGGACAGAGGGACTTAAATGTGGATTGTCCCTGGGCACAAGTGGCGGTGGGCCTCCCTCCTCTTGGAAAGAGGATGAGGGGGACCTCTGAGAAGCTTTGTTGTACGTGAGCGACTGGCAGTGTTTGTGATCACTGCTGTGAGTGAGGGTTGTTCAACAGGCAGCGAGGTATGTGTTCAGTCTGCAGAGTCAAAAACAAAGAGCTGCTATCCAGCTGCCCAAAACAGCTGTTTGGAAAAGTGGTCAGAGAGTACAAATAAATTGATCTGTAGTCTACTGAGAGTAAGGAATGTCAACTAAATCATTATAGAACAAAGTTTTGAAATCTTCAAATTTTGCTGTAAAAAGCAGCTTTATTTTCATTTTTGATACATATTTATTCAAATTCAATAGAACACAAATGCCTTGTTTGTACATATATATGATATATATATGAGTTATATATATCATATATATATAGCAGTTTGATGCTGCATGAAGCCAGAAAGGAGGGTGTCGAGTTAATAAAACCAGTATCTGTATTACTACTATTACTATTATCAGTATTACCGTTTATGTTACACTTTGTATAACTACGAATTATGGTATGATGTGAAGCAATATGCCAAAGTAAACAGTTAGCCTTCAATGTCTATGAAACAGAACTGCAAAGGGAGGGACATTAGCAATCAAACATCCAATAACAAGTCAATGTACTGACTTGAACATGCTTGTCTTTTGTTTTATGTGAAGATTTGAATGGCCCTGTCTGTCTCCATCAGTAACTGTGACAAAAGCCTATGTTCTGAAAGTCTGTAAAATGTGTACAGTATTTGATGTTTTTTAAAAACCTATAGCTTTTCATTGATTACAACATAATGTATGTACACATAAACTCACCAGAACAGGAATAAGTAGATTTAGATATACTTCATGTATACACCTCCTAGATAGTCTCCTTTCACCATTTCCTTGTGGACAATCACCACCTCTGCCTCCCAAAGTCTTGAATCAAGACAAATATCGTTTTTTTTTACACTGTGTTGTTCTTAAAATAATAAAGGCTTATTTTCTAGCATGTCTATTAGCAACAGCCATTTTTAAAGCCGATCATCTGCAGATGCAGTTTACCTGGTTTTCATGGAACTGAAGATGTGTCTGACCATTTTTATAAGCACTTCAAGGACCCCTCCTCCACGTTGGTCTAAAAATTAAAAAATGGAAACAGTAGTTGAGAATAAAATCTCACTGCCAGGATGATTTAGCAGCCATTCTGCAACCTCTAATCACATTACTGTATTAATTTCACCACTTCTGCTAGTGACAGGAATTTAGGATTTGTGGTCATTAATGAATTTACATCAGTGCGCAAGTCAGACCCATGAAAATATAATTTGTAGTTATACTCTAACGTAAAAAAAACAATGTTCTCTTGTAGGGTTTCACAGTAAATGCTATAAAAGCTATAAACTAACAAACTCAGTGTTGAATGGGTAATACTCCATCAGACTGAAATGAAACTTCTCATTAACACACAACCTCAATATTAGTAAAATTGCATTTATTTCAACAGGGCTGCTTTAACACAGATAGAATTTCACATGAAGCAAAACAGAACAGTACCTTGACCATGACCTGAAAATTCATCTGAAACTTTCCCTTTTCATTCCAATATATAGAAAAAGGGGTGAAATTTTTTGGTCCCAATGCAAACCCAGCTGCATATCGTCATGATTGAAGATGTAGGTTGTTATGGTTCAGATCAAACACTCATGCTCACGTCAAAAAAGGCACAGTAAAGAGGTTTCCTAAAAAGAGGTGGATGTCACTGTTCACACTTTGCCCATTTACTGTATAAGGGCAAAGATCTATGTCTCAAAACAGATGGCCTTTACAATCTGTTGTGTTAAAAATAATTAAAACATCTGAATTGTCCAACACACCACCTTTTCTTCACATATTTAACAAATCATGTTCACAACAACAGCAGATGATCTGTGAGTCAGCCCCACAAACACATAATCTCATAACTCACTCAGACACACACATAATCCCCCACACAACAGTCATTAAGGTGGCTTTCCTAACAGATGCCAGAATCATGAACAACAAGAAACCAGGTCCAGGACGAAAGTTGGGAACCTGTGAGAGAAATGTTTCATGTTTGAAATGTGTAAAAAAAAAAAAAAAAAAAAAAACAAAGAAAAAAAAAGATAAAATACAAAACAACACTTTGTCCAGGTTTAGTCTCAACATGTCTGAGGAAAGACCCATGTCTGCAGCAACAGTACTATTTAAAACAGGTTAAAATCATCTTTCTTGTATTGTTTTTGTCAAGAAGAGTATTCACAAGTAATAGTCGAAGTCAATGTAAAAACTAAGCCTTTTTACTGTATATTACATGAACATATTAAGGCTTGAGTGAAACGTAAATCACATCTTGTGATTCTATGATCACTTACTTTCACTGAGTCATATAGAAATATAGTACAAAAGTTTCTTTGACCTAACAAAAAAAAGCCTATTTAGATAATTACACCTAGAATAAATATTATTTTCATGATATTTTTTCAGAGTAAATCTACAAAATGGTTTAGGCACCACTGTGTTATCAGACAAATATGAGACGTTATAATCAGCGCTTGAGTGAGAATTTGTGCTTGTGGCAGTGACAGACAAATTAACCACCAAACACCATGCATATAAGCAATATGAGACATTCCTTTGGTAGATCAGGGTCAAAAATGTGTTCATCAGCATTCAGCAAGTTGATCACAGGCCGGACACAAAGGTAAAATGAGGCATCTTTGTAAAATGGCATAGTCTGTTTAAGGCAACTTGTGGTTGTAGATAGAAATCTTGCCTTAACTGACCACTGATACTTTAACTATTCAGCTGCACATTTAATACTTCAACATCATTACCTTTAGGATAACATAGCAGAGCATTTCACTGCTCCAAAGACATGCAAAGTGCATGCATACTAAAGAGCAAAAATAAAAATAAAGCTCTGAAAGCATTTTACCAGATACTACAAAGCAGTGGAACTGAATGACAGCATGTGTAGTGATAAACCCAGTGTTACCGAAAACGAGAACTAGTGGGAGGAGGCATCTGACATACCTCAAGGCCCACTATGGCATCAATCTTCCTTTAAATCTCAGCTGTTTGTCATTCATATAGTTAAAGGGAAAAAAGTGACTGTAGGCCAGAGATGCCCTTTTGTTCTTCTATCACTTCTTTAGAATTGAGGAGACTTCACGTGATCTGAAGGAACCAGAAAGTGTCTTGTTTTTTTAGATCTTTTCATTAAGGTCTACCCAGCTCTACACATCCTGAGTATCTTTTATTTTTGTCTGATTCCAAGGATCACAGAGCCCATTAGCAAGTTAACATGATAGGTAGTGCCAGACTTTACTGAGGATCACAATGGTTGAGTAAAGTTTTAAGAAACCAAGAGGTGCTGTTCCATTTCTTTGATCATGTTCTTGATTGCCACATTCTTTAAAGGCCTGACCTGGAAAGGGATGACCTTGTCATTGGCTCGAAGATAGTAGATCAGTAGCAAAGACGCTGCGGTCCTCTTCAATGTCACAAGTAGCCTAGAGCCTAGTGCACCACATGTTCAATGTTGTGGTCAATGTCATACTTTTCACAAAACTTGCTTGTGAACGGTAGGCAGGTGAGGTGCTCCAGCCAGTGCCAATTAATTGGGTAGATATAAAACCAAACAATGAGGGAAGAGAACAGTCCGATGTAGGCTAACAGCGAGACAACAATTAGAATACGTTTTCGGTACTTGTCAAAAGTCCCGAAGGTGACATAGGGCAAGATGGCAAAGGAAAGCAACATGCCGCTGAGGAAACCAAATATGTGGGCAATGTTGTCGATCCATGGAAGGAGGCCGCACAGGAAGAGGAAGAGTACGATGCCAAACAATTTGAGAAAGGCTTTCCATGGCTTCTCCAGCATCTGCCAGCCTTGAAACAGCTCAACGAACAAGCAAGCAAGCAGTCCAAACTGAGACCCCGCTGGACCCACCTGTGGGGAGAGAACATCGGAAAAAAGACAAGTCACAGACTCTTTCATGATTCAACTTAAAGCCAGCATAACAAAGAAATGCAAACCAGTTTTGGCTGCAGCAAAACCCCCCAAAAGTGCTTCTATATTCCCACTTACAAAGAAAACACCTCCCACACTACATACACTAAAGACTCACACGTATGAATGAGCACTGGACATACATGACACACAGCATCTCTGACTTGTACCGGACATAAAATGCGAACATCCTGCTTACTGATGCCACGGGGCTTCTGAGTAATGTTGATGGTGGTTAACAGCATCACTGTTCATTTATTAATTTATTCTTCAAACAACAGCAATTTGTATTCTAAACAGTGAGTAACTACTCCACAATGATAGAGTCACAGATGTGGGTTGTTCAAATGTCTAACATGGGGTTTTCTTCCTTGAGTTATTCATACCATATCATCTTACATTTTTTGATGTTAAATACACATTTCCCTGTAGAAAGACAATAAAATCCTTTTGGTGACATTAGTAGAGCATTTTGTGGTGAATGTTTGTTAGGTGACATACATAACGATCTATGATTCAGGACAAGAAGTGTGTGCATTTAGAAGTTAAATGCTGTAACATCAGCATCAGCCTGTGAAAGAATGTTGGTGGTACAATTTTGTCCAAGTTTTGACTGACTGTATCAAAATAAGGTTTCCATCCAAGCAGGATATCTAACGGTATTCCACCAAATAACACAAAACTAGGGAGAGACAGCACAAAACAAAACAAAATATATATGCATGTAATATAAACATTTCAATTTTCTCTTGCTTGGAGCAGATTTATAGAGCAGATATGTGTTCTGTAGTAGATAAGAAAGACAAATTAACATCACTTTGTATTTAACCAGATTACTAGATCTTGGCAGCAATTTACCAAAATGGTATCTAAGAAAGAATTAAACTCAACTCATCATGCCCATTGATAGGAGACCTGATCCTGACCTAAGGAAACTGAGTAAGAACTGGTAATTAATGAATATGGGATAGTAATGCACAAGTTCTCTCATTGATCACAATATTACAAATTATACTTGACAGCAAAGCAGAAATATTGGATTGATTACAGTTTTGTGGATATTTTGAGCCAGTAAGTATCACATATGTTGATTAAAAAACCCAAAGAAGATGTTGTTCATAGTTATTGTTCAGATGCAATTTTAGCTGCACACAGTCTCTCTCAGTTTTAGATCTAGTTCTGTACAGTAACTACAGTATGAGCCATGGGTCAGGCAGTAAAGGTGAGCAGATTAGAGTGACGTCAAGGCTGAGTTTGGAGGCTTGGCCCGGTCAGAGGCAGATGGCTAATCTGTGAAGACATTAAACTCCCACAAACAGAAAAAGAGCATGGCACAGCACTGTACCCATATGCCCCAGACACGTAGGCTATTACACTCCGAACACGCGCCATGGTCACGCGCCATGGTCGGTCACTCACTCACTCACTCACTCACTCACTCACTCACTCACTCACTCACTCACTCACAAATATTTTTAAATTTAAATCCCAGTGTGTTTGTGTTGAAAGAGCAGGACTACAACATAATCCAAACAAAAAATACAAATTTGTATAGTTAATGCTTAATGCTATTTACCCATGACTATTTATTTTTTGATATTTTTTTCCTGTACATTCTAACTCACTCGTGTCTCAAATCAACACTTGGGTCCAAATTTGGAAATTTACAAGAATCAGGTGGCATCAACTAGCTTCAACGTGATAAAAAGGCTTAAGCTAACCCTCTCTTTGGCCCGGTGTTAGCAATCTCTACAAAAGGTCAATAATAGTGCAAACCTCATGACACAAGACCAACAAACTTGTTCTTTTAGAGCACTTACTACTTAGCATATAATAAGATACTGTATCATTCTCATTTTGTTCTGGAGACAAAGTCAACACTGTGAGAGCCATCAGTGAGAGTGATTTGAACTTAAAGGAAAATGAGTGGCAGATGTAAGGAAACAGGGGTAAGCTGACATTTGACCATCCTGTACAGGGACAGTAGGGACTACATGCCATGACCTTTAACAAGAGTGTGAACTTGAATATGTTCAAGTCAAGAAGAACAGACCACTGTGTTATATGTTTGTGAGTACCATAGAGTACCATAGAGTACCATAGAGTACCATAGAGACTGCTATCAATGATGGCTGAAAAAAATGAAAACACACATTTCACCTGCAGGATGTTCCTCTTTCAATTAGTTGTACTACTGTTATTCAAGTAAAGCAAATGAGTATTTACTCTGTTCACTGAGGAATCATATAAAATCACGTACACTTCGGCCGACACCAGTTTAGCTTATTGCCAGCTCACGTGTTCCCATCCAAGTGTATTCTCAGACTGTCCTCCTCATCCTGATTCCTCCTGACAAGTTGCAGGTGTAATCTCCACTTACACTTGCAGGTGACAAATTCTACAAGTCATAAAAGTTATCTGTGATGTAGCGGTGTATTCAAACAGCACTTTCATTTCAACGGATACATAAATAGTTTTACAAAAAAGTTTCAGCTTCTCTCAGCTCCTTTTTTTTTTTAGTTAAACTTACTTCATATTTATGTCATTTGATTCATTTAATCAATCAGTCAGCAAAAATACTTTTTCATTCTTTTTCAAAGAGGAAATGAAATTTATGTTAACTTTCGCTTGTCTCCCTGCAGAGATTTGGGAGAAAGAACTGAAGCTGCTGTGCTTTCACCATTCTGTACATCTGTTTTACTTGTGAGAATTATAATTATTCCAGTCACAGCTGTTGTTGGAGTCATTAATGCTCGAGCCACCGGGTATCCTTAACTCAACAGTTAAAGGATAATCCACTTAAACTGCCTCTGTAAGTGGCTTGACCGCCCTGTGTTGTGCCTCGCATGTGCTTCCTTCGGTTATTCCTGGTGTGTGAAAACCCGTGAGCCGGTTGGTGCTAAGGAGAGCTGAACGGTGGGATTTCTGGCTCACACGTCAAGCTGCGTCAAACTGAGAGCCAACGCTCGTCGTATCACGCAAATATCAGAAGAGAAGGTCGGATTGGGGTCGGAATATGAAGAAGATAACAGATGTCTCAATAATATTAGGACATGAACTCAAAGGCCAAGATGCAAAATAAAATTCCAATAAATTATTTGTCATACGCAAATATATAGACTATTTGTTGTGCCATGTGAGAGAAACATCCGTCATTCTCATAGTACATAGGTGTGTCAGGTGTACAGAGCAGAAGGATCACCAGGTCTGGTGTTTCCAACAAATGTCTTTGTTTAAAAGACCTGTAATCCTATTCAGTAAGTACTGCAGCAGTGGCCTTTGTCAGTCCACACAATGGCATTAGCCTAATCGTTTAAAGGGGAAAGTGGGCTTTACAGAGAGACACACAGAAGAGAAGTGCCAGTAAAAAGTAGGTAATCCAGACTGTGTTCTTTTCACATGCTGAGTAATTTGCACAGCTCAACGTGTTGACCATTAATAAAGATTGAACTTGCTTTTACCAGGGTTTGGTTGTACCAGAAATGACAGCTAATAAAATATGTTTCAGATATCAGTGGATACCTGAGTTCACACCTAGATTTGCTCCCTGTATGTATGGCATAAAAATGTGTCTAATGTAAGTACCAAAACAGAATTTGTTCCCAACAAAAAAAGACAATAGGATTGAGTGGTCAGTGCATTAAATAAGCATATACTGACATCATCTGAGATAGTATTTAACTACAGGCGATTCAACACAAACGTAATCGAGGATTGTTACTTTCCATCAGCAAGTCCAACAGGACACTACAGATGGGATTAATTAACAAAGTCCAAACAAAATGAAGATGAATCTTCGTCCTGTGGACATGCACACAGGTGTAAGTATGTCCTTATATCTTAATCAGTTGGTGTTATGGTCAGAGAGTTTCTCTTGTTCTCTTTAGTCTAGTACGTATTTGGATTTTATTTTACCCCACAGTGTGTAGCTTTTACCTGTTTGGACAAAACTGGATTTAACCCTAGTCCCTAAAGATATTAGATATTAAAGCGTCTGGTCTTTTACTCATGCTCAACTTTTCTTAGTCCATGCAGAACGATGAGAGACACATGCTGATGAGATTCATTTCTTGGGCTAATACACAAAGTTCTTCTTTTACACATCCTGACATTTGTTTGTCAAGTTTTTGTCATCTGTTTCTCTTCATTTCTCTGTTCTCGGTCTGTTCACGGGTAGGTATCCATGTTCCTGTTAACTATTCGGTTCCTCTTTTTATTTCAAACAAGCTGTTAATAACAGAATAAAAAAAACAGTGTCTACCTCACAGGTCTGAGGATTTAATTCATTAAACTTAAAAGCTATGGTCTGTGTTGCTAAATGGTGTCTTTGAGATGTACTACAGGAAAGCTGTAGTTCTGTTGTTGCTCTGTTCCTCCAGGCAACGTCACAGTTAACAGCATGAGGTGTTTCCTGTGCCCACTCTCGACACGTCGACATGGGGGCAGTCAGGTCTGCTCTAATAATCCCCGGTATGAGAAACTCCCTTCCAGTAAGGGAGCTAAGCTAAGGTGAATTAAGCCACTGAGTGCCAACAATAAACTATAGTTACAATGAATATGTTTGAAATGATGTTTTGACCTTTCTATAAACATTTTGTAACATTATCAAAAAACTGCGACAACATGAGAAGCAAAGGCCGTTTTGGCTCATGTAGCACATTCAGAACAGATTTAGAAAAGTCTATAAGTAGAACAATGCATCAAGTTCAACAGCCCAGCGTTCATATCTCATAGCTGTCTGTTTGAGCAGCTCAGAGTTCAGCGTGCATTTGACTGCGTGAATGTGCGCATATGTGAATGTGTCAACTGTGAGTACTTAAGTAATAGAAAAAAATCAGCTTCTCTCTGCAAGAATTTTTTTTTTCTCCTTTTTAAGGTTCTTAAGTAAGTTTGACAACTTGTAAGTTTAAGTAAGTTTGACAACCTAGAAAGTTACAGCAGATTTGTTTGCCTTATTTACATTTGACATTTGATAGAAAACATTAGGCAACACAGATCACGTACATATAAAAACATATTCAAACATAAAAGTATTTGTTTGTAAACGTGAGTGATGCATACTATATATATGGTGCATGTCCAAAATTAAAATACTATTAACATTTTATTTATATGTCTAAATATATAAAGCTGTCAATTCAAGTCCTTCCTCATACGATCTCCTACAGGGGCCTTGCTGTGCACCTTTAAAGACACCAACATATGTCTACATAACTGAATGTAAACTTTTTTTTCAAAAAAAAGGAAACATGAGGTGTGCAAGCTCCCCTAGTTAGCAATTGAAGGTTTTTTTGGTGTGTATATTTGGGCACTTTATTTATTTGTGTGCATTACCACACCTGCATGTATTCATGTGAAGAACTCACCTCAGCTCTGTAGGGCAGGAACAGGGCAGAGGCGAGGTTTCCAGTGATACCACTGAGGATATAAATGATGGAGATGCGGACCCAACCTGCCAGCTTCTCCAGGTCTCTCAGAATGGTCATCTGGAATACCACTGACACCACACAGTGTAACAGCCTGCATATGCACACACACAAACACACACACACAAAGTGATTTTTTTTTTTTCATTACATTTTGTTTGTTTGCCTGTTTTAAAAGTAGACCTGTGGGATTTCCCATGTGCCTAGCATTAGCATTAAGTATCAGTAGTCATGTGAGTGAACAGCTCACAAGTGTCAGGGCCTCATTTAGAAATACTTCATTAGGTTTGAATCCTGGAGGATGCTGACATAATCCACTAACCACACTTAATATTCACTCATAGCAAACGACTGAAACAGCTAATTGACTCAGCCTAATAGGCTTAACGTGTTGTCAGACCATATTAAACATTCTCCTTTTGCTATTCAGCAGTTATGGAGCATTACATCTATACTTGAATGGCTTACTCAGCAAAACAAACAGCACAAACAAGCAAAACAATCAAAAATAATTCAATCAAGAATCACATCTAAATTTGTTCAAAAGTGTTAACTTGAAGAGAAATTATGTTTGTGTGTACCCAGCATGGAGGAAGAGAGAGAGCCAGAGACGGTAGAACTGATCAGGAACATCGGGGTTGAGGAAGGGCAGCAGGCCGCACACATCATCCAGACAGTGGACCTGCACAAGAGTAGTGCATTGGTTCAGAAATATACTAACACAGCAACAGACACACACACGTACACACAGAACACATGCTCACACACTACCTGTGAGCAGAGTGTGGCATCCTCATGGAAGTAACCATGCATGAAAGTGCAATACTCTCTGGTCGTGATCTCACATCTACAGGAGGGACAAGCAAAATGCGATTTCAATTTTCTCCACATGACCTAGCAGTGAAATGGCACTCAGCAAGCACCTGATAAAACAATGTGGAACAGTAGATCAAGGTGATGTCTGCAGGCCTTACAGCCAGTAAACATCACACAGCGAATAGTATTACAACCCATGTGTCTCACCTGCCCTTGGTTCCTATGCAGCAAGGCCGTCCCTTGATGTTACAATCCATGTGTCTGTAGCCTGTCTGATTCCACTTCTTGGGGTACGTGCACACCTGTAACAAGGGCAAGCAATGAGCCATTTCAGAGGCAAACTGTGCAATAATCTTAGCTTTTATCTTATTTCCTACTGTAGACATGAGACACAGAGAGAAGCACAGAAAGAAATAATTTGTTTAAATGAAGAAGTGGATGCTGGTGTAAGGAAGTTTATTTGCCACTCACCGGCCACTGGGTGATGTCATCCGGCCATGTGTGAGGCTCTGCAGAGGCAGGCTCTTCACACACTCTGCTCACAACAGGCAGTACAGGAGGACAAAAGAAGAGTTTGAAAGATTTCATCCAAAATGAAGCGCAAATTTCGTCAAGTAATTCACTTACAAATTCATAATGACAACTTATTTGATTAGAGTTGTTACTTAGTGTTCTAAATGTCATGTGGGAGAATAATCACAGAACATATTCTCACCTGGGATCCTGATGGCAGACAGACCCAGAGAACCTACTGATGTCCACAGGCTCATTGTTCCATTTAATAAAGGTGGCCAGTGTCTCCTGTGTATACGGTTGTTTTAGTAAATCAAATTAGTAATTTAAATTAAATATTTAAATTTTTCCTTTTATTTCCCTACAAGCAACTTATAAATACATTTGTAGTGAAAAAAGTAATTTAGTACATATCAGTGGTTCAGGTCTGTGTATCTATGAGAAGCTTTAAAGCACAGGAAAAGCAATGTGTTGACAAATGTAAGTAATTGTGAGGAAGTATGTAAGGAAAGGTGATTATACAACAATATGCTTAGAAGCTCACGTGTGAGTACATGTTTGGGAGTGTATGCTGTTTCTAGTGTGAGGCTATAGATGTGTGTAACTTCAGTATACTAAATCCCTTTTTGGGAGTTACAATTGCAATTGCATGTCTGCTGAATGTGTCACTGCTTGACTTCTTTCTCATACCACAGCAACTTTTTATACACTGACAAGCTAATAGGCTAAGTATGAAGGTGCAGTACAAAGCACTTACAGAACAGTCAGAGCTGAGCGTCTGCACACATCCAGAATTGTCATTCTGAACGCAGCAGCCAGACTCTCTCTCCAGGTCTTTGTCCTTCTGGATCAGACTGACTATCTGTATGTCCCGACGAATGCATGGTGAGAACTTGGCCCCTAAGTGGATCAAGTCCTCCTGAAAAGTGAAAGAAGTTATCTCAACGATGCGCAAACATGACAACCCACAAAAAGTAAAATGATGCACGAAAACAAAAAAACCCTCAGAATCCATTCCTTACATTAATTTCAGGATATAGATGTAGAGTCTGTCAGTCTTTTTAAAAGGTTGTTAATATTTGTTCATGGACCCTAACATGGCTGTTTTTTATTTTTCAGGAATTACAGAAACCTCTGTTTTTCATTCTGGTGCTTGTTTGGAACAACAATAATCTGCTTGAGATTTTTAGGGAAGTAACTTACTAGACTTAGCGACTTAGAGTCCTTGATAAAACAGTGTGGAGCAAGAGGAAGTTAGAGCTCATGAGAAAAACAGTATACAACAGGAAAAGCAGCAAGTAATAACAGCGGAAATTTCAAACTTTATTGACAGTGTATTTTACATACACTGAAATTCTTCTCTGCTTTAACCTAGAAAAGACAGAAACCCAAGGAGGGGGTAACACACAAGATGAACGAAAAGGTTTCTGTCATCTAATAATACACCAGCCTGTCATATTACAGATGAGAAGTGAATACCACTTACTTATCTATGATAGTATTTTGCAAGGTGACTCAGTCCTAAAAGCTGGATATTTTTGGAAACAGTTCACTTTGGTTTTCATACACCATGACAAACATCTAATGAGGTTGTCTATATAGGCAGACAGTTAAAGTGTAATGTTGTATATAGTAAAGTGTAATACAGTAGTTGAGCTGAGACCAGTAAAACACTCACAGAGCTGGGACCAATCCAGAAGTTCTCCTGTTGGATATACTTGACACTCTCATAAATGCCTTTGTTCTTCAGCACCTACAGAGGGCGACAGAGTCACACAGTTAGCAGATGATCTGTTAAACGTGCATCAAGACAAAAGTACCACAACATTTTCAGTTCATTCATTTTTCTGTGTTCATTTCCAGGTGAAGGACAATACATTGTGTCTCACAAAGGAATCTTTCTGCCTGATGACTGTGTTTGCTAGAATAAAAATCACTTTTTGTAGGTTGAATTCAGTTCGCTCACCAGTTCAGAAGTAGAATGTTGTGCAAACCCCACAGGGGCAAAACCATATGTGCAACAGGCCAGCAAAGTGATTACTATATGGACAAACGTGATCCAATAGGTAAAGTAGGGCCTAAAAAGACAGAGACACAAGTAAATCAGTTAAAACAGGTGAAAATCATAATAATCATAATAACCATAGTTTCATGTCAGTTTTACTGTTAAAACTGCCACAAAAAATATTAACAATGATTCAACAGATTTCACAGGTTAAGTTCTCACTCACTGACTGAGGTCTACACTTTTTTTAAGGCATTATATCTAGTGTCTTCATGAACAGAAGCATCTACTCAATGCCAACCTGTGGCTGTGGAAGTCGTCCAGCTGCTTCTGGACGTTGCTGCTGAGGCTGCGTCGGTAGTGCCGGTTCAGCCACTTTCCCACCACGCCCATGCCGTACTGACGCTTATGTTTGTCAAATGCAAAGTGCTTAACTTGGGAGGCGATGCGACGACCCCGGCGAGGATGGCTCTTATCTTGCACTACAACTGGTGTCCTCGGCGTTCGAGATATGTCCTTACTGGCACTGGGAGAAAGGTAGACGGGCAGGAAGAGAGATCGAATTATTAAAGAAATGGGAAAGTTGTGAGAAAGTGTGGTGGACCTGGGCAGAAAGGTGGGGTTTAGACAGATAAAGCAGAAGAAGGAAATGAAGGTGTATAAAGTAAATGTTTGTACATGGAATATAGTAAATAAATATCAGAAGAAAAAGGAGAAAATTAATCTAAAAGGGGATAAGTATGTCAGCAGTCTATAGATCACGTATACCATGCCACACTTTAGACTTTAAAGGACCCAGTTTTTGTGTCTGGCAAAGTAAGGATTACTGAATATTCTGACAAGAAGAATTATCAAAGTGTTAGTGACTTTCTAAAAGTGTCAAGTGTTTTTGATTGCGTATTGACTTACAGGCTTAAGAACTTCTGGTCAGGCTGCTCACTGGGAGCTAAAGATGCAGACATGGGAGGCGATTCAAATACGTCATCAGCCATAGAGTACAACTCATCATGAGCATCAACCTACGCAAGAAAGGTAACAGAGATCACAGAGGAGGTGCAGGAAGAAAAAAAAAATGCAGATCAGTAATCAATTCGCAGGGAGGCTTCATATGCATGCAGGAGCAGGCATTACAGAAAAGAAGAGCACACAGGACAACTCAGATGATGAGCAGCTTCTGAGCTGAATGAGGTCAAACATACTTATATTTGAAAAAATCTGACATATATGTGTTTGTTGCATATGGATTTTCAACATTTAATGTTTGTCTTGCAGCAACTAACTGAGGTAAGGAGAGAGGAGGTAAATGGAGAAAAGAGGGTGGCTAGAGAGAAACTTTTAAAATCTATGGAGGAGCAAGAAAGTCATGGCAAGAGATAAGAAATGGAGACAGCCTGACCAACACAATGATGGCAGGTGATGTGAGAGGTTTGAAAGAGAAGTGATACACATAACAAAGTAAACAAAGGTTCAAGCAGGAGCATAGAAAGCATAGAAAAGAAGAAGGACAAAGAGAGGTCATAGTGGTTGCTGAAGAAAAGAGGGTGGCAAGAAAGGAAGACAGGAAAGAAAGTTTAAAAAATTACAAAAGAAAGGACAGAGAGATTTTGCCGCCAATGCAATGAGAGAGGCACATTGTCTGCTGACCTTGCTGAAAAAGATTGACTCGGACGTGTCGGCAGAGTCCACCGTATCTTCATCCATCCAACTGGGTCTGACAAAGCTTCTCTTGGGGAAACTGCGACCTGTCTGGGAGCCTGCCAAGCCGCTACGACCCTGAACAACACACAACCATATAAACACATAAGTAATTTTTTACCCATGTATGTTTTGATCAGTTCCGCTCTACATAGAAACAAAGGAACCACATTAAAAACTTTAAAAGTATCTTTTGCACTCAACTGTCATTTTCTTCAAAGGGACATGCACCAGCTACCCGATTCCATGTTATTAAACATATCTAGAACAGTTGGTTTTTTTATGGTATGATAATATTATGGTTTGGTTGTGTCTGCACTGTAAAGTCTGTAACTCTGTAAAGTTAATAATATAAAAAAATGGTCAAAATGTGTCTGCAATCTGCATTTTTTTTTCTATTAAACTAAACGTAATACAATGTTTATTTTTATTTTAATGACATTTGCAAAATTGAAATTTCCGACTGCCTTTGCCTTAGTCTACTTGATCTGTATTTGAACAGCAATAGTTTATCTTTCAGGTTTGTATTAATTCTGCCTAATAAGTCAACAAAAGCATATAACAGATCTTTCTGTATTCTGGATTGTGAAGTTACTTCACAATAACTGTATCTGTATCTGTATCTGAATCTGAATTCCATTCCATACCACAAAATTCCATGCAACCTCACACAGGACAGGTTTTACTAGATAAAACGAACACAATGTTACAGTGTTGTAGCTGCTGTGGATAAAAGAAGCTCACACCCCAAGTTCACTATCTGGAATACACACACACACACACACACACACAGGTATTCTGGTGCCTGACCCACCCTCATTAGATTGGACGCTGCTCGGATGCTCATACGAGCAACAGACTCCCTCTTACGCCTGGGGAAGCGGCTGTATCCAGAACGCTGGCTGGTGAATGAGCTGAGTGAGGTGACACCTGGGGTTACTGGTCCTCCCTGAGAGATGTGGGGCGTCCTGGGAGAGCGACTGTCCACCTCATCTGGGCAACGGAAGGCTCGCCCCCGTGCTAGGGGATCCACAATCTACCAAAAACAGTGTAACAACGTCATGACATTTACATATTTTTGACCAAATCCCAGTAAATATCTACTGTAATCATGAGAGCTCACATGCAGTGTACTCCTGCAGTGAAGAGAAACAACAAAAAAAGGAATCCCTCAGAGATGATAGCTACTTGGTTTACAGGGCTGAGACTTTAAGAAAGAATTACTCTCTTATATAAGCAGTGCAGGTGAGGGTAGGCACAAGCTAGAGAAGAAAGAAAAATAAAATGCGTAGATGTAGATGTAGACTAGATGAATAGAGCTGTCTGACACAGACTGAGGGGAGTGACACGATTCATCTGGGACACAGATGGCCCACGTCTGTCACCGTACACCACTCCATTTTATTACAGCCAGACACATTTCTTCTTCTCTCCTCACATCCTCCATCTTATTCTTTCTTTTTGCTCCTGTCTTTCCAGAGAAGTCCTTAAAATGTTAGGACACTAAATCATTCAAGTGGAAAAGTACTACCCATACTACTTGTTGGATAATGGTGAAAGTGAGTGGAAATGGGAATTCTCAGCGGAACAGACTTCATGACATAATGCCTGTTGTGTGCCATCACATTTCATCTCGCTGTTTGTGTGGATTATTTCCATGGCAGGTTATTTTGGTCTATTCATACCATAGGATCACGATATTAAGATGTTTCTAACCAAATGACGTTTAATAAAACCCTAACCAGGATGTGAATCAATGGATCCGGTGTTGGTCGAAGGTCACAATGATCACATGAATCTATGAAAGGAGCATACCTTGGGCATCTTATGTGTTGCTGGTGAGTCAAGGCCCTGGTCGATGCTGGTGGCCGTCTCAGGCTCTCTATACTGGGCCTTTAGCTTGCCATAGCGCTGGCTGCAGTGGCGCAGGCTCTTCCTGTGCCATACCTGCTGCTTGGTCTGACAGTCCTCCCCCACTCCAAACCACTGAGCTGTACCCCTAGAGGTATAGGAGGAAGAGGATGGTCTCGGGATTACAAAGTACAGAGTCAAACAGTTAAGGTAACACAGGAAGAGAGTGTACAAATGAACATTGTGTGAAGTAGTTCTCCTAGATGTATCTATTGATGTCTCTGGACACATCCTCAGTGATGTTCCTGGAATAATAACGTGTTTTGGGTCTGTCGGCATCATACACCTTCCTTCAGGTAACACAGATGGCAGATCAGACCCCTAATTGTGTACTGATAGCTAGCTCTCATCTCTTGAGCCAGCCAAGGTTGTTGCCGTGGTTTGGACAATTTGAGGTCCACTGACAGCAGGTTTGAGGTTTTTCCCAGCTCTGACTAACGAAATGACCTGCTTGGAAGACCTGACAAAGATAGGCTGCCTATTTACGTATCCACTGTAGGTCCCACTGTAGGTCAGACTCAACTTAGACAAGCAACCTGAATGTTGAACAAATGAACAAAAACAATAAATATGACGCAAATAACAAAGTCTCTATCTT
This sequence comes from Scatophagus argus, assembly GCF_020382885.2. NCBI lineage: Eukaryota > Metazoa > Chordata > Actinopteri > Scatophagidae > Scatophagus > Scatophagus argus. The sequence continues at coordinate 12,024,208 of NC_058494.1, read as the reverse complement.
ACCTGCGAATACTTTGTGAGAGCGATGTTTGTCTACTAAACTTTGCCCTCCTGTCTGTGGCTGTGAAGTGTCCATCTCCGGCTCCACTGACGCTCTCTGACACAGAACTGGTGGCTCGACCACTGACGCTTTTTTTAAGAGACGGGCGCAATGGCTGAACAGAAGAGAGGACAAATAATGCTACAAAACAACGTCTTCCAGTATATTAATATGAAGAGAGCATAAAAACAGTGGACTACTGAAATGATATTCACTGTTAGAACTACAGCTGCAGTAATATTACAATAACCTAAGTAAGGCAGCAACAAGGCAGAGAAGGCATAAGAAACTATCGTAAGGACACATACAGTTCTGATGAAGGTCTACAGTATTTTGCTTGCTAATTGGTAGAATAAAAGACAATTAACTATTGCAGGAACCTTGGAATACAGAATAATGAAATAACTACTAAAACATAAGACTGTTAAGAAAGTAATTAGATAATTATCGCAATGAGTACAATCCTCAGGATCAGCGGCAAGACTAAATCCCAGTATTGAAATAGTTGGATTAAGTGTACATTTAATGTGAACACAATTGTGTTCAGTCAATATTTTGCATAGCTGTTATTGCTAAAAGGGCCACTCCCTCTCCCTGTTCTCTTAAACACCTACTTGTGTATGCTGTTCTTAATGTTATTGTATTATGTGGGGTGCAGCGATTCCTCTGAGTCCATTTTCTTAACCTGCAGTGACTCTGCAGTTGGCGAGGCTAATGGTCTTGTCATTCTCAGAGTTAATGGGGCTTGAAGCAAGCTGTAAGTGAGCTGTATGTTGAGGCTGTAGCACAGGCTGCCGAGATAGGTCGATACACTTTCTCGGCTTCTGCTACCACAGAGTTGTTATCAGCAAAAAAACAACGTTTGCACATATCAGTCCTACAGTCTTGGATATTTTAACCAAAAATTGTGCATTAAGTGGGCTTTGGACAGAAAGATGAACAATCTTTGAATCAGCAAATCACAAGCAAATGTAGACGTGTAGCTGGATAGTCTTATTTGGTAGGAGCACTTACTTTCTGTGGTTCATAAAAAGTAATCTAATAATGATATTATTAACAGTGTGACTTATCATGACAGCAGGAACACTACACATTCTACAGTTAATGTCTGTTTGTTTTTCAACACTGCAACATATCGTCTTATATAACATGCATACAACACAACCACACAGCAGCTCCTCCTCTAATTGTGGAAACTGACAGTAACAGCACAAATCAAACAGGACCTAGAAAATCTCCTATCTTAACTCTTTGGTGCTTTACGTTTTAAGAATAAAAATCAAAACTGGACATGTAATTGCAGAGAGAATTCACATTTTCAAATGTACTTGTAGTTGTTTAAGCATTAAACACTGCACATAATGTTTTGAGGCCTTTTCCAAAGAATTTAAACATTTAAATTTGTCTCAGTAAAGGAAAAACCATTATTGTTCTTTTTCCTCTTGTAACAACAAAGCCCCTGTACCCACATTCACGTTCACTAAGCTAGCTAGTCTTTACGAACAGTTTAACTGCAGCATGCTCAATTAACCCCTGACAACATAAAACTTTGTGCAGTTGAAATGCCATCATTTGTGTTCTAGGCACGAGGCCCACAGGGGGGAAATGTATGGCCTTGTGCCCTAAAACTGCTACAACTTTCTAAAATGTGTCCCTGTCCAAGCAAGAGCAAACTGAGAGGTACAGTGGAAGAGCATGCTACCCACATTAACACGTTAAGTGTTTTTTTTCCATCCTCTGTATATAGTAACGCTGATGACGCAAATGACTAATAAGCATGGCATCAACAGTCATCAACTAAATGACAGGCAGTCTCTGTTGTGAGTCAAGAAAGCTTTTTTGTGATTTGCTGCCAACAAAACAATAACTTTTTGCAAGCACTATTGTTTTTACCCAAAGTCGACTGATTGTAGCTCTAAATCGTACCTATTAAGCCTATCTCAAGTTAAATACTTCAATAACTTCACTTTTGAGCTGCACAATAACATCTAACTAACTATCTGGTTAAGTGTTGTTTTCTGTTGCAACTGTTGCAACATAGCAAATAAAGACATAAATATCATATACATGATACAGATAATATGTTTAACTCTCACTTTACTCTTGACAAACACTTTGTTTAAATGCTTATCTCTGAATGCATTTTCTTTTAAGGACCTTTCAGGATTTCACAGTTTGAGCTGCATTCATAAGTTATTTTTGCTTCATTTTGCTTCTTTTATAAGGAGGATGGTTTGATATACTTGAAAAGAAAAAAGGAAGGAACTTTTAGACAAAGGCTAAAAGGGCTAAAAGAGGCTGGGTCTCTGCTGTTTGTGCCAGACTGCGTGCTACAGTAAAACTAACAACAGATGCACAACATGGATTGTTTTCAACCAATAAATACCTCTAAATACCTCTCATGCCTCTGAATACCCATAACACAAGCAATAATTTTACATTTTTGTACTTAAAAGTTTAAAAGGTCACAAGCTGCGGTTTATGCCCTCCAGAAGGGTAAGAAAGGCTGATATGTAGTTTCTCTGAAATTGTAAAAATATATATATATAAAAAAGTCTACATTTGCCCTTGTTCTTCCTCTTCTTCCTCTTTGTGCGTATTAATGGAATGCAAACCAACTTTAAAAATGCATACTAAAACCTTCTGTATCAAGTATATATGCCTATTTGTTCAATCAGTGAAAGAGATTTGGCTTCATATTATTGTCTCTATTTATCTACCATAATTTCATCATCAGCCAATAGCCGATAATATAAATATTGCCATTATCAAGCCAATCATTTATGAGTCCGATATGTATTGTACATTACAAAAACTAACAAACTGCTTCCTTAAAGTTTAATAACTTGTAATCTTTTTCAACATCAATTGTTCTATAGATTATTTCGAAATGAATTCGCTGTTGATTAATAGAGTTTCAAATACCCTTTACAAGCCACTAAATAACTGTTTGCTGTTTTGGTAAATTTGATTATCAAAGCATTTGTTATGTATGTCCTTGATTTTACTGTGTTGTGTTAAATGTCTTCGTGCCACTCACCCACAGACTGAGGGATAAAGAGGAGGTACGAGAGAAATGAAAATAAAAATTAAACAGAATTTTCACTAACACATTTTCAGTTTTAAAACCACTCATTGAACAACAGCGGGTTAACCATGAATCAAAGGTATTTAAAGTGGAGTGAAAGAAAGCATCGCATTCATGGTCAAATAGAAGAGGACCCTCCATCTTCTCTACAGCACCAGCAACAACTCAGAAAGGAAACTATTACAATTTAACAAAACAAACAGCAGCTGGCCCCCTTCCAGGTCACTCTGCAAGAAAACAATCACTGGCAACCTCTCTCAGCTCTAAATAAATGTAAATGATGAACAATTTCTCGTGTTAACTTATGGTTTTGGACAAATATTATACCTATTATATATTATTATTATTATTATCTATAATTAAATGCAGAGAAGAATTTCGGTGCATGTAAAAATATACTGACAATAAAATGTTTAGGGTTATAAATATTATGCCAAAATAAAGATTGTAGCTTCAGAATACAGTTAATTTTTATTTTTTATTAATTCAACACGCATGGGAAAGTGCGCTGTAACAGGAAGTGGTTGATCATTGTGATAACACATTTTCTAGGTGACAACCTGCCCCAAGAGGCCGAGCAGTGAAAATCAAGGTCAAGACCAAAACTGTCAGCCTACCTGTTTTGCAGGGTCGTGGGACATCATCTCCTCAGGTGGAGGGATGGCTATGACAAGGCTGGGCGGCTTCTTGCTCTTTAGACGGCTATCTGATTGACCGCTGTTGGGAGGAGGCTCCTCCCCTCCATGCGACGCCATCCTGTCAGGGTGCTGGAGGAGAGAAAATCATGATGGATGTAATATTATCACATAACTGAAAAATTTACGTCACACAAGATTGACTTGCACAGTTGTTATACTTAACAGTATAATTTACAGTAGTGCTTTTGAGTATTTACACCAATTAGAACACAACAGGTGCTCCATCACCCCAGCAGTTATTATGACAATTACAGGTTTTTCTTCTACTGATAAAACACATTTTGAAAGATCTATGTCATTTGAATGAATTCTCAAGGACTGTTGTATGACTGGGATCATACCCACAATAATGCACAAGGCACAAAGTCAATATTCTGTGATTACATGTAATCTCTAATCTTGGATTTATGAACAGGATGAACTGCTCCAGTGATCTAGTTCATATATATCAATTCTCGGCCTACAAAATAGAAGAGCTAAAAAAAACAAACAAACAGAAAAAGACAAAATTCTAGGCTTTAGAAACTTAAATGTTTGTGTATCAAGTTTGTCTTGTGCATAGCAGAGGACCCTCCATCTTCTCTATAGCACCAGCAACAACTCAGAAACTATTGCAGTCTAACAAAACAAACAGCAGCTGGCCCCCTTCCAAGTCACTCTGCAAGAAAACAATCACTGGCAACCTCTCTTTATTTTTGATTACCTTCATAGGCAATTTCTTAAGTGATCCTTCAATGCTCTGCAGTCACTTTGAGCAGATGAGAAACTGTTGTTAATATCAAGGATAGCAACCTTGTTCTGCATCAAAGCTGCCTACGTCGCCGATTTAAATTAATTGAAAGGGAAGGCTGGAGGATAAGAAGGGGAGGCGTCTTCTAGAGTGTTTCATTGTGAATATGTGAAAAAAATAAATACATAATAATCAACAAACAAAAGCACACAAATTATTAAATAATATCAAACTTCTGTCACTGCCAAAAACCCTCTAGTGAAGTATAAGGGTTAACAGATTTAATTTATTCAAATATAGCACAGACAATTTGTCGTTATTTATTTCATTCAATTTGTAATGATTTACTTGGTTATAAAAACAGTAAGTTTCCTATCCCAGTGACCTAGTGTGTGTGTGTTTCACAGTGTAATAGCACAAAGCTTATGATGATGATATAGTACATTTTCTGGAAATTAATTCTGGAAACCATTTAGTGACAAAACAACCAGATGGACACATATTCTTTTGGCTAATCCAGTGAATTAAATCCCTGACACATGAAGGTACTTCAGAACATTAATGCAAAAATTATGCAAAGTAAAAACCAGCCCTGCTCACTGATGTGCATATTTGCTCACAGACAGATATTAAAGGGATAGCTATCTTGGTTTAAATCATACAGCAACATCTCTCTACCAGCTGACAAATTTAACGAAATCACATCATGATGTATAGTGTCATACAGCACTGCTGAGCCAACAAGAGATTTCACAATAACACATTCAATTTGAAAGTTAAAATAAATTCAAGGTAACTGGTTAGGCAACTAAATCAGAAATCAATTCTGCAGTGGTTAATGCACAAACCTGCACCACTAATGAAAAAGCAACTGATATGCTAGCTGTTAAGCAGCTGGGAGTGACACCCGAAGACGTCAGATGACAGAGATCAATAGTGCTCTCAAATCATACATCCTCCAGGTGGTTAATAATCCATATCCTAACAGGCCTGCACTCTTTTTTTTTATTGATTGCATATAATAATGCTGATCTAGTAGCTAGAGGTTTTGCTGCTTCTACACTGATTTGAAGTTGCTTTGTAGGCGATCATCTGGTTATGTCTGGAACACATTTTATATCCAACTACTTAAAAGACACTCACAGTACTAGTAGTATGACTCCTATAAAGATCACTGTGTCCTACAGGCAGTGTTTACAAACAATACATCATATTAACTGAACTACATCACATGCGCACATGCTGCACACTTTGGACGACACAAATAGCACATAAATCACATCTTGATGTGATAAGAATCATCGTCGGCCTCTTTTCAGCTCAGTTAATGAAATTATTTTGTCAAACTTACTTATCCTTCTCTTTACCACAGTCAACAGTGGAACAACCAGCCAGTCTATTCCTGGAGCTCAGAGTGTCTTGTAGCATTACGCTAAATATTTCCAGAGAAATCAAAGATATTGCAGACATAAACCTACAACGTTACAAGGCCAACACATTCACAATGTCATTACAGTCTTGAAAGCCTTGAAGTTGTCCTGAGATGTGGTTTATAAAATCAATGTGAGACCCTCGGTGTCTACAGGAGAAATGGCAGCAGCAGGGAAATCTGACACCAGCTCAGTTAATAACCTAGTTTCCACTATGGAGCCACGGCACAGTTAGATGCAGCTTTACATATAATTTGTGTTCATATTCCCCCATAAACAGGATTTCTATGATACCTTTAAGCTATTAGGAGTGTACATTTCAATTCTGACAATAGTGTTTTCAATTATGTGTGATAAATATTTCAAGCTTAAGCAGAAAGACTTATCCTTAGTCCTCTTGAGACAGAGAGGAGGCTACTGGGAATCTAGCCTGTGGTTGAGTGGAGACTTAGGTAGGGGGTGGAACCCATCCACTTAGATAATGAAATAGCTAGGAATTTAGCTAATGGACAGAGTGCTCTTGTGGCAGAGGACCACTGCTGACAATAGTCTATCAATGTAGGCGGTTGTACAGGTTCACATAGGAAAACTAATGAGAATGGACTACAAATTATATTCTCCAGAGGAAAGATGACAGATATAAATACAGAGCTGGAAACCCACAGAGTATGAAGCATTAACCACAAAAAGGGGTTAGTGCTTTTTTTTTTAACTAAATATATCAATACACAGCCATCTAGTATAGTTATAGTTATATTAATAGTTAGTTAATAGTTACATATATATATATTGAATCAGTATCACGATAGCACCCTGATAGTTACAAATCTAATTTTCCCAAGACTTTAATTAATATTTGCTTTTCTTTGTTTCACATTCAGCATTTAGCATGCGCCACATAATTGTGCAACATATTCACATAAACAGTTCAAACGCCTGTATCTTGTCTTACCTGCCATTCTGTCGGAATACAATCTTGAGTGGAACTTCTCTGCTAACATGAAGGAATACTGATTAACACCCCCAGGTCAGATCATTTTACAGTACAACAGTTCTAGTTGAGCTAACTCGATATTCTTATTCACAATAGCATTAATGCTGCACAGCAAAGCCAGAAAAATGAGAGGCATTTCTATTTGTGTTAAGCAGCAGACCAGTTCTGGCATACTGTTGATACCATCAACAAGAAAAATATCTTAGTGGAAACAGACTTTCCTCCTCTATCGTTTCCAGGTGGTATTATTGCTGGTGCCGCTGTAGCAAAGATGACAGGATTTATTTTCCATTTTCCTCAGAGTACCAACTACCAACAATGCAGAACAAAAGCCTGAGTTTATCCATTCATTTATTCTGTAATGGAGCCATGAAAGAATATAGAATTGGTACCAGGCTTTCAGTTAGCCAGAGGTTTCGTGTCAGGTGACACACAAAACTGCATGGTCAATGTGAGGTTTACAGGGAGCTAATCTAAATGGCAGTGGTGTTATTATTCTATAGCCAGGACATTGTGCAATCATCCTCCACTTTATTATGATTCTTTAAAGCAAAAAATATGTCTACTGTCAGCTGAAGATTGACATCAGTTATACTTAATTTACTGAATCCATGACCATGATTTTGCCCAGCTGTGTGAAAATGGTAATATGTCAGCAAGTCACAGCACCATCAGAGCATGTTAAACAATCATTAACCATGCATGCACTCTCTCTCATGTGCTAATCACATCTAGCCAACACTGAAACTTGCTCCTAAGATGCAGAACGAGTGAACCTGTTAACTGATTCATTGTAGTCCCAGATCCCAATGAGTCACATGTCAGAGCCAAAAAAAGGATATGCCCACAGTGAGCCATCACTAATTTCATCACAGGGTATGAAAAATACCATTTTCAACAAGTGTCCCTACATGTTTGTGCCTCTTTGGGGTCTAATTATTCACTGGATCACGAAAACAGTTCCACACTTGACCATTAATCAGTGGGACTGTACTGTATGTGTATTAGCCACCTACACCCCTTTATGTTTGGTGATCATGTCTTCCTATGAGAGTACGTCGCCATGGTTCACTCTCTTCCCCCAGAGAGAGGTGTGCCCTGAGAATGTGTCAGTGTGTTTGTTTGTGTGTATTCCCACATGAGTGATTGTCAAGGCGGTGTCTTCCCATGTAATCCCGGAGAGAGGCAGGACTGGCTCATTCACTCAGAGCTGCACAAATGCAGTCAGGACACATTGTTCTTATCTTACACAGGCCATACATAACCCACATGCAGAGGTATGGGGAAAAGATCATGTTTCTTATTCTGTCACACTCACACCACACAGCATTTGACCAACGCCACTTGGGCCAAGCACACTCATTGCCAACATTTACTTAAGCTAAGTGTAGGCAACACTTGACAAACATGTAAAACAAGGAGGGTTTTCCAGGCTACATGAGCTCACTACAGAGTTTACAACAAAATAAAAAATAAAAAAAACAACAACATATTTATCCATCTAGACTGTTTTGGTATGAGTTGCAGACTTTTGGAGATATCAGCTGTAAAGATTTCTGCCTTCTCTCTAATATAACAGTACAAGATAGTACTACGTAGATGAGACCCATAATACCCAGCAAACCTCTTGTCCATGAGTAGATGCATGTTTCCTTCTGCGTGGTGATATGAAAAGAAAAATAATTCCTACATGAAACTGCTCACAACAAGATCTGTGGACTACCCTGAGCAACCAGATCGTGATTTCTGGAAAGAGACACTGTTGTTTCCAAATGTCTTTCTTGGCTGTCGGAGCACCACAAGTGAATTACCATTACCTTTTTCCTTTAGTCCAGATGGATAAATAAATAAAACTGTCCTCAACACAGCTTAATAAATTAAGCTTAAGCTGTACTGTTAAAGTGAAATAAAATCGCTAAGTCATGATAGTGACTGTGAAACACCATGATCAGACTTTTTACACTGGATTTTATTAGGACCTGAACTACTATAATTTTAGCCTGTTACAGTCCCTTACCTAAGACGGGGAGAAAAAAAATCGAGACACTCACTACACTACTTTGAAAGCGACCAAACCAGTTCACTCACTGTGTATATTTTTGGCATTCTTCTCACATCTGAGCCAAGGGAACTGCTGAGAAACTACACTATGTGCCTCCACAGCAATAAAAAGCTTGTTGTTGCTGTGTGGAGAAAAGAGTGAGTCTCACTGAACAGAAGTGTTGTGAGTGCCAAGCTCAGTCAGCTCAGCTTTTTTTTCCCTACTTTTCCCATTTGTAGTGGTACAGAAAGCTCCAAATATATTTCAGTAGTGAAAGTAACCAATATTAATAAGTGAAGCATTACAACAGCACCATGTCACTGACCAGATAACATTTGTGCAATTGATAACCACAGCAAATAAGAGCTCAGGACAAAGATGTGGTCTTTCACCATTTTAAAGAGAAATTTGAGGGAAGTATAGAAGTGGGTGGGCTTCAGATTATTTCTTTTAGAAAAACTAATGACTGAATAGAGAGGACTGCCAATGGTGTATGCATGGTAGAGACATCACAGTCAATATTATGTAAGATCCACTGAGAAAGGGTTTAGTCTCATTTCACCACACTATACCCCACTCTAGCCTTGAGCCTTGTATTGGTAGGTATATCATGTAATTGTACAGCCCGCTTTGTCCGGTCCGAACTACAGTGACAAATTAATTACAATTATCTTTGGTCACTGTTAATTTCTAACTTGAAAATGTTACATCATTCACCATCCCAAATGTTGGATTTGCAGTTGATAAGTGGATATGAACAGCTCTCCTTTACATGACCGTGACAGGAGTCAATAACTACAGGAGGACATTTCTCTTAGTCTCTTCTCCTAAATGTCTTGTGACTCTGATAGGCTTTCATCCTTAACCATTATAAAGCAACAATAACCTTGGGCCAGGTTGTGATCATTCAAAAGGTCACATGGGCGGCACTTCTGATACTGTTGTAAATGTGTCACAATCAAGATCTGTACTCTAGACAACACTGCAAACCAACATCCTTCCTTTTTTCACAGAGAATTGAGACTTTGCTTATTCACACTCTTTTTAACTTCAGTAATCTTTTTAAACTTTTTCTGTTGTCCTGTAAGTCAGTTTAAGATTATCATTATGGACAATTATCTATCATCTTACTGTGCAAGCCTGCCACAGAAATATCCGCTGAGCTGTTACTGGACTTATTCATCCTCATCATTTCTTCATGTCCACCTAGTTTTACTTGCATCTTACCTTGGAGACCCTGACAAAAAACATGTACAAAAGCATGTGAAACTATTGGTTTAGCACAAGCACTTATTCTAATGGTTTAAAACATTAAGCTGCATTAATTAACTTCAGAAGAGCACATTTATGCATGAACACAGCAATGCTAAAATCCATTAAGGATAACGTCAACATGAAAATTACTCAGAACTCAAGAACAAGTGTGACTAAGATTAGGAAGCATCAGCACAATGATAAGTGAAGCATGAATAATAATGGGAATAATTATTTAATCATTATGACTGAGAACAGAGCTGACAACAGTGCAAGAGACGGTGTTCACAAAAAGATCACATTCACACAGACTTTATGTCTTGCGCAGTCAGTGTGTGTGGGGACAACTATGTCAAGTGCAAATTTGTACGTGGGACTTGTCCACACTTACTGCGTGAGCTACAGTAGTAACATGAGGCGTTATTGTGTATTTACACTGCCAGTCAAAAGTCGTCAATCTGAAATCATTTTAAATTTTCTCTAAAAAGAAAATGGAAAACACAAATATGTTGAAGGTTAGGTAGGTTATTAAAAATGCTGGTTGAATTTTTATTCAAGATGTTCTAGATGTTGAGGTGACACACATCAGTTCAATTAAGATCTAACATTTATTGTCCAATCACATATTTTTATTAGAAGATATCATGTGATTCGGCTGTGCTATGGACATTTTGAGACATCTTGTGTGGACCAGATACTGGCAAACCCTCATAGTCTGCTTTTAGCTCATACTTTCTTTGTTTGATTCACACTTGAGTCAACAATGGATGAATTATGGTGCGTTGATTTTTATGGCACCATTACCAGGTGCCTCCTAATTTTCATTTTCATTTCATTTCATTGTTTCGTTTCAGTAAATTCTGCCTATGAAAACGAATTTTCTTTCAAGAACTGATTTTTCCTTACGAAGTCTATGTGTCTCAACAAACTAAGCTGTTGGAAGACCAGAAGGGAATGAATGTGAAAGAGCTCTAAAGCACACAGGCCAGCAGCCAGCTGGCAAAGAGCACTCAGCTTTAACAAGACCTTTTAAAAACACACAAAACCTTTGATGACAGCAATGAAATGACAACCTCCTGATAAACTTCAAACAGACGCTTTCAAAAGGTGGAAAACATGTTTGGTTTGGTCTGTCTCCACTGTTGCTATGTGTGTAGTGTACAAACCGATCATGACCGAGAAGACAGTTATGCTCAGGCGTAGGAGACCATGAGTTTCAATGGTGTTTGTGTCCTTCTGAACAGTAAGAGAAACAACTGAATCTGCCCCCTCATTTTTCACTTCAAAGCACAATATCTCATGATGACAAATCTCTGAACAAAACCTTGAGTCTTTACATATCCCATTACGCATCAGCGGCTGATAATAGCACTTTGGTCCCTCCAACAAATCAATAGTTCCATTTTAGAGCTATTAGAAGACAGTGATTCAAGTTAACGATTGAGGAATCTTATTTGAAAAAGACCTTGGCTTCCACCTAACAATTCCAGAGACACTTTGAAACACTGCACCATTTTCCAAGAGTCTGCATGCCCAAACCTGCAAACAGCAAACTACTATGCAACTCCTCAGCCTTGTTCTCAGTCCAAGAGATCCTCAGAATCCTCAAGATGTGACCTAAATAGCAGATGTTCATATGCTGAGTGGACACATGAAACAGCTAACTTCTGAGGATTTCTCTGACTAAATCTTGTCAGCTGGGCCAGCCGGCTGTTAAAACTGAGACAGACAAAGTAATGTACTCACAATTGCTATCTGACAGAACATGAGTAAAGACATTTTGTCCCCTTATGGATCTCACAAGATACACTGAGGAAAATGCATGTTTTCTGTGTAAGTGTAAATGTGCTACAACTTACTTTCTATACCACTGAGAGCTTTAATGCAAAGCCAGGGTAGCCACAGGAATCCTTTTAAGGCTCACGAGTCTTCGGGATTCAAAGTATTTCCGGTGTCTCAGAATATTTTCAGATAATGTGTCATGCAGTTTGAACGAACGCTGGCATGGGAGTGGAGGGAAAAAAAATTCCAACAGCGCCAGCCGTTTGATACTGTTAACTGCAGCGGGTTGTTATTATAAAAATGTTTTCTGGGCGTGTTATGGTGTAGTAGCTGAAAACAGATAAGATCATGGAAGGAAAGTCCATAGAAGGAAGTGATGACAGGACTTGATTGTGACACTGTGACAGACTAGAAGACACTGAACGCAAGCTGACAAGCCTGGGGTTTTCCAAACTCAAAAATCAGTAAAGCAGTGAAATTTGCTGTACTTTACTCAGACACCACAGCTATATTAGATAAAACTGTGGTAAAGTACTGATGGTGAAGTAACAATGAAGGAACTGAAACCTCTGGGCAGATACATTCTCTGTTAATGTGCTCTAACTTCAATCAAAAAGGCAACAATCGATATTAAAAAAAAAAAAAAACACTTCACAGGTTCCAGGAAGCCCTGAAGGACCCTGAAGAGCAGCATGCCCCATTAGTTAACCACTATAGAAACAACACACAAGATCTGTACCCTTTTGTGTTCCACAGATTGCTGAATAAAATAAACACAGAGCTTGTTTGCTGATTCCGATGAAATGTTTCCTTCACTTTCTGATTTGCACTGAGTCACAACTGTCCTTGACACAGGCCGTTAACGCGGCAACAGGTGCCGCTGGCACAGTCGGCATGTCCACTCGGCCAGGGCAATGCAGCTGTTGTATTGCTGCTTGCTGTATAGCATAAACGTTATGCTTTTGCAAATGATTTCCTCTTTTCTCTATTGCATTCACAGCTGTATAAAATACAGTGTACTAAAACAGAGCGCAATGGAAAATACCATGACATAACACTCATTCACTGCTTCCTCCTGCAAAAGGACGAAAAGCCAGCGCACACTGAAGTTCACACATGAGGTCATAAAGTTGTGAATCAACCTGCCATGACATCAAAGTTAATACGGCATGATGAACACTGCTGCAGCTTCAAGCAAAATATTTAGTTTTATATGTGAAATAAATTAGCATTAGTCATGAAAAATAATAAACACAACACAACAACAGTGTGAGGAATACTACAGTATGATGAATGTAAAACAGCCAAACAACAGTGCTTACATACTGACATGCTGTATGGGACAAAATTAACATGAAGCTGGTCAGTGGAGTTCAGAGACTTAAATGTATACAAGTTAGTGTTATTAAAGTGTTATTAAAAGTTCATTTTTTTCATTATGATGTTGAAGGTGTTCTCCTGAACCAGCTACAAAAAAGGCTGTAATGTTGAAAGTGATACTGTATACAGTAATACTTCCTCTGTACAGTCTTAATGTTTCCCATGATTCATCTTACAGGTCTTTGCTGTATTCAGAGGCCTATGTGTGACCAGCAGTTTCAGCCTTCCGTTTCACAAGTGTGTGTCTAAATTTAACTAGAATATAAGACTGATTGTGCACTTACTGTTACTTTGGATGTGATTCTGAACACGTGTAAATATCACAAGACAAACCATGCAGAAATGCTGTCATGATCATTTATTTCTTTGTTTTCACCCCCTTCACACAGTTTAGAAATCAACAGACAATTCCATTAATGTAATGAGTTTGCCAAAACATGTGTTTCCATTTTATGTTATGGACTCCTACACATATTTCTGATTCAGAGCAACAAGAAAAATGACGAGGTGTCACCCTTAACAAACACTTCTGACAGTAGAAAAGAACAGGTACAGGATTACCAGACTGCTGGTAACCTGACTGCTGGACGAGGAGAGGCAACTTTAAGAACACACAGTTATTCCTACATGTTATATCTGCAACAATTAGGCAATTATTCAATTACGTTACTGACTGGACTGTCCCCATTTTAGTCTGTGTAAAGCTAAAAAAAAGTGCTTTTCAGACGTTAAAAGTCAGTTGTTTTAAGATAAAATATAAAATTTAAAATATAGTTAATCAGATGAGAATGTCAGTTTCAGTTAGGGGTCATCGCTGGTTAAATTCCAGTGAAAGACGGTGCGAACACTCCCTCCTACATTCTTTTAAAAAAAAAAATAAAAAAAATGGGAGGAGAGTAAGCTGAATATGTCGGCACATGGTGACCATGATCAACTTTAAGGGGAAGCAATAGGAAATTGGCGATGATTAATTGTATTTGACCCGGCGGGCAGACCAACAAAGGGCTTGCCGAAGCATGCTTTCAGTCCGCTCTCACGTTAAACGAGGACGACCGTTGTAAGCTAACATTGTTACTGTCATTAGCTGTTCTATTTGGCCTGTCCAAATAGCGCCGACTTGGCCAGACGCACGCCTAACATCGTAACTCCCTTCATCATCAGAGTAGAGTAGACACAAGGTCATTTTGGGTTATTTAATATCTGTTTTCATTTTAAAAACTCGACAGACTCCGTTGATCCAAACATTTTAAGTTAACGTTAACTTTTAACGGATTTAACGTCCCAAAAACAAACGTGAGGTTTGAAGAGTCTTATTCCACTCACCTCCACGAAGAAATAACTGGGTTATTATTCATTAGCAGAGGGTATATGTCCGAAATGTTACGATAGTGTAGGCTACTGTCCACCAGTGTGTCACTACTTCCCTCTTTCTCTCCTGCAACATCCTTAACTGCAGCTCCACAGAGGAGCAGGGGGCGGAGTTACGACTGATCTTATCCACAGAGGAGGCGAGCTGGGCCGCGTCCAAACCCTCCAACACCCGGCCGCGTGTGGAAACTACAGTCATAATACTGTAGTTAGTGATTAACTCTTCACAAAGTCACAGCACGCCTTTTTCACGTTCAGTTCATACAGCTGAAACATTAGTGGTTTACAAGGAAAACTACATCACTTACCCAACCTGCAACTGTTTTTAGTATTGTGCAACTTTTATTCTTTAGAAAGAAATGTAAGAAATGAATGGACAACAGGGTTAGAAAGAACGTGGGGTGATTGAAATTTTATAAGCAAATAGGATATTGTGAAATTTAGCTCTAGGTGGTAACAGAGGCTTTCTGTTTAAACTGAAACCTGAAGCCCACTTCCAGACAACCTTTAATGTAACAGTATTTTTAAGGATCAAGGAACTTTTATTGTCATACCAGCTCACATTTACATGCTTATGGTACGAAATTAGGACTCAGGTCCCAATAGGTAGAGTATTAGGTAGAATAGGTAGAGTATTTTATAAAAAATATGAAATGAAAAGTTGAACAAAAAAATAGAAATATAAGCTAAGTAAAAATAGAATATATAGACAAAGACAAATACAATATGAAAGAAAAAAACAAAACATTCTGAGGAAAAAAAATAAAAAAATAAAAAAATAAGAAGCCAGTTTAGCATGTGCAGCATAAATATGCATTAACAGGTGTGTGCTAGTGTGAGGTTTTGAGGTTTCATACTCAGTCATGGTCCTATCACCTGTTAGCAGTTTTCTGAGCAATACACACAAAACACACTTTCTCTTTCCTTCACTGTTTCTGTTCCAGTTTGTTTGAAACATGTTGCAGACAAGAAGTTCAGAATGAATGTGTATTTATAAAACAATCAAGTTCATCAGTTGGAAATTATATATCATGTCTTTGTACTATAATCCAGATGAATATGTACCAAAATGACTTGTAAGCCAGCATCTCAAATGAGGGTTGTATTTGTGCTACACAACTAGCAAACTGATCTATGATCATGTGTAAAATCAGGGACCATTTAATGTTTGCTACAATGCAGCACTGAAATGTATCATTGTTTTATTTCTTCTGTCAAAATTCTTTAACTGTACTCCTCTCTAAGGTCATCTTGGGTAGAATATAGATACATTTAATTCAAGTGGTTTTACAGTATAAGAGGCTTTTAAGATTTTGTCTTCAATACATTTATCAAGACAAAGCTAAAGCAGGGCCTGAAGCAGTCTTATCCATAGTGGACTTCTACAGTGGTCTGGAAAATCAGATTGAGCTGGTCCAGGATCAAGTAAACAAGATCAAGATACCTTGATTATTTATTTTTTTATTAATAAAGCTTACAGGTCAAATTATTTACCAACCATTAAAATCATGTTGTTTAAGTGCAGTATTAACCTGTAAAACACAGACAAATTAGAACACAAATATGATTTACAAACTACTTACATACACAAAGATAATCAAGCTCTTACAGCAGAAATCTCCTGATTAAAAGTCAAACATATACAGAAAGCGAAAACGGTTATGGTACTTGTGAGAGAACATGCTACAATGGATAGATTTAGAAAAGATGGCTTCTCCAGGCACAAGATTATTCCACAAATCATCTCCAGTTACCAGTGAGGCTTTAGATTAAAGTTCTCCTTTTCATCATGGTGTCTTTCCAGTTAAAACAATTTCTTCAAATTCGTTTCCTACTTCTATCCACCAATTCTATGAAGTATCATACATTTCTGCTTGTAAATTCAGTTTATAATGAAAATTCGAAGATTTTCTGAGCCTGTAATAACAAACACATGGAAACACTGATCTAGGAAAACAATTACCCCATCTGCAAATATTTCAATTACATTTGAATCAGAAATAGTCAAACTGCAGGATTTGAATGTGAAACAATACTGTCAGTGAATTTAATTGTATTTTGAAATGTGCTTGATTACAACAAAAACTAAAAAGAATCCTTTCCAAAGTACTTATATCAACCCCCCACAGCAGGGAGGCACAACACTACTTCGCACATACATTGCATATGTGGCCTTTTAAAACACCTGACATCCTTCACCGTTATCTGCAGAAAGCTTTAAGTCATATACATTCAAAATTATATGGACGCTCACAAAAATGTAATCATTCAATCTAACAATGAAACACAGTTTAACAGAGGATCACCCTTGCTTGATGAGAAATCCTTAGAGTGAGCTAATTTTTCATCTCATCTTTGAAAGCCACTGTCTCATACACATCATCTCTCCATAGGCCTCTACGAGTACAGTTAAGAATATAATCTGTACATTTCTTTGAAGTAATGTTATTCATGAGAGTAAAGTCAGATTTTTTTACCTTTAAACCTGATATGACCTACAGAAGGAGAGTCTTTGACGCTAAAATCATACATATGGGTAAAGTATCATTAAGGCTGTGGAGGACAGTTTGATACAGTGCAAGACAGTGACTTTTTAAAGGCACAGTTCAAATAAATCAACATTTTAATGCTCTAAAGTTGAACTCAATCACGTGTGTTGTATTTTACAGTGAAATATTTTCATTTGATGTGTCCACTGGACCTCTGCTTCAATTTGTTAGACTGCTTATCTGATGTAAACTACCTATCAACCCTTATAAATGTTTTTTAGGTCAATGAAATTTGGGGAAATGAAATGCCACAAAGAAATTATAATAATTACTCCTGCTTTCATGCATTCATCTTATTGTTAACATTATTTTCAGATTGCTTTACCTGTTTAGCCTGTCATTCCCCACTGCCCAAAAACATGAGCTTGTGCACTACATTGCTCCAAAATGTTACAATATACCATGGCATTTAGAGAGGCTGATTACAGTGTTCAACTTGACCACATATAGAGAGAAAACAGACTAAATTCCTTCACACTGATAAATACCAGCTGATGCCAAGTGAAGACTGTCATGGGGTTGATATAATACTGTCAACACTGAGTCTATATGCACAGAGTTGAAGGGTCATAGCCAGGAATCAAGGTGCCAGGGTCAGTTCACAGTTTGGACCGCAGGGGCTTCAGGTACTTGTGGAAAGACTCATGGACCTGGGGAAAAAAAGAAGGCATGAAGGGTTAATTTAGCTGAAATAATGAGCAAGACCAAGGGGAAACTATGTACATACAATCTTACACAGTCTCCTTGATTTGTAACTACAGACACATGAGAGTTGCGTGCTGCAGATTAACGGAAAGGGCAATGTATCCCTGAGACCGTGAAGGACAATGATGATAACTGTTATCCCTAAAGTATTTCAGTCAGGTTTGTCCTGCATCGATTTCTTAAACGAACTGAAACTGACATGAAGTTCATGTTGGCAAAAGGAAAAGATGACCAATGTGGCCTGAACACTCAGTCAAGTAAACACTGCTGTGGGAGAGCTGTGGGGAGACTGCACAAAGCACACAAGCTCCATGGGTTCTAGTAAGGTCTGCAACCTTTTCTTGCTATATTATTGTGGACTATTCATTGCTTGTACAGCCGTAAGGATTAAAGGTAATTAACTCCCCTCCACTTAACAGCAAGAAGTTTATTATTATTTCACCTCTGTGGATCTGACTAACCTCTGTAGTGTTTAAGGGTGAGCGGCGAGCCCACTCGAACATGTGCTCATAGACATTCCCGTCATATCGTCCAAGGACGGAATTCAGCTTCTTGTCAGGGAGATCAAAGGCATCAACTAGTGCCACAGCGTTGGACCTCAGCTGAGACAGCAGCTCCTTAATACGAGCAGAAATCTGCAGGACCTGGGGCACACTCAGCAGTCCAGCCTGAAATAAAACAGATGAAATCGTGCTGCTGGATCTCTCTCAGTTTCCCAAGCAGTGAGGAAACAGACAGCACAGAGTGGTCTGTCCCTTTTAAACAAAATATTTTGCCTACAGAACAAACAACAACAAGTCTTATATTTGCTTTAAATTTAAAGTTCAACAGCTGAAACTAAATCTAATTTGATTCATTTAAAAAGCAAAAAAAGACACCAGCCACCCAGGCATATTCATACAACACTCAAAGACCTCATTTTGTTAACTTAGAGACAAAGAGGCTATTGAGGTCGTTTTTTTTCCCCACATTTAAGCAGGCAGTGAAACAGACAGAACAACAGCACAGGGAATATACAGATATATTCTGGAGGAGATTTGTCTGTAATACTTGCACTGACTATTGATCATACAGTTTTTATATGTTCTGATTGTTCTGACCTGCAGGAAGTCTCCAGAGTTGTTTGTGATGCCATGCAGGGCGTAGAGAAGAGCCAGGGTTGACATCACTGAGTGTATTGCTGTGTCACTGATATCTCCCAGCTTGTCAGTGAACAGCTTCACTACAACGTAGTGACAGTGGGCCTGAAGACAAAGAGACCGGGGCATGTGAATGAATGAATGAAAGAGACTCAAGAACAACAAATAGAAATGAAAGAAAGTGAAATAATGGAGATGAAGAGGATGACATATTTAGCCTGGGAGGTCAGCATCAATTACTGCACTTACTATTTGTGACCCACAAGCTCTGCAATGATTATAACATGTCTTGGCACCAAAACCAGTGCTACATTGGCTTAATCATAAATTTAATTAACATGGGACAAGTAATACACTTAAAGATTTTTCCTCCTCTCCTTCTGAAAATATATTTCTAAACTGAGCACATGAAATCAAAGAAATACGAACAACATCCCCGCAGAATGAAGGAAGATTTGACTGTAGAATGAATGTGGGAGTTTTGTGAGCTCTGGCCTTAGGACAATATTCAAAGCTTTAGTCCTGCTTTTCACGCTGACTTCCAGGTAAAGGTTAGGTATACTGCATTTTAACATGCAAGTGTATGCACACAGTCAAACACAGAACTTACATCTGAGGCTCTGACCAGGTCAATAGAGCTGTTGTTCCAGGCATCCTCCTGGCTCTTTCTGCGCTGCAACTCCTGCTGGATGCTCTTAGCTGCCAGCTCTACCAGACTACAAACACAAACACAAGCCAATCAATAATTAAAAAAACATTAAAAACACACTGTACATCCCCAGCTTTAACAACATGTCAACTTGACTTTGGGTTTTAAGTATAACAGGCCATCTGCTACGGAACTGATCTTACAAGTTGTTGTTATTCTGTTCTACATTTGTGCATATATTTTCATATTGCCTTGTATTTTAATCGCTGCCATTTATCATTCTCTCGGTGCCTTTTTACTACTATTTATGTTCTTTTTTGGTCGCTACTAGTATTATTTTACCAATTTCAACAGCTGGTCAACTCTGTTTGTTAAATGTGCTATGAAAAGAAACTCGATCTGACTTTTTCACTAATATCAACTGAATCTATATAACTATGGACTATGTTGAAGTAAGCCTCAAGAGATACACTGCAGACATGACTGCAAGCACACATCTCTCCTTCTAATGTCAGCACTGACAGGCCACATTTTGCTGTCCTCCACCAGACTGGCTCAGCCACTGTTTATGCTCACCACGCAAATAATCCTGACTACCCAAATGAGTACCAGATGTGACTCATGTAGCATGCAGGGACGTGATCAGGGCAGCATAGCATATCATGTCATTCAACAAAAAAAGGACAAAGGCAGAAATATGGTCGACGGCAGAGAACACCAGACTTGGGAAGGCAAGTACCATTAGACTATCAGGGTCATTAATATTAACATCTGATGTTCTATAGGGCTGCAATTAATTATTTTTTTCATTATCATTTAATATGCCAATAATTATCACAATTAGTCATGAATCTTACATGGCAGCTCGTAGCTTGTAGACTTCCACCAGGCTCACCAGGTCATTTATGTCCACCACGACTGGCCTTGCAGCGACGGGCTGGGGCTGGATCCTCCGATGCTCTGATTCGTTCAGGTACGACACAATGCCGCTCAACTGCTGGCCGGCTTTAGCCTGCCGGTAACACTTCACTAGGTATCTGCATAGGCAAAAGTTAAGAAACCACATGGGTAAGGATCAATCAATTGAACATGGTTGCATGAGCTAGGCTAGATAATTAACTATCTGGTTCTAGCAGTTTGAAAATCAGCTGTACCCAAAAGCAAAATTTCTTGTAGTATGGCTTTCCAGTTAATTTCTTCTTGTAAGATTGCAGTCACACTGAAGCAGCACACTGTAGCCTGTTGTAGGCTTTTTTTTTTTTTTCTCCTCTGGACAACACATAATTCAAGTCTGGTTTCACATATCAGCCTATTCATTCATTCCCTTTCACAACACCTTTGTCCTTCGTGTTCTTCATGTTGAGGTGCAAGCTCACTGAGTAACTGAACATGTCGGGAACTGTTCTTACAGCCTTGCTAAGCAATATTCCTTTAGAAGGCAAATAACTGGTTTTGAAACTGAACACCTGACCTTTCCAGTGGCAGTGGAGTAAAACCCACACAGCTATCATTTAGGGATATAAAATGTGACTTGTGTTTGTTTTTGCTGTGGGAGGATTGTGGGTGTGTCTCCTTGCACTTGTGGTATGGTAGGGCAGCTGAGTGAGTACATGAATAAGTATGTGTCTGTATTTCTCTCTGTTTCTTTCCAATTCTATTACCGGTAGTTTGTGTTAGCATGCTCAGTTAAACAGCTAAGTTTCCTGTGTGAAGAGAAATGTAAAATGTTAACAACTCCCTTTCAGTATGAGCACCCTCACCACACAGTGTATTTGTGTCAGAGCTGGGTGAAGAACTCATTTGTGGTCATGCATTTCTGCACAAGGACTTACCGTGCAGTCTGCAGCATCATGACAGTGTTCTCTCCCTCGTAGGTACACGTAGGTGTGAACTCGACATAAATGTCCGGCAAGGCACTGCTGCGAGAGTAGCCGTGGCCACCACATGACATGCGGCACACCTCAATGGCAGAGTTGGCTGCCCAAGTGGTGAAGGCCTTCAGTCCAGCAGACAGGGCATGGAGCTGTAGATTGAAGGGCAAAGAGGGTGAAAATAGCTTCCTGCAACCCTGCACTCTGCCTGAATGAAATATATAAAAATTAAAATGTATCTAATAGCCCACATCAATTTCTACTCATGTATGCACAATTATTAATTGCTATTTTCAATACAGGCACCTTTAAGGATGTTACATCTTGAGGTACACGGATCACGTGCCTTGCTCAAGGGCACATCAGCTGGCTAATGGGGGGTGGGGACACCACACTCATATTTTTCCTGCCCATCCAGTGGGGGAATCGAACCAGTGACCTTCCGATCACAAGCCGCTTCTCCAACCTCTAGGCCATGGCTGCCCTACACGTATTATAAATTGCAAGCTTTAAGAAGCTTGTTAGCATGTGTCTGTGATGTTATTGCCTGCACCACTGTGCGTATGACATGTGGCGCATGTGTAAAACGGACCAGCTTGGAATCGGAGGTTCTCTCAATATAAACATCACAGCCGGTGCATCCCCAGTCACATCAACCATCACTAAAATGAGGTACAGTTGCTCTCTATTGACCTTTCAGGACACACAAATAAAACTGCAAAGTAGAGGGTGGGGAAAGTGTGATGATCCATTTGAGAAACCTACTAGCTCAGTCAGGGAAAAAATAAAACACTTAAATATATTAGTTATACTTCAGTTAAAAGCCTAAAATTAAGATGTTAGTTTTAAGCAAAGCAGATAGGTATCAGGTATCAAAGTCTCCAAAGACGGTAAATAATAGAAAAACTTCAGTCATTGATTTGAAGAACTTGCAAGCCGCATCTACTACACATCTGGAGTTTAAATGATTACATGATCAGTCAGTTATCATTCAGCCTAGATCACATCACACGTGCATGTCAGTACCTCTGGCAGTTCACTGAAGTCCCCTTCGCTGATGTCTCCACTGATGCGGTGGTAGGTATGGCTCATATACTGACCAACAAAAGTAAAGGCATAGGCCATAGCCAGCAGAGGAAACAGCTTGTACTGCTGTGTCTGGTAGTCGAGGATCTGAGGCTCTGGCTCTCTGTGGGACAGAAACACAGAAGTTGCAGTTTTAAATGTTTCATTAAAGCTCAGACTTGTAATGATGTGGTACGAGATCTGTACCAATTCCCTTTTCCCCATTAATTCATACATGCAAACATTAACTGCCGCTCGCACAATATTGAGCTCCATACAAACCTAAAATAAAAAAGCAGAAACTCTCCCACGTCCATATATATTTTGTTTCTCACTTGCAGCTGCCTACTACTTACGATGTACAATTGGCAGTTAATACCCATCTGGTGAGCATGTTTTATCTCGCTTACAATATATGACAAAGCTGATGCCAAAAACCTCCGATACTAACCAACGAGGCCATGGCAAATTTGATATCCTCTATTACAGGTACAACATACTGAATAAAGTTCTCTAGTTAAAGAACTTGAGGTACAAATCAAACATTGAGTTAAATTTAGGGGTTAGCTCCAAACTTCCAAAGCTAGCTAGAAACCTCATTTTGAAACCTGTCACCTGAATGTGCATGCATGATCTTAAGCATGTGTAGTGTGTGTTACTTGTTGCTTCTCTGAGCTTGTGTAGCTGTTTGTGGATGTGTCTTTATTTGTAGTGACTGACCCCGGCCGGATTTCAGACTGATGACGAACGGCGCTGTAGCGGATGGCAATGGTGCAGGACTTAGCGAGGGCCCGAGCTGACTCGCCTACGATCATGGAACGGATGAACACCATGGTGCCGTAGGTCAGCTTGGCACTTGGCGGCTTCACATAGGTTCCATCTGGCTCCACCTAGTGGAGAAACAAAGTAATTACAATTGTTGACAATTCAGACCTATAATCAGATTATTAGGTACACATAGCTAAAAGTAATGTCATCTAAAATAACAATTCTGGAATGAATCACACCTTAAAAGTGGTTACAGTCTTAATCTTTGTTTTTTCCAAACTATTTTACAGAAACAGCTTTCTGTATAATTCAACATACAGTTGAATCAGCAGACTGCATTCCTTATGGCTTGGTTTACTGAACTAAACTTTCAAATGAACTCAAATGAACTTTCAAATGAAAGGGGTACATGCAGGATTCTGACACTACATAATTAAGATATTTCAGGGCAAATAAACAATCAGATTTGTTTAGCAAAGGAGAAGCACAATATATTTGTACTTCTGTACTTCTTTACAAAGTAGACAAAGGTATTGTCTTGTATACATGAGATTTACTGATGAAAAACAGAAGCATGCTTTGATTACCAAACAAGTGAGGGTTTGTAAATATTGATGATTTAAGTTACCTGTATATGTATTAACTAACTTGCAATAAACAGCAGCTCTGTAAGGAACCATATTATTTTGTTTCAATCACACAAGTTGTGAATGTGATGCAACAATCCTTCGCCATTTAGTGAACAAAAATCGTGTAGGTCATTACAACTTTTATATCAACTATTACTACAAGATACTACAAATATCTGCAAAGAACAGTACGCATTACATTTTTTAGTGGCAAACAGACATGTAGCAGTGGAAACAACCAATAGCCCTTTGGAGCATGCACAGGCACAATAACAGCAAGCCTCTTACAAAAAAAGACCAAAACACCTCATGGAATCTATTAGATCATCCCACCTTGGCATATTTCATCAGCATGTTCTCCCGTGGAATTCGTACATTCTCTAGTTTCAGGAAGCCATTGTCAACTTCACTAAAGCCAAACTTGGGGCCGATATCTCCAACCACAATACCTAACAGTGACAGTGAAAAGAGAGAGTAAGCACTGAAGAGTAAAGAATGGCAAAAAGGCAAGCAGAAACAGGAAGGAAAGTGAGGGATGTCTTAACGACCACATCCAGAGAGACATCACAGACGGAGATTACCTGGCAGGGGTACATGCGTGTTCTTGTCACGGATGGGTACAATGAAAGCATGCAGACCATGGCAGTTTCCCTGTGTGTAAAGCTGGGCTAGAACTATGGCATGGTTTGAGGTCTTTCCAACTAGAAAGACAGAAAATAAGAGGGTCAAATGTAGTTTGCTAAGTTACATCACACAAAAAGTTACATCACATAATCTTATTTAACAAAAATTGGCTTATTCAAGGCAGCAAAATAACTTTTGATGGAGTCCCAACACTGCAGAGACACGACAGTGTGAATATACTTACGTCCTCCAGGCCACCATTTGATGGAGCTGACGGTGGGACTGTTCAAGACAAACTCCTGAGTGGCTGGGTCATATGTGGCTGTGGTTTCCAGCCCTCTGAGGTGAGTGCCTAGAAAGAAGTCAAAGTCCAACAAACGCATACATCCGCAACACAGACATACAGAGTACATAGTGGAAAGGCAAAAATGAATAATTACTCAGTGAAGGCATTGCGATTTCAAGACATTAATTAATTAAGCATGTTTACAACTGGCATTAATAAGCACAAAACTAAGTATTAATGTGAACAGATGATTAATTACATTAATCAATCAATCATACTAGTGACACTTCCCTACATCAATCATACAAGCAAATAAAGACCAAAGCTTTAAATATGATGATGGATCAAAATGACAGTATGTTTTGCCCTCGACAGTTTGAAACATGAAACAATAAGTATTTTTGAACAGTATCCTCACTCTTTTAAATAAAAAAATGGATGGAGCAAAAGTAAAGGAGCAAAGCAGTACACTTTGTAGGTGTTTGACAGATCTAAAATCATATATAACAATCTCATAATATTTTGGTATTATTTAGGTTGCAGGATTTGTATGTGCATCAGTCGGAATTGCCTGCTCAGACTAAAAATGTGTAACTTTACTGGTCTACATGCTAAAAGAAAAAAAAAAAAAAAACAATATCAAAAACACATGAAAAGTGTCAGAAACAGAACAAGAAGGGTAGTTTTTCTTAGAGGCCCCAGTTTTCTCAACAGAGTAGCATTATAAAGAGATGATCTATGTCATCCACTTAATGTTGGGGCTGATTGGTGTTAACACCATCTACTGACAGGACTAAATAGGCCTGATATTTTGGGCTGCAGTGTTCGCTTTACCATGGCCCATCTCAGTCTGAGCGTAGGTGCCGATGATCTCTAGGTTCCATGCAGGCATGAAGAACCGGTCCATTTGCTCTGGGGTGGCCTGGTTGAGCAGTGTGGGAAGGAACATCCCCAGATGAAGATCCAGGGGCTCTGGCCTCCCAGGGTGCACACATCTATGCCACGCAGCACAGGGGCAAATGGAGAAGAAAAGGAGGTGGTAATGCGAAAAAAGGCAAAGAGGGAGGTGCATAGGAAATTTTATGGCAAGTTTAAACCCAGAGTGCAGATGGATGAGGAGAGAATGTTGGATTAGGCATTTGTAAAAATCCACAGGAGGGAAAGAGATACAGGTTATGCAAGCAAGCAGTAAGGATAGAAGTGACAAAGACAAACAGCTTGTGAGCATATCATGCATATTGGAAGTGGTGATTTAATCATATCAGAGCTCATTTATAAAACCAGTTTTAGATTTTTACTTGAAGTTCAATTCATAAAAGATGCTAAGCATAAACATTTTTCTTAAGCAGGTATCATGAATCCCATGTGTAATTTATGCACCTGTAACCCAAAGACCTCGGTGATGTTTAAGTAAGCTTAAATTGGGGTGGGGCAGAAAGACAGAACTGTGGCTGATATTAAAGAGAAATGGTCTTGAAATTGATTTTTTGTATCACACTGTTCATAAATCTCAAGGTTGATTGCAGGCTTGGACGGATATGTGTCCCAAACTGCAACACCCCTACATAACCAGCATGAAAATCATTTAGGTCTACAAGCATGACAGAACTGAAAAGAGGTATACTGACATGATATATAAATAGATTAGAAACTAAAATAAGTTTTGGCATTTAATAATGGATGGGTAAACTTTTAGACAGTTTGTTTTTATGTTTTTGGTCAACTATTGTGACAATTTAATGACTGTTAAGTCATTTTTCAAACAAACTCTCCAAATATTTGATAGTCTGTGATGGACATTTTGTATGCTTTGCAGCAACAACGGGACAATGTTGTATTTTTACTTTATATTTAATTATAAAGTAATTAGTCTGTAACCCTAGTTGTGTACTGCTATAGTGACCAAACAATGACCTGGTGAACCTACTGCTATAGCCCCATAATAACTAACTTCCCGGGTAAAGCAGAGGGCAGGATGACATCTTGATCCCACAGGAGATTACACCCAGTCCTAAGTTCCTGAAATGGGTCACTGCCTTTTTATTGTACCCGACTGTTTGGAGCTTCACAAACATTCCTCTACAGTTTGATGAAAAACAAAGGACCACAGACACATCAGAGAGCATAAAAATAGGATGAAGTCCTCAGTCAGTGGGGCACACCTCTGAAGTGCTTACTGCTGTGTGGTTCTGTGTGTTGCCTCCTCTCTATATAGAGATTAGACATTTTGGTAGATGCTACCCTTCCAGTCATTTTCTTAACTCACTACAGGCAGACAAGAAGCTGCCATAACATAGTCTTAATTCTCAAATGTGAGAATTAAAAACTTTTCTCCGTGTTATAGTAAGTTCAAGTTATTGAGAGACAAAACAAGATATTTAATTACTTTATATTGGGCTCTAGGATATTGTGAGGTTTTAGAAAACAAATGATTAACCTGTGAATCAAGAAAACAATCAGCAGATTAACTGATAATAAAAAAGTGCTCATGGACATAAATTATACTCTCCCCTTTGACCGAGTGTTAGTCCAAATCTGACAGGGCCAGTTCTAAATATTCAGTGTAGCTTTGCACAAGAGATATACAAATTCATAACAGCGCCCATTTGGCTTTATTACAGCAAGGCAACAAACAATAGCCGGCTTGGCCCACATACTCTCTCGCCACAAATTTGTCGGCCTCTCAGAGTACAAAGAGACATTCAGGAGCTAGAAACCAGCCTCACCGAGGCTATCGGATTTTTACTGCACTCAGTGTAGCTTCTTTTGCTTTTGATGTAAGATTGCAAAGCAAGGACAAAAACAAATCTGACCAAATACATCACTTACAAAGTTACACAACACCAGCACAACCATTTCTGGTCACTCAAGATGTCGACAGGCAAACCAAAGACATATTAGATAATCAAGACTAAATTAATGATTCAAATTAATCTGAAAGTTTACAATTAGCAAAGAAATGTAACAATCACAGACACAGTTATTTGTTTTCATTATTATCACATAAAGGGGAAACGAGAGAGATGTGAGTTGGAAAGTAGCAGAACTACCTAAGTTTGACAGGAATATGTTGTGGATCAGATGGGGCAAAACTAATCCATTCTAATTTAAGATACTACTAATACTACAAGTGTAAGGGACAACAACTACTGGAGCAATGTTAATAATGCAGATACATATACCTAATTATTCACAAATTAAAATCTCTTGTCATGCATGAGCACAACTGTCAAAAGACACATGCAACAACTTTTGAATTTTCTACATGATTTGGATCTGTCAAACACATACAAGAAATCACCAGGACTAGTCCTGGTAGCAGTGATTCAAACTTGTTGAAATGGGCCTCTTACCTGCTCCAAATACTATTCTGGCTTACCATTCAAAAATACAAATGCCAGTTTGTGCTATTTAAGCACAATACAATGAAGTTGTCTGAGGGCCTTCAACAACAAGTAAATAAGTTAGGGGCTAAGTCCAGGACTGACCGTGACCCAGCTCAGTTTGGGCATATGTGCCAATGGCCTGGAAGGACTCTGCCAAAGGTACCCATATCCTGGACTGCTGAGGGTCGCACTGGCTGTACAGGGTTGGGAGGAACATGACAAAGTGCAGCCCCATGGCCTCGTGATGGTTGCCCTTAGCAATACTGGGTGAAGGGAAGGTATAAAACACATACTTTAACTGTGAAGCATTTTCTGACATAGTCATTTTCTGGCTATGGATCTTTATGGCCAAAATAAATTTATGTGAAATTTATCTCACACTTAATACGCCACATTTCAGTTTGAGACATGATGCCTGCTCATTGGTTCAATAATTAAGTAAATAAGATAAAATAAAAAGTCAACCAAATAAGCTGCTTCATGAAGCAAATGAGTGCAAGAACAAAGCACACTGAAACTTCAAAAAAAATCTTGGGAAAAAAAAAAAAGAAGTCTAAACACTACTGCCTTTGTGTGAAGTCTCAGTTTAGACTGTCCCTATACATATATCTGGCTAATAAAAGCTTTTTAGGAACACATTTTAAAAAAATGTTGCACAGTATCAAAGAGCTAACTTAATTTAACTTTTGTCTGATATAGTTGACGAGAGGTATGATTTCTTGAGTGCATGGTTTATAATTTTTTATTTATTTTTTTATTTTTAATATATTGCCTAACTGATTAAAGCAGGGAGCTTGAACACCCTCTGACACAGTTGCAATCTTTAGATGAACTTTGCTCCAACTGACCTTATCTGCTTCACAGCCCTGTGTGGTTACACAGCTCCTTGGTCAAACCAACTACGTACCATATACTACCACTACACATTTCTAAACCATCCTATTGTTTAGTTGTTTGCTATGTGGCACTTCCCATGCCATTTATTATTTGAAAGTTAACATTGCTCATGTTGCTCATCGCAAATCACTTAACAAACAAGCAAATAATTTGATTACAGGCATAAATTACATCAGGGAGTGGTGGCATTACAGTCAAACTGTAACACATCAACCACACACATTAATGTTCACTTCCTGAATCCCACACCCTTATCAGGATCAAGGGGTGTGGGATTTACGGTATATTAAAAACATGCATTTCCTAAGTATACAAGTATATATTCTGTGTGCTGACTGAACTTTTGGCAAAATATACAGTAAAACTACCGTTTCATTGATCATTACTTATTACCTTCCATTAAATTTGAACAGATGAGCGTACAGACTTGTGAATGACTATCATAACACAGATAATTTCTTACTCGTTTGATATTTCTGAGCCTGCAATGTTACATCCATCGCGTGCATGAGTTACTTAACCTGTTCCATGTTTAATTAACGTCTCCTAGCAGAGGGTTTGACTGTGTGCACACTGCTCTTCCTCAACCCTGCAATCACATAAAGATATCCAATCTACACTATGTAAACCAGCTGATGGTTGGCTTCACCCATCGACTCCGTTACCACATACTTCTTATAGCAGTAGATCTCTTCTGGGTCCGCAATGCCATACTCTCTGAGCTTCAGGATCATTTTGGCACTTTTCCTAACAGCCTGGTCATAGCGCTCACTGCGGGATAGGAAGTTTGGGTCTTCCTCCTTAAAGTCCGGATCGTTGAGAACCATTGACTCTAGAGTGGATAGTGGAAAGTCAATCAGAAATGCATCTCTTAGCATGCACAAATGATGCAATTTATACAACTAGAAGTAAAGACCTACACACAAAAGTCTATTAAAATGCTTGTACGAAGAGGTGAAAATGTGCTTTACGATTTGAAAATGTGTATTCAATGAGCAAATTAATACACAAGTTGTTACAGATTGACCATCATTTTATGTTCTCAGTGGCTTATATGGAATATTGGCTGTTTTCCAATGTTCCCAGCCTAACAACAATCACAAAAAGAAGAAATAAATGAAGACAATAAAAACAAAAATATAATTTCTTGGTCAAGTATGAAAAGTTTTTCACAGTGTTTCTTCCCCTGAACAAGAGTGGATCTTGCTGTTCCCTTTGTCTCATTGAGTTTGGTGACTGAAATTCTCCAGGCTTCAGGCAGCACTATTTCAATGGTGTCACAATGGAGTGGAAAAATCCTGCAAGGTCTACAGTTCTAGACCAAATACATCAGAGCCCATGTTGAAAAAGAAAGTCTATCTTTGGTCAAAATTTGGAGGACACAACCAGTGCTTCCTTCACAGCAGTGAAAACATCTTGTTGCCCATTTGTGTTCCAAATATTACTGACTTTACAAGTCAACTATAGTTTTGGTCTTTAAGAACAGACTATCTCAGTTGAGGAGGAAGTTCAGGTAAAGCAGAGGCCTCAGCATCTCCAACCACCTTGTGGGCCATGTCATTCAGAAGATCCAAGCAATTAATTCTCTTCTTTTATCTTGGCATGGAGACACTGCAGCACTAAAACAACAAAGAGCTACGGCACACTGTCACTTTTAGAGATTTTAGAGCTACAACACCCACACAGTCAATGTATGGGCAGAAAACTAACCAAAACTACTACGATCAATTAATCAATTTAGGTCATTTTTACTACTCTCTTGGGTTCCAGCTTGTACAATGAGATTATTTGATGCTGTTGTCGGTCTTAAGTAGTATAAACATAATATATATGGGTTTTAGATTGTTGGATGGACAAAATAGGATATGAAGATGCAATTTTGAACCAAGGGAAACGATAAAGGCCATTTTAGACCATGTTTTGACATTTTAGAGCCAAAAAAATGAATTTGTTAATCAAGACACACAGTCAAATTGCAGAATGCATTTGCACACTTGGGTACCCATTTAAAGTTATATATAGTTATATATTAGCCATTAGCCAGCTGATGTGCCCTTGAGCAAGGCACTTAAAACCCAATTTGCTCCCCAGGCGCTTGATGCAGCCCACTGCTTCTGTGTGTTTCACTGCATGTAATTTGCTGGGTGTTGCATGTGTGCTCAACTAGGGATGGGTCCAATGCAGAAGACAAATTCAGTGTGTTTATGTAAAAATATATATATTTCCAATAAAGTGATTCTTCTTCTTATATATGAAAATGTCATGTATATATTGGGCTCCGCGATCTACGTGTGTTTTAATGAAGAGGACAGGCGTAAAATAGTCTTTGAGCCGTGAATTTCCTTGTACAGGAAGACCACTGAAACACAACGCTAACCGTTGGCCGACGTGCACATCACTAGACACGAATCCGCCGAACTCACCCTTGGAACATATAAAATCTCCCTAACAAGCCCGGTTTTAGAAATACCACTGTGGACAGAGCGTAGATGAGACAGGCTCCTAAATTAACTAAAAGGATGGGTAAAATCAGGGCCATTTGAGCGTTACCTTGCGGTCGCAGAAAGAGAAGACCGCTAGCAACAATTCTTAAGCAAACAGCCGATGAAAGCTTTGTTGGGTTAGCTCATTTTCTCCACCGTTTTAGCTATACTCTTTTCTTTGCAAATATCATTACGATTATCCGCAAGTTTTAAGTCATGGCAGCAGAGAACAGAATCACTCCTAAAGTGCAAAGAAGATATTTCAAACTCACCAATTTCTCGCCGTCTTTTGGTCTTTTCTGGGCCCCCATCCAAAATGTTGGTCAGTTTCTCGACGTCAAAAGTGGCGTTTTGCCGCTCTTTCGTGATATCAGGATTCATTGCTCTGTATCTGGCTGAAAACAATATGTATAAGCAAAAAGTGTAAGTATTATATTATATAACCTCGAAAAACCTCGACCTGTCGAGTTCTCCTGACTTGTCTACCTCACGCAAGCGCAGAACCGTCGGGGCTATAGACATAATAAAGATGGTCGGGACAGGCGGAGACTAATAAGTCATGTGACATGTACCCCGGAAGTGCTCAGTCTTTTCAACCTATTTTGTCAAAACGTAAATCACATTATACATAGCTGTTTCAGTGTGTGTGTGTTTCAGATTTTTATCCAATTCAACCCTTTTTAAACACGATGCTTCCCGCAGCTGCAGTTTTCCGTTTCCCTTGGGAAGTAAACTCTGGAGAGGTGCAGGAAGGGGACTCAGTCAGAATACTTGGCAGGTGAGTTGTGTATCTGACTCACGGCACGTCAGCTTAGATATTTAGAATGGAAAACTGGTTTTATTGATACGAGGCCCTTTTTCCTCTATGAGATTATAAACAGCGGTTTGTCTACACGAGTTTGTCAGAACTGTACTTAAGGTGAAACTATGTATCCTCCGAAAGAAGAAAAAACCTTTTTAAAAATGAAAAGCTGAGTTTATACTCGGTGAAATGAACCTTTAATTATTTCAATAAGCACTAGATGTTTTCTGATGCAGCGCTGTTTGCTCTGATATAATTTGAATTTATAGTAGCTTTCTTTATATAGTGTAAATAATACAATATAATTCCCGTTTGAGTGTTTATGGATATTTGGGATAGGAACAACACCGCCAATATGGCTACTCCAAGTAATGAAATGTAATACACAAATTTTAAGAATACATTTTTAAAAAGTAAAGATTGACTTGATCAACTCATGTAATTTTTCAGACTTGTCTGCTATCAACCTGAAGAGTCCAGGGCTACGCT
The DNA here is from genome assembly GCF_020382885.2 of Scatophagus argus. Taxonomy (NCBI): domain Eukaryota; kingdom Metazoa; phylum Chordata; class Actinopteri; family Scatophagidae; genus Scatophagus; species Scatophagus argus. The sequence goes on along the minus strand of NC_058494.1, from coordinate 11,991,062 downwards.
GTCATCTCAGCATGCTTCAAAAGAGCACCATGTGATTATCCACACCTTGTTTGTGGAACCCTTCAACCCAATAATTGGAGCCCACTACTTAGTTCTGGGTGACATAGAAAATGCTGATGGTAAGGAAAAACCTTCTAATCTGTTCTGAATGAGGAATGCTGAACGATTTATTGGGATTATCAAATGGCAGTTTCCTGTTTTTCTTGTATCCAGGTATCAGTCAAACAAGAAATTGACTGGCTGACACATTAGTATATAAACTGATCATGGTTGCAACAATAATTAAGATTTCTTATGTTTTAGGTGTATTTTGCGCATGCAAATAGAAATGTTATGAGACATGAATGTCAAAGGCTAATGCACCCTTACCTGATTCAGTGTAAACAATGTATCATGCAGCTAACACTAACCTTATATTAGTCATTAAATGTTTTGTTTGTTTTCTCTATACCTCTTGTGTCTGACTCAAAGATCAAGTCAAAATAGAACTTGGAAGTCACAACTGTTACATTTTAAATACCAGTGTTTGTTATGATTAAATCATTCATAATAATGGGCTAATTTAAATACATCCAAGACTGTTCATCTCTGTCGCCTTTATCTGTATCTTCTTGTCTTACAGGGGTTGGTGTGATGGTCCGTGCTCGTGTGTTGAACTGTGTCGATGGTGTAAACGTTGCCCTTTTACAGAAAGCCATCAATGAGCAAAGGAGCTTCTTCAGGGAGAGGGAGTGCAAACGGGCTGATGCAGCACAACCTGCACATGAAACCTGATCAGAATCTTAATACATCAGGTTTCCCAGGATGCCCTTTGAGTATCATACAGAGTCAAATATTTGTCAAGATGCACTGGAGTGCTATTGTGGGAGTGAACTTTAAGACTGTTTGGTTAAATGTAGAAGACTTAAGTTTGACTGTCTTGTCTACCTCTGACCATAGTTTTTTGCACTTTATCAGTCCTGGGGGGTTGCTGTTTGACAGTTGAAGCCCCAAATTAATGGAGTGACATCAGGATTTCAAGGTTGGTCAATGACAAGTAGATGTTTTGGTGCCATGACTTCTGCTGTGCATTTTATAGCCATGTCTGTCAGTGTTGAGACATCTGCACTATCTTGAAGTAAATGTTGAAAAACTGCCTAATGTACTTATATGTTGTATTTGAATAACTACACAGCACTGACAGTCCACACTTTTTTAGCCATTATAATTTAAATTTATTGATATGTTCATAAAGTATCAAACAAGACTGAGTTTAAAGTGAACAGTGTCATAGATAGCCCACAAGTACAGAATCAAACCAATCCTGATAAAGCATTGCACCATGTCCCAGTGTCCCTAATAACATGATATCAAACGTTAACTGTATTAATATCCTTGGTATTTAAATTAAATCAAAACAACATTTGCCCACATCACACAAGTTTGGTAAACAACGGCAACTCAGCAGCATTCATTTTGGCTAGACAAACAACTTTGCAGTGAAACACTTTTCCTGAGTCAAAATATGCATTGTAATTAATGTATGGATTTCATATGGATTTCCCGTAATCGAATGGTTCATTTTTACCACATCACTCAACAGTAAACATATCTAGAATTTTGCATATCTTGTTGTAGAGTTGTATAATGGAGTGTAACCAGAATCTCTGGAGGAAGCAGGCAGCATTGGTAAGCCTGACATGAGGTCTTTCTTACAGCGATCCAGAGCTTGTTTGTAGTTGATTCTCTCCTTTGTGATTGGGTCTATAATATCCTTAATGTACATTGTCTCAGCCTGCAGCTCCCTCAGCATTGTGCTGTCGATCATTTTGGACCCAATGGCATCCATAATGCTTACTCTCTGGCCGGTTTTGGGATTGACCAGCCCTCCAGTCAGGTGCTGTGCCTCCATGTAGCGAATGGCAGTTTCTTTGGGCATCCAGCCTTTCTGAACAGCTTCTCCCACAGACAAACACTCTCTGGTCACAGGGTCTTCAACCCCAGAGAAAGCCTTTTGTGCATTGAGTAGCCTCTGGAGTTGGCTGTCCTCAATGAGGCCTCTGGCTGCTGCCTTATGAACTGTGTATCTCTCTTTGTTGTTGATGTCAATGATGCCACCTGTTGATGCCTGAGCCTCCAGAAGTTTCTGGGCAGTGGTGGGGTCGATGAGCTTACGCAGGCTTGCACTGCGTATTGTAAAGCAGGTGTCAGTGTTTGTATCCATTATTCCAGCAACTGGGTAGATCTCTTTAGCAGTGGAGAGGTCTGAGGGGGCTGATTTCACTGTTGTGGTGGAGCTTGGATTGACTGAGTTAAACTGAGATTGTTTCTTATTGTCACCTGCTACCAGCAAAGCAAACTCTGATATGGGGATCTTGCCCTGTTTGTACTGTTGTAACTGATACTCTGTCAGCCTGCCTTCCTTCAGGGCATCTTTGATGGAGTATTGCTTTCCACTCTTGCGATCTTGCAGTACAGATGTCTCCCCATCAGGTCCCATGGATGTAATTTCCTCCCAGTCACACTCCAGCTCCTGCAGATTAATGTACTGCTGCCGATCAATCAGGCCCTGCAGGTAGGCATCATATGGAGACATATCTTTGCCTGTATCTGGATCCAGAATGGTGATTTTGGTGGAGACATTGGTCTCTTTGGTCCTTGTCTCTGCTTGCTCCTCTTTCTGCACGAGCGACAAAAGCTCCCTGATGGTGCTGTCTCGTAGATGGATCTTGTCTTTTTCGTCCAGGATCTCCTTCTCCAGGCGCTGGGTGTCAGACTCCATTTTAATGCTCCTCTGTCTGTTCATTTGTGTTCTCTCACTCATTAGCCTGCTCTGCTGCTGGAAAGAGATGCTTGTCTCCTGTTTCTTTGCCTCAAGGGTCCTGAGCTCCCGAGTGAGGTCGTCCCTCTCCCTCTGCAAGGCATCTCTGTTCAAAATGAGGCTAGTCTCCTCCTTTGAAGAGCTGGACTTATTGTTCATCAGAATGTTGAGTTTAACATTGAGACGTCTGATTTCATCTTCCAGGTCCTGTCTGACAAATTTTTGCTGAGACACCTGTTCCCTCAGGTGATCCCTCTCTGCTTCAACAGCCTGGTCTTTCTCAACACGGACAACCTCTTTGTACACGGTCTTCTCACCAGACTTCTCCTTCTGCAGGACCTCAAGCTTTAGAGTAATCTTGTGGATGTCCCTCTGGAGACGCAGGATATCACTGGTTTGCTGGTCCATATCTGACCGAAGACCGTTTGTCATCCTCTCCAGTTTTGGGTCTCTTTCAACCTTCAGTACCTCCTCGACAACAATACTTTCTTCAACAGGAGGTGGGGCGTTTTCCAGCTGTGTAATTCGCAGTCGAATTTCTCTGACTTCAGACTCGGCTTGAATCCTCTTTTGTCTCTCATCGCTCTCTCTGAGAATCCTCTCGTTATCTTCCACTTTCGTTCGTAGCTGCTGCAACTCGAGCTCTGTTTGACGTCTGTTGTTTATTTCTTCATCCAGGTTCCTGCTTAGCTTCTCATGCTCAAGTAACTGCCTTGGGTCCTTCTGTAAACGGACAACCTCCTGCACAACCACTTTCTCCTCAGGCTTTTGTCTTTCCAACAGGATGTACTTGTTTTGCAGATCAAACACCATCTCTTCAGTGGTGCGTCGCAATTTTGCCTCCTCTCGCACATCCCTTCTCAAGCGGTCAGCTTCTTTCTCCAACAGAGGATCAGGTTCATACTTGATGACTTCTCTGGTGACGAGTTTGGTCTCTATTTTGGACTTTTCAGCCTTCCATTCATCTCTTTCTTTCCTGAGTTCTATCACATTGCTCAGGAGGGAGTTGTAAGCAGTGCGTAACTGGTTAACCTGGTCATTTAGCCTCTGAATCTCCCTTTCGTTTTCTGGGCTTCTTTCCTCCTTAACCACCTCTTGGAGAACTTCCTTAAGCTCCACCTTGGGCTTCTCAGAACGAAGCATGTTCAGCTGAGATGTAACTTGACTGATTTCCCTCTCCAGATCAGAGCGCTGCTTGCCGGAGTCTTGGATGTCTTTCCTGAGCCGCATTATCTCTACCTCGGTGTTTGGGTCTATCCGGTAGATCTCATTAACAATTTCCTTCACTTCGATTTTTGGCTTCCACAGTTGAACCTCTTGGTAGCGATTTTGGAGCTGCATCAGCTCTTTGGACAAAGAGTTGTTTTCAATCCTCTCTTCCTCCAAATTTGTTCGAATCTTTTTAGATTCATTGATGAGGTCAGGGTCCTGTTCAATCTTTTTCACTTCTTTGGTGATGATCTTAGGCTTGATGTTCGGAATCAGTCTCTCAAGCGCATTGATCTGGCTCCTTGTCTGGAAGATTTCATCATTGAGTAACTTGCTCTTGTTGCTCTCATCGGAAATTTCCGTCTCAAATGTTCGCACTGCTCTCAACATCTCCGGGTCCTGTTCTACTTTCAGCACTTCTTTCTTAACCACTTTCTCTTTGATGGGTGGTTTCATCTGCTGGAGAATCGTGACTTCTGTCTTCATTTGAATTTGCTCCCCATCATTCACTCGAATTTCATCCCTCATCCTCCCTATTTCATCTCTCAACCTAGCAGCATCAATGTCCAGCTGAGGATCTCTCTCAAACTCCGTCACCTCTCTAGTGACCAGTTTGGGTGGAGTGTTTTTGAGGGTGTCCTCCAGGATGGTGATTTTCTTGTTTAGCACTTCAACCTCAGTCTGGATGGTGCTACGTCTTAGGGCCTCCTCGTGCAGTGTGTTCTGCAGGCCGGCCAAATCATTTTCCAGTTTTGGGTCGCGGTAGTACTGCAGCACTTCTTTCTCCTCAATGCGCTCCACACCTCTGCGACTCTTTAAAGACATCATCCTGTCTCTAAAGGTTCTCAGGTCTGTCTCAGTATGACTTGTCCTCTCCTTCTCCTCCTCTAGCTCTTTCAACAGACTGCTTAACTCAGAAATACTCCTTTGTTGGTTTTCAAGCTGTACATGTTGCTGTGCAACCAGTTGGACTTTCTCTTCATTCTGCAGCAGGAACAGCAAATGAATTGATTGGCAATAAGTTGTCATGTAATTTGTACTGTGATGGAACTTTAGTTTAGTTAGTTATAGTGAAGAGTTGATACTCATGGAAAATGCTTTTATTTTTTAATTTGTGAGTCTTACTTGTATCATGAGACTCTGAGCCAAGCTCATCTGTTTTTGGCGTTGTGCGTTTTCAGCTGTTGCTTCAGCATAGTGGTTGATCAGATCTTTTTCCTGTAATAAACAAGAAACACAGCAAAACATCAGCCACCTTTATCTTTTAATAAATGTAAGTAATTTATATTATGTATAAACATAGAAGTTTAAACGTTGCCTCTTTCTGAACAGCATCAGCCAGTGAGAGCAAAGAAGGTTTCTTTGCAACAGTGGCTCCAGCATCCTCAAGTGTACTGTTGTATTTGTCAGTACCGGCCTCATATTCCTGCACAGATGTGAAGAATTGGACTTTGAGCACAAAGTCATTTATTCAGTTTTTCAAGTATGTATGTCTTCCCATTCGTGAGCTATTTGCAACAAATATTTGGAATTGAAAAACTGTTGGTAAGATTATAAGCATAGAAAATTAGCCTGTGTAGTGTCTGATTCAACCATTATGGATTTATTTTTCTTTTGATATAATGAGAATGAGAATCACTAGTACATATATTATTATAATCGATGATCCTTACATTGAGTAGATTCTGTAGATCTTGAGACAGGTCAGTCACTCTGTCCATATCATCTCCCTTCCTCTTCAGGTCATCCATTACTCTCTATGGTCAATCAGTGTGAGTTATTAATTAATCATCCACAATTTAATAATAGCAGATTATTAAAAGATGAAGATATATGTATAAATGAATTACTGACAAACAAATTAGAAAGGAGTGAATGCTCTAATTGTTCAGAGAAAAACAAAAAAAAAAAGCAGCTTTAACTATTTTTCACATGAAACATTTGTATGGTCAGTAGACTGTCTCACCTCTTGGGCGCTCTGCTTAGCGGTGACCTGAGACAGACCATCGTTGTCATTAATCTGGTTTGTCGGCATGTTCTCCAGGAAGGAATTCAGGGATTTGCATGTGCTCTGAAACTCCTGGTGCTTGATTCCAGCTTCTTGCAAGATGTTTTCTCTGAGAGAATTTATCAGTATGACAGAAAATTAAACAATTTACTTGGGAAAAGCTCTGCATTATAAAATTGAAATTGAAATTCATGGTGCTGGTAATTTGCTCAGATTTTCTTCTTCACTTTTGTGACTTTTCCGAAAATGTAATTAATTAAATTTATTTCACAGGTATAATTAGCTAAAACTTTTGCCTGACCACATCATTTTACAAAACCAGATCATATCATCTTTTTTAGTGTATGGTACATACGTAATATAAATGCCATATATATATATAAATGCAAGCTTCTAAAAGTATCAACATCCATCCACCCACCCATTTTCTATACCGCTTCTCTGTCAGGTTCGTGGGGGGGGAAGAGGCAGGGTACACCCTAGACTGGTCGCCAGTCAATTGCAGGGCCAACACACAAAGACAGACAACCACACACTCTCACACTCACACCTAGGGGCAATGTAGAGAAGCCAATTAACCTAATATGCATGTTTTTGGTATTGTGGGAGGAAGCTGGAGAACCTGGAGAAAACCAACACAAGCACAGGGAGAACATGCAAACTCCACACAGAAGGGCCCAGACCGGGATTTGAACCTGGAACCCTCTTGCTATGAGGCAAGAGCACTAACCACTGTACAACTGTGCCACTCGTGCAATTTTAACTGTGTTTTTGGATGATCAAAGCAAAAGGAACAAAATCCCACAAACCTAAACCCCTTCTCGAATCAATTATAATATGTTTGAGTTCGGGCATAGTAGTTCAGTTGTATACACTACAGTGTACGGTATGTACGCTCATCACAGGCGTAGAGGTAAAGAGGCAAAATCATCTGGATTTCACAAAACAAAGTAAAAAGATTAGCAGCTAGATTATTAAAAAGACCAGTTTCATACATAACAAAAAAACATTTTTGCGGTACAAGTTCTTTCCCCTTCTCCTTCGTCTTCTTCTTTCCTATCCTTTTTATTGTTTTGTGACCTCTCTCATGTGACTCCTTGAAGGGAACTGACCCAACAAATTTGAAACAAGTCTTCTACTAGATTAAGTGACCCAAATTGAAACAATTGACATCATCAATACATATCTTACTGTGCGAGTAAAACCTACTTCGGTCTGATCTTATAAATGAACTGAAGTGACTGAACTGATCTGACCGCAGTTTGAGTCTGACCTCTCATTCAGCTGGTTGGCCACGTTTGCGTAGCGGGTCTGCAGCTGCTTGACCTCTCTTCTCTGGCGTTGGATGTCAGGGCAGTATTCCTGGTATCCCTGCTGCAGAGAGCTGCACAGCTGCTCCGTGGTCTCAAGATCTTGGCTCAGCTTCTTCATGTCATCCTGAGCCGCTGCCACAGATTTTCGTTGGTACTGAATGCAGCAAAAAAGACATGCAAGTTAAAATCTGTCAAAATGCCTTTGTGTTAGAGGTTTTAAAGGAATGCATAAATCAAAAATAAATAAAGAATTCCTCACCTGAATGTCCTCATTGCGAGCTTTAATTGCATTTGGTACGTCAGGGATTGGTCCGTCTTCACTCAGCCTTTTCTCAAAACCAGAGACAAGACCATCCACCTTCTTAATCTGACTCTCGAGGTTGAGAGATGCATTCGCTCTGTTTAAAAAAAAAAAAAAAAAAAAAAAAAACTTGACAAATGAACTCGGATTACTGAAAAACTATTAAGCCACATTTTCATCTCTCCAAAATCCAAACATACAAAACAAAACATATTCTTACTTCTTTGTGAAGAGGTCAGCAAGTGCAGCAATGCCATCGTGCTTGTTGTTGGCAGCACTAAGTTTGAGTGGCAGCGCAGAAGAAGTACTGCTGGGATCTTTGGCCAGCAGGGGCTGCAGTTCGGTCTGAGCTGCCAGTTTCTGCTGCTCCAGAGCCTTCAGAGTCTGGGCAGCTTGCTGCAAGGGACAAGTGTTGATATTTTAGGCACTTGCATAAACATACTGTGGGGTATTTACTCTGCTGTGTTTGATAAACTTTCCACAGTTTCAACAGCGTGATCAGCCAAGATATCTACAGATCAGTCATTTCTAAAAATGAAAGGTCCTACATTTTTAGATAATGTTCTTAGGTATTTAAATATAAAACCAGTTGTCCATTTTTGTCTTCTTGTTTGGTCTTGACAATTTAAGGGATAATAATTAAAGTTCTTATTTGTGGGCCTGGAATGGGAAAGGGGTTGTTTTTGTTGCTTTGTCTTCACTCAGTTGCATTCTCAAACCTTTCTGTAATCAGTCTTGATGTGCCATTGACAGCCCTCTCAGTTTTTGTGTGCATTCAAGCTGGGAAATAATACTGTATTCATACCTTTATTTCACAAATGTCTGTTGGTCATTTAAGGATTTTAGGCAAACTGTAACCAAAAGGTACCAAAATTAGAGACGTTTTTTGTGAAAGTTGTCGGTAGTTACAAATATTGTGTGTATACTATAATGTATACTGTATTTCCATTTTTTTTTACATTGCTGCTTACTTGTTCATCATAAAAAGCAACGGTACGTTACGATGCACATTAAAAACTGAAGTCACGCAGCTGATGACTTTTAACAAATGAGTGATTTCATGCATATTCCTTAATCTGAATAACTGACTGAAAGAATCAGTGCAGAAACATGCTAACAGTGGCAACCTTATCTCAAAGTCTGTTTGTAACACCTCACCTCTTGCTCTTTCAGCCTGTTGGCCAGATCTCCGGCTGGGTCGGTGCGGCTCAGTGGGGTTCGCAGGCGGTCCAACATGCTTTGCTCAGTGCTGGCCAGGTTGTCGTCCAGCTTGTCCAGCTGTTGAGCCAGGGCTGTCACTTTGGGATCCGGTGCAGCGGAAGACACTGGGGCTGAAAGAGGGGAACAGGAAAGTTAGTTCATTGCTGAAGATGAAAAATGAAAAACTGTTTGTGCAACTGGTTGTAAATATCATCCCTGGTTATAGGACCAGTGATACCATTTAATTTATTTAAGGATTTAATTCATAGACAATGACCTGATTGTTGGGACCTGGAGACATCTGACTTGTGATTCTTCAGGGATGCCACCAGAGCAGCTCTTTTCTTTTTTATGTCTGCCAGTTCACCACCCAACCTAATGATTTAACAATATGGACACCCAGGGAAAATAGGAAATAGGAACAGTATTACTGACATGTCCTTGCATTGTTTCTTGTAGCTGCGCAGTGATACAGCTTTGAATCACTTACAGGTCCACTTTGTTGATGGCCTCTGGATCAGGTGGAGGGATCTGGAAGCAGACTCCTGGGAAGGTTTTTGTTGCCCCATCAGTGGAGATAATGTCCCAGTTGTCAATGTTTGAGTTAGATTTTAGGGTGGACTTCTCCCCTCTGGACAGAGAACCCTGCATGATAATAATAAATAAAACACAGGCACCAAAAGTTAAGACAAATGCTGAACTGAAACATCTCAGCTGTGGATATCTGTCACTCTGTCTCAGTTTCAGGTTAAGAAGCTCCACCTTATCTGTCTCCCAGTCACACAGCGACTCCACTGTCACGGGCTTGTTGGGGGTGTTGCGTCGTAGCTTCAGAGGGGCGATGGTGGTGCTGCGCCTCCTCAGGTCTGCCAGCAGCTGTTCACTGTTCTGTACAGTCTTTTCCTCTGCCTGGTGAGAAACAGACACAGAAGTTTAAACTCTTTAAACTCGTGTGTTGGCGCTGTGGGATTCACAGCTAAAGGAAAGCAAACAACATCCAAACAAACTAACAAACAAACGAAATAAAATAGTCCAGCAAAAATTAGATCGTGATCTAATTACTAAAAGAAAGAATTCGGTATTATTTATAGGTGGATAGTTGCTGTAGTAATTTGTATACAAACATGCATGACGTACAATTATAATATAAATAAACCTAGTTAAGATTTTTCTATTCTGCTTTAAATTAAGATTAACAGCCACCACAACACTTCATTTCCTCTTTTCTCCTTAACTTTTCAATAGTTGACATCTCAGTCTCCCTGCCCCCCCCTTCTCTTCTCCCTCTTTCTCCTGGTCTACTTATTTTCTTCTGTCATTCCTTTTTTCCTCATATGAGTAGCTCCTTCCCCCCACTCCTTCCACAGGGAGGCGCAAGTAGAATTTCTAGAGTGCATCAGGTCGCAGTATTTGTTTCTGTCTCTGTCATAATGAGTATAAAAGTTTCTGTGTACCTCGAGCTGCAGCAGCGTCTCCGAGTTGGTCTTTTTGCTGATGGCTTTGGGGTCCAAGCTGTTGTTGAGTTTGGAGAGTGTCTCTCCCAGTTGCTCAGTCTCCAGCTGATACTGGAAAATCACACAAAACAAACTGTTTAAAACATCTGATATGCCACAGGTGTATTAAGTGCAAGACAAAAAGACAAAATGTGCACATGTTCTCACACATGACCCATATGCAGATTCTGACATTGACAGATTGTGGTGTATCGTCTCCCATATTTACCTTTTTGAACTCCTCCACATTGTCCAGGTGTGTCTCCTGACAAATGCAGAGGTTGAGGAATTTCTGCCACTCGTTTCGTACAGCATCTCTCTGACCCTGACAATGTAACACAATGTCATAAACTCAAGTCAATTTAACCTGGATATAAATGGAATAAAAATGTATAAGGTTGAATTTTTTGTCCTTTAAAGCTGTTACTCTTCAAAGAAGTGACCGCTGGGTAATGACAGCTACCTGTATTGCGGTACTGGCAGGATGTTTCAGTTCAACAAGTCTGTCTGCTTCCTCCTGGAGTTTGTTCACCTCGCTCTCATGGGATAGCAGGTTGTTGTTCTTGAAGTTCTGGTGGGGATCAAATAAAAGTGGTATTATTTAGGTGTTTGGTGATCCAAGTACAGGAGACGTAGTTCAGTTTGGATCATTATGGACCAGCAACACCATCTCATTAGCAGCCCTTCAGCCCTGACCTCATACTGTCTGCGGACGTCAGGTGGGTCTACCATGCGGTCACTCCAGTCCTGCTTTTTGATCTTCTCTTGTTCTTCGGCCAGGAAGGCCAGCTCCTTATTGCAGGACTGCATGTACTCGTACAGGCTGTTCAGGTAGTGGCGACGCCACTTGGAGTTGTCCTGAGGAAAGAATAAATAAAACAGAATGAAACCCGAGAAACTCTGAGAGCACAAACATTTAATGTGAAAAATAGTATTTTTAGATCTTTTGGTTTCCTTAATTGTATGTATTTTTTGTAGAAAGAAGACAAATCAAAAGCGTATCATTTAGGACCCAAATTATGGCAAAGAATTGATTCTGGTAGATGAACAGAAGGACATAAAATGAATGTTTTTGATTTTTAACATTAAATCATTAGATGCAGACTATAGTATGATATTTAAATAACAAAAATCAAGGAGTGAACTTTGATGTGATGGGTCACTTCTCGATGGTCTTCCAATGAATGTTCACTTCTTCAAAAATAATGTATGCACTATTACATGTGATCAACACAACTCACCAGTAGATTGTTGTACTGTTTCTTCAGGGCTGTATATGACTCCTAAAAGACAAGATAGTAGCACACTTTATTAGCTGCTGGAAGTATTTTGCATTCAAATAAAAAAAAAGGCAAGCAGGACATTAACAATCCTGATCAGCTGCTGTGGCGAATGCAGGAGGGGTCAGTGTTTAGTGTATGTAAGGATATCCAGAGAGTCCTGTGAATGTGTTTTCATGTCAACACAGCTGTTCACCTTGCTGCCTGCAGAGCTGACACACAGCTGTGAGTTGTAGGCCTCGATCTCTTTGTGCAGGATGTTGTGAGCAGCAATCTGTTTCTCCAGGTCTGCCAATGTGGGGCCATACTCTTCTGCATTCACTTGTTTCTGGGAGCACACACCAGGAGGATACAGTTAGTAATATGTACAGACAAAATAACTACAGCAGGGAAGGTCTGGCAGGCTGAAGCACTCTTCAATTAGTAGTGTTTTATAACTCGCTCCGGGATGGTTAATGTGTTTATTACAGGTTGGTGACAGCACAGCTTATAGACTGAAAGTATGCATGGCATGCTTGTTGGACAGCTGCAGGTATGTGCTGCATGAAGAGCAGGAGTAGTAGTTTGAGTTTGTAGTTTTACGCTGTTTCATTTTTAAAAGGCTCAGTTTCTCATTTCATTTGTCAAACTGGAGTAACTATAATTTATTTTATTTTTAATGTAATTAATGTGTTTTTTATACTTTTTGGACAACACTGAAACTGTATGACACTGAGGAGTTAGATCTGTAAGGTGCTGGCTACACAGAAAATAAATGTGAGTATAAATGCTGCTGGTTTTGGTTTTGTTTTTTTCCCCCTGAGATTAGTAAGAAAAATATGACATCACCAACATTATCCTTTACACTGACAATAACATCTTCATAAATTGAACATTTTCAGAGAGTTTTTCAGAGGACTGGCCCAGATGTTCAGACAGTGTTAGTATGCTTACTTGTTTTTGGTTAAAAACAGGCGCCCAGTCAATTCTGGGCATCAGTGACACGTCATCAATCTGGTCATAGATTTCTCGATAGTAGGCGCAGTCCTTCAACCAGCGATCATGGAGGTGGATGACACTGGAGTCACCATAGGACAGAGGAGACACAAAGAAACAAAAAGCTTAGTATTTATAGAGACTCAAGAGTGTGCAATTCATGTTTATTTTCACAACAAAAGTTTGTTGCATGGAACTTTTATTTAATTCATGCAGGTTTTTTTTTTCCCCCAAACAAAGTCTGTTTATGTTTGTTTATTCTCTGCCCTGTTTGTTTTGATTGACAAAGACTTGAAAAGTGTGGTCATGAAATGGGGAAAATGGCATTGTGAACTTAAACAAATGTCTTTATTTTATGAAATTCTGCTGACGTCCATAAATATCAGCATTAGCTTTAGGATGGCGACCTGATACAGCATTGGAGATCCCTGGCAAATAACTGGAGCTGCTGTGGACACTGACTATGTACATGACTTTGTACATGTACATGTAAATGTGACTTTGACTTTGGCTATACTGTGATCCGTCGGTATCGTATCTATCCTGTTACTACTCACTCGCTCTCTATCTCTCTGGCCTGTGGGTGTTGGAGCTTCTTGGCTTTGTCAACGTCCAGGAAGAGGTCCTTCAGCAGACCCTCAGCCTCACCCAGCTTGTCTGATATCTCAGTCTGATGTTCGAAGGGCAGCTCGTTCTTCTCATTCTCCGCATCCTGGTGGATAAAGACAACAGTTAATGAATGAGTTCGTCTTAAGAGGGGTCCTCAGTAAAAGTGACGTATCTTCAGTGTATCATCAGTGCATTGGTTTGCGTTTGTCTTTCACTGTGTGCTCCTCACCACAGCCAGCATCTCCTCAGACCGGAGGATGTCTTTCTCCACCTGGTCGGCATTCTTTTGCATCTGGGCGATCAGCAAGGCCAAGTTGCCGGCCTGGTTCCTGCAGGGTGAGGAGAAAAGACACCGATTAGATAAAACCACACATCATATTACTGACAATTGGTTCAGTCTCGTCTTTCGTGCTTCACAGTCTCAGATCCTCTTCATCTGAGGTCCTATACTCACAAGTAGAGGTTTGTAAGTAAGTTTGTTTCATTCTTAGTTGGTGACTCTCAATTATAGACTCATTATTAACTTAAATTTATGGGTTTTTTGGTATGTCAGTAAGGGAAAAGAGGAGGACATTTTATTTTAATTTAACATAATTTCCCATGAAAGATTTTCAGAAACCAAAGAAAGTAAAATGGGTGTACATTTGTGGACAACCTTAACATCAGTAGCTTTTTATGTGACCCAAATCTTTGCATTAACAGTTAAGTTTTTTTTTTATTCTTTTGACTAGTTTCTATTATCTGACTGATGCCTAAACACAACCTGACAAGTTGCAAACTGTCTATGGATGTTTCGCCTTTTCCTTACCTAAAGCCTTCCCTTAACTCTCACTACCTCTGTCACTGTCTTAGTGTTGCTCTGTGATGATGCCACTCAGATTCCACTGAATTACAACCGTAAAACTATGTAAAAAATCAAGACTTTGAAGGGACAGATAAAGATGACACAGGGTGGTGCTCCAATAAAAACTAACAAAATCTTCTGGGTTTGAATAAATGGTAAGTTAGTGATCACTCAAAAGCTTTTCAAACATATGTGTGGGGTGTGTGTGCGTTTAAACAACAGAGATCAGTAACTGCAGAGTTTTGAACTTTGTGGTAAAATAGAAACTTTACAGTCGCCAGAGTTAATTTCACTGTCATCTCAATCACAGTTAATTCAGTTCCACACTTCCACAGCTGTAGAACAGCATGAATAGAAACTTGCAGGTTGACTTTCTTACTGTATTTGTACCTTGCATGTCCAAATATCTAACATCTCTATTCTGATGTAGACATTAAAACTGCCTCACAAAAACAAAACCAGATGTTACTGTAGCATGTATAGAAACATTATTTCACTTGCAAGTTGCTCATTGACAATAATGTACCTCTGAGAAACATCCCATAATATGCAGCATTTGCACTCTAAAATCCGTGGGGAAAGAAAAATGAAATCACTGCTTCATAGAGGAACAAACAGTTTCTCCTTTCTGGATTTTTGTGCATACAAACAACAAAACCCCACAAAGCTTCCCCACTGACGTATCACAAATAATTCAAAATGTGACAGGACTTTTGACATGTTAAACTTTTGCCCTTCTCTCTGGAGTTTATTCTACTGAACTAACTGTACTATCTGAAAAGACTTCATTCATGCACTTCACCATCTGGAATAACGCTGATGTGGAACACCAAACCAAAGAATGTGGACAAACCATTGAGGACCTCACTGATTAAATGACAAACATACCAAAGGCTACATCCAAGTACAATGGCGTGTCTCCTTGGAAAGAATACAAACAAATGTCACACAAATAAGATTTATTGTGATGGCCTAAGAGCAGTTTCATGAGGCTCTTTAATGATACAGCGACAGAGGAATTCGAAGACATCCTCCTGCACTGACTCACTGAGCTGCGAGCTGATCTGGTTTTGCAGCCACTCTGACAATGGAGTCCCTATCCCTGCTCACTCAGCAGGTGAGACAGGTATGAGCTGTACACATACACACAGAAGAACAAGAACAAGAATTATTCCTTATCTTTTCAGCACAAGAAATATTTGTACTGTTGCTTAAATCAAAAGGGATGACAAGGACTCCTAAGTGTCAGCAGAACACGGAAGACAGGTTTTTGTCCTTTCACTGACTTAAATGACTTCTACATTTGTTTTACTTTTTTACTTTGATGGCTTTCTGTAAGACACTGAACACAAGTCTTTGTCTTGAAAGTTGGTGGATTAAGACCAGGACTATCCCTGAAAAAGTCTGATATGATGCATTTTTCAAAATAAAGTCTGATGTTGTCAGTAAGCCAAACCAAAAAGACGCCACCTTGAAAATAAAAACCAATCACTGGAATTTTCCTTTCATGTTCTTCCAATGTACTGAAAAAAAAATAGATGTGGTATCTTTTGTAGGTATAATTATTGTGACATGAAGTTAAAATAATTTTAACACAGCGTTATATTGCATTTGCAGATCTAATGAATTGGGAGGGCGTGTTGCTGAGGACCTCAGTGGAACAAGTGAAGGTCTTGTCTGTCTCCTTCATCTGGGCTGTCAGTTGAAGGTACACCTTTTCTCATTAATAATAATCAAGGAGATGACAGCCAGGTCACACCCACACATCTCTGATGTGGGTGTGTGGACACATCAACCTCTAGCCTGCATTTCCTCTGACTCGAGGTGTAGAGTGATTGACAGGACTTGATAAAATGTTTGGGAGGTGTTGCAGATGTTGCACCTGCAGTTTGAACTCCTCAAACTCAAATTTCTGTGCAGTTTTGAATATAAATATCAGTAGAAAGAGTTAAAAAAAAAAAATAAAATAAACAACTTAGCAATGTGTGTTTTCTTCCATGAATGACCAGGGCATGAAGGTGATCCACGGCTAGCGGCTATGGCTGATTTGACTTGAAAGTAGGATAACTGGATAACCCGCATAATTTAGTAGGGCTTGTCTGCATCTTTTGATTAGTTGTAAGATCACAAAACTTGTACCACAAACAATCCCTGATGTTGTTGTAGTTCTCACATTTCCTTCCAGCTCACAGTTTATAGTTGCAGACTAAATGAGGTTGAAAGCAGCTAAAAGCTGTGTGAAGCTGCAAATGTTTGGTGTTATTACTCAGCAGATCCAGCACAATGTGTGAGGAAGTTAAATATGCAGGTTTAAGTACAGTTCCGTTTTGCCCAAAGACAATCCACTATGACAGCAAAGAAACAGTCCCAAAATGCTGATGGTTTTCTGTGTTAGATCACACCAGCAAAAGAAAATAGCCTCCTCAGTGATCAAGCATAAGTGCTTATGGACATCACATCATCTGCACTACCCCTACCAGCACACACACAGGTAGATAAAGGAAAACAGCAATTCTTCTTCTCTCTTCTTCTTGTCATTATTATTAAAATGTGAAATATTCACATTCTAAAATGTGAGGATTTGCTGCTTTTCTCTGTTTACTATCCTTTTAAGTGACATAAAAAATGACACTTTATGGGTTGCAGACTGTTGGTCAAAACAAAAAACCTAAATCTTCATTTTGGGCTCTGGGCAATTTCCCTGAATCCAGATTCTCATTGACATTTTATCGATTAAACAATTTACATTTACGTAAAAAAAAAAAAAATAAGTCCAACCATCCAACTACCAATCATTAGTTGCTGCTCTGCCTTGATTGATTTAATGGGTGCTGAAAATATGTTTAACAGCAAATTAACTGAGCAACATGTCCTGCGTCGCACCATAAAGTACTGCGGGTAACCAACGCCCGCATTAAGAGAAAGAAACCAGCTGAGCAGCACAGACTGCCCAGCCCTCATCACACCTCAGCAGTGAGACTACTTGTCCAGAGCAGGGGCGAGGTAAACCTTCAAACTGGTCACCACCTGCCTGTGAAACCAGTACAGTAACATCCCACAGGAAACAAAAACAGTTTGGAGGCTGAAAGTATCCCCAGATTCTCCCTGACATACAAGTTTTTCAAATTATGAAATCATAAAGCCACAATGATTAGTTGGTGTCAAAAGTTAAAATCTTACTTCAGATTTGGGAAAACTGGCCTGTGAAGCCACAGTTGGGGTTTTGAGAACATAAGAAGCCGACCGAACAGATTCTTTCTGTGACTTTCACTTGTAGTCATAAATACATTTTTACTTGTTCAACCTGCTGTCTTCAAGCACACTCGTGTTTACAAAGTAAACCTGACCTCAGGGCTCTCTTCACAAGCTGGTAAATATATCACTAAGCTTTCGCTATCTCTGAGGATTAACTCTGCACTGGAAATCAGTGAGGACATTCACTGAGTAAACATGCATTAAAACTTTTTTTTCAGCACAGCCATAATGCAAAAGGAGGCCAACCACAACACGCAGAGAGAAAGAGGACAACAGCATGCCCAGGAAACATGACACAGTTCTTAGCTGGAGGAGAACAGGAGGAGGGGGAACATGACCGAGATACATTCATACATGCATTACATACAGAAAATCCACAGGGAAAAGACTCACTTGCTGAGTTTGCCCGAGACCTTGAGCGCGCTCTCCTTGGTGTCCTTTTTCTTAAACATCTTGGAGATAACAGTGGGTCAAGCAGAGATCCCACAAAAATCTCTGACTCTCTTCTCTCTTGTATTCCTTCTTCGTCTCTGTCTTCCTCACCCTGTGACTCCCACTCTTGGTTTGTCTCAAACACACTCAGACACTCTCTCTCTGTCTCTCTCTCTCTCTCTCTCACACACACACACACGTCAGCACAGTGACAACCCCTCCCAGACAGGTTAACAGGTGTGTCACCACCCAGACATCCACCTAGTAGAGGAGGACCGGACCGACCTGTTCTCTGCACTCTCCTTTCCTGCTCTTCTTTTTCATCTGGGCCCTGACACTCATATCTCTCAGCTGGAGACCTTTAATTACCATGAATGCATAATTCATGGGGTGGGGGAACACTGAGTTCTTGCAGGGATTAAGAGAGAAAAATGCATTTTACTCAAATGCAAATGCCTTCATGAGGGCACAAAACACCACTGAATACAGATGGGACAAATCAAGTTCAAAAAAGCAGTGAGTGATTCCAAATCTGGCTAACGAAGGCATAAAATGCTAAGAAAAAGTAAATAATGTTTGTTATGTTAATGTTGCAATTATACAAATGAACTACAAATTGTACATAATACCCATCCTTTTTTGTCTTGGAGTCTGATTCATCTTTCATGCACAAACATACTATGGGTAAAATTATTTAAAAAAACAATCTTTGTGTGATAAATACATAACTTCCTCTTTTCAGCTGCATGAAGACAGAGGGTCGACACTTTTTACTTGCCATTTTCTCCCCACTTTCATTATTTCTTACATTTACAGTTGAGTTCTACACTAAGAAAGGCGGCAAGGAGGAGGATGGTGACTTGGTTTCTGTAGAAGTCAGCAAACAAAAATAAGAAAAGCCAATTGGCAGATTGCTAACATCACCTCATCATCTTCTATGAGGTTATCTTCCCAGTTTCATACATTGTGCCACATTTTAAACCAGTCACTACTGTTTGACTGGATTTTTATTTCATTTATCCCCTCCTGTGGTCAGTGCTGACTTTAATCCACAATGATGAATGTACAAAACTGCAAAACTGTGACTGGACTCAGAACCACCTAAATGGGCTTTCGTGGTCTAACAAAGCAATGTAACTTTAATAACTCAAAGTGTTGCGGGTGAGATTGGTAACTTTTAGGTCTGTTTTCTTCAATTTTGTTGGCTTTGATTTTCCTGTTTCCTCCATTCAGCATATTTTAATTTGACATCTAATTGAATTGAGGTCTTACTGGATTGTTAAGATATTTTGGTATTGTTAATTTACATTTTAAGAGTTTAAGACTTAACATAAAGCTAAGGATGTACAAGATATATATGTGATTTTATTTTTCTTGGCCCATCCCCACCCTCACACGACACTGTGTTAACGCTGAGTTATGGCTCAGTGGACTCTATGCTACAAACACAGACACACAGTTTACACAGTCAACAATGGAAAACTCACAACCTGTGGGTCACAATAGAAGTGTATTACCTTCATTCTAGAGGTGCACATCATGATGGTGATTAAAGAGGGCTTCATGTGTAGCATCTGCAGGCATGCGAGTCATTCAGGATCAGGGCGTCTCTCTACGGTGTATCAACAATAGGAAATCATGGTGAGGAATGCAGCTGGGCAGCTTTCTTTGCGGCAGAATGGAGAACAGTACAGAGAGCACACGTTTTTGATCAGTTCAGTCATACCAGCTCTCTCTCTCTCTGGGTGCGTCTACCTGTCTGAAAAAACAGATACTCTGTGGCTAAAAGACATTTTCAGTCTGTTGTAATACTGAAACCTTAAATTTCCACATGCGTCAAATTACCTGTGAACATTTTGATCAACCAAGTGCTTTAAAAACAATTAATCAGTTTAAATATTTATAGAAATATTAAATATAATAGAAATATTTTGAAAGACGCTTCTGTGTATTAACCCTGCAGAGACAGTAAAAAAACACATGATCTTCCTCAGGAGCTGGAGTTTATGTGTTAACAGGAACATGTAGTGTAGAGGTCAAAATATCCCTTTTGTTGAGCATTTTGAGTGTTTGTCTTGTCTGCATTGTCTTAAATTTTAAAATAAAAAGATAAAACCTTAAAACTTTTTGCTAAGTAAATCTTAAGAAGGCTAAAATCTTCAGAGCAGCTACTAAAGGGGCCCTGAGATAACACTGTTTCATTAACTTCTGTTTCCAAAGTCAAAAACAGACTGTAAGTCTGTAACTTTTAAAGTGACAAACAACAACTTTGAACGACAGCTACCTGAAAACTTGGCAGATCTCGTTGTACAATAGAAAGCTCAAGCAAAAAAAAAGCAGCTACTAAGTGGACTTTGTGATGAGACGGTTTTGTTTCCAAAGTAAATAATAAACTTTTAAGCACAACATTTTACTATATAACAAAACTAAATACAATTAAATATAATACTCAATTCAACAATTCATCCGGTCGTTGAGTATTTTTGTCTGGACCAAAGAAGTGGACCAAACCGCAGACTGAGTGCAGCCCTCAGAGACAATCTGCTGGCATGGCTGCTGAGAAAACAAAGAAGTACATGATCACTATTATACAAAGAAACAGGCTGTGAACAGTTGCAATGCTGAGCTCTGCTCTGTCAGGTGTTAGAGATCTCAGTGGAGGTCAAACCAGACTGGGATTAAAAAAGGATCAATAAAATCCTCAAATTCGTTTTGACAGTTTGCCAGGCAACATAGACACGGCAGGCAAGTCTACAAATTCCAGTTGGATTGAGAGTAAACAACAAAGGCAGAAACACAGCGAGGGAGTGTCTGTCTCTTTCACTACATACAGCAGACAAAATATAGTTGCCTGGTTTACAAAGCTCTGATGTGTGCACTGTACTTTGGATTTTTTCCACCTTTGCCCTACACTGTACTGCATGTCCTCACCAAGAAATCTGCTTGTCAACAAATAAATATACATTTGGTCATAATCTGTTAAAAGAACCAGCAAAATAAAGGGACAGGCGGAGTATTAGGGTAATGTATTATCTCTGGTTTGTTCCTGTGGATAAGCATTTACCCCCACCTCATCTAACCAAATAGCTACAGTGCATCCAGGCACAGCACAAGTATATCTATCTATCTATCTATCCGTGTGTTTCTGCAGTCACAAAGGCATGTCTGCAGATGACAGTGCTGACAGACGGGAGACATCTAGAAGATGTGTGTGGGGAGGGGGGTATTTCTTCAAAGTTATGAAAATCCACACAAACTAAACCTAAACATTCACATCACACCCTGCTAAGGCATCCTACGCACTCCAACACACCCACAGACAAGACAGAGGTGCAACAGTCACATACTTTGACAAGTTCACTTTGAAGAGCAGTTAAACATGTCAGGTTTGATTGTATAATACTGTAAAATCACAGATGACACTGCAGCAAAACTGTTTCATTTCTTCAGGCATCTTCGAATTGCAGCAGTTAAAGTCGATATCACTTCATTTTCCTTTGAGGATGGAAATGAACAATGTCAAGAACAAAGTACTGGGTGCAAATATATTTTAATTATAGGCTTGGAAAACAAAATCAAATCATACATTCTCATCATTTCACGTCTCTTTCCAACAATTATCTATCTTGATTGACTGTTGTCCAGGCCCAATTGCTGGAACGATTCCAGCACGCCCATCATTATTCATTAACACAACAGAGCAGGGGAAGAAAAAAGGGAAAAAAAATAAAGCATAAAAAAAAGACAGGTTAAAAATTAGTGAGCAAGACAGTTTAATGTGTGAGTGGGTGAGTGACACTGAAACAATACTTTAGGTATCACAGGGAAATCAGATGCTGCTTTGGTGTGAACATTATGGCTGGGAAGCCACCGATAACAAAAGATTTTTTGTTCAAGCATTACATTATATTCAAAAGATGTCATTACTGATGGAAAAACTTTTAGTCCTTCTTATGATAGACACACAGGTGCAGCGGTGTGATAAATGAAAAGGTGCTAAAACTCTGGCTGCTGCTGTCCTACACCAGAGATTCTGCTGAAGTTTAAAAAACAAATACCAGAGTAAAAAAAAATTACTTATAATCTGAAGAGCAGCACTCACCATCATCTCCCATCTCTGTGCTGATGCCAGATGGTCATCAGTCAAGAGGCCGTGTTGTAAAAAAGTTTTGTCGTGCTAATGTGAGACACTGAAGGGTGTTAAAAATGAGGCTTGCACTCCCGTGTACACAAGCTGGAGCAGTCGGATCCTTCTCTAACACGATGAGAGGCTTAGTGTCAAGTCTCATGCACGACATACAGTATGATCTGTGCAGGCCGCAGTTGACAACTGACAAATTAAGACACAGAATCAACCTGCTTATTTTATGAGGAAAAGCATCTTTTCACTCTGTGATTCGTGGCTTTGTCTTTTGTCATTCTCTTGATGCACCTAAAACTTTCAAGCTTATCCCAGTTCTTCACGTGACTTATTTTCTTAATTCAGTCTTCCTCCATTTGAAAAGTTCTGTTCGTGTGACTTGTACACATCAGAGACACTTGCAAAAGACAACAAAAGGGCATTGAGATATCTTTCTTCTCATGCTTTTTAAAAAGCAAATCATATCCGATTTATCGCTATGCTATCACCCTGTAGTGTTTTTTTTCCCCCCTTTCCCCTCAGGAAATAATTCTCTGTGTGGCTTCTGAGTGTATGAAGTGAAGCACTGAATCATTTAATGGTGTCTTAATGCACAATCAAGAGGAGGAAAAACTGAAGAAAAGGTCATGGGAGGAAAAAATGGGACACAGTTGAAACTATGGTGATCGAACAGCTTAGTTTGCCCCACTACATGTCACAGGGTATTTATGAAACAATGCTGAAAACATCTCTGACATACAGAAAAAAACCCCAAGACGTAATTAAATAAAAGGCGCTTACATAACAGGAAAAAAACCTAATCTAACGAATGGTGCCCATTTGGCTAGGTTTACTCTGACAGGGCTGCTAGATTGAAAACTTGGCTGTACTTAACTTATGGCAACCTGAACACTTACAGCCACAGAGACACATCTGTAGCTCAAAGTCAGGAGGGAGGGAGCCTGTATGCAAGGAACCCACACAGCCTGGTGTTATTACCAAAGGTGGCAGGTGGACTCGGGTCATATTGCTACTTGAAATGAATTCACTTAGAGTCCGTAATCTTTCTCGGAAGTTTTAGTCTCACTGTGCCGACCTCAGAAATGCAAACTCCATCCATTGTGCACTCAGGCAGCAAAAATCAAACATAAACATAACTGAAATTATTCTAATTAACAACAGACCAAATTCTGGTGGTTTGCAGTAAACTGGGGGGCCTGGCGGCTCTCCTGTGGAAACCAGAACCTGGGGACTGATTTAGCTGCCAAAGCCAAAGATGCCCTTGATGTAACCTGTGAGACCGCCCTTGCCCTTTTGCTCCACCTTATCATCCAGTGGCGGGAAGGCCACATGGTTGAGAGCAAGATCAAAGAAAAGGGGTTTGCAGGGGATTGGCTGGAAGTCAGGAGGGAACTGGACCAGATTGGGCTGTTTTCCTAGGAGGGCGGGGTCAAGGCGGAAGGTATCCAGGCGGTTGCAGAGGGGCTGCATGAAGGAGGAAGAAGTAAAAAAGCAAGCACTATGTTATCACAGAAAACTGCAGGTTTACGTTAATAATTCAGCCATCCAGCCTCTCATCCAGCCTCTTGTGTTATTGTTCGTGTATATATGGAGGAAAATAACATTCGCATTCTTAATCTCGCCTATGAAATGATCATTTGCATGACTGCTTCTCCAGCTGATAGAAACCATTAATGAGGCTCTAAAGGACAACACTTATCATACTGGTGTGACATGTGTCTTGATTTTGTCCTCTTACCATGTTGTCTTTCACCTGCTGCTGAGAAGGAACTTCAGCAGTCTCATCCGTGTCTGAAACACAAAACAAATCCTGAGGGTTGTACACAGAACAACGGGACAAAAGGGGTTCTCAAGTCCTAAAAGTTAATGAGCTGGCTTGAAAACCGTCAATTCAAAAGGCGGTCTCACCTAAAATGGCAGCAGCTTGAAGAGAGTATTTTTCAGCATTGACCTCAGCGATGAGCTCCTGAACGTCAGGGAGATCCTGCAGAAACCAGAGATACAACAGTGATGTTTCTGGTCAATGTGATATCCTTAGCGCAAAACTTAAGTTGGCAAACCGTCACAGAGACTTCATTGCCCACAAAATTATTCAGGGTTGATTTGAAAACCTGAGAAATATCTGTGGATTGTGAATTAAATTGGGTGCTTCCGTTACTTGTGCAACTCTTTTTGTGCTTGTGTGTTTCATAGGACCAACCTTGAGGCTGTTGTTGAGGCCCTTGGCCTTAGACTGGACCTCCTTGGCGTATTTCAGCACCCTCTCATACAAAACCAGAGCCTCACTCCACTTTTTCACCAGCACATAAGACTGAGCTATGAAGAAACATCTGAGAGGGGAACAGACAGAGGATCCACATTAACAACACATGAATACATGTACTCATGTATAGACACAGGGTGAAAATACAGAGGGTTTTATGACTTAAAAAAAGGACATGGAAGAAAAGAAAGGAGAGAGGGGGAGAAGGAGGAACAAAAATGATGTAGGTGAGGTATTTATTTATTTATTTTTTTTGGATGAAAATAGAGTCTATGTAACAGATTTAAAATCACAAAAGTCTGACCTGTAGGCCTTGTAGACCAGAGTCTTGAGGGACACCTCCTTCTGGAAGGTGTGGTCATCCTCAAGACCCTGCAGGGTGGAAAGCTCAGCCAGACTCTGCAGGGATGGGAAAATGAGAGGAAGGTTAGGGAGGCGATGTGAGAGACAGAGACAGCGAGTCACGCTGTGAGAAGGAAGTGACATACTGTCAATCAAGGCTAAGTACACATCCCTTCATTGTTGACAACACAGATCACACAACGCAGCTACTGTGAGTAACTGAAAAGCTGACAACAAAGAACTTTTTATACTGCTTAAATTAACGGAAATACATGCCGCAACTTTTCTGTTGACAAAAACAAATTTCATTGTATGTCTACATGCAATGACAATAAAGGCATTCCGATTCGGGGAAGACACATTTCTATCCAACTGTATATATTAGATGTTCAGACATTTACCTGCAGGATGATGTCGTACAGGCGGATGAGGTCCTGTGGACGGGGACCTCTCTTGTTCTCATCAGCTTCGGGTTCCTTCAGTTTAGCCTGCAGAGTACGGGCCATGCTCTCATTCCTCTTCACCAACGTACACAGCTTGATGTAGGTCAGATAACTAGGAGAGGAGATCAGGACATTTATCCACAGTGTCTATCTCCAAAGACAAAATTATGTTAAGTCTGATACTGGAATTTGTAAGTAAATTACTCCACTGAAGGCTGTTTACCTGTGCAGGAACTGCAGGTTGGAAACCTTTCCACTGTCAGTGTCAGAGCTCCTCTCTCGTTGCTTCTACAAAGACAAGTGACATTAAAAAGAAAAAGATGTTTTCACACTTCTCTTGGAATGTCACAACATAAGTGATAGAAACCTAAAAATGAAGCTGATGACCTTGACCCATGAACAAATACACAGGGCATTAATACAAACTTGCATCCCTCTTCTTCACTGAAACATGTCAGCTTTTTAATCTGGTCTATCTTACCGCTTCAGCCTTGAGTTCCTCCCTCACAGCCTGGATGGTGTCTCTGCACTCGGCCAGCAG
Organism: Scatophagus argus; assembly: GCF_020382885.2. Classification (NCBI taxonomy): domain Eukaryota; kingdom Metazoa; phylum Chordata; class Actinopteri; family Scatophagidae; genus Scatophagus; species Scatophagus argus. The sequence goes on along the minus strand of NC_058494.1, from coordinate 11,965,613 downwards.
GGTCTCATACAGATGCTCTTTGGTCTCCTCATTAGATGCCTGCAGAACAGGAACGTTAATTATGATTAGGATTGTAGAACATAGCGAATATTTCTTAACTGCAACAATTATAATCCGTGAGTCTCCGTGTGGAAGCGTCTCTTCTAAACATGACGCTAACTGTGAGCAGAGGTGTTCATTCATCAAACAGTTAATAAAAACAGTGTTGGGCATGAAAACTCCACAAACAACTGCCAGATAAAAAGTGCAGCGTGAAAAATGGTCACAATTCCCTTTCCAGAACATTAGAATGTTGAAGTGAAGTTGGCCTTTGATGTTTTGGATATAAAATGTCATCACTTCATTTTTCCTTGACAAGGGTATTTGTGTCAAATTTGACCATAATTAGTGCACGAACTTTGGAGTCGTCATGATGTCACAGCGTGACCTTTGAACACCAAATCCTAATCAGTTCGTCTTTGGGTCTGAATGGATATTTGTGCCAAATTTGAAGCCATTCCCTACAGGCATTCCTGAAATACCACAGTCATGAGAATGGGACAGAGGGACAACCTAAAAACATAATGACTCCATCCACAGCTAATGTCAGTGCAGAAAGAAAATCATGAAACTGTCAAAGGGTTTCACACCGAGAGGAATTTGGGAGGGACAGACTTGACTTGTTTAAAGAGTTCTTTGTAAACTTGACAAGTAGCCTGTAGAAATCTACAGGATTTAATAGTGTCCTCTATACTGAATGGGTGCAACAAAAATATCTTTAAGATGGAAAAAAAAAACTACAGGGAAAGAAAGTGGAGACAAATTTGCAATATCTGAGCTCAGACACTCACAGTCACTTTCCACTCGATTAAAGCTACAGCTGGACTAATAAAAGTAAATCATGCGAACAGAAATATTTCGTCTGTTTGGAAGTGATTGGAGCAACAGTTTAAGTGGAGATGCAACTGTAGCAAACTAGGGGAGAGAGGCGTGTTTGTGGCCTGGCAGGCTGCTGATACATTCCTCATCAGCAATCAGATACTCCAGAGATTCAGGGTTCAGATCTTTGTGAGTGACAGGATTGTTCATCACCTCATCTTTCTTTCATTGACATACTTATACAACAGGTCTGCACTGTTCAATGTGTTAGTGCAATATCCTCAGACATCTACAGGACATATTATGTTCTTATCTAAAAAAAGAAACCATGTCGGATTACTAAAAATGGGAAATGTTAGCTTTAACTGTCAGAAGAAGATGCTGGCAGGATACTGTTTTTATTTTAAACTCATGTAAAAAATATTTTGATATTATTGACACTTGACTTTAAAAATGGGCAACAAATGCTCAAGAAGCAACATCGTAGAGGAATGTTACGAGAAAATTCCTTGTAGTAGTAACTGATAACAGACAGGCCGTAGGGCTGCTCTCATACATCCAGAAGGCTGATGCTATTTAGTGCCACACACTCATGCCAACACCCTGCCAACGCCTAGCAGGACTTGCTCAACCTGCTGAGCATCTTTTTGTTGTTCAGAGGGAGGGCTGGACAGATAAACCGATTAGAGGAGGGCGGAGTAGTCAGGGCTCTTCTACTGGTACTTAAGTATAGCTCAATGCTCGGGCTGCAAGAAAATACTGATACACTCGATTATCGATATTATGTATTGTGATACTGTATCAATTCCCAAAAACTGTTTTTTAGTTTATGGTTGTCATGCATAGGCTTGTCTATGCATGTCAACTATGCACAGACAAGTGAAGTTAAAAATACGATCACTATATTAGTGGCTGTGGAAATCTATCTTCAGTCACAATGAGTAGTTCCATTTGTATATCATCACGTCAATCACGACACATCATCAGGCAGAGACAACTTGATTTTAGATGCAGTCACGTAAAATGGATCGTTTTTGGAAGCGACCACAAAACACCGTGACATTAAAGGCAAAAACCAAAAACTAAAAAGGAACTCCGAATGCTGAAGTCTCTCACTCATCTCACCACAACTTGATCTGATTATGTCTCAGAAGCACAACTACAAGCCTCAAGGCCTATTTTTTGTCTTTGTATTTTTTCTCTTTTGTCTTTGTCTGCTCTTTTTCTCATTTGTTTAGGAATGATGCTCCTAAGAGATTAACAATCACTGAGAAAGCACTGGCTAAGGTGCTGCTGGTTTGACATACTTTGACTCTCTATTGAGTAATCAAGGACAAGTGGCAAATGACGAGTGACAAATTTGATAATTTCATTAACATATCGCTTGCAAAGCTAGTTGATAAGGTGAAGATTATTATTTTATTGTGCAGGCCTTATGACATCAAGAAAAAACAGATACAATATTGTCAGCTTCAGAATGGCTTCCTACACATTAGGTCCACGGCCACGTTTAACAGGGACAGTAACACTACAGAGGAGTCAGAAAAGCGTCCGTCTGAAGCTGAAAGGCGTTCAGAGAGAACACTAATCTGTCCACAGAGACATGCTGGGTGTAGTCCTCTATTCATGTGTGGGCTGAAATGCACAGAATGCAGTCGTTCGATGATGGAGGCTACATGCCAGAGAACTGAGTGGCAGTGAGTGTGATAGGTGTGTCTGCAGGGTGTGCCGAGCTGTCATACACATGAAAGCAACAAGAATGGGCTGTGGTGATGTAAAAGGACTGTAGAGTGCCACCTCCTGAAAACACTAGGAACTGCATTCACTGTTGTAAGGAAGAGGCGCTCTGCTCAAACTTAGCACTACAGAGGGGTATGCACTCTTAAAGAGGAGTCTACCACATTTGGCAGCACATGTTAATATGTGGGTAGCTAAATTTTAAAATCAAAACAACATCCAGTTCAACTGGTACACATGAAAGCCAGGATGAAGCCCTCAGTCTGCATCTTCTGATTCAAAAGAATAAATGCCACCAGAAGTTGCTGTGGTTGCTGTGTAATTTGTGATGGTTGTGCTGGTTTGCCTTTTGATGTGGCATAAGCCAATTACTCAGGTTACACTATAATTAAGTAGGTAAGAACGAAGTATTCTGAGACCACAGGGACGTACCCGCGTAGTTGATGTGCTGGCATGTAATGACATTAAGAGCAGCTAACAAAGGCTTCACATTGAGGACAACGCAGTTTGTTTTTCCCCATAACAAAAGGAAGAACAGACAAAATACTGACCTGAGCAATAGCTGCCTCATTGTCCGCCAGACCCAACAGGAAAATGCGGGCCTTGTCGATCTTTACCGGCACCGTCCGTCCTCGCCACTCCACCTCACTCATGGTGGCTGCCTGCTTGGTTCTTGCCTGAGTGATAAGGGCCTGGGGAGAAAGTCATAGACTCATGAAAGAGTTTAAAATAAATAAATCAATAAGTAAAACTTAAGTTTTTGTGATCCTTTCTTAAGGCGTCTTGCTTCAAATTCTATTAATACATGTAGACAAATTTTGTCTTGATAAAAAGTAAGCTGAGCAAGACCAAATTTGCCTTTTCCACCAATCATATATTAGACACCACCAATATATGAAAGAACAATATTAATATTGTTCACCTCCAGTTTCTCAGCCATCATGCCTCCTCCTCCACCAGTCAGTCTCATCTGCATCAAGTCATTGATGGCATTCTGGTCACCTGCAATCAGACAGAAAAAAAAAATCTAATCACACAGTGTGTGTAAGGGGAGGGGGAGATGAACTTTGTGAACAAAGCCTCAGCCTTAATGAATCCAAGATGGCTGCCAGTTACATTGAGGAGGGTCAGTTGCGAGCGCATGTGTGGGTTACTCACCAATGTTGTAAGCACAATAGCGAATGTTGGGTGATATCTCATCCACACGCTGGCGATACAGAGCTGCCATCTCCTCAGTAAAAGCACTGGCCAGCTTCTCATAGATGGTTCTGGCAACACAGAAATTAAGCTGCTTTATATTTCCAGTCAAAAAATTCACACAATATAAACACACTTCCAGCTTCTGACAACATTTTAAGAAATTGTCATGATATTAAAACTCACTTGCACTTGTTGAAGGCCTCCATGGCACGCTTCCATTCCTGCAGTTCAAACTCGACCATACCTGTCAGGTAGGCAGTGTAGGCCTGAAATAAAACACATTATCTATTATTAGCGGCCTCTGTAGTACTAAGAAGAACCAAATTTTCCCTAGGGGATTAAGAAAGTCATCTCTCTATTAACCTACCTATTTCGCTCCCTGTAAGCATTAAATGATACATTTTATGTATCAACAATATTTGCAATTTTGTTTCATACATAGCACAAGCAAAAAAAAAGTTTCAATGGTTGAAGGATGATGTGACTATATGTGACTCTGTCCCATGTACCTGTGCCTCAAGTTTGGTCTTGGCGTCAACATTGGGGCTCTCACAGAGCTTCTCCAGCTTCTCGCTGTGCTTGGCAGCCTTGCGTAATCTTGCCAGCAGGTGGAAGCGTTTACGTGGCTCTGTATTGGCCTCCTGCTTCAGCTGCATGGCGTAACTCCATGCGCGCTCTGCCTCCATCAAGACCAACAGCAGATACCTGAAGAGGGCATGGCCATTGCATCACTCGTTTGGTAACACATTTGCACTGTTTTTAGTTGAAACATAGGATAACTGAATTCCTATCCAAAAGGTTGCAAGAGTTAGCAATTATCTTCAACAAATACATTCCTTACAAGTTTTACTTTAATTATGTGGTGTAGCAGTAAAGTGTGCCCAACAACTTGCAGACTCTGTCTTAGGTAGATCAAAACAGGCCACTACTTTTTGAAAGGAACAAGTCAGACTCCTTGGTAATGTGTTCATTATGCTTTATCAAACACAGTGTTTGTACTAGGGATGGGTATGAGTATTCAAATACTAAAAGTATTTGGACATAAATATTTTATATAATATTTTATTTATTTTCTATTAGTAAATAAGAAAGTAAATTGACCTTCCTCTAGTTTCTGGAGTGATCAGTGATCACTGCAATCTATAAATATCTGCCCAGAACCATAATTGAAAGATCTGCATTTATAACATTCAACGCTGTCAGTCAGACATCAGTTGATCTAATGTTACAGACAGAAAGGCAAACCGCAGGTATAAGAGCGATCTTTTATTTTTTTAAATGAATCTAAAGTGCAGACTATGTAATGTTAAACCCGTGTATCACAGAACAACTAGTTCGATGATTAACAATTCGTGCATTCGAGCACAGCACAGATAACAGGGAATATATCATCACTTCAGAGGCTAGCAGTATTAGCATGAGTTGCTGTGATGCCTGCCAGGGCAGGGAAGATCAGCCAGCTCATTGAAAAGGTGACTGGGGATATACTTTAGTTAAGTTTAGTGAAGGGAGACTTCCACCAGCTGAATGTAGCTATTACTACTGTCAGTGATGTTGTTAATCATAACTTCTAACTGCATTTTCACTTGTGTGTTCATTTCAAACTCATTCTTACATTATCTTTTTTTTTTAACTCAAGCACCCAGTAATAATTTGATCTAAGAACTTGAATATGGAAATAAAATAAAATAAATAACAAAACAGACATCTCAATCACTAGTTACTTTATATGAAGGTCTTCCATAACATCAGCCTAAGTCTCTTAGGCTCAGATGATCCATTCCTTACCTGCTGTCAGAGAGCATTTCAACAGTTATCTTCTTGCCAATGAACTTGTGTCGGTTGCCCATCTTGAAACCAAGAGTCTTTCGCAGGCGCCGCAGTCTGCGGGAGCAGTAGCCCCTGGACAAAGTTACACAAAGATCTTTATAAGAATCAATTACAATAACGTGCATTTTCATCTTGGTTTCACATAACAGACTTGAAAACCACACAGTGAAGTCATTTTCACAGTCTTTTAATAACTTCTGTCCTCAATCTTCCAAAGAACATGCTATTCTCGTTCTTGACTGTTATTTGAGTCAACAATGGTGTGTGAAAAATACACTTATTGGCTACATTTTAAGGTTAAGGCAGCACAATCTAAAGCAGCTATATACAACAGTTATACTGTACATTCTACTCTCCCATTCCTTATAATGTTGCTGATACTCCAGAGAGGTGACTGTTCAATTAAAACAAAAAAAGTGGTCTCTGTACAGTAATTTGGGGGAGAAATGTTTAATGTCAGTTTACATAAAAAAGTTAACAGATGTGCTATTGGACTCCCATGTGCCCATAACCTGTGCACCTCCATGCAAACAATTACACTATACTGACTACAGACATGTCTGCAGCTATGGCAAAGTATTATGGCTGATGTGTATCTGGACACCACTCACCTGTATCTCTGATAGTCTCCGTGTCTGAGGCCATGCTGCTGCTGGGACTCCTTGATTATTTGCAAGACTGTGATTAAATGTTAAGGACCAAGCTCATCTACATCATTACAAACGATAGCAACACAAACGAATATTTGTCATTCGTACTTATGAATATGTCAGTCATATTAGCACTGGATGTACAGACCCGGGAAGGCTACAGGGTACGTTGCGATACGTTGCAGAAACGGCAGCGGAACTGCTAACAGTTACCGAAACTCAGACGTTAGCAGTTACAACAGCGACAAGTGAACAAGTCCACATGTGTAAAGCACTGCGCATTAACTAAAATTCTGAGTTGATCTAGGGTCCTAAGACCTGAAAAAAAGTCTTCGACAAGCCAAGTAAATCTGCTTTTCACGCCTGCAACTGACAGCCTGTTTCGGTGTGACACGTAGCCTTACAACGCTAGCGAATGTTATCCTTGAACGGAGCTAGCGAGCAAGCTAACGTTGGCTTCTCGGTCTGCCACAACAACGCTAATTCAGACAAAACTTTGCTATACATCTTGTGCTGTAAAGGATACTCTCCAGTCCAAGTCCTCCATCCGGTAAATTTTCTTTATTTTCATCCATGGGGGAAACTTTAGGTTCGTTTTGCTTGTCCGTAGCCATCTCTAAATGTTAACAGCTATGCGGTACATACACATGCTCAGTAAGAAAGGTCCAATGACTGTACAGGGTGGAGGAAGTGGGGGCAAAGCTACATCCAAACCTCGCGAGATTTAGCCGATTGGTCTTCAGTTCGTTTCCTCTTGCAGTGCAGATTGGCCCCATCATATATTCTCCGTGGGAATTGGTAAGAGTTCCTACTGAGAAATATGAGGTTTGTGATTGAGGTATGTTTTTAAACGGGTGTTCTCCTACAACTGAACAAATCTCCACGTTAAAGATTATATTACTGAACACTGGGAGCTCCCATAGGACATAAAATCTATAATGATAGAAATCAAATTATAGAATAGCAAGGGAGCAAATCAAGAGATAAAACATACATTAAGTGGCCATAATAAGGCCCTGTGCAGCATCACATATCCCCAATATCCTAACTCTCAAATATTGAGAGGAACTATCTGGGTTTGGTGGGACTACACATGCAAATTTTGCCTGATTTCCTCCAGATTCAAAGTCCCTATAGCACAGTTAAGATATGCAGTATATACATGAGTTATGATGAGGTTTATGCAAAATATCAGAGCTACAAAATGGTGATGTGAGATTTTTTACTTTGCCCCATTGTCAAGAATAAGAGAGAACTGTGGATCACAATGACAAAAAAAAAAAATAAATAAATAAAAATACAAAAACAGTCTGTATATTTTATTAGAAAGTGAAACAGAAATAAGCACACAAAAGATCTCTTCAAATCCTCCCACAAAGCTGAATTCAGACAGTGACACAGACACAATCATATGCAGTAAAAACACAAGTGCGAGTTATCCACCTCTTTGTCTTCGAAGTATGTAGAGGAGACTGTAGGAGTCCTTAGGTCATACCCAATAAAAAGATTACTTGCAGGTCCCAAATTTTGACAAGTCACAAAAATAGTTTCTTTGCCTTAAAAACAAGGTACAGAACATCCTGTCAGCCAAATAGACCTAAACACATAAAACAACCACAGTTCCGAACTGGGTCATCCAGGGAAACAATCATCTCTATGAGATTTTTACTCATAAGGAGGTCCCTGACTTCTGTTTTGTACCTCGATGGGATGCAAAACTGTGTTAGCAAAGTCGTCAGACTTTTTATTTTTTTAGTTCAATCAGATGTTGCCAGCAGCAGAAATGTATCTGGAGAGAAAGTTCTTGATCTCAGATATGTGCATTGTCTCCTTGATGGTGGTATCTCTACTGCGGACTTGAAGGAGGCCACTCTCCAACGTGTTCTCACTGATCATCACAGTGAAGAGCACTCCCATCTCATCATACCTGAAATACATCAACACACATCAGTCCACAGTAAAAGGAAGACTGCTTAGATAATTGCTTTTGCTTCCATTATATCACTGAATTGCTTTTTACTTTGCATTCAGCTTCTCCATCTTTGTTGGCTGAGCTTTGAGATACCCAGGCCACGCAGAGATCTTAGCCTCCAAAAACTCCTGCAACAGTCCTTCACACACCTACAAAATCATGAAATATGCATTCATCTACTTTGACTAATGCCTCCACAACGAATAAGTTCAATTAATTAAGTGCTGATCCTGTCACAGTCGCTTGAAAAATCCTTTTCAGCAAGCCACAGATTTAACCAAGATAAAAATAATCAGTTAGTCATTCACATCTTACCTGCCTCAGCTCCACAGTGGCTCCCCTGCTAATGTCTAAAGCCACTTTGACTGGAGCCAGTGCTGGATGCAACTTCAGAACCTGAAATCACCAGTGAAACAAAACTCAGTGGCAAAGAATCACACAGCATAAAAGAATCACAAAGTAATAAAAACAAAGCAGCAAAAAAAAAAAAAAAAAATCACACAGCATAAAAGAGAAAACAAGTGTCATGTGAGAGGGTGAAATAACCTCCAGCTAATAGTTTGTGGGTCATCACCTTTCTCTGCTGCAGCTTCTGGTTGTTGTTGTCTTTCTTGAGCTGCTGGAATGAGTTGGACAGAAAGGCCAACACACCACGGTCCATGTTCCCGGTTACAGAGACAACATGAGGGACTGACTTACGAGCATCTTTATACTGAAAGACAATTGACACCTAATGTGTTAACACATAATATTAGAAACACACAGGTGTTACTAATAATATTAACAATGGCTCTGTTCTATTCACGTGTTCCAGTAAGTCATGACACTGTGCCTGTAAGCCAACACGAACTATAGCAGAACCCTGCTATAGACAGATAGATACTTTATTGATCCCGAGGGAAATTCAATAGGGGAAACTTCTGATCTTATTGTGGCTGCCACATCATTTGGGGGAGGAAAAAAAAAGTTACTGTTCATCACAAAGTAATAAAAACAAAACAGCATACAGAAATCTTCTATAATATCTGTGTGACATTTCAGCAATAGCCGCATGACAGGTCCAAAGAACATACTGGAAACAGACATAGACAGCACATGTACATCCACATTGAATAAAAGAAGCCGAGTGACCTGTAGTTTGAAACGAGTTCCTTTGAGTGCCTGCAGCAGCTCGGCGTTTCCTCTGCTCCATACCGTCTCCAGGGTCTCCTGTCCCCATGGGAAGCTGTACATGATCCTCACGCCACGAGATGCTGCATCCTCGAGTTCCTCTTGTGGGACGTCACTACTGCTGAAGTCTGATGGAGACAGGGCAAACTGGAAAGACATGGGCTGACTTGAGTTCATGGAACTGACAATCATTGTAGTAATAATTTAAAGATACACTCCTTGACTTTGTCATGCATCTCAAGGATTCAAGGATTCAATGAACTTTACTGTCATACCAGCTTACATTCACATGTTTATGGTACGAAATTAGGACTCAGGTCCCAGAAGCAGTAAGTAGACTATAAAAATATAAAATTACGAGGTAAAAGTTGAATAAAATAGAAATATGAGCTAAATAGAAAATAGAATATAAAACTAGACATTTAAATAAAGAAGCCGGTTTTAGCATATAGCAACATAAGTATCAGAGCATCTTCATACTTTGAAAATCAATTCTTCAATTTCAAAACATCAGCTGTTGGCTTGGTTGGAATTTCATGCTGGGTGCTTTGCAGGAAGACAACAGATTATGTCTTTAAGTCATACAAATAAGTATCAGCTCAGACGAGAATTAAAATCCCCACAAAAACATCACCACAACCCCTTTTCAGCTCAAGCTAGCACTGCACGATATCTGCAAATACTTTACTCCAAAACTACTTTGTGATCATAAATCCAAGCAAAACCTTCACAACATTAGAAAATAGAAAATCAGATCTCCTGAAGCATGTGTGTTAAGATGAAGAGGATTTGTCAGATTTCAGCTTCAGTGAGATAGCTGCTATAAATACTACCTGTTCATAGAAAGTCAAGAGGGGTTTTCACCATGCCTCTCCGGCTGTGCCAGTTCACCCAAAAAACAAGCTACTACATGTTTTGTGGGAGACACTGGTTCAAATACTCACTTTCCTCCACCACTTCAGTCTCTGTCGCATCCAGTGATCTAGCCATTGCGAAGAGGTACGAGAAGAGCAGAACCACACCAGAGAAGTCTGGGTGACCTCAGTTGGGCTGGCAGAAAAAGAACAATTGCATTTATTGCAGTAGCTTTCCATATGGTTTACTTTTTAGCTGTTTATATAGTAAAATTCTACTTCTATCACCACAAAACTACAGCAATTTTTGAAGTACTATATTACTTTAGAAAACCAATGCATCATATCAATCAAAACTGTTCAAATTTTTTTTTACCAAGTGCAACAAGATGAAAATCTGCAATTATTTAAATCCTTAAACATATTACACACTCATAATTAATTTTCACTAACAAAGATTATATCAACATACTTGTCTTCTAGTAACATACAGATGGCGATAATGTAAACTTATCAAGTGATATTGAGTTTTAGGACAATGTATCTGCCCTTGCACCTAAAATCTGATCTGGAGAACCTGTATGGAAAGAGTTAACTTTTGCAACTGCATTTGTCTGTGTCTATGTCTATATACAGACCATACAGACAGACAGACAGACAGACAGTAGTTGAATCCTCACCAACCAGAGCCACCTGAAGGCTGAAAACACACACCAGTCTCAGCCAGGCCAAAGGGCAGCCTGTTGTTCACCAGCTCCAAGGAAGGGACAAACTGCTGCAAGGCACCTGAGAATAAATCACATTGCTGTTGTTTTCTGCATTCAGTTTATTCTAATGTTGTGCTCCAACAGAGAATACGATTAGGGCAGCAAACAAAGTTCATTTCCCTACTAAATTTGAAAGGTTCAATATTCAGTTCTAATCAATGCTTTAAACGCTGATACCATCTAGTATTTTTCAAGCCAGTGAATGAACTTTAATGCTTTGAATGAGTCTCTCATGTCAAACTCCCTCTAATTATTACTCCAGCGTTCTACAGAGCTGAGAAGCTCTTAATGATGCCTTGCTCAAGGTCATTTCACTGTAGCACTGTGGTGGTTTGCTGAACCAAGGACAGTCAATCTTTCCATCGCCCTGCTGTGCAGACCAAAGTGCATGCTAACATATTCCTGTTTTCAAATCACTCTGGTCAAACTGAGTCTCTCTGGAATGTGTCATGCAGCACTCTACCTTGAAAAAAGTTTGTCCTCACAACTGGAGACCTCTGAAAGAGCTTTTCAACTTCCTGAATGAGCTGCTCCTTACTCAGTTCTTGCTGTTCAAGTACTTTTAAATATTCAGACTCAACAATCCTCAGTTGCCCACATCCGTCTGTTGCTGTGTCATTGGTGCTCTTCAGAGAGTTTATCCCAAACACCTGAGGCGTGGACCTGGTCACAGAGTGCCACCACTGCTCCAGAAGGTTTCTCCTCAGCTCCATGCCCAGAGGTCCATAACTGCAGCTCATCCCCCGCTGAAACAGCTCTGTGTTAGTCTGACCCGGTGAAATATAGTATCTGTCCACACAGAGCTGCATCAAAGTGCCTACAGGATCCAAGTCCTCCTCCGATGATGTACTGCTGAGTTTCCTAGTGTGCTGCAAAACCAGGGTTACGCTGCACTGTGAGGATTTCAGTTTACGTAGATGCCTTGATAGGCCGTTTCTGACACAGCATGTTAACATGATGAGAAGTGACAGACTGGTCCAAATGTCGGTCAATCTAACGGGTTTTCATTGATCTGATGAACCCTCATCAATACAAATCTGACTTCTGCTTGCGGACTATTAGTAGTTCAAATACACCTTATATGCTAATTCAAAAAAGAAAAAAAAAATTAACCCTACGACTTAAAAAAATGAGATAATTAGCCTGCTCAGTGACAGATGACTACTTCACCCTTCGTCTGCTGACTTTTGCTAGCTAACAGCTTATACATGGCTGCCGCAAAAACACTAACCTAGTGCCTGTCGGTGCCTGTTAATGCACTAGCCCGACAGTTCCCGAGTGCTGTTCCCAAAATCAATGTCCATTGAAAACCACTGGATAAATGTTTAAAACGTGTGATACGCGACCCGGAAAAGCTACCTTTACATCCGGGTTTTACGTCACGTGGCTTATTCAATTTTCTGAAAGAGAAGACTACAGTACATTTGTAACATAATAAATATTGCGTGGAATTTTGACTACAAGTCTCTTGTTTAATTAGATTAGAAGGGTTTATTTATAATGTAAGCATTCAGTTACATAAACTTAAATAAATCCCACAAATTCCAGAAGAGGACATGACCGTATTATCCTCAATGGTAACTACAGCACTGAAGGATGTGAGTACTTAACACGTACTTTCTAGCTCAACTTGGCTGAATAAGGTTGTGGTTTCAAATAGGTAGAGCAGAGACATGAAGGGGTAGATGAAACATCCACGATGCCCAATAGTGTGTTTAAATTCCTGCAGAGAATGGCTCCATGTAAGTCAGCTGCATGATAATGGTATAACATTGCAGTGTCCTTTTCATTCTTTCCATCTGCCACCAAACCTAACCACGGTTTAACAAGTGCGGTATATGAAAAACGACAAATAAGCCACAATGACACAACACACAACACCATCCCATTTTCTTATTTTTATTTAAAAGGGCCACACGTACCCTTTTATATGATCTTCATAACATCACTTTAAACATACCACAAACTGAAAACACTGCATTACCTAGTAAAAATAAATTACTGAGGAATGTAGAAAAAAAACCAAAAAAAAACAATCAAGGAAAAGTGCAGTGATCAAAGTTGCACTATAGGAGACGTGTCTACGTAAGACTCCATTTAATGCTCTGGGTTTATCGAATAATTCCAACCCTGCTGTAAGCAAAACAAAGTTAAACAGTACAAAGGATAATAACAATAATAATCATACTGGAAGATTTCAAGACTAAACAAAAATCATGTTGGTTCCATACATTGTGCGTATATCATATCTACTGTGGGAAGGGTGGTGGCATGGGATAGGGCACCATTGGTGGTGGGGGTGGCTGCTGGGGTTGTGGTGGTGGTGGTTGAGAGTTGAATGGGAAAGGTGGATGGTTCATACCATTCTGAGCGCCCCTCTGCATGCCCCCGAACTGAGGAGGGCCCTGGAAGCTTTGGTTACCAAAGGCACCCACCTGATTCGCTGGAGCACCAAAATTACCCTGTCCATTGCTGTAATTGTTGTTGCTATAGTTACCACCAGAGTTACCACTATTACCTCCATAGTTTCCACCATTTTGGGCCTTATTGCCACCAAAGGCACTTTTGGGCCCACTGCCAAACCCCCTGTCACTGTCCCTGTCCCTGTAGCTACTACCACCAAAGCTACTCCTCCCACCCCCAGAATACCTATCCCGACGGTCATCCTTGTAGCCACCTCTGCCCCCCCTTCCGCGACCTGGATGAGGTGAAGACAGGAGAGAGACAAATGGAGAGAGTGAAGTATTAATACTCTGAATATATAATAACATGGCGGCAATACTAAGACACACTGAGAGATAAATTAAGCCTTTTTCAAACATAGAATATGAAAATGAAAACATTTCTTCTCTCTTTTTTTAATTCAGACGTGTTACTGTGCCGAAAGTGATAACGACCACAAGACCAAAACCTGCCATCAAATTAACATAACAAGGTTCGTGTCTGAAAGGGGCTTTTCAGACTATCCAGAGTATGAGTTTCTAATAAGAGACATACAGTATGATTCAGTGACAGGAATAGAAAAGATTCAGATTTTACCTCCTCTGTCCTCTGCCATCTGGATCAGCTTGGGGTTAATGGCCTGGTTGGCCTCACGGAGCACAGAGATCAGGTCACTGGCTTGTTTCATGTTGTTGGGGGTGAAGAAGGTGTAGGCTGTGCCCGTTTTTTGACTTCGGGCTGTGCGTCCAATGCGGTGGATATAATCTTCGGAGGAGTTAGGGTAGTCATAATTGATGACAAATTTCACATCCTCCACATCTGTGAAAGTGTTGCAGTGTGGCAAAACAAAACATGGAGGCCACACAGGATTTTGCACACCACAACAGCCAGATCAAAGGAAAAAATTAGCTGTGACGGCTGGGGAAAGAAATAGGTTATTCGGCTGTGGAGGGAATGTATTAAAAACAACATGAGATTGCGTAAACATCTACTCCATGGGAATACTACTGTGGGAAGAGAGAAACGATGCACACTCCAATTGCTTACCACAATCAAAAAGTTCCAAAAGACATTCACTCTCCCTTTTGTTAACCAAGGGAGAAACCAATGAATTTAAGTCTTACCATAAAGGAGTATGCATTCACTAGTCCTTTCCCAATGCAGCGAAATCCCCCACAAATTGTCAAGTGACATCCAGGAGCTTCTACGCAGTTGGGCCACAATATGCACTGGGGCCTCCTCATGTGCCAATATAGGACCATTCAGTGGTACATTTTTGCAGGTCTGTTTTTCCCAGTACACTCTCAAAAGAAGCTTCATATTACAGGCCACACTGCACATCTTGCCAAGACAAAATAGACCAAGTACTAATTTGAACAGGGGCAAAAATGAAAAAGGTCCATGCACTGAACCCTCTGGGACCCCTCACCGAGCACAGAACAATTCCACCCTCCCCCTTCATCAGTCTCATCAAGGCAAGATCTTCCAAGAAGCCAGTGTTCACTTGAGAAAATGTCTCTCGTTGGCAGGTCTCGACATGACTATAAAACGCAGGCGAGGGAGGAACTTTGGTTTGAGCTGTCTCACTCTCTTTCTCCTCTCACTAGATGTTCCCACTATCCCCTAAACACATGTGCCAGGTCTCATCAATTTTCAAAGACAAAAAGATTTCAAACTGCTCTCTCCATTTCAAGAAATCCAGCACTTTGACGGGAAAAGAAAACAACTTAAAGTTTAGACACGCTCACAAGCACTCATGCTATGTGATACAAGCTCCGAAAGGTAACAATTGTTCCAAATCTCAAACAAGTGACTTGCAATACAGAGCTCTCTAAAACAACAGCATGCAAGGCAGAAGTCACAACATCAAGCACCTTTTTTTATGTTTGAGTTGGAAACAGCTGGATGGCATTTGTCAGGTGAAATCCATGGACAGAGAACAGATGTGTGTGTATTTCAACAACATATCAGAGACAAAGGCTTAGCCACACAGCCTTTTGAAGATCACTGGCACACAAGAGCTTTCACCTCTCTAGGCCCACTGGGTGGCAAGCCAGTTGAGCACTTCCAATATGTCATCCTTCTCCCTCTCGAGGCCTGGGACTGTCATGCCTAGCGCCTGCCACAAAGACTCCACCTTAAGGTGAGAAAAACTCAGAAAATGCATAGAAAAGTTAAAGAAAGCAAAACCACTTTCTTTAAAATAAGTGTAACACTGATAAGAAAGTGGTGCTATTAAATGGCATACTGACCTAAGCCACGGGAGGCCACATCTGTAGCAATGAGGATTGGAGCTTTGCCATATCTGAACTCTGAAGCAAGAGGAAGACATTTAATTCAATAACACAGCAGACAGACAATGATTTTTTTAATCAATTTGTTTTTTGTTTTTTGTTTTTAAAACCGTAACTGGCAAAAGATTTATTTATTCCCACCATTAAGGACCCAGTCCCTCTCCTGTTGGCTCTTGTCTCCATGAATTCCCATTGCTGGCCACCTGTGACAAACAGATTGAAAATTAAACATCGACAAGTAGAAGCAATGAGAATTAACAGTTATCTCACAGCATTTGGGTGGATTTGCAATGATAGTGGTATCCAGCAGTTCGTTTGTTTTTTCAGTACCTAAATCTTGATGTGATAACAAAAATGCAATTTAAATTATAAAAAAATAAGTCAGCAAATACAGAGCAACACTGACATTCCCTCAGAAGAGGAAGATGTTCAAACACCTGGGAGCAGCTGAAGTCAGTTTTTACACTGCACACTTAGCTTGGATAACTGGACTGAAAGGAAGAAAGTGATGTAATATAAGCATAGTATTGGACTATATAAAAATATTAATAAGTGTGACTGTCAGTGGCTTTCAGGCTAAAAAAATGTTTAGCTTTTGAAAAGTTTAGCCACACTTGCAGTGGTGATGTAGTCTTGTTCTTTCTCTCTGTCTCTTATTTACTTACTGAGATGCACTTTAGGGAACCAAAATTCGACACTGATTGATTCAAAGGGACAGTTCACCACTGAATCAGTTTTTCATATTTTAATCTTACCTATAGTGCTATTTATTCACCCACATCGTTTTGGTGCGAGCTGCAGAATTTTGGAGATAGACTGTAGAGATGTCTGCATTCTCTCTAATATAATGGAACTAGATAGCACTTCACTTGTGGTGCTCAAAGAGCCAAAAAATACATTTAAAAACAGCAATTATTCCTTGCAGAAATCATGACCCAATTACTCGAGATAATCCACAGACCATGTTGTGAACAATTTGATATTTTCTTTCCCATCACTATGCAGGAAGGAAACATGCATGTTCTTATGGAGGCTAAAGCTTGTGACAGGACAGGATGTAAACTTTAATGTTCGGCCAAGCTGTAATATCAGTTAGCCTCTCATCATCCACGAGTAGATGCATGCCTTCTACTGTGCAGTGATACAGAAAGAAAACAGTTCCTACATCAAACTATTTAACACAGATTTTCTCTTGCCTCTTGGTTTAAACAGTGCAACATAATTGCGAGATCCTGCCAGAAAGTCGTTTGTGACCTAAGTGATAAATGGACTGGCACCTTATTAACATTTCAGACTCTTCACATTTCTCTTAAGCTTTGTGCTGAGTAGACGACCAGTGTTAACTATAGTAAAGGCACGAGAAGGTGCTCTCTATTGTGTGCAGAGCTTGGTTCAGGTTGTCATTTGCTGAGCAACAGCTTGTTTGTCTCAACTCATTTTGCATAGTGTGGTTGGCTAAGGATTCCGTCAGAGATGACAAGATGCCATTCGAGCCCTGCATATCGTATTCTATCAACTCCTCTTAGGTGACAAAAGAAGTGATCCTCACCCATCTCTTCTCATCCTCCTCGTAAGCTCATCACAACGCCTTTTGGTTTCCACAAAAATAATGGTCTTGTTCTCCTTTTCACTCATTATCTCCTCCAGCAAACGGATCAATCTGACAGAAGAGTTGAAAAACAATCAAGATAAAACTTTCTTTTTTCTGTTTTTTTTTTTTAAAGGGTATCCTATTGGATTTAAAGTAACGTGAACGTTACGTAAAGTGAATTTACAAAAGACATTTTGGAGTTGTAAATGCAAAAATTAAATACTACCTTAGGTAAGTATAGCAATACAGTAAATTAAGATTTAATCAACAATTTGTTCTTTACCTACTTTTAAACAAAGTTTTGAGAGTGGAGGATAACTGGAACCTGTATGGCCAAGAACTGATGCAAAGTTTTTCTCATCACATAAGTTGACTGACTGATAGTAAAGAGGTAGGAACCATCTGCTCACTTGTCCTCCTTTTCCATGTCACTGCAAACGTCAACAATCTGCAGGATGTTGTGGTTAGCACTGAGCTGCAGCGCGCCAATGTTGATCTGGACGTAGTCCTTCAGGAAGTCCTCAGCTAGCTGGCGAACTTCCTTAGGCCAGGTGGCACTCCACATCAGGGTCTGACGGTCCGGCTAGTAAAGACAGTAAGGAGGACTTCCACATTATTTTGCATGTTCAAAGTTAATTTTAACACATTCACATTTAACTTAAATTCAAAATATTTGACAATTTGCTTGAAAAGTGACTGAAGCAATTAATCAACCATCAAAAAAGATGGCAACTAATTTTTTTTCAACTGACTTATTGATTAATCGACTTCTAATCATTACAGCTCTACTTTTGAGCATTTTTGTACCTTGCCAGCTAAGTCTCTTTCTTTGATTTGGGTGCTGGGCAAAATATTATGTATAAACAAAGCAACTGTCATGTTCCAAGTCTTCCAAAAAAACAAACCAGCCCACAACTTACTCGAATTTGTTCCACTATCTTGCGGATCTGAGGTTCAAATCCCATGTCCAACATGCGGTCAGCTTCGTCCAGCACCAGATAGGTGCAACGACGCAGATTAGTCTTACCACACTCCAGGAAGTCAATGAGACGACCTGGGGTAGCGATGCAAATCTCAACACCTTAAAAACAAAGAAACAGACAGGAAAGACACACGAATTAAACATACAAACAATAAAACCATAAAACAAATACCTAATGGCAAAGAAGAGTTGGGTGAATTGAGTAATACAAAGTGACTGTAACAAAGTAAGCATACCTCTCTCAAGGTCTCTGATTTGGGGTCCTTTGGGTGCACCACCATAGATACAGGTGCTCTTGAGACGGGAGGCCCGGCCGTATTCAGCAGCCACTTGTTGCACCTGCTGAGCCAGCTCACGAGTTGGTGCCAGCACCAAGCACTAAAAAAAGATGGATACATCATTTAAAAATCACATTTATTTGCATTTTGCATCCCTCACATCAAACTGAATTAAATATGTATGACACACATATTGGCAATGCACAGTTACAATTTTTATGTTTATCAGTTGATGTAGGGCTATTTCTATATGGTGCCAATTGAGATAAGAGATAAGATAATCCCTGCAGACTGGAACCACAACTGTCCCAGTTAACTGACTCAGTGCAGCAAGCCTCAGTGGTGCCATGGCATGCCATGCTGTGATTATAACCACTTTAACTGCCACTTCCCAAAAGGGGGTAATGAGATCATTACATTAAAGAACAGTTTTGTCTTGTCTCCAAAGAGAAAACAGGTGAAACACAATACATACACAAACCTAACACACATATGATAACAGGTTCCCTGGTTTCTCATTTGTTTGACAACATCTCAAAGTTCAGCAAGAGGCAGTAAAACTAAGCTTGATATTAAGGTTTTAGTTATAATATTATGATAATTTTTATTAAGTAATTTACTGTTTTTTAAAGAACAGTACAAAAAATGTACCCATCAGTATCATCCTGTGCTTATAGAGTCAACAGGATCACACAAGAAGAAGAAGAATGGCTTTATTGGCAGTATATATATATATTTACATACATACACTGAATTGGTCTTCTGCATTTGACCCATTCTTAGATGAACACACATGCAACACCCAGCAAATTACAGTGAAAGTGAAACACACACAGGAGCAGTGGGCAGCATCAAGCAACTGGGGAGCAAATTGGGGGTTAAGTGCCTTGCTCAAGGGCAGTCAGAGTGCAATGAATTTTCAAGTGTACTTACAATGGGTCCATCTCCATGCTCCAAGAATGGCTGATGTTGAATGTGCACAATTGCGGGCAGAAGGTACTAAAAATAAAAATTGAAAAAGGACAGAGCTTTACATATACATTTTAGTGTAAAGAAGTATGTCACTGTTCCAATGCCTACCAATCTTCCAGAAGTCAACTTCTCTCCACTGACAAATGTTGTTTCAAGCTGAAACATTATTTTAAATGGCTATTTTTATTTTCACACCATTCTGTTCAATCTCTTGCCAATCGATCTGGGACCTCGTCTAACTGACAGGTACAAAAGATTACTTCTGGCAGAATCCTGTAACTAATTTGGGACAACAGACCAGAATTACTACATAATGAATGCATAATTAATTAACTCTAACTACTCTATAACTATAACTACTCTACTATTAATTCAACAGTGGGAGCTCAGGAAGCAGAGCAGTTGTCCATTCGTCGGAAGATTAGTGGTTCAATTCCTGGCCCCTGCAGTCTACGTGTCAAAATGTCCTTCGGCACTTCTGATGAGCAGGTGGCACCTCACATCATATCCTCTCTCACCAGTATGTGAATGTTTGTGTGAATGGGTGAATGATGGCTCGCAGAAATCAGGTGGCAAGAGGTCCAGATAAGCCCCTTCATACAGTATATACTTTTGCAACTGGCAAAAATGTTATGTCTCAACAACTTTAGGAAGCAATGTGGACAACAAATTTATCCCATACAGGTGCTGAGTAGAAAGAATCTAGGGAAAAAAGAAAAGAAAAACTGAAAATTGAATATACTTCACTTACTGCAAGGGTTTTCCCAGACCCAGTTTGAGCAATGCCAACCATATCTTTGCCACTCAGGGCAACTGGCCACCCCTGAGACTGAATCGGAGTTGGTTCAGTCCAGTTCTGCTTGCTGATAACATCCATCACATAGCCTGAAGAAATGACACATGCAAGTTGAATTGTGGAACAACAAAGTGATCGGCAATGACACGGTATGCTGAAATATTTAGCAGATTTCAGATAATTGCATGGTAGAGCATGAATTTCTACTCACTTGGAAAGGCAGCTTCATGGAATTTTACAATTGGTTTGGGGCAATCTCTGCCTTTGACCGTAACTTCTTTGCTTCTCCTGTACTGTTCAACCTCTTGCTGGAATCGAAAGGGGAAAGTTTAAAAATGACAACAGCCAACACACACACACACACACACACACACACACACACACACACACACACACACACACACAAGCCCACATGAATCAGCTGGAAAAGTCACTGACAGTATGTATTTAAATGTTTATTTTAGCTGCTTTTGTTTTCCTCTTGGGTTTAACTGAACTTTAACTGTGTGTCAATGTTCAGGATTACAGAAAAAAAGTTGATCCAATGCAGACTTAACAAAGAAAAACAGTCAGAGGCAACTCTTACAAGGGGTCTGCGACTGGTATCTGGATGCTCCTGGTA
Source organism: Scatophagus argus (assembly GCF_020382885.2). Classification (NCBI taxonomy): domain Eukaryota; kingdom Metazoa; phylum Chordata; class Actinopteri; family Scatophagidae; genus Scatophagus; species Scatophagus argus. Next base: position 11,944,598 of record NC_058494.1, on the reverse strand, counting down.
GAAGTTCTTTTGAAATTTTGGAAGCTCGTCAAGGTTCCAGTGCTTCTTTCGCAGCCTCTCACCAGGGTTGCCAAACTTTCCTGGAGGAGGTCCACCCCGATTGCCTCCCCCACCTCCACCGAAACGAGGGGGGCCCCCACCATACCTTGTGTAAAAGAAGAAGAAAAATCACTTTTTTTGACAGAATATAAATTTTTACATACACACACTGAATTCGTCTTCTGCATTTGACCCATCCTTAGTTGAACACACACATGCAACACCTGGCAAATTACATGCAGTGAAACACACACAGGAGCAGTGGGCAGCATCAAGCGCCCGGGGAGCAAATTGGGGGGTTAAGTGCCTTGCTCAAGGGCACATCAGCCGGCTAATGGTGGGGGGGAGCATTTCTCGCATTAATCACTCCACCACACCATAATTTTTTCCTGCCCTTCCGGTGGGGGAATCGAACCGGTAACCCTCCGATCACAAGCCGCTTCTCCAACCTCTAGGCCACGGCTGAGAAGGACCGCTGTCATAAAGCATAAGCACACATAACGCTTGCTGATGCACAGTGATTGCAACAGGATCATCTCAGCTTCGACTGTTTAATCAACATTTGCATCTCTGGCGTATTTTCAGGGTCACTGATTCGCTACAATTTGCTTCACTGTCGTCGTATTGTAGATACTAATTCCAACAACACTAACCTGTCAGATTACTGAAATGAGGTTGACATGCCCTGTTCATACACGACAAAAAGAAGGCATCGCGGGTCTTAAGTTTATCTCCGGTAAGAAACATTTTAGTTGACACGTTTAATGGAAAACGAGTCGTTGAAATAAATTAGGCCTCTGCTGATGAGCATCAACAAGAACAGACACCACTGCGTCACATGGCCACATAACAAGGAGGCTGCCGTGCGCCGACACAGAGCCGTCGTTAGCTGCCATTTTACCTCTAATTGACAAGGAAACGGAGAGCACTACATACAAACCAATACAGGGACGCCTGACTGCATTAAATATTTTTTTTACGTTTCAACGAACAAATGTAGTCCAATAACAACCAGCGGCGACATAAACCACAAGACAAATGTCCTATTGTGAGAATACAGCCATGACAGCACTACCGCTAGCAACCGTATGCTAAGCTGTTCGTCTTGACTAATGTCAAGAAACCCAGATCTGACAGTTAACTTACCCTCTATCCCTGCCACGATCTCTGTCTGAAAACCCAGGCATTGTGTAGCAGGCTGCTGTAGCAAAAACAGACTTAGTCTAAACCTATCTAGTCGATCCACAAAACAGAAGATTAATCTAAGAGCTACAGTCGGAATACGGAAAAACAAAAAGAAAATGCCGGCAGACAACAGTCTGTCTAGATGGGCGGATGTGAGGTCAGTCGAGGCGCATAACATCGTATCACTGCGCGTTATCAGTGGCTCCCCGGGGTACTATTTTATTTCCGCAGAAAGTTTAGCTGTCTTTAAACCATGTAAAAATTTCCGACATATCCAAAATATTTGCTATGTTCAAAAAATCTCTGGGCGAGGCACATCCACTGAATGCCAATTTTATTTGTGGTTGTGTTCACACGATCCTTGTTTTAACATAGTTTTCCTTCAATACATTTACTGCTGTTGCACTGATGCCAAGTTGGTTTGCTGAGTGTGCTGAACGATTTTTAGCTGACTTTGAATAATGTCATGGTGGATAAGGGTATCAAAGTAATGCTGCGATAATTGACCCAGTAGTACATGAGAGGATAATCAAGACTGACGATATTTTGTAATTTTAATAAATGTTTCATGACATGATGTTTTGAGAGAAAGAGGACAGCATTTATTTGCATCTTACAATAAAGTTTTGTGTTTTTTTTAAACAGGTGCCAGGGACATTTGTCAATTGACAATTATAAAGCATAATACTCAAACTGAACATATAATATCTACATAATAACTGTACCCCGCGACCCTGACGGATAAGCGGTATAGAAAATGGATGGATAATAGCTGTAATCTAATAACATCAATTCCTTCAGCCCTTATTTATCCAGTATGGCCAAGTGAGATCATTACTCTCTTTCTGACAGGCACCCCCAAAAAGCAAACAGCAGCAGCCCATGGTCTCTGTTCTCGTCTGTGGTCTTTTTCAATTCTTTAATATCTTCCACCAATCTCCATCATCATCTTGTGGCTTTTATTTTTATTACATCAGTACAGACTTCATTTAAATTGTGTTTGACATGCTGGTACCTGCACAGCTGAGACAAAGGGAAAAAAATCTTTTAATTTCACACAATTAAAATCAGAAAGCAAAAATGTTATTTCCTCTACATTTAAGCAAGCTCATTTCTTTTCTTTTCTTTTTTTTCCACATACAGTTATCTATAAAATAAAATATATTTATTTTACAAGGACATTATCAAGTCATTAATCCAGTCCTGCTTTATTCAGCAAATTATATTTTTTGAGCAAGAACACAAAACATGTTGGCCAGAATGAGGACACAGTCTGACAGAACCCATTTATAAATTAAGTTGGGGAGAATTTGATAAAAAAACCTTTAAGATATAAAACCTTTTAGAAACTCCACAATATCAGGCATTTACAACAAAAGGACAGAAATGAAAACATGAAATGTTTATTTTTGAAGCATTTAGCTTAGCTTAAGTCTAGACTCCCTTCTTCTGATCTTTCATGTGCTTTACAGTTCGGTGAAGTTTTGGCATTGCACATTCATGTGGTTCGGTTTTCAGTTTACATAAATTATTTTTTACTACTTTCCTGGCTCAGCTACAAGCCTGAAAACTAATATTAATGAATTCTGAAGAGTCAACTGTCTGACATGCAGTGGAGGAGTCCATTAATTGCTGATAATAGTCACCTTGTCAGACATTATCTCTGACCTGGTCAGCTATGTCTTTATCAGCTTCGTTCTTTTATGGCGCAATCCGGGTTCTTCTGCTCTGTGTTTCAAAGGGAGAGACATCTGAATCAGGCCAAATAATTTCCCAGCTTGGAATCAATAATTCCACTGTCCCAACTCTTAACCCATAAAGCAAAGAGCCAAACTAGCTCTTTAAATATTTGCCATTAAACACATTTGCTTGAAAGCATTTCCTCCTTATTTCAACAGCTTTACATTGATGAGCAGCACTTAAGCGTAATTATTAGTCACTTCACTACCACTGTAATACATTTAGGTAGGTGTATGACAATAGAACAATAGAGGAACTTTTTTTTTGGGACAGAAACAACTGGGGCACATAGTTTGTTTTTTTTTGGTTTGTTTGTTTCAAAAACCACAGAGAGAAGTGCAGTCCATTATGTCCCTGGCACACAGGTGGAACTACACATTAGCAGGGTGACCAGCCGTAAATGCTGCAGAGGAACTGTGAACACAACCCAGTCTACATCCTGTTCCTGCTTTTTAATTCTACTCATGATGTCATAGATGTGCATTTAAAATTAGGAATGATAGAAATATTTTGTATAAAGCTGCTAGGCTGTTTGAAATAGTATGTGTGCTGCTTTGAACCATTAATAGATATATGTGTTAAAAACAAACAAAAAATGAATGAAACATCAAGGATATTTTGTTGTAATAGATTGTTGTCTACTTCATTTGTTGTTGTATTTTTTTTTTTTTTTTTTGCATCTTTACATTTTCAGAAGGAACTGCCACAAAAAATCTACTAAACATCACACCAATGAACAAAGATGATAAAATGGTAGTGGAAGTGGTAATATTTTCACTTACGGCAACGCTTCCTCCACAAGTCTTCTATTTCTTTGCTGAGTTCAGTATTATTGGCTGTTAACTGATCCCTTATTTTACTGAGATTGGCATTATCTGCCAGTAACTGGTTTCTCTCTCTTATCCAGCTGGTTTTGTCTGTTTTCACTGCAAGGGGAACAACAAAACAACAGCTGAAAATTTCCACATGCTGTGCTCAGTTCTTTCTTTTTCTACTATCAACACCAAACAGAATCAGGAAAAACTCACTTTGGACCCCGAGGCAAATGAGGGCCAGAATCCCAGCCAGAAGGAGAAGATAGGCTACATGCTGACACACTGAATCTGTTCTGCTGCCGTTTCTCCTCTCTGAGTTTTCACTGACCACAGACTCTTAACAAAACAAATAAAAAAGCATCAGTTTCAGAAGTTTTAGGATGCTGCCATGAAATGCTAGTTCTATATTACTGTAAACATATAAAATAAATAAAAACGAAACCTATGTCAGCCCTCCTGCAATGCTTGCAGCTCATGCTTGTCAGGTCCATACCTGCATGCTGAAGCCCTGGTATATTTGGTGACATACTCTCCATCCAGGGGTTTTCATACACTCTCAGGCTTTCTGCACTGACATAGATGTCCACTATGCTCTCAGTGTAGTCCTGATCAAAATGAACTTCCTTGGTGATGTCAGGTTCAGCGTGTACCTTCTCCGATATCATTTCTCATACACTGATGATCCAGGTTAACAGCTGGTTTTACTACTATACTCACAGTATTACCAAGTTCGTGTTATATCTTGGAAAAATTCTTGCGTCTCTTTTCTGATGACTCCTCTACAGCCACACTGATGATGACATGTAAAAGGGGAGGAGCAAAAAATAAAAGGAAGTCATAAATAATTTGCTTTCAGGCAGCTGCTTAAGCCTTCTAAATCCACCTGTTCACCTGTTCATTTTGACATTTGATTTTTCTCCATAACTCGAGAGTTTAACTGGAAAGACAACACGCAGTAAATGAACCAACAGAGTGAGTGGGTCATCTGTGGTCGTAGGGAAGTTGAAATAAAGGACAAGACCAGATAATGTTAGGTATAATGACACAGACAAATATGTTTGAATGTCTCTTTTCACAAGTAACATGTGGTGAATTTGTCAGCACTCCTTCAGTATTAAAATCTTGGCAAACCCACTTTTCACCCACACACCCTTTGTCAGTTTTGTTACACCTGTTTGGACAATACAGCTTACCTCATCATACAATCCCGAGCAGTCTCCAGAACTAAAACACAGGTGTACAGCTTCTAAAGACACAACAATGAGGGTTAGCATTAGAAATGTAAAAGACACAACTTTCAAATCAGGTTTATCGTTGGAGATGCACTGCAGCATTATTTTACTGACATTAAAATTAAAAAATGCTAGGGACAAAAGATATGCTATGCTTTACAGTTGTGGTTTTAAAATCCTTATGGGTACTCAGTATTTCACTGGTATTTATTAAATATTAATTTGTGTTGTATAATTCAAAGTGTTATCAGAAAGGTGTATATGTTACTTAGCCAGTTAAAAGGAAATGTCCTGTTTCATTAGACAGATTGCCAGTCAATAACAAAAACAACACACAAAGACAGACAATCACCTAGGGTACTAGCCAGAGTACCCCAGACCCAGACTCGAACCCAAAACCCTTTTGTGAGGCAACAGTGTTAACCACGGTGCGACCATGCCTCCCATCACTGTTAATGTTAAGAGGATTACATTTTTTTATTCTGAAAAAGATAATGCAGTTAGAACAGTAAAAAACGCAAATGAACTTTCTTCATCTCAACATTCATCAGTTTGAATGCTTTATTTATTTCTTACCTGTTCACATCATACATTCAGTTCTGCAGCCTTGCAGAAGGCATTGTGGACCCCTCTTCCTTTTTTCATACATTTCACACTGACCTTTGTTTCCTCTTCTACCCTTTTAAAGGTAATTTTTAATACCACATACAAAGTCACATGAACTGAAAATAAACTGTTTGGTTTTACTTCAGTTTTTCTAATGCAATACTTTAACAACATCAAAAAACAATGACACAAATTTAAATCCTGATGTGAAATGATCAAATTTGGGAAGGTAAGCAGGTTTAATGTTCTGGTAGCATTGAGTGCATTTCAGCACAGAGATAACAGAGAATAAAATAAAAGTATTGTGAACAAAAAGATATAGTCACCTGTTCCATTTCACTAGATATTATCACTAGCTGTGCATCTTTTTCTTCACAGAACTGCTTGCTGTCAGCAGGGGGAGATCAAATACTTTCTTGGCAAGAAAGTTAATAAATGTAATTTCCAATATGTCAAACTCCTCCATTAATTTAAACAATTATTTGTATTTTCACTCACCAAGCTGTTTTTGAAATTCTCTCTCAATGATAGGGTTGTTGTTGATTATTGTTGATGGCATTCAGATAGTTCCCCTCTTTGTGTAACTGGTTAAGGTCAGGTTGCCACCGAAGCTTTTAATTTCATTGTAACTTTTCTGTACTCAGTTTCCTTCCATGTCCCAGTAGTTTTTGTCTTGAATCACTACCACAGCAAGATTTCAGAATGTAGAAAGCTCGAAGATCACATGGAAAAAATTCCCTAAATCTGTGGGAATGATTTAAAATGTTCCTGTGACTTCCTGGTGGAAGAAAAATCTGTTTATTACTCATTTTAATTATGGTATATTACTACATCGTTAACTAGCAATAGACTGATTATCTTTGCTGTGTGATTAGCAGATCTGATATTTAGCATTTTTCAGATTCCTTTTTTGCCTGATTGCTGATAAAATAAATTAACCTAAAACAATTGTTTCATATATAACACTATTTGTATTTTGTATTGCTAATCTGATTGATTACTCATAATCGATAGCAATATCTGCTATGACAAAACCATATTGTTTGTTTCCTATCACATGATAATTCCCTAACCTAAAAAAAAAAATTCAATTGCAGAATGAAGTTTTGTGATACTGAAATAAATTTTGCATTGATTTGTCTTTTACTATCTTTTATCAAACTGAATTACTTTACTTTTTTTTTTTTTTTTTAGAAATTTAAATCATAGTAGCATTCTGTCAGTCCTGTTACTCCATTGAAATACCATTTGTTCAGTCGTGATGGTGATTATGTTATCAAGTGTTCTAAGTCACTTAAACAAAGAACTAAATGAAATAATTGAGAATCACAGTTAAAATTAATTAAATCATACAATTAATCAGGTCACTTGAGACAAATATTTTTATTTATTTGTTTTGTTTTTCTGCATTACATCACATCACAAACACAACAAATAACTGATGAATATAACTGAAATGTTTCAGCTCAGCATTTTGTTTATACATGAAAATACAGCACAGAAATGAACCCTTTTGCTTTCAGAAGAGGGAAATGCAAATCATGTTATTGTTGTTCTACATGTGTAAAAGCGTGGATGTGGGCAGGGACAGATTAAGGGTTGTGTTGGCCTTCACGGAGCCCCCGGTCCCAACCACCACCACACACACACAAAAAAAGTCGCTAAAATATATCAAGAGATAATCAGCATAATCTGAAAGGCTTCTGGTAGTCAGAAGTCAGAGGACCGCCACCCCTCATCCTTTTTCATTAGAGTTTCTATAGCAAGGCTGGGGGCTCTGGTAGCCAGAGGGCCCTCTGAAAGCACCCCCCCACACACAAGGGCCCTTGGTAGCCAAATGTCAGAGGTCCCCCCTCCCACCCAGTTTTCAGATGCCCTATAACAAGGTCAGGGGCCCTGGTAGTAAGACGATAGAGGAGAATGGAGCCCCTCTGAAAAAGACAGATGAAAATATATTGTTGATTGGCATTGCAAATTGTTTTGGGCTAGAGGCCGGCCCCTGGGTGCCCAGTCCATAATCCGTCCCTGGATGTGGAATCAGTCCAAAACAATCTGATTTTACTGAAGTATTTTCTCACAGATGAAGTGCGTTTGAAAATTGCAGTTCATATCATTCCAGGTGTTTAGAGGAGCACTGGTGTAAACTTCAACACAGTTTTCACCGTTGCCATTTGTTCTCTTATTATCTGGTTGACCGTCTGTCCAGTACCTAGAAATGAATAAAAACAGCTCAGCCAAAAAATATTAATAATTAAAATACTATAAATAAAGAACTGTAAAAAAAAACTTAGAAAATGTAGAATGACTTACAACGTGGTTTCTTTCTTTCCATTCACCCATTTCCAAGTATTTTCAGTCTCTTCATCAGTCAGACCAATCCATTTACGCGGGCCAAATGAGCTAATAAACCTCTGCATTTCAAAGAAATTACAATCAGTTTTTTCTCCTTCTTATTAAGTGTCCTTTAATAGAGATGAAAATATATAAAGAGTCCCCCTTTTTACACATCACAGTGGGAAAAACACAGGTTTAAGTAATAAAATGAATGACAGCCAATTTCCATTCAGTTGCTTCAGTTTCAGCATCTTGTTATTTTGTATGTTCGTTGTCACTGTCATTACTTTGTGGAATACTTAAACATAATAAAATGCAGCAGGTTCATTAATAATCCTACCAGTCACATATGCGTTTTTTCATCATGTCAAAAATGTATTGTCTGAAAGAAGATAATGCTGGTAGATGAGTTAAAACAACACAACTGAACTTTCTTTGTCACAACATTCGTCGGTTTGAATGCCTCATTTCCTTCTTACCCTGTTCATATTGAACATTCACTTCTGCAGCCTTGCAGAAGTCAGTGTGGACCCCTCTTCCCTTTATCGTACTCTTCAGGAAGACTAAACCTGTTTTACCAAACTGACCTTTGCCTCCTCTTCCGTCTTTTTAAAAGGACAAATGACGAACTTTTAATACCCAATACAAAATAACGTTGATTGAAAATGTATTTGTTTTCCTCCAACTTTTCTAATGCAACCTGGTATCAAAAAACAATAATACAAATGTAACTTTTGAAGTGAAATAATCAATTGCAGAAGATAAGCAAATTTCATGTTCTGGTAGCATTAACTGCATTTCAACACAGAGTTAACAGAGAATAAAATAAAAGTATCGTGAGCAAGAAGATACAGTTACCTGTTCCATTTCACTAGATATTATCACCAGCTGTGCATCTTTTTCTTCACAGAACCGCTTGCTGTCAGTCCAGTTTTTCTTTGAGGTGGAAATTAAATAACAACCATCCTCAAACCTTATCCATTGGTCAGGACAGCGTGTTCTCTCTGTTTAATGACACAACACGACATGCATTCAATCACAATACTGCACATCACCTCATAAGAAGATAAAAGACAAAAACACAGAGCATCAAGCAGAAAATACCACTCTCAGCAATAATATGCTGCACTTTGTGTCTCCTATCTGCCCTTGGGTCAAAAAGCTCTCAATGTCTAAACATAATAATAAGCTATAAATGAAAACCATGTTACAGGAAAAGTTTAACAATTTGTGAAATGTGCTAAGTCATTTTAACCCCAAGAGTCTTTGTGCAAACTAGCTCCAACTACAATACTCCTTTAATTTAAATAATTACTTAATTAATTACTGTTTTCACTCACCAAGCTGTTTCTGTAATTCTTCTCTCTCAATGGTGAGGTTGTTGTTGATGGCATTCAAATAGTTTCTCTCTTTCTCTAACTGGCTTGTGATGTTTGCAATTTCATCTCTCTCAGTGGTGAGGTTGTTGTTGATGGCTTTCAGAAGGTCACTCTCTTTCTCTAACTGGTTTGTCTTTAAGGTCAGGTTGAGATTGAAGCTTTCAATTTCTTCTCTCTCATTGGTGAGGTTATTGTTGATGGCTTTCAGGAGGTCTCTCTCTTTTTCTAACTGGTTTGTCTTTAAGGTCAGGTTGCCGCTGAAGCTTTTAATTTCATTGTAACTTGTCTGTAATTGATTTCTTTCCATGTCCCAGTAGTTTTTGTCTTGAATCACTGCCAAAACAAAGTTTCAAAATGTTGAAAGCTCAATGATCACATACATCTTCTAAACGTATCATAAATATTGGGTTGGTCAATGTGGAAAACTTACATAGGACCACCAGGACAGTGACTGCAGCCAGGAGGACAAGACACAGCAGCCCTAGGACCGCTGCAGCAATGTCAAGATGATTTTTGACTGAACTTATATTGACTGAAGTGGCTGTGGGCACATGTACACAGAGATGATGAGAATTCATTTTAAATAATCAGTTATCTATCTTTTTGGCAATTCAAAGCTAATTATGTTATGCACAGTGTTTTATCTGACAATAATGACATTAAGACATACATAAGTATGTTTGTGAAATATTTCCTGTTTCAAAGTACATAATAAATTCACCGCCAATATGAACAGAACATCATAAAGAAAGAGTAAACAAATAAAATAAAATGAACCTCCACTCCCCAGTAATAAAAGTAAACACACAGAAACAACTACACACTGTAATATTATCTTGATTGCAGGTTAATATGTAAGCCTTTTAAAGATAGATAGATAGATACTTTGCTGCTGGTCTTCAGTAGTGTTATCCTGTGATTTCGGCTGAGTTTTCCCCTCTGGCAAGTAGTTGTCATAAATCCTTAAATCATTGATATTGTCATCTGCATATGTGTTTCTGTCCTCCTTCTCGTCCGCCTGAAATCTAACTTTTTTTGTGAGGTCAAGCTTAGCATAGAGATCCTCAGACATACTGTTTTCTTACTTCACCCACTTCGGCTCTCAGGTGTACTCTGTTCTGTTTAGACCAGTTCCACCGTATTTTATCTTTTATATCACCCTACTGTAGCACAAGGTGATAGGGAAGTAATCTGAGTTGTATTGGCTTTAAAGGGAAGAAAATACAGGAAGTGTCATAAGATTTTCTCACCTTCATGAACATTGCGAGACAGGGCACTTGGGCACAGAATAAATGCCATACATCTTAAAATCCAGTAGATGGTAGTAACATGAAATTCCCAAGTACCAGTAGTCGGTGAGATAGCGTAGAGATGCAGTTGCTCAAATTTCATACAGAAAGTCGTCCTTGAGAAGCGCTGTAGTGAACAAGTGAACAATACCACATTGGTAACATGCAAATTTAAATTTAACCCAAAATTTTCCTCCTTCTGAACATACCATTTTCTTTGTTATTTTGATCTGAGCATTTGATATGTGTACATCCATAGATGTTATAGTGAAGCATTTTCTGTTTTTCATAGATGTATGTTGAATATTTGAAATTTTTCCAGTCCAGAAGTACATAATAAACAGGACAGTGGTAGACTATCCACTGCCCTGTTTATTTATTAACTTTTTGCTTAAAAAGCAGTGAAGACTGACTTTCAAATAGTCCAGCCATACAGTCTTGCTCCATAATCGTAAATGCTCCACAGCAGATGACTGGCTATTGATGGACTATTTCTCTGCTCATTGTTTACCAAGATGAGTAAGTACACATGTTTAGCAATAATCTCTAAGATGTATTACTATTATTTCAGTGAATAAAAACAACAACAAAAAAATTACGGGGATAGACACAACTCTGCCCAGACTGAAACAACCTCCAACCCAATGAGCAGCTCAACCAATTACAGGAGGGGGACTACACAGTCGTGTTTGCATGCAGGCCATATTAGAACAGTTGCTGTAGCCTTTGTGACATCTTCACCACTGTGTTAATCAGCGTGAGCAAGATGCCCGAACCAGCCAAGTCTGCACCGAAGAAAGGCTCCAAGAAGGCAGTGACTAAGACTGCCGGGAAAGGAGGCAAGAAGAAGAGAAAGACCAGGAAGGAGAGTTACGCTATCTATGTGTACAAGGTGCTGAAGCAGGTCCACCCTGACACCGGTATCTCGTCCAAGGCCATGAGCATCATGAACTCCTTTGTGAACGACATCTTCGAGCGCATTGCTGCTGAGGCTTCTCGTCTGGCTCACTACAACAAGCGCTCCACCATCACTTCCAGGGAGATTCAGACCGCAGTGCGTCTGCTGCTGCCCGGTGAGCTGGCTAAGCACGCCGTGTCTGAGGGCACCAAGGCTGTGACCAAGTACACCAGCTCCAAGTAAACAACCATCTGTCTTGTGACCAACCAACGGCTCTTCTAAGAGCCACCACTTCTCCGTAACGAGCACACGTTTCTTTTAACTCTCACGCCAACTGAAATTAATGCGTTTACTAAATACTAACGAAACGTTTAAAAACATCAGAATGGCTGCACACCGAAACACCTCTCGAATATGAATGCGACACTTGCTGTCAGGCTTCCCCTGGAACGAAGAATAGATCAATTCGTTGACCCAGAGATTACCATTACCATGTATCTAGAATAACTTGAAACGTTCTTCCCGTAATTAAAAGTACTATAGATTGTTGACTTATTAGAGCACACACGTTTTCTTCACTGGGAAGCAATAAAACATTAGTAACTCCCCGCGCCTACTTAACGACCTGGATGTGTCTCGAGACCACTCGGGTACTCAAACCGTTTCTGTTGGGTGCTTGTTTTTCCTCGTTGTCGTGTTCTGGATGTAAACACACTGCAACGCACGGGCTGAGTTAGTCGTACTTTATACATGAACATAAACATAAATGTAAGGACATTAACAATAAACTACGTAGAAAACAGCTCTTCAGAAAAAAATAAGTGTGTGGCCCTTAAAAGGACCTTTGTTGTTGATTGATGAGAAGTTGTCGCGTTTAGCCGCCGAAGCCGTACAGAGTGCGGCCCTGCCTCTTCAGAGCATACACCACATCCATGGCAGTCACGGTCTTTCTCTTGGCGTGCTCAGTGTAAGTGACGGCATCACGGATCACGTTCTCCAGGAAAACCTTCAGCACACCGCGGGTCTCCTCGTAGATCAGACCAGAGATACGCTTCACTCCACCACGGCGGGCCAGACGGCGGATAGCGGGCTTGGTGATTCCCTGGATGTTATCACGGAGGACTTTACGGTGACGCTTAGCGCCTCCTTTTCCGAGTCCTTTTCCTCCTTTGCCTCTTCCACTCATTCTTACTATACGCTGATGAACACAGAGTAATGCAAAGCTCCTCCGCACTCGGCAATTTAGCTCGTCTCTGAGGACGTAAAAGGAAACAGAGGCGGCCTCTCCTCTTCGAGCACCGCGTACTGAACACCAGCACATTGGAAACGACATGTGTCCTTTAACATTGTTCACTATCGCTTTTCCTAAAAGCTTGTACTCAAAGTAAAATTGTACATCAGTAAAATCCGAAGAACAATAATGTGACTGCATACAGTTAAATCAGAAGAGATGACTGTAGGTTTCTGTCTTTTGTTCTAGCTTTTCTGTGCCTTTATTATTTCTTATGAAGTTGGTTTATCTTGTCATTAATTATAAAGTATATAAATAAAACACAGTATGTACTTTCACACGTTCCATATTATTTGCCTCAGACGTTATTCCTATTAAACTTGGTGAAGTTATTTACAAAAACAATTTCCTGCGTGTTAAAGTGACATTATACGATAGCGTCTGTTGGTGGTGCTCTTCTCTAAACAGGTGAACTCCTGTAGTGTAGCAGGATGCTTTGTGATTGGCTGCAGCTGTGTCTCAGCTCTCCCAGGTGAGTGCAGCTGTAGCTTCCCGGCAGCTGCTGTCTCTGTCCAGTGCTGAACCTGCGCTGCAATTTACGTTTCTCTTCACTCACTCACTTGATTTAAATGCTGAGATGTATTTTTTTTATTTATTTTACCTGCTGTGTATCTTTGCCAAAAGTCACGTGAATGGCAGATACTTTTGAATTTTTTTTGACAATTCATTCGTTGAACACCACTGCATAGCACTGTGACTGTGTCTCCTCTCTATTAGCCTGTTTGCACGGGCCTCAACATTCTTGCAACTCATTTTTAACAGCAGGAAAAATCATGAAAATGTGTCAGAATTGTTTGAAAATGTTTCCAGGTGTTCCCTAAAGAATCTACCATACCTGAGTGTCAGGCATACGGGAAATTGAAAATGAAGTTTATGTAGTCAGACTTTCATTGCTATATATTTTCATCAGTTCTGCCTGCATTAGGCATCCTTTAAATGTGCCAAAGGCCTCCTAAAATAAAGGAGGATAAAAAGAAGCTGTACAAGTTAGTGTATGCTCCCACACAGATTTATTTTATAAATCCCTAAATGTAAAAGTAATGTGCACATAAGGTAATAATGGAAGCTTGCGTGATGAAGAAACATTCTTGTCACATTCAAGCAAATAGAGATGAATGTACTTTGTGGACTGTGGACCCGACCAGTTTTTGCACTCTTTTCTGTTCTTGTGAGCTGCCACAAGTGAATTTCCTCACTGCGGGATCAATAAAGTTCATATAATCTTATGTTAAAGGAAGATTTGATTGCAAATAAAATCAGTTTGCGGCACAGAGAGAAATAAAATGGCAGACAATAAAGAAGCTGAAAATTATATGATAAATGGGGAAATATAAACAAAAAAGCAGCAGCTAGATCAAAAGCTAATGTGAAGTTTGACTCAAATACGAATATTATATATTATTAAGACACATATTAATAAGACACATAAAAGACTGCATTACCTTTTTAATCAGGTGCTCAAAGGAGCAAAAGAGCAAAAACGCAGGTAGGAATGAAACGATGTGCAAAATACAAAAAGTCTGTTGAATGGTGATGATGAAGCAAGTGTAAAGTGAAGAGGGAAGAGACCAGTGGCTGCTGTTCAGAGGCCAATCACTAGTAACCAACACAAGTTGTGAGATAGTGACTGAGGTGTTTGTGCTGGACAGGAGGGTGACAATACCAGGCTGTAACTCCATAGATGCACCCTGCAGTCTGTCTGTCAGTGACTGTGTGGTCTGTGTCCCTGTGGTAGCTGGCATACAACCGCTAATATTATCAACAAGTTTCACAATCCGACGACCAGCCTGACGTTAGAACGAAGCCTGTAGTTAACATCACACAAACAAGACGCATAGGAAAAGCTCTCAAATGAAGACTGAGGTGGCTCTTAAAAGAGCCGTTGTGGTTTGTACAGGAGCAGACAGTTTAAGCTCTCTCTCCGCGGATGCGACGGGCCAGCTGGATGTCTTTGGGCATGATGGTGACCCTCTTGGCGTGGATGGCGCACAGGTTGGTGTCCTCAAACAGACCGACCAGGTAAGCCTCGCTGGCCTCCTGCAGAGCCATGACAGCGGAGCTCTGGAAGCGCAAGTCGGTCTTGAAATCCTGAGCGATTTCTCTGACCAGGCGCTGGAAGGGCAGCTTGCGGATCAGCAGCTCCGTAGACTTCTGGTAGCGACGGATCTCCCTCAGAGCCACGGTACCGGGCCTGTAACGATGAGGCTTCTTCACACCGCCGGTGGCCGGGGCGCTCTTACGGGCAGCCTTGGTGGCCAGCTGCTTCCTCGGGGCTTTGCCACCGGTAGACTTACGAGCAGTCTGCTTGGTTCTTGCCATTATTACCTCTTCGTTTCTCTGAACACGAGAAAATGTAGTAAAGAAAAGAAAGGAGGCGACGCTGCTCTTAAGCTGTTGGGTCGGCTGGGAGTTAGTGACGCTGCTGCAAACCTCCGGCCCCGATTGGTTAAGGGCTCCTCTTGACGCTCAGCATCGCCTGGAGGAGCAACCCACCGCCCGAGTCCCTGCTGCTCATTGGGCAAAATCAGTTCAAAAAGTTCGCCAAAATGCAGAGCGGCCGCCCTCTGATGGAAGCTCCTTTTCTGGTTGGTCTGGTAGGATCCGTCCCGCGCACTGCGCAGACATAAAGCGGAGGGTTTGCGGGCTTGGAGTTACAGTTTCTTTGAGCGTAAACTCGAGAAAGTATCTTCCAAAATGAGCGGACGTGGTAAAACCGGAGGAAAGGCCAGAGCCAAGGCAAAGACCCGCTCTTCTCGTGCCGGTCTGCAGTTTCCAGTCGGTCGTGTTCACAGACTTCTGCGTAAAGGCAACTATGCAGAGCGTGTTGGTGCCGGCGCCCCCGTCTATCTGGCGGCTGTGCTCGAGTACCTGACAGCTGAGATCCTGGAGTTGGCTGGCAACGCCGCCCGTGACAACAAGAAGACCCGTATCATCCCCCGTCACCTGCAGCTGGCCGTCCGCAACGACGAGGAGCTCAACAAGCTCCTGGGCGGAGTGACCATCGCTCAGGGTGGTGTGCTGCCTAACATCCAGGCTGTGCTGCTGCCCAAGAAGACCGAGAAGCCCGTCAAGGCCAAGTAAACCTCAATGTCTCTGAAAACAACCTCAAAAGGCTCTTTTAAGAGCCACACACTCAACTTAAGAGTCACGTTCCTCTCGTGTGTCTACGAATGTTTTCTAAGCTGTATCATACAACTCCGCACGCGCTCCTTTCTTTTATCGCCTCTAATAAAGATGTTATGCTGTTAAACACACAGTATTTAATAGCAAAGTGAAAGATCTGTGACTCACTACAACTAAACCTGGTAGAAATCAGCAAAAAAGCCAAGTCGTTTAATGGTAACAAATCAAAGTTTGCAGGAATCCGAGTGAAGCTGAGCAGTACTTTACTGTCATTACTACATGACCAGTGCACAGCGCAAGTGAAATAATGTGCCATTTGGACCACGTGCTGCAATATAGACAGATAGATGACTTTATTCATCCTTGAGGAGAAATTAGGTTGTTACAGCAGTGTGGTATACTTCAATACAGTATGACACAAAATACTGGGTATAAAAATACAATAAAATACGCTAAAGGGCACTTGTAGGAAAATAAATAATAGTAAAAACAGTATCGGAATATAACATTTTTTCAGAGTGCGAAAAGGTGAGAGGTAGATTTAGTCCAGGTGTGTAATTATGGCTCTGACAGAGGTAGATGAGTTACAAAGTCTGAAACATGAACATGAATTGGTAAGTGAAAGATGCTGTACTGCTGCACACAGAAAACATCAATCCTACCCTAAAATAAGCCAACTGTAATTAAAATAAGCACAGATGATGATATGAACTTATAGGTATATATGTGTGCCAATGTTAATGCAGAGTTTAAAGATGGAGTAACTAAATTATTTGAATGCACAGCAATATGCATGTTTTTATTGCCATACTGGGGTGAAAATCATATGTCTGTTTCCCTGTACATTATCTGTCAGTGTCTGTGCTCCAGTGAGTACGAGCTGGTGGCAGCATCACAGCTGTATGAACTGCCACACTCATACCAAAGCTGTGCAGGAGGTTTGTGCAACAGTAAATTCAGCACAGCTCATTAAAATGAGAGGAAGAAGAAGAATCAACTTTATTGGCAGTATATATATTTTTACATACACACACTGAATTGGTCTTCTGCATTTGACCCATCCTTAGTTGAACACACACATGCAACACCCGGCAAATTACATGCAGTGAAACACACACAGGAGCAGTGGGCAGCATCAAGCACCCGGGGAGCATATTGGGGGGTTAAATGCCTTGCTCAAGGGCACATCAGTTGGCTAATGAAAGGGGGGGGGGGGGGTTTGCACCCAACACCCAAATTTTCCCTGCCCATCCGGTGGGGGAATCAAACCGGTGACCTTCCGATCACAAGCCGCTTCTCCAACCTCTCGGCCGCGGTTGCTACAGGAGTTGAGCACAATGACTGGAGGAGGCTGCTGTTATTGTTCAGCTTCTCAGAGATATTCGTGAGTGTTGGGGGAAAAAATATGCAAGCTGATATGAGGAAAGAAGTTGCGAGTCAGTTTCAAGCTTTTCGTTTCATCAGGACACCTCAGGACATCATGCAGTCACAACCCTGGGTTTTCCACAGTGACTGTAAAGTCAAACTGCAGTCACTTAAAATCTGTTTGTGGGTCCTGTGGAGAACTGAAAGCTGGGAGTCAAACCCGCAGCACTACAAGTTTGAGTATTTGTGAAATTTGTCCCGTGTTTGACAGTGACAACACACTGAAAGTGTTAAGGTAGTTCAGGGGAAAGTTTACTGTTACAAAAGTCATCTGCATGTCTTACTGCAAATAATTCATGATCAAATAACTATGCAGTAATGCTATTGAACAGAAAGTGATGTTTTGCTTCTCATCCAACTTCCACAAAGGCAAGTGGTTGCAATAACTTTTGACAAGTTACAACATTGCTCTGTTCAAGCAGGTGGACACAGGCTAAAACCTGAGACACCACAGACCTGTGAGCATCAGCACTCTGTTTGAATAACAGCATCTTTGGCTGGCACTGTCAGATTGGTGGCACAGGACATGAAGGAGGGAAAGAATCGGTGTAAATGGCACTAAACTCTTTTTTCTTCTGATATTTATGGGACAAGTGAAGAAGATATTTAGAAGATTATTAGAAGATATTTACTATCTTCTAATGTGATTTTATATTTGAATGTCAGAAAGAGGCCTAGTGAGGAACAGGTTAATACTTCTATTAATGGACAAACACACTGACAATTAAAAGACAGCGACATACATATACACGTTTAGTGGACATACAGAAGATAAAGTTGACTTTATGAAGCCAGTTTGATCAAGTATCACCTCAGCAGCAGTAATAAAGGAGCAGATTATGAAAACTTTACAGACACCCAAATGGATTTAAAAGAATTCAGGACCACACTTTGCACCTGTTATATCAGTCATCACCAAATCAGTGTGCAAAATGAAATGCACACTATTTCAACACAGGGAGAGATGGTGTTTTGGCATCAGTAAATATAAAATTGATTGTAAGTAATTACTCCCTTTATATTCATAAAGGGATACTGACCAGTGTGAAGACACAGAACACAATACTTTTCATTAAAGAGCAGCACTTGTGCAAATAGCAGCTCTTCAACAGGACCAGGTTGAGTTAGTTAGTTTATTTATTTATTTATTTACACTTCTTCCTGACTGTTGTCTCCTTCCTCTTGAATCAAAGTGATCCTATTAATGAAAATGTTCTTGAATGAGAACATGGGGAACAGGAATGAGCTCAATAAAGTTGATTTGGGTGGCTCTTAAAAGAGCCTTTGGTCAGGATGTTTAGTCCTCAGTGATCGGGGCTCACTTCTTCTTGGGTGCTGCTGCCTTCTTGGCTTTGGGCTTGGCAACTTTCTTTGCGGCAGGTTTCTTGGCTGCGGGAGGCTTCTTGGCCACCTTCTTAGCCACCTTCTTGGGACTCTTGGTAGTCTTCTTGGTGCTCTTGGCTACTTTCTTGGGCGTCGCAGTTTTCTTGGCCTTCTTCGGGGACTTCTTTGTGGTTGTTGCCTTCTTGGCTGCTGCCGCAGCTTTGGGCTTCTTGGCCGCTGTGGATTTCTTGGCTGCGGGCTTCTTGGCAGCGGGAGCGGCTTTCTTGACTGGCTTCTTTGCTTTGGGCTCAGCCGCCTTCTTGTTCATCTTGAAGGAGCCGGAGGCCCCGGTCCCCTTGGTCTGGAGCAGAGTTCCCTTAGTCACCAGGCTCCTGATGGCGATCTTAACGCGGGCCTTGTTCTTCTCCACGTCGTAGCCTCCGGCAGCCAGAGTCTTCTTGAGGGCGGCCGCGGACACGCCGTTCCGCTCCTTGGAAGCGGCCACAGCTTTCACGATGAGGTCGCTGACGCTGGGGCCAGCCTTCCTCGGCTTGGAAGCCTTCTTCTTGGGCGCTTTGGCTGCCGGAGCAGCGGCGGCTGGAGCTGGAGCGACTTCTGCCATTTTACTTTATTTTCCTCAGTGATGTGTTCACGACAACGAGCGTCTGACTGAACTGATGGGGAATCCGGAGCAGGAGGCGGGCCTTAAACACACCATGAGAACCGTGGAGAGTGAAGTCAGGCCGTGGCTCCTCGGAGCGCTGTGAATGTCCTGTCACTTGTGTTTTCTCCTCATCCATAAAAGAGTCCAAACTAAACGTGGGAGAAGTGCTGAAGGCTGACAGTGACGGGAGCCGATAGCGGACTCGTGTCTCTTCGCACTGAGGTCATGTAGAGCTCGGATGCTGTCGGCATTTTGTTTGGGGAGCCTCCAAACCTCACACATTCACCGTCGTGGCCAGCGCTGCTCGGCGACTTTCCCCACTCATTTCTCTCCTAAAATGTTTTAAAACTTACCGGAGCTCCATCAGAAGTCGTTTTCCAGTTGCTCCCAGTTTTTGTTCAGAGACTCGACGTAAAAACATCCATCAGTTGGTGATCACGTCGTAATAAAGTGAAGTTGTTCTGGCAGCAGCAAACACACTGACGATGGCCGAAGCTTTATGGCGCCAGACTTCCTATCAGAGCTGCTCGACGTGTTTATGAACATTTCTTCTATCCAAGACTCCTTTCAATAATGAAATGTAACATACACGTTGACAATTAAAAGGCAAATGTTTTAGGCAGTATAATAGTTGTAATTCAATGTAACAGCTGCTTTGTTGATGTATTAATCGTTGCTGAATACTTCGTTAAGTGTCACACAACAGTTGCAGTCTTCTGCTGATGCTGAAAGTGAGGATTTGGGCTTCTGGAATTTCTGGACTATTTGTGTTTTTTTACTGTCACCTTAATTCAGATATGCACTTTGGACCTGCTGTATCAGTCAGTGTCAGTGGATGAATGTGCAAAATTTATTTGCATACTACTTCTACCCTGAGTCATACTTTTTTATGTAAGATTATTGAAAGCAATATGGAAAATACTATAGTTATAGTTACAACTATCAAAATTTCATGGTGAGAGGATTTTAAGAGGCATATATATGAAAAGATATGCATTATTTTCCCTTTGTTACAGGGAAGTGGTGCAGTGGTTAGCGGGTAGCACTGTTGCCTCACAGAAAGAGGGTTAGGCTCCCGGGTTTACAAGTGCCTGCGTGGGTTTTCCGGCATCCTCCCACAATCCCACATTCTGGACTGAGTCCTTGGCCACTCTACATTGCCTTTGAGTGTGAGTGTGTAAGTGTGTGTGATTGTCTTGTCTTTGTGTGTCAGCCCTGCGATTGGGATAGGCTCAATGTTTAAGAATTAAGAATCACTTTATTGGCAGTATATATATTTTTACATACACACACTGAAGTTGTCTTCTGCGTTTGACCCATCCCTAGTTGGACACACATGCAACACCCGGCAAAATTGCATGTTTAACTCTCCGCTTCTCGGCCTTTTGGCTAAGATCAAGTGTAGTATCTGTTCTTATCAGTTTAATATCTGATACGTCCTCTATAAGGGGACAGCATATTAAATGGATTTTTAGCACTGGGAGCCGAAAAAGGGGCTTGCTCCGTTCGCTCCACGCATTGACCCGGTGTTGCAGCGCTGCCGGGAACGGTGCACAGATTTGGGGCAGCCGTGGCCTAGAGGTTGGAGAAGCGGCTTGTGATCGGAGGGTCACCGGTTCGATTCCCCCACCGGACGGGCAGGAAAAATTTGGGTGTGGTGGAGTGATTAATGCGAAAAATACTCCCCCCCTCCATTAGCCGGCTGATGTGCCCTTGAGCAAGGCACTTAACCCCCCCAATATGCTCCCCGGGCGCTTGATGCTGCCCACTGCTCCTGTGTGTGTTTCACTGCATGTAATTTGCTGGGTGTTGCATGTGTGTGTTCAACTAAGGATGGGTCAAATGCAGAAGACGAATTCAGTGTGTGTATGTAAAAATATATATACTGCCAATAAAGTTGATTCTTCTTCTTCTTCTTCTTCTTCTTCTCCCTCTCCTTCACACTCACTGATATTTTATATATTGCTTTTTTTCTCTTTGCCGGCGATCTTTGGGATGAACTGGAACAGAGATTGTGAGCCAGAACTGTCCATCCAAAATCTGTGCCTGAAGCCACAAATCTTCTGCTGCATCAATGGACAAAAGTTCCCACAGAAACACTCCAAATGGGGTGGACCAACTCCATTTTACATATATGTCTATGTATTTGGAAGGTGGTGTAGTGGTCAGATGCCCCAGTATTTTTGTTGATAGCGTGTAATCATATGTTCAATTTCTTTAACCACAAAAACTTCAGCAGACGAAGTTCATCTCTTTCTCTGTGGCTTGGAAGGCTCATAACAATACATGTGCTGGTTGTCATTAGGACACTTTGGACTAGTCCTTTATTTTCTGGTAAGATCTTGACAATCTGTCTTAAGACCCAGGGGTTTCCAAGAGCCAAGTCATCCACTTTAACAAAAAAGTCAGCAGGTAGAAAGTTGACAAGGTGCACAATTGGAAAATATTCACAGACCCAGCTCCTCCAGAAAACACCAGCTTGATTGTGGATCTTTCTCCATCTTCTTGTGCAGTACATGTAACTGTCACATAAACCAGTCCCAGTGAATACTTATTATCACGAGTTCATGAGGTGACAAAATCTGATTAAAAATATAAATAAGAGATTCAGAGGTAAAGGCAGTAAGACTCTTGGCTAAAATAGATTAGAATTAAGGGTACGTGCCTGCAATTGTTTCTGTATTTGTAAGTTTTAGTTTGATGAAGAGTTTAATAATAGTTAAGACCAGAGCACTATGGGTCAACTAACATGGAGGGACATGCATTAATCTTCATGCGGTTCGACATGTGCACACGATAATTGTACTTTATTTGGTTTGCAGTGTAGCTATTGTTGGTCGGTGTGAACCACGTGACACAGTTTCCATTGATTTCTTTGTTTTGTTATATTTTTGTCACGCTAACATGTTTGGACTTTAACATGGACATTTTCATTAAGAACTGAGACAAAGTGAGAAACCTTTGTTTATTCATTTGAATCTGTTTTCCTAGTTTTCACAGTGTCTGCTGAAGGAGGAGAGAATGAGAACCCAATAAAGAAAACTCAAAGGACATGTATGATGCGTGGCCTATATTTATTAGGACCGGTGTATCCATAGTACAGGTCCTCCTTCCCTCAGCCCAAAATGCTGTTTGGGCTGACAATAAGCAACTCTTTTGTTCAGTCTCTCCTGCTGAGCAATCAAGCGGCAAAAAAGCTCATATACTTTTATATATTTAAGGCCCAGCAGACAGGAATCATTGACCTGTTGATATCAGATCAGTTTCATCACTGATGAATGTATGATTGAAGATACATTCTTTTGCTATTGATTTCCTACTGCCTTTACGTTCTTTCACTAGAAGTCCCAGAGAAGAGCCATTTGGCTTTTCTACCTAAAATGCCCACAAGAAAGCCAAATGACTAAAGGCCCCCCCGTGGATATTCCCTTTTGTTATGGAAATGTGGCTATTAGCAGCTCACGGCTGGAGGCACTTCAACCTGTGTGGGGGAGGGGACACACCTCACAGCTCAGGAGAGCAATCCTTTAGTTCTGAGATAAGTTGTGTGTGTCTGTCTGTGTGTCTGTGTTTTTGCATTTGTTTGTGTGTGTCCATATGGCGGGTTTATGCACATACAGTGGATTTGTATGTGTGTGTGCATGCATGTGTTTTTGCATTTATATGTAACTTTATTTTTTATTTTTATTTTATTTTATTTTTATTAAACTCCCCATCAAACACACACGCTGTATGCAGTGGAAATGATCAATCGGATGGAAGGGATCAACACAATGACATTTATTGTTAAAAAACAACATAGTTACAAAGAATGAAAAAGCAACTTCTTCCCCAGTTGTGTGCAAAAAAAAAGAAAACCAAGCATATTTACAAAGGATGAAAAATCACACAAAGAATGAAAAAACATGCATTATGAGTGAAATACATTTCAGCAATCACTCGCAATCCTGGCACTGCCATTGCTCCTTTCGGCATTTCCCACATGTGTAACGGTAGCAGTCAACACAGCGCACAGCTGCATGATTGTTCTTACATGTTCTTCTATCATGTTATAGAACACTGCTACTGGCCAGCGCCGTGTTCCTGCGCGGACAGTGTACTCCCGCACCATCTGGTCCATGACATCGACGCCGCACTTTGTTGTGTTGTAGAGTGTGATGGTGTTTGGCTTCTTTTTGGTGGTATCCTCTGTCTGAATCGTGCTGTGCATGCTGCTGAGAACATATACAGTCTTCTTTGGCTTGGGCGCATACACAGTCAGTGTGGCACCAGTGGTTGAAAACGCTTGGGTGGTAAATTCCTTGCGGTGCATCTGTCGAGTTGATAGTGGAATTTCTTGGCGAATCTTGTTGACTGTGCCGAGGATGGTTGTATTCCGGCTAAGTAGGCGTTTTGCAAGTGACAGACAGAAATTGTCCGTGGTGACATTTCTGCCCTCGTCCAGGAATGGTTCCATCAGCCTCATGACTACACTCTCAGACACTCTCTCCCCACGAGGCCGAGTGGGGTCCTTGCCAAGATATGGGAGGATGTTGCAGACGTATTTGGTTTTCAAGTCACATGCCACCCAAAACTTGATCCCAAACTTGTCTGGTTTAGATGCAGTGTACTGTAGGAAACAGCAGCGAGTCTTGGATGGGAAAAGTTGTTCGTCGATGGTGATGTGTCGACCAGGGATGTAGGATGTGATGCAGTTGCTGACAAACCATCCCCATATGTCTGAAATTGCAGCAAACTTATCGGTCTGTGCTCGCTCTGTGCGGGTGTCTCGGTCATCAAAGCGTAGGTGATGCATGATGTTTTGGAAACGCCCTCGGGACATGGTTTCGATGATCTGTGTGCTCCCCAGGGTTTTTGACCAGCAGTCACGCAATGATGGCACCCTGATGATTCCACGCATGATGGTGATGGAAATAAAGGCCATTAGCTCAGGGACGCCCATGAACCACTCCGCATGCTCTGTTTGCTTTGCATGTTGAATTGTACAGTCTCGAATGATATCAAGCATGTCCAAAGTGATGAAACACAGGAAGCTCTGAAGACGACTTGTGATTGATCTCCTGGCCTTAGCTGTTGGCTCTCCATCTGCACTGTATGGCGATGGTGGGGTGAAATGTGGACCCGTTCCCACCTGTTCTTCATGCCATACGGTGCCATCTTTTGCAGTCTCTGCCACATCAGTCCCCAGCCTAGCTCTCTTTTTTGGTTGGGGAGCAGTCTTCTCATCTGTCATATGAAAAAATGTAATTATGAGCAATGGGAAAGTCAAATGATATCACAAATACAAGCATATAAGCTAATAATAATAATAATAATAATAATAATAATAATAATCCCAGAACATCTCAAATAGGTTGGCTAAGGTGCAGACACCTCAGGAGAAGTAGAATAAAACAAAACTGATGGCAGTCCACACTCAGAAGCAAAATGGAGGCTCTATTTACATGGTACTATACCGTATGTTCCAACTTCCTCACTGAAATAATATGAAATGAAATCTTACCTGAAGATGACTCAGACAGCTCGTAGTCTGAATCCTCCTGAAGGTTGATGTCTTCTCCATCCGAGTCACAAGGGTTCAGTCCATCTAGGATCATTCCCAATGCCTGTTGAGTGTTGAATCTCTGCATCTTCGTTTCTTGTAGAGGAGCTTCTTCCACTAAATAATTCTTGAGGGAACTGAAGCAGCAGTCTGTGTGCACTGGTATTTATCCATCCCACATTCACACATTTTTAATCCTCATTCTCACATTCCTACAGAAGTAGCCAATATGACTTGACCATTGGAAGGTGTGATCCCCTCACCCAGCAGTAAGAATAGATGTAGGTGTCAAGGCATATAACCACTATAACCATTATAACCTCATTACCATAACAAAAAGGGTGATTAGAGTAGTGTGGGAAAGCAGTTGCGCCAAATGACTAGTCTCTGGGACTTTAAGGTTGGCAGAAAAATCCTGGGACTTCCAGTGCATTGCACGCATTAAATTTAAAAAACAAAAAAAACAATACAAAACAAAAAACAAAACAGATATTACATTACTTAAACTACACTCTTCTGGACAAATGATATTAATTAACTCACGGTCTGACCGCGTCTTTCCTTGACGACCTTCCTTAACCCTCTACTGCATGACTTTTTAATTTTTGGGAAAAAAAATATTTCACCCTATTTTGTGGGAGCCATGGGGTCCCTAATAATATATCAATCATAAAATTTGACCCCCAACCCCCCCCCAAAGAGATATAGGTTTGTTGCTTCAAGGCAACATTGTGCAACGAGGGTAGTCAAACACACAGTTAGTCACAGTTAGTCTATGATAAGTTTTATCAATACATCAAGCATGAACAAATAAACAAACCACAAACAAACAATGTAAACATTTCATAGAACAATAAAACACCAAAATACATTCAAAATTTGATCAGGGATCCGTCTTGTTCATTCAGTGTGGAACCTCAGGAAGCAGTTGAGGTCGGAGGTGAAGCAGAGGTGCACATTGCATTTGTGGCACATTGCTTTTGGTGTACCATTGCACCCTGGCACCCTGCATCAACAGAGTTGCTGTAAGGCCAAAGAGGGACATGTAGACCACGGTACCGAGGAACTGCTCTAACCCGTTGGTGGTAAGGTTTAGGGTCACACTGAAATGCGTATAAATTGGATTCCTGTACTATAACTTCAAGAATGTCTTCAGAGAAGAACTTTCTGAAGTATTGGAAGGGGGACAGGATGTCATCAGCTTTTGTCAGTTGGCCATGCCAGTCTGGGTAGGCATCGATAGAGTTGTGTACTTTTCTCCATCTTGGGAGGTGACACACTTCACCCTCCTCTTCATCTGAATCTCCATCTTCCTTAGGGTCACTATCTTGTGGCTGGTGTTCTTCTGAAAAGAAGAAAAATGAAAAAAATATTTAAAAGAAATAAATGCAACAGGAAGACTTGCATGCATGCATGCACGCACACACACATGCACACACACACACACACACACACACAATAACTGTCCCTAACTGCACATTCCCTTGGTTTCCTTCTATAAAATGTTTTTACGTCCTTTTCCTGTAATTATCAGTAGATTGTAAAGTAAAAAACATTGACTATGATCATATAAATGCACACAAACTCACGTCTACACACACGTGTTAATGCATTATATTGCATGAAAAAAATTAGGCTAATTGCACAGTGTTGCCTTGAGGCAACGAATGAAAATTAACAGTTTTACTGTATAAATAAATTAAAAAAAGTAGAACAAATGATCAAATATACTTCTTTACATATTCATGCACATGCAAGTATTTTTTATATACATTTATTTCAATATAGACATGCATAATAGTGATCTTTATCTTACCTTCTAATGGAGATGTCTCTCCTGTAGTGCTGCTTGGAGAAAGGGGTCCCCACCCTCCCAAATGAAAGTCACACGACCTTCAACTCATCATTTTATTGGACAGAGATGTGTCTGGTAGCATTATTTGAAAGAAAAGTTTTGTTTTATTTAAAAGGGCCAGTGTGAGGCATGAAAATGTGGTTTGTTGCCTCAGAGCAACGCTATGCAGTAGAGGGTTAAGACGCAATCTGTCTCGAGAAAGCGCGTCATATTTCGTGAGTCAAAGTTGCCATGGAAACACAACCCTCGACAGGCTCGCACAAGTTCCAACCCCCCCTTGAGCAGGTCAACCAATTGCAGGAGGGTAACTACACAGTCGTATTTGCATGCAGTCCATATAAGAGCAGTTGCTGTAGCCAATGTGTCTATCTTTATCGCTGTGTTAATCAGGGAGAATCAAGATGCCTGAACCAGCCAAGTCTGCACCGAAGAAAGGCTCCAAGAAGGCAGTGACTAAAACTGCCGGTAAAGGAGGCAAGAAGAAGAGAAAGACCAGGAAGGAGAGTTACGCCATCTATGTGTACAAGGTGCTGAAGCAGGTCCACCCTGACACCGGTATCTCGTCCAAGGCCATGAGCATCATGAACTCCTTTGTGAACGACATCTTCGAGCGCATTGCTGCTGAGGCTTCTCGTCTGGCTCACTACAACAAGCGCTCCACCATCACTTCCAGGGAGATTCAGACCGCAGTGCGTCTGCTGCTGCCCGGTGAGCTGGCTAAGCACGCCGTGTCTGAGGGCACCAAGGCTGTGACCAAGTACACCAGCTCCAAGTAAACAACCATCTGTCTTGTGACAAACCAACGGCTCTTTTAAGAGCCACCACTTCTCTGTAAAGTACAGATGATTCCTGCGGGGTAAAATTGAATGCATCAACTTAAAGAATGTCTCTGTAAACAACGGCAGTATTTTAATCTCTTCTTTTGATAGGATACTCTTCTCTAATATTCATGGAGGTAAAAACAGCTGTCACAGGATAATTAATCCAGATGAGAAGTTTGCAGGTATGGAAAAAAGGTTACTGTGGGGTTTGGAAGTTGATGTTCTAGGGTCCATTTCATGAAGGAGGTTCAACAAACTGAGTATGAACATTAACTTTGAGTTGACAAAGCCACAGTTTCCTGTTTCAACACGGCTCGTTTGCATTAGTTCACTCGATGTATTTTTCACCTCTGGAGCTAGAAATTTTGATGGAGGCGTACGGTGAATATGAACATATATATTCCAAAAAAGGTAACACTGCAGCAGAAAGAAAGAGGGGGAAAAATAATCAGTGCTCAGGTCGATGCTTAAGTTTTGGGTTTAATCGCACTTAAAATATTTCATGTAAAAAATGGTATCGACCCTCTGTTCATGTAGGTGCAACCAAGGAGGTGAAAATCGTACTTGGAGGCAAGTGAAAATGAAATATAAAAATTTAATTCAATCAGGTGAGGCGGAAACATAACGTGCCTGGTTGTATCTCACCTTGGTAACATTTCACATGTTGAACTTCTTAAGCTATTTAATACTGTCCAACTCTTTCATCCCTGCATGATGTTTGTGTTCTCTGTAATGTTTCATTAATTAATGTGGTGAAGTTAACATTTGACTCCTGAATAGCCAACAGAATGAGGACTGATAGACCGCCAGATCCCAAAGGCAGATCTGGAAATCGAGATACTTATAAGTTAGAGGTGGGTGTGCAGTTCTCTTTGTTCTCTTTGTCCCTCTCTCTGTCTGTAGGATATAAGGAAGACTAAATAAAATGAATGTGCGGCAGTGTGGTCCTTTACTCTATGTGGTTGATCTTTTATTGATTTAACCCGGAAAATGATTATTGCATATGAGATC
The DNA here is from genome assembly GCF_020382885.2 of Scatophagus argus. Taxonomy (NCBI): domain Eukaryota; kingdom Metazoa; phylum Chordata; class Actinopteri; family Scatophagidae; genus Scatophagus; species Scatophagus argus. Next base: position 11,916,026 of record NC_058494.1, on the reverse strand, counting down.
TGTGATTGATCATAATCAGAATCAGAATTCCTTTATTTATCCCCTTTATTTAAGAGAAATTCTTTTCCGTACAGACATTGCACTTGCAGTATTCCCGACCCAGAAAGAAAAGTGAAAGGTATAAAAATAGGATAAACAAGATAAGTACAAATCTAAAATCTAAAAGTACAGGTATTTACATGTGTTCAAAATTTATTTCTTTCATCTTGGTTTTCTGGGAGGTGGATGAGATCCTACTCATGGTCTTCTATCTCCTCTAATAGTCGCAATATTATGGAGAATAATACATGCCGCAATTATGTCACAGGCTCTCTCAGGGGTTACTCCGAGATGATGCAAGCACTAGAATCGGGCTTTCAACAGGCCTATAGTCATCTCTGCCCTGGATCTTGTCCTGCTGTGTGCCACATTGAAGTGCTGCTGGGGGCCTGGTTGAGGGTCTGGGTAAGGGGTTGTGACCCAGAAGGAAGCCCTCAATCTCTCCGGCAAGTAAAGTCACATTTATTTAGTATTGATATTTTTCACAGACAAACTAGACAAAGATCTTTATAGTGACAAACGGCCACCAGCGCAATGTTTCAGGCCACTTGCCACAGTCCAGTCTGTTGCTCAGAGTAGACTCTCGATATATGCAGGAGTCATGCACAGACCCAGGTCACTTGGCTTCCACCTTTGTGATTATGTGAGCTGCACATTAATGCTGTGGAAGGACTTCCAATTCACATGATCTCCTTTATTTTCTGAAGGAGCAGTGATAGGAAACTTTCAATGCAGCCAATCAATCAATTTGGAAATCCCAAAAGACATTCAAATTTTTGCTCCCAGAGGTCACAGCAACATGTTATTAAGAGAAAAGTTATTATTCATTTGAAATTGTTTACCCGCAGTTCCATGGAACTCTTCTTTGATGGCTCTCACAGGCTTGTGGCCAGGAAAAACAACAAAAAGTGAGAGAAACCGTTTCAGAGTGAGGCACACTTTTCTGACAGCTCTGCAAACAGTTGCCTGACTTATGTGCTCTGCATCTCCAATGTTGTACAGAACACTCCGGTTTGCAAAAAAGCATAGATCAACGCAATTTTTCGTATTTGTTCGGTGGTGAGTGCATGGCCACGGTGGGTGATGTGAGGACAGATGAGGTTGTGAATGTATTGCAGTGACTGTAACGAAAAACGGTAACTCTGAAATAAAAAGTTGGGAGAGCACGAAAAATTATCCAAACATGCTGGGAAAATCCTCATCTGACACAATCACTTCTTCATCTACAGGGCCCTCCAGAAACGGACAGGCCTTTTTCACAAAGTTTGCAGGTTCGACAGAGACTCGGTGAATAAGGAAACGGTTCAGGCCCACTCCCAACCAGGCTATGTTGACAGACTAAGTTACCGTGGTGGTACCACTGGCCACCACAGTCTGGGAGAACATCAGTAGCAGAGCAGGAAGTACATACAACTGCGTTTTCCTGTGGATGGTGTTGGTGTTCACTGACCAGTCCAATCCATTTAACACATATTTAGTAGATGTTTCCCCATCAACAGCTTTATAATCTGTGCATGGACATCACAGAGTACCTCAACTCACCTGTACTCTGATCACTGTGGCTCACTGTTTGTTTGGACAACAGAGTGGCTCAAGTGCAAGCAAGCCATCACATTATGAACAACAGGCTGACATTAGCACAGGCAGGCCTTACATATATAACGTGTATTAAGCTTGCATAAGTAACTGCCACCCATCCTCCTATAGTAACAAGTAATGATAACAGAAATTTAGTTAACAAAAGATCAGGAAAATCGTAAATCATTTAACCACGAGAATGTCTATAATGAATGGAGTCTAGAGCACAACGTAAACGTGTATAAATTGTATTAAGCAAAAGAAAAGAAACGAGGAATTAAAAAACAACAGGAATATCGTCTCTTTATAAAGACTGTGTGTGGCCCTTAAAAGGACCTTTGATGTTAACAGATGAGAAGTTGGTGTGTTTAGCCGCCGAAGCCGTACAGAGTGCGGCCCTGCCTCTTCAGAGCATACACCACATCCATGGCAGTCACGGTCTTTCTCTTGGCGTGCTCAGTGTAAGTGACGGCATCACGGATCACGTTCTCCAGGAAAACCTTCAGCACACCGCGGGTCTCCTCGTAGATCAGACCAGAGATACGCTTCACTCCACCACGGCGGGCCAGACGGCGGATAGCGGGCTTGGTGATTCCCTGGATGTTATCACGGAGGACTTTACGGTGACGCTTAGCGCCTCCTTTTCCGAGTCCTTTTCCGCCTTTGCCTCTTCCACTCATTCTTACTATACGCTGATGAACACAGAGTAATGCAAAGCGCCTCCACACGCGGCAATTTAGCTCGTCTCTGAGGACGTAAAAGGAAACAGAGGCGGCCTCTCCTCTTCGAGCACCGCGTACTGAACACCAGCACATTGGAAACGACATGTGTCCTTTAACATTGTTCACTATCGCTTTTCCTAAAAGCTTGTACTCAAAGTAAAATTGTACATCAGTAAAATCCGAAGAACAATAATGTGACTGCATACAGTTAAATCAGAAGAGATGACTGTAGGTTTCTGTCTTTTGTTCTAGCTTTTCTGTGCCTTTATTATTTCTTGTGGAGTTTGTTTATCTTGTCATTAATTATAAAGTATATAAATAAAACACAGTATGTACCTTCACACGTTCCATATTATTTGCCTCAGACGTTATTTCTATTAAACTTGGTGCTATTATTTACTAGAACAATTTCCTGCGTGTTAAAGTGACATTATACGATAGCGCCTGTTGGTGGTGCTCTTCTCTAAACAGGTGAACTCCTTCTGTAGTGTAGCAGGATGCTTTGTGATTGGCTGCAGCTGTGTCTCAGCTCTCCCAGGTGAGTGCAGCTGGAGCTTCCCGGTAGCTGCTGTCTCTGTCCAGTGCTGAACCTGTTTCTCTTCACTCACTCACTTGATTTAAGTGCTGAGATGTATTTTTTTATTTCTTTTACCTGCTGTGTATCTTTGCCAAAAGTCACGTGAATGGCATATATTTTTGACTTTTTTTTGACAATTCATTCGTTGAACACCACTGCATAGATTAGATTAGATTAGATTAGATTAGATTCAACTTTATTGTCATTACACATGTACAAGTACAATGCAACGAAACGCAGTTTGGCATCTAACCAGAAGTGCAATAAGCAGTAAGTGCTAGATATACAATAATTTACAGTATGTACAGGGTATGTACAGGTGTCTATGCTACAGATATAATATAAACATGATATACAGGTAGTTGTCATAACATACAGAGATTCTAAGTACTATGAACATATTATACAGGTGGATATGTGCTTAAATGTGCCTCCAGTGTAGGCGGAAACTATAGCACAATTTACAAATGATATTTACAGATGTTAAATTAACTATAAATCACTAGTGCAATGGACAATATGGTGTACAGCGATAGGCAGTAGGCTAACTATATTAACAGTGAGGTAGAGGAACTAGTGCAACACTCAGTACGTAGTACTCAGTTAGGATAGGGTGGTGTAGTGGAGTGTGGTGTAGGGTGAAGGTGTTAGTGTGGAGCTGAATTCAGTAAAGAGACAGCCCTGGGGAAGAAGCTGTTGCTGCTGGTCCTGGCCTTGAGGCTCATGAAGCGCCTGCCAGATGGCAAGAGTGCAAACAGACCACGAGCAGGGTGGGAGGAGTCCTTGAGGATGCTGCGAGCTCGACGCAGACAGCGTTTCCTCTGGATGTCTTCAAGGGCTGGAAGTGAAGTCCCTGTGATGCGCTGGGTGGTTTTCACCACTCGTTGTAGCACCTTGCGGTCTCCAACCGAGCAGTTCCCGTACCATACTGTGACACAGCTGGTCAGGATACTTTCAATTGCACAGCGGTGAAAGTTCCCCAGGATGGCTGAAGACAGATGGTGTTTCTTCAGTGTCCTCAGGAAAAAGAGGGGCTGGTGAGCCTTCTTCACAAGGCTGGAGGTGTTGGTGGTCCAGGTCAGGTCCTCTGAGATGCAGGTCCCCAGGAACTTGAAGCTGGAGACACGTTCAACCGTCATCCCGTTGATGTGTATGGGGGCATGCGTGCCTCCTCTCTCCCTCCTGAAGTCCACAATGAGCTCCGTTGTCTTACTGTGACTGTGTCTCCTCTCTCTATTAGCCTGTTTGCACGGGCCGCAACATTCTTGCAACTCATTTTTAACAGCAGGAAAAATCATGAAAATGTGTCAGAATTGTTTGAAAATGTTTCCAGGTGTTTCCTAAAGAATCTACAACGACACCTGAGTGTCAGGTATACGGGAAACTGAAAATGAAGTTTATGTAGTCAGACTTGTTGTTTCATTGCCAGAGCGCAACCGCCTGTGCTTAAACACCAGTAAAACAAAGGAGATGGTGATTGACTTCCGGAGAAGGACATTACCACTCACACCGGTGAACATCCAGGGCTCGGACATTGAGATGGTGGACAGTTTTAAGTCTCTGGCTGTCCACCTCAACCGTAAACTGGACCGGTCACATAACACAGATACCCTGTGCAAGAAGGGCCAAAGTCGCCTCCACCTTCTGAGGAGACTGAGGTCCTTTGGGGTGTGCAGGACTTTTTGCAAGGACTTTTTATGACTCTGTGGCAGCACGGACCGGGACAGGAAGAGACTAAATAAGCTGGTCGGGAGGGCCAGCTCTGTCCTGGGATGCCCACTGGACTCCGTGGAGGAGGTGGGTGAGAGGAGGATGTTAGCCAAGCTGACACCCATCATGGACAACACCTCTCACCCTCTGTTTTTGCACTCTTTTCTGTTCTTGGGAGCTGCCACAACAAGTGAATGTCCTCACTGTGGGATCAATAAAGTTCATATAATCTTATCTTATGTTAAAGGAAGATTTCATCGCAAACAATATCAGATCACGGCACAGAGAGAGATAAAATGGCAGACAATAAAGAAGCTGAAAATTACACGATAAACGAGGAAATATAAACAAAAAAGCAGCAGCTAGATCAAAAGCTAATGTGAAGTTTGACTCAGATACGAGAATATTAATAAGACACATAAAAGACTGCATTACCTTTTTAATCAGGTGCTCAAATGAGCAAAAGAGCAAAAACACAGGTAGGAATGAAACGATGTGCAAAATACAAAAAGTATGTTGAATGGTGATGATGAAGCAAGTGTAAAGTGAAGAGGGAAGAGACCAGTGGCTGCTGTTCAGAGACTTATCACTAATAACCAACAAAAGTTGTGAGATAGTGACTGTGACGTGTTTGTTCATAAACAGCATGTAAACAACCGTAAGAAAAATCTAAAAGCTAATGCAGGTAGGTGGGCAGTTTGTGCTGGACAGGAGAGTGACAATATCAAGCTGAAACTCCATAGATGCACCCTGCAGTCTCTGTCTGTTTGTCAGTGACTGTGTGGTCTGTGTCCCTGTGCAGTACAGGTCATTTGTTCTGGTGTGGACAACAATGTCCTAGAGACAAGGGGGCTTTGATCCCACAGGACTCAGACACAACAGTTAGATAGCTGGCATACAACCGCTAATATTATCAACCAGCTTCACAATTCGACGACCAGCCTGACATTAGAATAAAGTCTGTAGTTAACATCACACAAACAAGACACACAAGAAAAGCTCTTGAAAGAAGAGTGAGGTGGCTCTTAAAAGAGCCGTTGTGGTTTGTACAGGAGCAGACAGTTTAAGCTCTCTCTCCGCGGATACGACGGGCCAGCTGGATGTCTTTGGGCATGATGGTGACCCTCTTGGCGTGGATTGCGCACAGATTGGTGTCCTCAAACAGACCGACCAGGTAAGCCTCGCTGGCCTCCTGCAGAGCCATGACAGCGGAGCTCTGGAAGCGCAAGTCGGTCTTGAAATCCTGAGCGATCTCTCTGACCAGGCGCTGGAAGGGCAGCTTGCGGATCAGCAGCTCCGTAGACTTCTGGTAGCGACGGATCTCCCTCAGAGCCACGGTACCGGGCCTGTAACGGTGAGGCTTCTTCACACCGCCGGTGGCCGGGGCGCTCTTACGGGCAGCCTTGGTGGCCAGCTGCTTCCTCGGGGCTTTGCCACCGGTAGACTTACGAGCAGTCTGCTTGGTTCTTGCCATTATTACCTCTTCGTTTCTGTGAACACGAGAAAATATAGTAAAGACAAGAGAGGAGGCGACGCTGCTCTTAAGCTGTTGGGTCGGCTGGGAGTTAGTGACGCTGCTGCAAACCTCCGGCTCTCGATTGGTTAAGGGCTCCTCTTGACGCTCAGCATCGCCTGGAGGAGCAACCCACCGCCCGAGTCCCTGCTGCTCATTGGAGAAAATCAGTTCAAAAAGTTCGCCAAAATGCAGAGCGGCCGCCCTCTGATGGAAGCTCCTTTTCTGGTTGGTCTGGTAGGATCCGTCCCGCGCACTGCGCAGACATAAAGCGGAGGGTTTGCGGGCTTGGAGTTACAGTTTCTTTGAGCGTAAACTCGAGAAAGTATCTTCCAAAATGAGCGGACGTGGTAAAACCGGAGGAAAGGCCAGAGCCAAGGCAAAGACCCGCTCTTCTCGTGCCGGTCTGCAGTTTCCAGTCGGTCGTGTTCACAGGCTTCTGCGTAAGGGCAACTATGCAGAGCGTGTCGGTGCCGGCGCCCCCGTCTATCTGGCGGCTGTGCTCGAGTACCTGACCGCTGAGATCCTGGAGTTGGCTGGCAACGCCGCCCGTGACAACAAGAAGACCCGTATCATCCCCCGTCACCTGCAGCTGGCCGTCCGCAACGACGAGGAGCTCAACAAGCTCCTGGGCGGAGTGACCATCGCTCAGGGTGGTGTGCTGCCTAACATCCAGGCTGTGCTGCTGCCCAAGAAGACCGAGAAGCCCGTCAAGGCCAAGTAAACCTCAACGTCTCTGGAAACAACCACAAAAGGCTCTTTTAAGAGCCACACACTCAACTTTAAGAGTCATGTTTCTCTCGTCTCTCTACGAATGCTTTCTAAACTGTAACATGTACCTTTTCATGCGTTCTTTCATTTCAGCATCACGTCCTTAAGCACACAGCACTTAGCAGTAAAGTGACAGCACTGTTATTGATTACAGCTAAACACGGCAGAAATCGGCAAAAGAAGCCAAGTCGTTTCATAGTAACGAATCCAAGTGAAGCTGGGCAGTACTTTTCTGTCATTACTACATGACCAGTGCACAGCAATATGCATGTTTTTATTGCCATACTGGGGTGAAATCATATGTCTGTTTCCCTGTACATTATCTGTCAGTGTCTGTGCTCCAGTGAGTACGAGCTGGTGGCAGCATCACAGCTGTATGAACTGCCACACTCATACCAAAGCTGTGCAGGAGGTTTGTGCAACAGTAAATTCAGCACAGCTCATTAAACTGAGGCTACAGGAGTTGAGCACACAGTGACTGGAGGGGGCTGCTGTTATTGTTCAGTTTGTCAGAGATATCTGTGACTCTTGGGGGGGAAAAAAGTATATATATATATTATGTGTGTGTGAAATCTATCTGTGTATCTGTCCACATGGCAATAAACTCTGTTCTGTTCTGATGTTTATTTATTTATTGCTATCTTCTGTCAAAAAGAGGCCTAGTGAGGAACAGGTTAATACTTCTATTAATGGACAAACACACTGACAATTAAAAGACAGCAGTCTTTGCCCCTTCAAAATAAGTGTCTTTAGATGGAACAGCTACTCTGTTTCTTTGACTTGTTTAGTCGAGACAGCCAAGATAAAGTTGACTTTATGAAGCCAGTTTGATCAAATATCACCTCAGCAGCTGTAATAATGGAGCAGATAATGAAAACCTTACAGACACCCAAATGGATTTTTAAGAATTCAGGACCACACTTTGCACACAGTCATCACCAGATCAGTGTGTTAAGTGAAATGCACACTATTTCAAGACGGGGGGAGATGGTGTTTAGGGTTAGGGCTAAATATAAAATTCATTAAATGAATAATACATTATATTAAATTGTAATTGTTAGGACACTGGCCAGTGTGAAGACCCTACTCATACAACAACTCATAAAACACACACATTAGTGTAAGTGGTGAAATTATAATGATACTTTTTTATGCATTTGGCAAAATAACCCAATACCTCTCATTAAAGAGCAGCACTTGTGGAAATAGTAGCTCTTCACATACAATCATGAAAGCCAACAGGACCAGTTTGAGTTTAGTGGAGATTTATTTACATTTCTTCCAAAGAACTTCTTGTGTGTGTGTGTTGTCTTGTGTGCCAAGTCATTGATGAAAAAGTACATGGTGGTGGTGGTGGCGGCAACCCAAAACAGCACAGGATCAGCAGTGGCTGTGCCACTCTTTTCAATGCTTTCAGAATCAGATTTCCTTTATTTATCCCTGAAGGGAAATTCTTATTCTTACAGACATTGCACTTGCAATATTCCCGACCAAGAAAGGTGAAAATTGAAAAGTATAAAAATTGGATAAACAAAACAAAATAAGTGTAAATTGAAAATCTAAAAGTACAGGTATTTACATAAATCTAAAATTTCAAAGTACAGGTATTTACAATGTGTTCACATTTAAAAAAAATAAATAAATAAAAATACAGGTATGTACATGTGTAAAAAACACTACATACATTGTATAAATAAAGTGAGTGTGTCCGTCACAGTGCTGAGTTTGGCAGTTTGATGGCGACAGGCAGGAATGACTTCCTGTGTTGCTCTGTGGTGCATCGTGAAGCAATAATCAAGAATCAATCAAGAGTCTTTATTGTCCTTATGCAAGCATAACGAAATTTTGTGCAGATTCTCGGCTTAAAAGCACACTTATAAATTGGAGCAGAAAATTAAAACTGCACACTTAAGAAAAATATAAAAATACGAAATACAAGTGAGGTAAATAAAGCGCACTTAGTGCCAGTCTATGGTATGTGGTTTGACGGGGGAGGGTGTACGTGTGAAGTCCTGTACGGGGGTGGGATGTGATCACTGCTGGGGGGTTATTGCTTTTACAGCTTTGGGGAAGAAGCTGTCCCTGAGTCTGTTTGTGCTGGTTTTCATGTTCCTGTACCGCTTTCCTGATGGAAGCGGTACAAACAGTTTGTTGCCTGGGTGGTTGGGATCTGTGGCAATGCGTCTTGCCTTCTTCTGGACTCGGGCAGTGTAAACTGAGTCCAGATCTGGTAGACAGCAGCCGACAATCCCCTATGCTGTCCTCACCATCCGGGCTAAGTCTTTCCTGTCCTGTGCAACTGCCATATCACACAGTCACACTAAGACACAGGATGCTTTCAATTGTGGCCCTGTAAAAGTTCACAAGCAGCTGAGAAGACAGTCCAGTCTGTTTCAACTTCCTGCCAGGAACTTAATACTGTCCACCCACTCAACCGCCTCCCCAAGTATACAGATGGGAGCGTGATCAGTCTTCCTGGACCTCCTGTGTCCACAAGTTCACATTCAACAAATTACTGAATATTGTTGAGCAGGAGAGAAGACACTTTAGTCATGTTTGGTTGCTCAGTCCCAAAGTGAACTTCCAGAAAGGCCAGTGGAGGTTAGCATTGTAGTATTTGTGGGACAAAGGGGCTGATTTTGTTGTCAAATGTTCTAATGTGGATTCATATTTTAATGTCATAAAGAGGTCAATATCAGCAAAGTGATCCTAACAAAACAATGAAAATGTGCTTGAATGACAACATGGGGAACAGGAATGAGCTCAATAAAGCTGATTTGGGTGGCTCTTAAAAGAGCCTTTGGTCAGGATGTTTAGTCCTCAGAGTGATCGGGGCTCACTTCTTCTTGGGTGCTGCTGCCTTCTTGGCTTTGGGCTTGGCAACTTTCTTTGCTGCAGGTTTCTTGGCTGCGGGAGGCTTCTTGGCCACCTTCTTAGCCACCTTCTTGGGACTCTTGGTAGTCTTCTTGGTGCTCTTGGCTACTTTCTTGGGCGTCGCGGTTTTCTTGGCCTTCTTCGGGGACTTCTTTGTGGCTGTTGCCTTCTTGGCTGCTGCCGCAGCTTTGGGCTTCTTAGCCGCTGTGGATTTCTTGGCTGCGGGCTTCTTGGCAGCGGGAGCGGCTTTCTTGACTGGCTTCTTTGCTTTGGGCTCAGCCGCCTTCTTGTTCATCTTGAAGGAGCCGGAGGCCCCGGTCCCCTTGGTCTGGAGCAGAGTTCCCTTAGTCACCAGGCTCCTGATGGCGATCTTAACGCGGGCCTTGTTCTTCTCCACGTCGTAGCCTCCGGCAGCCAGAGTCTTCTTGAGGGCGGCCGCGGACACGCCGTTCCGCTCCTTGGAAGCGGCCACAGCTTTCACGATGAGGTCGCTGACGCTGGGGCCAGCCTTCCTCGGCTTGGAAGCCTTCTTCTTGGGCGCTTTGGCTGCCGGAGCAGCGGCGGCTGGAGCTGGAGCGACTTCTGCCATTTTTATTTTTTTTTTCCTCAGTGATGTGTTCACGACAACGAGCGTCTGACTGAACTGATGAGGAATCCGGAGCAGGAGGCGGACCTTAAACACACCATGAGAACCGTGGAGAGTGAAGTCAGGCCGTGGCTCCTCGGAGCGCTGTGAATGTCCTGTCACTTGTGTTTTCTCCTCATCCATAAAAGAGTCCAAACTAAACGTGGGAGAAGTGCTGAAGGCTGACAGTGACGGGAGCCGATAGCGGACTCGTGTCTCTTCGCACTGAGGTCATGTAGAGCTCGGATGCTGTCGGCATTTTGTTTGGGGAGCCTGCAAACCTCACACATTCACCGTCGTGGCCAGCGCTGCTCGGCGACTTTCCCCACTCATTTCGCTCCTAAAATGTTTTAAAACTTACCGGAGCTCCATCAGAAGTCGTTTTCCAGTTGCTCCCAGTTTTTGTTCAGAGACTCGACGTAAAAACATCCATCAGTTGGTGATCACGTCGTAACAAAATGAAGTTGTTCTGGCAGCAGCAAACACACTGACGATGGCCGAAGCTTTATGGTGCCAGACTTCCTATCAGAGCTCTTAATACATTCATCATTACACTACAATTACAGTCCTGCTCATGCTTTCAAGTGAGGATTTGAGCTTCTGGAATTTCTGGAGTACTTGACTTTTTTTCCTGTCAGCAGCATTAAAGACTGAGCCGATTACCAGAAATTGTACAGACATTCAAACGTATTTTAAAGCCTGTATTCTTCTCAAGACTCAAGATGAGCTTTATTCTTATTTCCATCACTCTCACAAATAACCAACTCCCACACTTGCAATCAGCTTGCTACTGACATCCTGTGTGTGACTCATTAAGTCGATTCACACCAACTATTTTGTGTCTTCACAGCCTGTATTGCAGAGACACACCATTGGGCTGCATTAGCCGACCACACTGCACTTTATGAATATTGCACATTTTTGTACCTTGTTGTATTTCACCAGTCAATTTCTATGGTGTATACTACCTCATTTGTAGATAACACGCCTACTACAATATGTTGTGTGTGTGACCCCTACAGTAATAGCATTTTATGACAGTATTTGTTACACTGTTTGTTTCAATTTAATTCAAAGTCACGACATTAAAAGCACTTGCTTGATATTTTGTGGGTCCCCCTTGTACTGCCAAACACTTCCTCTTACTTATCTCTGTGGACTTCAGGCATGCCTCTCCTTCCCACAATCTGCCCACCTTTAGCCAATTTAATTCAAAGCTTCAGGTTCCTCAAGTCCTGCACAGACCAGTTATGTGGGATAAGGGAGTACATTTTCACTGTGAGCCTGAAGATGGGGAGAGTGTCACAGCTATGGGAAACATCCTGTGTGGTATCGTTGCATCTTACAATATGGCTACTGGACTACTTCACCAACCACCACAGTACGTGAGGGTACAGAACTGTGTGTTTGACATGGTGGTCTGCAGCACGGGGGCTCCGCAGGGAACGGTCCTGGCTTTGTTCCTTTTCACCCTCTGCACTGCGGACTTCAGCTACAACTCAACAGACTGTCACCTGCAGAAGCTCTCTGATTTTTTTCTTTGTTGGCCTCATAACTGAGAAGAACGATGCAGACTACAGAGAACTGATTCAGGACACTGACTGTGTAAATCAAATGAGTGAGTGAAGAGAAGTGTAAATTGTCAGTACACACAATTAAATGCGCCACCATTTCACTGGCAGTTGTTTTAAGTACGAGCTCAGCAGCAGCGCAGGTTCAGCACTGGACAGAGACAGCAGCTGCCGGGAAGCTCCAGCTGCACTCACCTGGGGGAGCTGAGAGACAGCTGCAGCCAATCACAAAGCATCCTGCTACACTACAGAAGGACTTCACCTGTTTAGAGTAGAGCACCACCAACAGGCGCTATCGTATAATGTCACTTTAACACGCAGGAAATTGTTTTTGTAAATAACTGCACCAAGTTCAATAGGAATAACGTCTGAGGCAAATAATATGGAACGTGTGAAAGTACATACTGTGTTTTATTTATGTACTTTATAATTAACGACAAGATAAACAAACTTCTTAAGAAATAATAAAGGCACAGAAAAGCTAGAACAAAAGACAGAAACCTACAGTCATCTCTTCTGATTTAACTGTATGCAGTCACATTATTGTTCTTCTGATTTTAATGATGTACAATTTAAAAATTACTGTGAGTACAAGCTTTTAGGAAAAGCGATAGTGAACAATGTTAAAGGACACATGTCGTTTCCAATGTGCTGGTGTTCAGTACGCGGTGCTCGAAGAGGAGAGGCCGCCTCTGTTTCCTTTTACGTCCTCAGAGACGAGCTAAATTGCCGAGTGCGGAGGAGCTTTGCATTACTCTGTGTTCATCAGCGTATAGTAAGAATGAGTGGAAGAGGCAAAGGAGGAAAAGGACTCGGAAAAGGAGGCGCTAAGCGTCACCGTAAAGTCCTCCGTGATAACATCCAGGGAATCACCAAGCCCGCTATCCGCCGTCTGGCCCGCCGTGGTGGAGTGAAGCGTATCTCTGGTCTGATCTACGAGGAGACCCGCGGTGTGCTGAAGGTTTTCCTGGAGAACGTGATCCGTGATGCCGTCACTTACACTGAGCACGCCAAGAGAAAGACCGTGACTGCCATGGATGTGGTGTATGCTCTGAAGAGGCAGGGCCGCACTCTGTACGGCTTCGGCGGCTAAACGCGACAACTTCTCATCAACCAACAACAAAGGTCCTTTTAAGGGCCACACACTCAGATCTTGTGAAGAGCTGAATGTTCTGTAATTTTATGTTACATTACATTACTAACACACTTTGCTAAGTTTAATCATCATCAGTATTGAGAATTTCTTATACCTACAAGTAAAACTACATCACTAATTTAACCACAAAATGCTTTCATTGGGTTAGTGGTTACAAAAACTAACGAAACGTTTAATTTCGTTAATTTAATTAACTCCCACAGCAATAGTGCAAACACCCATATCAAATGGGCAACTAGTCGGTTTTGTAAGTATGGATGAAGGCCGTCAAGTGCAGGGGGGTGGTATCGGGTCAGGATTCAACCATCTCTGCAAAACTGAAAACCAACAATACACCACCACTCCTGAACTGTCCTGAACACAGTAATATATAATTTTTCACCACTTGAGTATCACAGTATCACCAGGTGCACATGAATGCACCAACATTTTTTTTTCCTAGTTTCAATAGGGTCTTCACACTGTTCAGTGCCTTAACGACACCTTATGTCAGTGTCTCTTTGTCTATTCTATTAATTTTTAAATCAGTGGTCAACTCTAAAAACTTCTGAAAACTCAAACTAAACTAAACTAAACTTTTATCGAGTATCTCAAATTATTAAATTTCAAAAGTGCAATGGTAGCGTTTCCTTGGGATTTTTGGGGAAAATTTTATTTTGAAATGCTTCATCGCGCACCACTTACACGTAACCTACGTACCACTCAACGATTAATGAAGAAATACCATCCATCCACCCATCAACACAGTTTGTTTTTAACTCCTCTTCTCCCCACATACACACCTTACTCTTTCTCTGCGGGTCGTTCTCAGTAGCGCGCCTCGGCCACGCGCGCACTCGCTCACTCACGTTCATACACTGAGCTGCCTAGACTACACATTAGAAGTAGACACATCCCACAACAACCCGAAAGAAACATCTGCTCTTAATAATAAAGTGGTGGCTCTTAGAAGAGCCGTTGGTTGGTCACAAGACAGATGGTTGTTTACTTGGAGCTGGTGTACTTGGTCACAGCCTTGGTGCCCTCAGACACGGCGTGCTTAGCCAGCTCACCGGGCAGCAGCAGACGCACTGCGGTCTGAATCTCCCTGGAAGTGATGGTGGAGCGCTTGTTGTAGTGAGCCAGACGAGAAGCCTCAGCAGCAATGCGCTCGAAGATGTCGTTCACAAAGGAGTTCATGATGCTCATGGCCTTGGACGAGATACCGGTGTCAGGGTGGACCTGCTTCAGCACCTTGTACACATAGATGGCGTAACTCTCCTTCCTGGTCTTTCTCTTCTTCTTGCCTCCTTTACCGGCAGTCTTAGTCACTGCCTTCTTGGAGCCTTTCTTCGGTGCAGACTTGGCTGGTTCGGGCATCTTGATTCTCTCTGATTAACACAGCGATAAAGATAGACACATTGGCTACAGCAACTGTTCTTATATGGACTGCATGCAAACACGACTGTGTAGTTCCCCTCCTGTAATTGGTTGAGCTGCTCAAGGGGGGTTTGGGCGCTTGTGTCACACTTTGGTTCGTCGTATTTCCATGGCAACTCGCGTTCATGATATATGACGCGCTTTTTCGAGACAGACAGTGTATTATGGAAGGACATTAAGGAAAGGCGTGCTCAGACCGTGACTAACAAAATATTAATGAATTAGTTATTTTGTTTTAGTGGCCTTTCTGAAACTCTGTAACAACCCCAATAAAGACCTCCTGTTGTTTAACTGAAGATTGAACAACGCCAACAACAATTACGATAATTCAATAAAAACTGAAGGCAATGAATGTGATAAGTGAGAACAAGACCAAGATCCAATGACAGTTCAAAGACTGGTTGTATTGCATTTTGATAAACAACATCAATCTAATCAAGAAGTGATAGTAACAATTGGGAGCTAACTTTCTAAACAACACAGCATGAAATGTAGTTTAAAGCCCAACTCTTGAGAGTTCATGATCAATTCACAGACCAAAAATAAACTGCAATATCAGACTTTGTTTTGTTACCAACATTTGCTTTTGTGAAAGCAAACAAAGAAAGCCATTCTTGTGAGATATTGAAATTGGACTGAAGAAAAACACGGATATGTGCCAGATTAGGGTCAGTTACTGAGTTACTTTGATTAATACTGAGAACTTAAGATAAATTGTTTGTCAAAGGAAGAGGTCCCAATGGTGAATCAGATCAGACTTATTTCCATATATTGCTTTCTGTTACGAAAATATGGCTTGAACCTCAGAATTGCATTTTCAGAAACACAAAGCGCAATAGAGTTTATGTTAAAAGAGATAATAATCAAAAATTAAAAAGCTTAAAATTTGATTAGTGAAGATTAGACTTATAGAAGATTAGACCACAATTATTGTGGATGCTGAGATAATGTGGAAGTTGATCACAAACTGATTTTTTGACAACTTTAACAACTGAACAAATAATGGATATGGGGCTATAATTGTTAATATATATAAGTATATTGCTATTATATTGAGTGGAATATGTACATTTTCAGATCACTGGTGACTCAAATGTCAGCAAAGAAAGGTTGAATAAATGAGTGAATATAAGAGATTGTGGAAATCTGGTTTAATAATAAAAATAATATAATAAAAATCAGGTTTCTTGTCCAGTTCAGCACCACTGGTAAAATTTTCCTCAAAGAAAAAGAAGCAGCAAAGAGAAAGTAAGTGTCAGGTGACAAGGTAGAACAAGCAGGAGAAATACTGATTAAATATTTGGGCAACAGATGCAGAGTCATGTATTGGTAATGGTGGCCGGATGGTGACACAAGCCAAAGTTTGTATCAATACCCAACCAAAGTTCATCTGTTTGGTGCTGTCTCCTTATGACCCTGTGCTAATTTTGTTCTGCAAATAATGAAATAAGACAAAAATAGCAAATTTAATACATTGGCAGCTGACACCGTAAAATCAAATTTTAATGTTGATGACTGCCTTAAGCTTCTTGTACCAGAAAAGCAAGCTGTTAAACTCTCAGTGAGCTGTGTGCTAAAGATTCAAACTAGAAAAATGGGTTAGCAATAGCCACGCTGCCCTGACATAGAGCTAAACAGAATCAGAAAACCTATCAGAGCTCTTAGGGAAAGGTCTTGCTGTACCTGTTGTACTAAAGGCTAAATAAGTTCTCCAAGATCTTTTCCATGCTAAGTGCGGATGAAATATAAAAAACTTTGGAGAATCACCTGACCACAGGAAAAATGGCTGATTGTGCTGGGTCAACTAAAACATTTAGTGTTGTTCAGAGACCAATCAGCAAACTTTATCTGCTCATGCAAGCTAGGAAAAAAAAAATAATAATTGTTATAAGAACTATGGATGTATAGATGAACTTCATCTGCTGCAGTTTTTATTTTGAAAGTAATGGAAGTTTTAAACACTTAAAACTTTAAACTTGTCATTATATTTTAACATCACATTACATTTTACATAGAAATTTTTCTCTGCATTTAACCCATCACTAATTGAACACACACGCAGTGAAACACACAGGAGCATTGGGCTGTCATTTCAGGTGCCCGGGAAGCAGTTAGGGGGATTGGTACCTTGTTCAAGCACGTCAGCCGTTACTAATTGAGGGTGGAGAGCACTGATTTATCACTCCACCCAGGTTGTTTTTCCTGTCGAGGCAAGATGAGAAACCGGGGGGGTCGAACCAGCAACCCTCTGCTTACAAGTCGCTTCTCTAACCACTTGGCCTCCATACACTATGTAAACAAGACACTTGATCATTACACTGTATTCTAAATACATAGATATTAACATGGAGATGGTCCCCCTGCACAGCTATAAAAGCTTCCTCTCTTCTTGAAAAAGCTTTCCACAAGATTTTGGAGTTTTTCTTTGGGAACTTGTGTCCATTCATGCATCAGATAATTTGTGAGGGGACGCACTGATTTTGAAAGAAAAGGCCTGACTCGCAGTCTCCATACCAGTTCATCCCAAAGGTGTCTGATGGGGTTGAAATCAGGGCTCTGTGCAGGCCAGTCAAGTTCTTCCACACTTAAATCATCCAACCATGTCTGCATGGACTTTGCTGTGTGCACTGGGCCTCAGTCACGCTGGGATAGAAAAGGGCCTTCCCCAAACTGTTGCCACAAACCTTGAAGCATTGCATTGTCCAAACTGTCTTGCTGAAACATTAAGATTTCCCTTCACTGGAAGTTAGAGGCCTAACAAAACCCTGATAAACAGCCTCCTGTCTGAATACTTTTGTCTATAAAGTGTTAAGTATACTGAAGGCCTCAGCACAGTCACTGTCCAAAGTACTGATCCTTTGCTGTTTCTTCTGTACCACACAGTTTTTGTTTCTCATCTTGTTTCAGCTCACATAAAGCTGCGATGCTGTCACCAATTTGTGCTCACTGAAACAATAAAATAGCAAAGCGAAATAAACAATATATATGCAATATCACCTCCGTATGGCAATAATAAATGCCATACTGTGGTGCATATAGCATGTGCACGTTATTATTAAAAAATAAATGTTGCACTACCAAGCAGGGCCTCATTTCACCTGTGCTGTGTACTGCAGTGTATTTGACTTAGCTTGACTGGATGTGCTTCATATTGTATTTTAATACATTCCCAAAGAGGAAATGAGGCCCTCTTTAATGCTTTGCTGGATGCCTGGGTGTTTGTTGTAATAATCGTATGTATTCATCCATTGATTGCTCATATCTTATCAGCCAGAACTTCGGATACAGAAAATCAGGGTGAATATTTAAGATTTAAAAAAGGGTCCATAGACTGACATGTTGTGAAAAGTTCAGTGCAGAAACTGTCTGCCGTTTTGAAATATTGATATAATTAACAGGAGTACTTTCCATGCTGCCCTCAATATTGCTAAATAAATACATTGCCCAGGGTAGTAGTAGTAGTTCCAGTGGTGTGCATTAAAATTTTGATACAGCAGGTCAAAGTGTGGATCCGAATCTTTTCAAATTCATTTGAATGTCAGTATCATTTTCATAATCAGCTCCATCTTTACTGCTGCTGAGATCACATTTGATCAAACTTGAGCTGAGAAGACAAAAGAGAAATGGTTTATCTTAGCTCTAAGCAATGTAAAGTCTAGAAGTCAAAACCCTCACTTTCAGCATCAGCAGAAGACTACAACTGACACTGACACTGAACGAAGTATTCAGCAAAGCTTAATATATCAACCAAGCAGCTTACATTTAAAACAAATGTATGTTACATTTTATTTATATTAAAGGGAATCTTGGATAGAAGAAATGTTCATAAACACGTCGATCAGCTCTGATAGGAAGTCTGGCACCATAAAGCTTCGGCCATCGTCAGTGTGTTTGCTGCTGCCAGAACAACTTCATTTTGTTACGACGTGATCACCAACTGATGGATGTTTTTACGTCGAGTCTCTGAACAAAAACTGGGAGCAACTGGAAAACGACTTCTGATGGAGCTCCGGTAAGTTTTAAAACATTTTAGGAGCGAAATGAGTGGGGAAAGTCGCCGAGCAGCGCTGGCCACGACGGTGAATGTGTGAGGTTTGCAGGCTCCCCAAACAAAATGCCGACAGCATCCGAGCTCTACATGACCTCAGTGCGAAGAGACACGAGTCCGCTATCGGCTCCCGTCACTGTCAGCCTTCAGCACTTCTCCCACGTTTAGTTTGGACTCTTTTATGGATGAGGAGAAAACACAAGTGACAGGACATTCACAGCGCTCCGAGGAGCCACGGCCTGACTTCACTCTCCACGGTTCTCATGGTGTGTTTAAGGTCCGCCTCCTGCTCCGGATTCCTCATCAGTTCAGTCAGACGCTCGTTGTCGTGAACACATCACTGAGGAAAAAAAAAATAAAAATGGCAGAAGTCGCTCCAGCTCCAGCCGCCGCTGCTCCGGCAGCCAAAGCGCCCAAGAAGAAGGCTTCCAAGCCGAGGAAGGCTGGCCCCAGCGTCAGCGACCTCATCGTGAAAGCTGTGGCCGCTTCCAAGGAGCGGAACGGCGTGTCCGCGGCCGCCCTCAAGAAGACTCTGGCTGCCGGAGGCTACGACGTGGAGAAGAACAAGGCCCGCGTTAAGATCGCCATCAGGAGCCTGGTGACTAAGGGAACTCTGCTCCAGACCAAGGGGACCGGGGCCTCCGGCTCCTTCAAGATGAACAAGAAGGCGGCTGAGCCCAAAGCAAAGAAGCCAGTCAAGAAAGCCGCTCCCGCTGCCAAGAAGCCCGCAGCCAAGAAATCCACAGCGGCTAAGAAGCCCAAAGCTGCGGCAGCAGCCAAGAAGGCAACAGCCACAAAGAAGTCCCCGAAGAAGGCCAAGAAAACCGCGACGCCCAAGAAAGTAGCCAAGAGCACCAAGAAGACTACCAAGAGTCCCAAGAAGGTGGCTAAGAAGGTGGCCAAGAAGCCTCCCGCAGCCAAGAAACCTGCCGCAAAGAAAGTTGCCAAGCCCAAAGCCAAGAAGGCAGCAGCACCCAAGAAGAAGTGAGCCCCGATCACTCTGAGGACTAAACATCCTGACCAAAGGCTCTTTTAAGAGCCACCCAAATCAACTTTATCGAGCTTATTCCTGTTCCCCATGTCGTCATTTCATTATTTAATTAGGATCACTTTGATCAAGAGGAAAGAGACAACATTCTACGAGATAACACTGATTTTGACATTCAAATATGAACCCACATTAGAACATTTGAGAACAAAATCGGTTCCTTTGTCCCATAAATACCATAATGCTGTAACTAACTGCTTCCACTGGCCTTTGTGGAAGTTCATGCCAAAACTGAACAACAAAACATGACTAAAGTGTCCTGCTCGATCAGCGGTTTGGGTGTCGGACCCGTAACCGGTGGATCGCTGGTTCGATTCCCCGTCCCGGTGTCCATGGCTGAGGTACCCTTGAGCAAGGTACCTAACCCCCACTGCTCCCCGGGCGCTGCACGCGGTCGCCCACTGCCCCGGGTTTGCTGTGTGTGTGTGTGCACGTCACTTGGGTGGGTTAAATGCAGAGAACAAATTTCGTTGGAGTGAGTTCCCTCCAATGACAAAATATGTCACTTTAATCTTAATCTTAATCTTATTTGTTGAATGTGAACAACATTTTTGTGGCACAGCCACTGCTGATCCTGTGCTGTTTTGGGTTGCTGCCACCACCACCATGTTATTTGTTCATCAATGACTTTGCACACAAGACTTACTTCCTGTTGCTCATCAAAGATGTGAAGTTCTTTGGAAGAAGTATAAACAAATAAATAAATAAATAAATAAATAAATCCCCACTAACTCAACCTGGTCCAGTTGAAGAGCTTCTATTTCCACAAGTGCTGCTCTTGAGAGGTATTGTGTTATTTTGCTAAATGCATAAAAAATATCCTAATTCTAATTAATATCATAATTTCACCACTTACACTAATGTGTGTGTTTTATGAGTTTCAAACGTGGCATAGGAAACTGAGCTGCATATGGATGCACTAATAATAAACAACCTCTAAAGGTAATTCATTTTCAGTAGGGTCTTCACACTGGTCAGTGTCCTAACAATTACAATTTAATATAATATTCATTTAGTTAATTTTATATTTACTGGTGCCAAACACCATCTCTCCCTGTGTTGAAATAGTGTGAACTTCATTTTGCACACTGATTTGGTGATAACTGATATAACAGGTGAAAAGTGTTCCAGCTAGCTGTTCCATCTAAAGACACTTATTTTGAAGGGGCCAAGACTGCTGTCTTTTAATTGTCAGTGTGTTTGTCCATTAATAGAAGTATTAACCTGTTCCTCACTAGGCCTCTTTCTGACAGAAGATAGCAATAAATAAATAAATATCAGAATAGAACTGAGTTTATTGCCATGTGGACAGATACACAGATAGATTCATTTTACACACTATATATATATATATATATATACAATATGAACAATAACAGCAGCCCCCTCCAGTCACTGTGTGCTCAACTCCTGAAGCCTCATTTTAATGAGCTGTGCTGAATTTACTGTTGCACAAACCTCCTGCACAGCTTTGGTATGAGTGTGGCAGTTCATACAGCTGTGACGCTGCCACCAGCTCGTACTCACTGGAGCACAGACACTGACAGATAATGTACAGGGAAACAGACATATGATTTCACCCCAGTATGGCAATAAAAACATGCATATTGCTGTGAATTCAAATAATTTAGTTATTCCATCTTTAAACTCTGCATTAACATTTGCACACATATATACCTATAAGTTCATACCATCTGTGCTTGTTTTAGTTACAGTTGACTTATACAGCATCTTTCACTTATCAGCTCATGTTGCAGCACGTGGCCCAAATGGCACATTATTTCACTTCTGCTGTGCACTGGTCATGTAGTAGTAGTAGTAGTAGTAGTAGTAAGTACTGCTCAGCTTCACTTGGATATCTGAAAACTTTGATTTGATACCATAAAACGACTTGGTTTCTTTTGCTGATTTCTGCCGTGTTTAGCTGTAATCAATAACAGTGGTGTCACTTTACTGCTAAGTGCTGTGTGCTTAAGGACGTGATGCTGAATTAAAAGAACGCGTGTGGAGGTGCATGTTACAGTTTAGAAAGCATTCGTAAACACACGAGAGGAACATGACTCTTAAGTTGAGTGTGTGGCTCTTAAAAGAGCCTTTTTTGTGGTTGTTTCCAGAGACGTTGAGGTTTTACTTGGCCTTGACGGGCTTCTCGGTCTTCTTGGGCAGCAGCACAGCCTGGATGTTAGGCAGCACACCACCCTGAGCGATGGTCACTCCGCCCAGGAGCTTGTTGAGCTCCTCGTCGTTGCGGACGGCCAACTGCAGGTGACGGGGGATGATACGGGTCTTCTTGTTGTCACGGGCGGCGTTGCCAGCCAACTCCAGGATCTCAGCGGTCAGGTACTCGAGCACAGCCGCCAGATAGACGGGGGCGCCGGCACCGACACGCTCTGCATAGTTGCCTTTACGCAGAAGCCTGTGAACACGACCGACTGGAAACTGCAGACCGGCACGAGAAGAGCGGGTCTTTGCCTTGGCTCTGGCCTTTCCTCCGGTTTTACCACGTCCGCTCATTTTGGAAGATACTTTCTCGAGTTTACGCTCAAAGAAACTGTAACTCCAAGCCCGCAAACCCTCCGCTTTATGTCTGCGCAGTGCGCGGGACGGATCCTACCAGACCAACCAGAAAAGGGGCTTCCATCAGAGGGCGGCCGCTCTGCATTTTGGCGAACTTTTTGAACTGATTTTCTCCAATGAGCAGCAGGGACTCGGGCGGTGGGTTGCTCCTCCAGGCGATGCTGAGCGTCAAGAGGAGCCCTTAACCAATCGAGAGCCGGAGGTTTGCAGCAGCGTCACTAACTCCCAGCCGACCCAACAGCTTAAGAGCAGCGTCGCCTCCTCTCTTGTCTTTACTATATTTTCTCGTGTTCAGAGAAACGAAGAGGTAATTATGGCAAGAACCAAGCAGACTGCTCGTAAGTCTACCGGTGGCAAAGCCCCGAGGAAGCAGCTGGCCACCAAGGCTGCCCGTAAGAGCGCCCCGGCCACCGGCGGTGTGAAGAAGCCTCACCGTTACAGGCCCGGTACCGTGGCTCTGAGGGAGATCCGTCGCTACCAGAAGTCTACGGAGCTGCTGATCCGCAAGCTGCCCTTCCAGCGCCTGGTCAGAGAGATCGCTCAGGATTTCAAGACCGACTTGCGTTTCCAGAGCTCCGCTGTCATGGCTCTGCAGGAGGCCAGCGAGGCTTACCTGGTCGGTCTGTTTGAGGACACCAACCTGTGCGCCATCCACGCCAAGAGGGTCACCATCATGCCCAAAGACATCCAGCTGGCCCGTCGCATCCGCGGAGAGAGAGCTTAAACTGTCTGCTCCTGTCCAAACCACAACGGCTCTTTTAAGAGCCACCTCACTCTTCATTTGAGAGCTTTTCTTATGTGTCTTGTTTGTGTGATGTTAACTACAGACTTTATTCTAATGTCAGGCTGGTCGTCGGATTGTGAAGCTGGTTGATAATATTAGCGGTTGTATGCCAGCTACCTAACTTGTGTCTGAGTCCTGTGGGATCAAAGCCCCCTTGTCTCTAGGACATTGTTGTCCACACCAGAACAAATGACCTGTACTGCACAGGGAGACAGACCACACAGTCACTGACAGACTGCAGGGTGCATCCATGGAGTTACAGCTTGATATTGTCACCCTCCTGTCCAGCACAAACTGCCCACCTACCTGCATTAGCTTTTAGAGTTTTCTTATGTTTGTTTACATGCTGCTTATGAATAAACACCTCACAGTCACTATCTCACAACTTGTGTTGGTTACTAGTAATTAGTTTCTGAACAGCAGCCACTGGTCTCTTCACTTCACACTTGCTTCATCATCACCAATCAACAGACTCTTTTGTATTTTGCACACCCTTCTGTGTGGGAGCATACGCAAACTTGTGCAGCTTCTTTTTACACTCCTTTGGCACATTGAAAGGAGACCTAATGCAGACAAAACAGACTGCATAAACTTCTTTTTATTCACGAGTTTCTCGTATGCCTGACACTCAGGTATCGTAGATTCTTTCGGAAACACCTGGAAACATTTTCAAACAATTCTGACACATTTTCATGATTTTTCCTGCTGTTAAAAATGAGTTGCAAGAATGTTGAGGCCTGTGCAAACAGGCTCATAGAGAGAGGAGACACAGTCACAGTGCTATGCAGTGGTGCTCAACGAATTGATTTTTTTCCCCCATTTTTTAATTTTTTTTAACATAGATAAACAAAACAAGAAAAAGAAGAAGATAAACAATGAAACAACAAGACCTGACACTTATTTATGTTCAAAAGAGTAGGAAGAACCCAAAGCTTGTTCAATCTCAACCCTTCAGAATCAGAATCAGACTCACATTACTAGGAATTTTTGAATTTGCATACATAGAACGTAACAAGTAACATATAATAGAAGAATAAAATAAAATAGAATAAGGTAACACAAAATAAAATAAGATAAGTAAAATAAATATGTTTCTGGAGGTAGTCCAAAAGTGAGGTAGTGCAGGGTTGAGTATAGTGCAAGTAGGTGAGGTAAACAGTGCAAATGGTCAGCAGGTGGATAATGACATGAGCATAAATCAGTGCCTGTACTGAAGTAACTAAAGTGCAGTGCTTCATCATCACCATTCAACAGACTTTTTTCTATCTTGCACACCCTTTCATTCCTACCTGCATTTTTGCTCTTTTGCTCCTTTGAGCACCCGATTAAAAAGGTAATGCAGTCTTTTATGTGTCTTATTAATATTCTCGTATCTGAGTCAAATTTCACATTAGCTTTTGATCTAGCTGCAGCTTTTTTGTTTATATTTCCTTGTTTGTCGCATAATTTTCAGCTTCTTTATTGTCTGTCATTTTCTCTCTCTCTCTGTGCCGCGATCTGATTTTGTTTGCAAACCTTCCTTTAACATAAGATTATATGAACTTTATTGATCCTGCAGTGGGGACATTCACTTGTCGTGGCAGCTCCCAAGAACAGAAAAGAGTGCAAAAACAGTTACAAAAAAATATAGAGGTAATCAATTAACAATTTACAAGTACAGTAAACACAGCACAATATACAGCTGTATGCAAGTTTTCGTAAGGAGGGAAAAGAGGACTAGGCCACTGAATTATGTAGTCCAACAGCAGAGGGAATGAAGGACCTGCTGTAGCTCCTTCCTACACTGAGGGTGTAGCAGTCTGCCACTGAAGGAGCTGCTCAGAGCCTCCACTGTCTGATGCAGAGGGTGAGAGGTGTTGTCCATGATGGGTGTCAGCTTGGCTAACATCCTCCTCTCACCAACCTCCTCCACGGAGTCCAGTGGGCAGCCCAGGACAGAGCTGGCCCTCCTGACCAGCTTATTTAGTCTCTTCCTGTCCCAGTCCGTGCTGCCACAGAGTCATAAAAAGTCCTTGCAGAAAGTCCTGCACACCCCAAAGGACCTCAGTCTCCTCAGAAGGTGAAGGCGACTTTGGCCCTTCTTGCACAGGGTATCTGTGTTATGTGACCAGCCCAGTTTACGGTTGAGGTGGACAGCCAGAGACTTAAAA
Organism: Scatophagus argus; assembly: GCF_020382885.2. Lineage (NCBI taxonomy): Eukaryota > Metazoa > Chordata > Actinopteri > Scatophagidae > Scatophagus > Scatophagus argus. Next base: position 11,890,864 of record NC_058494.1, on the reverse strand, counting down.
CTGTCCACCATCTCAATGTCGGAGCCCTGGATGTTCACTGGTGTGAGTGGTAATGTCCTTCTCCGGAAGTCAATCACCATCTCCTTTGTTTTACTGGTGTTTAAGCACAGGCGGTTGCGCTCTGGCAATGAAACAACAAGTCTGACTACATAAACTTCATTTTCAGTTTCCCGTATGCCTGACACTCAGGTGTCGTTGTAGATTCTTTAGGAAACACCTGGAAACATTTTCAAACAATTCTGATACATTTTCATGATTTTTCCTGCTGTTAAAAATGAGTTGCAAGAACGTTGCGGCCCGTGCTAACAGGCTAATAGAGAGAGGAGACACAGTCACAGTAAGACAAAGGAGCTCATTGTGGACTTCAGGAGAGAGAACGGAGGCACGCATGCCCCCATACACATCAACGGGATGACGGTTGAACGTGTCTCCAGCTTCAAGTTCCTGGGGACCTGCATCTCAGAGGACCTGACCTGGACCACCAACACCTCCAGCCTTGTGAAGAAGGCTCACCAGCGCCTCTTTTTCCTGAGGACACTGAAGAAACACCATCTGTCTTCAACCATCCTGGTGAACTTTCACCGCTGTGCAATTGAAAGTATCCTGACCAGCTGTGTCACAGTATGGTACGGGAACTGCTCGGTTGGAGACCGCAAGGCGCTACAACGAGTGGTGAAAACCGCCCAGCGTATCACAGGGACTTCACTTCCAGCCCTTGAAGACATCCAGAGGAAACGCTGTCTGCGTCGAGCTCGCAGCATCCTCAAGGACTCCTCCCACCCTGCTCGTGGTCTGTTTGCACTCTTGCCGTCTGGCAGGCGCTTCATGAGCCTCAAGGCCAGGACCAGCAGGCTGAGCAACAGCTTCTTCCCCAGGGCTGTCTCCTTACTGAACTCAGCCCCCCACTAACACCCTCACCCTACACCACACTCCACTACACCACCCTATCCTAACTGAGTACTACGTACTGAGTGTTGCACTAGTTCCTCTACCTCACTGTTAATATAGTTAGCCTACTGCCTATCGCTGTACACCATATTGTCCATTGCACTAGTGATTTATAGTTAATTTAACATCTGTAAATATCATTTGTAAATTGTGTTATAGTTTCCGCCTACACTGGAGGCACATTTAAGCACATATCCACCTGTATAATATGTTCATAGTACTTAGAATCTCTGTATGTTATGACAACTACCTGTATATCATGTTTATATTATATCTGTAGCATAGACACCTGTACATACCCTGTACATACTGTAAATTATTGTATATCTGGCACTTACTGCTTATTGCACTTCTGGTTAGATGCCAAACTGCGTTTCGTTGCATTGTACTTGTACATGTGTAATGACAATAAAGTTGAATCTAATCTAATCTATGCAGTGGTGTTCAACGAATGAATTGTCAAAAAAAGTCAAAAGAATATGCCATTCACGTGATTTTTGGCAAAGATACACAGCAGGTAAAATAAATAAAAAAGTACATCTCAACATTTAAATCAAGTGAGTGAGTGAAGAGAAACGTAAATTGCAGCGCAGGTTCAGCACTGGACAGAGACAGCAGCTACCGGGAAGCTCCAGCTGCACTCACCTGGGAGAGCTGAGACACAGCTGCAGCCAATCACAAAGCATCCTGCTACACTACAGAAGGAGTTCACCTGTTTAGAGAAGAGCACCACCAACAGGCGCTATCGTATAATGTCACTTTAACACGCAGGAAACTGTTCTAGTAAATAATAGCACCAAGTTCAATAGGAATAACGTCTGAGGCAAATAATATGGAATGTGTGAAAGTACATACTGTGTTTTATTTATATACTTTATAATTAATGACAAGATAAACAAACTTCATAAGAAATAATAAAGGCACAGAAAAGCTAGAACAAAAGACAGAAACCTACAGTCATCTCTTCTGATTTAACTGTATGCAGTCACATTATTGTTCTTCGGATTTTACTGATGTACAATTTTACTTTGAGTACAAGCTTTTAGGAAAAGCGATAGTGAACAATGTTAAAGGACACATGTCGTTTCCAATGTGCTGGTGTTCAGTACGCGGTGCTCGAAGAGGAGAGGCCGCCTCTGTTTCCTTTTACGTCCTCAGAGACGAGCTAAATTGCCGAGTGCGGAGGAGCTTTGCATTACTCTGTGTTCATCAGCGTATAGTAAGAATGAGTGGAAGAGGCAAAGGAGGAAAAGGACTCGGAAAAGGAGGCGCTAAGCGTCACCGTAAAGTCCTCCGTGATAACATCCAGGGAATCACCAAGCCCGCTATCCGCCGTCTGGCCCGCCGTGGTGGAGTGAAGCGTATCTCTGGTCTGATCTACGAGGAGACCCGCGGTGTGCTGAAGGTTTTCCTGGAGAACGTGATCCGTGATGCCGTCACTTACACTGAGCACGCCAAGAGAAAGACCGTGACTGCCATGGATGTGGTGTATGCTCTGAAGAGGCAGGGCCGCACTCTGTACGGCTTCGGCGGCTAAACGCGACAACTTCTCATCAACCAACATCAAAGGTCCTTTTAAGGGCCACACACAGTCTTTATAAAGAGCCCTTTTTCCTGTTGTTCTTTAATTCCTCGTTTCTTTTCTCTTGCTTAATCCAATTTTTACATGTTTACGTTGTGCTCTAGACTCCATTCTTTATAGACATTCTCCTGGTTTAAATGACGTACGAGTTTCCTGATCTTTTGTTAACTAAATTTCTGTTATTACTTGTTACTATAGGAAGATGGGTGGTAGTTACTTACGCAAGTTTAATACACGTTATATATGTAAGGCCTGCCTGTGCTAATGTCAGGCTGTTCATAATGTGATGGCTTGCTTGCACTTGAGAAACTGTGATCAGAGTACAGGTGAGTTGAGGTACTCTGTGATGTCCATGCACAGATTATAAAGCTCTTGATGGGGAAACATCTACTGTGTTAAATGGATTGGACTGGTCAGTGAACACCAATACCATCCACAGGAAAACGCAGTTGTATGTACTTCCTGCTCTGCTACTGATGTTCTCCCAGACTGTGGTGGCCAGTGGTACCACCACGGTAACTTAGTCTGTCAACATAACCTGGTTGGGAGTGGGCCTGAATCGTTTCCTTATTCACAGAGTCTCCGTCGAACCTGCAGACTTCTTGTCTGTTTCTGGAGGGCCCTGTAGATGAAGAAGTGATAATTTTTCATGCTCTCCCAACTTTTTATTTCAGAGTTACCGTTTTTTGTTACAGTCACTGCAGTACATTCACAACCTCATCTGTCCTCACATCACCCACCGTGGCCATGCACTCACCACCGAACAAATACTTTGCGTTGATCTACGTTTTTTTGCAAACCGGAGTGTTCTGTACAACATTGGAGATGCAGAGCACATAAGTCAGGCAACTGTTTGCAGAGCTGTCAGAAAAGTGTGCCTCACTCTGAAACGGTTTCTCTCACTTTTTGTTGTTTTTCCTGGCCACAAGCCTGTGAGAGCCATCAAAGAAGAGTTCCATGGAATTGCGGGTAAACAATTTCAAATGAATAATAACTTTTCTCTTAATAACATGTTGCTGTGACCTCTGGGAGCAAAAATTTGAATGTCTTTTGGGATTTCCCAATTGATTGATTGGCTGCATTGAAAGTTTCCTATCACTGCTCCTTCAGAAAATAAAGGAGATTATGTAAATAGGAAGTCCTTCCACAGCATTAATGTGCAGCTCACATAATCACAAATGTGGAAGCCAAGTGGCCTGGGTCTGCGCACGACTCCTGTATATATCGAGAGTCTACTCTGAGCAACAGACTGGACTGTGGCAAGTGCCCTGAAACATTGTGCTGGTGGCTGTTTGTCACCGTAAAGATCTTTGTCTAGTTTGTCTGTGAAAAATATCAGTACTAAATAAATGTGACTTTACTTGCAGGAGAGATTGAGGGCTTCCTTCTGGGTCACAACCCCTTACCCAGACCCTCAACCAGGCCCCCAGCAGCACTTCAATGTGGCACACAGCAGGACAAGAGCCAGGGCAGAGATGACTATAGGCCTGTTGAAAGCCCGATCCTAGTGCTTGCATCATCTCGGAGTAACCCCTGAGAGAGCCTGTGACATAATTGCGGCATGTGTTATTCTCCATGATATTGCGACTATTAGACGAGAGCAACACTCTGCCCTATAAATAGAAGACCATGAGGAGGGCCCCATCCACCTCCCAGAAAACCAAGATGAAAGAAAGAAATTTTGAACACATGTAAATACCTGTACTTTTAGATTTTAGATTTGTACTTATCTTGTTTATCCTATTTTTATACCTTTCACTTTTCTTTCTTGGTCGGGAATACTGCAAGTGCAATGTCTGTATGAAAAAGAATTTCTCTTAAATAAAGGGGATAAATAAAGGAATTCTGATTCTGATTATGAGCAATCACTGATCTCATATGCAATAATCATTTTCCGGGTTAAATCAATAAAAGATCAACCACATAGAGTAAAGGACCACACTGTCGCACATTCATTTTATTTAGTCTTCCTTATATCCTACAGACAGAGAGAGGGACAAAGAGAACAAAGAGAACTGCACACCCACCTCTAACTTAAAAGTATCTCGATTTCCAGATCTGCCTTTGGGATCTGGCGGTCTACCAGTCCTCATTCTGTTGGCTATTCAGGAGTCAAATGTTAACTTCACCACATTGATTAATGAAACATTACAGAGAACACAAACATCATGCAGGGATGAAAGAGTTGGACAGTATTAAATAGCTTAAGAAGTTCAACATGTGAAATGTTACCAAGGTGAGATACAACCAGGCACGTTATGTTTCCGCCTCACCTGATTGAATTAAATTTTTATATTTCATTTTCACTTGCTTCCAAGTACGATTTTCACCTCCTTGGTTGCACCTACATGAACAGAGGGTCGATACCATTTTTTACATGAAATATTTTAGGAGCGATTAAACCCAAAACTTAAGCATCGACCTGAGCACTGATTATTTTTCCCCCTCTTTCTTTCTGCTGCAGTGTTACCTTTTTTAGGAATATATATGCTCATATTCACCCTACGCTTCCACCAAAATTTCCAGCTCCAGAAGTGAAAAATACATCGAGTGAACTAATGCAAACAAGCCGTGTTGAAACAGGAAACTGTGGCTTTGTCAACTCAAAGTTAATGTTCATACTCAGTTTGTTGAACCTCCTTTATGAAATGGACCCTAGAACATCAACTTCCAAACCCCGCAGTAAACTTTTTTCCATACCTACAAACTTCTCATCTGGATTAATTATCCTGTGACAGCTGTTTTTACCTCCATGAAAATTAGAGGAGAGTATTCTATCAAAAAGAGAGATTAAAATACTGCCGTTGTTTACAGAAACATTCTTTAAGTTGATGCATTCAATTTTACCCCGTAGGAATCACCTGTACTTTACAGAGAAGTGGTGGCTCTTAAAAGAGCCGTTGGTGTTTTATGAGCTGAGTAGCTGTTTACTTGGAGCTGGTGTACTTGGTCACAGCCTTGGTGCCCTCAGACACGGCGTGCTTAGCCAGCTCACCGGGCAGCAGCAGACGCACTGCGGTCTGAATCTCCCTGGAAGTGATGGTGGAGCGCTTGTTGTAGTGAGCCAGACGAGAAGCCTCAGCAGCAATGCGCTCGAAGATGTCGTTCACAAAGGAGTTCATGATGCTCATGGCCTTGGACGAGATACCGGTGTCAGGGTGGACCTGCTTCAGCACCTTGTACACATAGATGGCGTAACTCTCCTTCCTGGTCTTTCTCTTCTTCTTGCCGCCTTTACCGGCAGTCTTAGTCACTGCCTTCTTGGAGCCTTTCTTCGGTGCAGACTTGGCTGGTTCGGGCATCTTGACTTCTCTGGTTATCCCAGCGATAAAGATGTTACATAGCCTACAGCAACTGTTCTTATATGGACTGCATGCAAATACGACTGTGTAGTTCCCCTCCTGCAATTGGTTGACCTGCTCAAGGGGGGGTTGGAACTTGTGCGAGCCTGTCGAGGGTTGTGTTTCCATGGCAACTTTGACTCACGAAATATGACGCGCTTTCTCGAGACAGATTGCGTCTGAAGGTAGGTCGTCAAGGAAAGACGCGGTCAGACCGTGAGTTAATTAATATCATTTGTCCAGAAGAGTGTAGTTTAAGTAATGTAATATCTGTTTTGTTTTTTTGTTTTGTATTGGTTTTTTTGTTTGTTTTGTTTTGTTTTTTTTTTTTTTTAATTTAATGCGTGCAATGCGTTTAAGAAAGTAAAGGCAGGTCAATGATTCTTGTCTGCTGAGACTTAAATATATAAAAGTATATGAGCTCTTTTGCCGCTTGATTGCTCAGCAGGAGAGACTGAACAAAAGAGTTGCTTATTGTCAGCCCAAAATGCTGTTTGGGCTGTTCAGGAAGGAGGACCTGTACTATGGATACACCGGTCCTAATAAATATAGGCCACGCATCATACATGTCCTTTGAGTTTTCTTTATTGGGTTCTTATTCTCTCCTCCTTCAGCAGACACTGTGAAAACTAGGAAAACAGATTCAAATGAATAAACAAAGGTTTCTCACTTTGTCTCAGTTCTTAATGAAAATGTCCATGTTAGAGTCCAAACATGTTAGCGTGACAAAAATATAACAAAACAAAGAAATCAATGGAAACTGTGTCACATGGTTCACACCGACCAACAATAGCTACACTGCAAACCAAATAAAGTACAATTATCGTGTGCACGTGTCGAACCGCATGAAGATTAATGCATGTCCCTCCATGTTAGTTGACCCATAGTGCTCCAGTCTTAACTATTATTAAACTCTTCATCAAACTAAAACTTACAAATACAGAAACAATTGCAGGCACGTATCCTTTAAATCTAATCTATTTTAGCCAAGAGTCTTACTGCCTTTACCTCTGAATCTCTTATTTATATTTTTAATCAGATTTTGTCACCTCATGAACTCGTGATAATAAGTATTCACTGGGACTGGTTTATGTGACAGTTACATGTACTGCACAAGAAGATGGAGAAAGATCCACAATCAAGCTGGTGTTTTCTGGAGGAGCTGGGTCTGTGAATATTTTCCAATTGTGCACCTTGTCAACTTTCTACCTGCTGACTTTTTTGTTAAAGTGGATGACTTGGCTCTTGGAAACCCCTGGGTCTTAAGACAGATTGTCAAGATCTTACCAGAAAATAAAGGACTAGTCCTAATGACAACCAGCACATGTATTGTTATGAGCCTTCCAAGCCTTAGAGAAAGAGATGAACTTCGTCTGCTGAAGTTTTTGTGGTTAAAGAATTTGAACATATGATTACACGCTATCAACAAAAATACTGGGGCATCTGACCACTACACCACCTTCCAAATACATAGACATATATGTAAAATGGAGTTGGTCCACCCCATTTGGAGTGTTTCTGTGGGAACTTTTGTCCGTTCATGCAGCAGAAGATTTGTGGCTTCAGGCACAGATTTTGGATGGACAGTTCTGGCTCACAATCTCTGTTCCAGTTCATCCCAAAGGTCGCCGATGGGGTTGAGGTCACAGCTCTGCATGGGCCAGTCAGGTTCTTCCGCACCAAACATATCCAGCTATGTCTTTATGTACCTTACTTTGTGCACTGGAGCACAATCTTCTGGGCCTTCCCTAGACTGTTGCCACAAAGATGCAGGAACAGCATTGCACTAAATGTCTTGATATGATGAAGCATTAAGATTTACTTTTGTCTATAAAGTGTATGTGCATTAAGGTTACTAAAACACTCAGCACAGTCACTGTCCAGTGCTGATGCTGATCCTTTGAGGTTTCTTCTGTACCACACTGAATATAAAGTATATATCTATCTATCTATCTATCATAATTTCATACAGCATATATACTTTCATACAGCATGTACATATGTTATTATTCATAAATAATTATGTTGCACCACATGTTTCAAGCAAGGTGTCACACTGACACAATAAAATAGCAAAGAGAAAAAAAGCGATATATAAAATATCAGTGAGTGTGAAGGAGAGGGAGAGTTAAACATGCAATTTTGCCGGGTGTTGCATGTGTGTCCAACTAAGGATGGGTCAAACGCAGAAGACAAATTCAGTGTGTGTATGTAAAAATATATATACTGCCAATAAAGTGATTCTTAATTCTTAAGCATTGAGCCTATCCCAATCGCAGGGCTGACACACAAAGACAAGACAATCACACACACTTACACACTCACACTCAAAGGCAATGTAGAGTGGCCAAGGACTCAGTCCAGAATGTGGGATTGTGGGAGGAAGCCGGAAAACCCACGCAGGCACATGTACACCCGGGAGCCTAACCCTCTTTCTGTGAGGCAACAGTGCTACCCGCTAACCACTGCACCACTTCCCTGTAACAAAGGGAAAATAATGCATATCTTTTCATATATATGCCTCTTAAAATCCTCTCATCATGAAATTTTGATAGTTGTAACTATAACTATAGTATTTTAACTATAGTATTTTCCATATTGCCTTCAATAATCTTACATAAAAAAGTATGACTCAGGGTAGAAGTAGTATGCAAATAAATTTTGCACATTCATCCACTGACACTGACTGATACAGCAGGTCCAAAGTGCATATCTGAATTAAGGTGACAGTAAAAAACACAAATAGTCCAGAAATTCCAGAAGCCCAAATCCTCACTTTCAGCATCAGCAGAAGACTGCAACTGTTGTGTGACACTTAACGAAGTATTCAGCAACGATTAATACATCAACAAAGCAGCTGTTACATTGAATTACAACTATTATACTGCCTAAAACATTTGCCTTTTAATTGTCAACGTGTATGTTACATTTCATTATTAAAAGGAGTCTTGGATAGAAGAAATGTTCATAAACACGTCGAGCAGCTCTGATAGGAAGTCTGGCGCCATAAAGCTTCGGCCATCGTCAGTGTGTTTGCTGCTGCCAGAACAACTTCACTTTATTACGACGTGATCACCAACTGATGGATGTTTTTACGTCGAGTCTCTGAACAAAAACGGGGGGCAACTGAAAAACGACTTCTGATGGAGCTCCGGTAAGTTTTAAAACATTTTAGGAGCGAAATGAGTGGGGAAAGTCGCCGAGCAGCGCTGGCCACGACGGTGAATGTGTGAGGTTTGGAGGCTCCCCAAACAAAATGCCGACAGCATCCGAGCTCTACATGACCTCAGTGCGAAGAGACAAGAGTCCGCTATCGGCTCCCGTCACTGTCAGCCTTCAGCACTTCTCCCACGTTTAGTTTGGACTCTTTTATGGATGAGGAGAAAACACAAGTGACAGGACATTCACAGCGCTCCGAGGAGCCACGGCCTGACTTCACTCTCCACGGTTCTCATGGTGTGTTTAAGGCCCGCCTCCTGCTCCGGGTTCCTCATCAGTTCAGTCACACGCTCGTTGTCGTGAACACATCACTGAGGAAAAAAAAAATTAAAAATGGCAGAAGTCGCTCCAGCTCCAGCCGCCGCTGCTCCGGCAGCCAAAGCGCCCAAGAAGAAGGCTTCCAAGCCGAGGAAGGCTGGCCCCAGCGTCAGCGACCTCATCGTGAAAGCTGTGGCCGCTTCCAAGGAGCGGAACGGCGTGTCCGCGGCCGCCCTCAAGAAGACTCTGGCTGCCGGAGGCTACGACGTGGAGAAGAACAAGGCCCGCGTTAAGATCGCCATCAGGAGCCTGGTGACTAAGGGAACTCTGCTCCAGACCAAGGGGACCGGGGCCTCCGGCTCCTTCAAGATGAACAAGAAGGCGGCTGAGCCCAAAGCAAAGAAGCCAGTCAAGAAAGCCGCTCCCGCTGCCAAGAAGCCCGCAGCCAAGAAATCCACAGCGGCTAAGAAGCCCAAAGCTGCGGCAGCAGCCAAGAAGGCCACAGCCACAAAGAAGTCCCCGAAGAAGGCCAAGAAAACCGCGACGCCCAAGAAAGTAGCCAAGAGCACCAAGAAGACTACCAAGAGTCCCAAGAAGGTGGCTAAGAAGGTGGCCAAGAAGCCTCCCGCAGCCAAGAAACCTGCAGCAAAGAAAGTTGCCAAGCCCAAAGCCAAGAAGGCAGCAGCACCCAAGAAGAAGTGAGCCCCGATCACTCTGAGGACTAAACATCCTGACCAAAGGCTCTTTTAAGAGCCACCCAAATCAACTTTATTGAGCTCATTCCTGTTCCCCATGTTGTCATTCAAGCACATTTTCATTATTTAATTAATCAATCGATGAGATTGACCTCTTCTTGACATTCAAATATAAGCCAGCATTCGAGGATCAGCTTTTTCATTTGAAAACAAACAAGCTCCTTCGTTCTATATATACCTCAATGCTGTAACTAACTGCTTCCACTGGCCCTTTAAGCTCCTTTAAGTGGGTTCTCAAATCAGCTTTATTGAGCTTGTTCCTGTGTGCAACAAGATCAATAAAGCTGTTGTCTTAGTCAAAACTTGATTTTTCTTACCAATAAAACATTTAATAAAAGAAATATAGTTACATGCATTTTCGACATCATACTGTGCCACCATTTAGCTTTTATTTATCCATCACCAGTAATAGTTTTTTTTTTTTCTTTCTGGTCTTATTTCTCCACCAATGGAGAGTGAAGAGCCAACCTGTCAGTGAGGGGAGGTAATAAAATTATTTTGAAATTGAGTTCTGAGATTCTGTTTCAACATAATAGGAGAACACTGGAAGTCATACAACTACTGTACGCATGTGTCCAGGATGTAGCTGCCACTATTTTGCCCTTAGCCCATTTTTATTTGGATTTCTAACATTAATCAGTGATTATATTTCTGTTGTTTAACGGTGAATGAAACTCCATCAGTCACAGCATACACAGATAAGCCATGCCACCTGCTTGTTGTTGTGGGTCCCCCTTGTGCCACCTTGTGCTCCAAAAACGGTTTTGACCTGTTATATTTTATTATTTTTTTTAAAACATGTGCGATCCTCTCTTCTTTGTCCCCCCCTTGAGCCAGGTTGTGACAACATCAAACATGGAAGTTAATTTCAGGTTGTATTTGGGGAGAGGCACCGCAAATGCTAAAAACGTCACGTTTGCTCAAGGCACATATATCCTATTGAAATACATTAGAGACATCTCCTGAACACCAAATTGTGTTCAGAACTGATCAATGGGGGATGAATGACAGGACTTAAGTAGCTGCTGAAACATGTCTGTTTTTTGATGAAATACGTGTGTGATTAGGCTCACTCAGTGCTCAGAATGACACAAGCATACGTGGCTTTGCGAAACCTTATGCCTGTCCTCTGCCACTTGCAGCTTTATTTCTCGTCCACAATTATAATATGTGGGGACTACATCTTGTCTTAACATTTATTTATTTACTGTTCAGTTATGTATGCCTTACAGGTGGAGCTGGAGTCACACATTAATAAACACTTTGTAATGTTATATCTGCAACTACATTTTAATGTGAAAACTCATAGGGATTCAAGTAAAATGCAGTAGGTATTCTAAATTTTACAGATATTACTGGTATATTTTGTCCATTGGGTTTGTATTGTGTTTCATTTTGTAGAAGTTGGTCCAGAACGGTCTCGTTGTTTTATTGTTTATTAATTAAAAATGATAATAATTTAAAGCATCTGTTGACAAAGTACCAACAAGACCACACTGCTACAATTCAGTCTGAAATTTGGCAACTGCAATGCGTTGCCGTAAAATGCAGCAAGCAGACAAAGACCGATGAGAAGTACAGTAGACAGGGAGATGGACATGAGAGGCATGCTTTTTATTTATTTATTTTCAGCCTAGGGATATGATTTGGAGAGAAAATAATGAATAATGCCTGATTAAAGCTAATCAGATCATTGTAGCTTATTGGAATTTCAGCCACTACATCAAGACAAATAATGGCAATACAATCCAATGCAAGGCTGACTAGTAAACCCCATCTTAACATTTGTACCCATCCATGACCACTGTCAAGAATTATTTTGCATGCATTCAACTCCATATGCACCCTATAGTGTATTAGTATAAGTTGCAGTATAGTAGAAAGTTTTATAATTATGCTTAACAGCATCAACGTTATATATATGTATATCTGTATTTTTAGAGACATGCAATGGCTCATAATAATAAAAAATAAATAAACGTCAAACAGGATCAACAAAGGAAAGCTCTTGAAAGAAGAGTGAGGTGGCTCTTAAAAGAGCCGTTGTGGTTTGGACAGGAGCAGACAGTTTAAGCTCTCTCTCCGCGGATACGACGGGCCAGCTGGATGTCTTTGGGCATGATGGTGACCCTCTTGGCGTGGATGGCGCACAGGTTGGTGTCCTCAAACAGACCGACCAGGTAAGCCTCGCTGGCCTCCTGCAGAGCCATGACAGCGGAGCTCTGGAAGCGCAAGTCGGTCTTGAAATCCTGAGCGATTTCTCTGACCAGGCGCTGGAAGGGCAGCTTGCGGATCAGCAACTCCGTAGACTTCTGGTAGCGACGGATCTCCCTCAGAGCCACGGTACCGGGTCTGTAACGGTGAGGCTTCTTCACACCGCCGGTGGCCGGGGCGCTCTTACGGGCAGCCTTGGTGGCCAGCTGCTTCCTCGGGGCTTTGCCACCGGTAGATTTACGAGCAGTCTGCTTGGTTCTTGCCATTATTACCTCTTCGTTTCTCTGAGCACGAGAAAATATAGTAAAGAAAAGAGAGGAGGCGACGCTGCTCTTAAGCTGTTGGGTCGGCTGGGAGTTAGTGACGCTGCTGCAAACCTCCGGCTCTCGATTGGTTAAGGGCTCCTCTTGACGCTCAGCATCGCCGGGAGGAGCAACCCACCGCCCGAGTCCCTGCTGCTCATTGGGCAAAATCAGTTCAAAAAGTTCGCCAAAATGCAGAGCGGCCGCCCTCTGATGAAGCCCCTTTTCTGGTTGGTCTGGTAGGATCCGTCCCGCGCACTGCGCAGACATAAAGCGGAGGGTTTGGTGGTTTGGAGTTACAGTTTCTTTGAGCGTAAACTCGAGAAAGTATCTTCCAAAATGAGCGGACGTGGTAAAACCGGAGGAAAGGCCAGAGCCAAGGCAAAGACCCGCTCTTCTCGTGCCGGTCTGCAGTTTCCAGTCGGTCGTGTTCACAGGCTTCTGCGTAAAGGCAACTATGCAGAGCGTGTCGGTGCCGGCGCCCCCGTCTATCTGGCGGCTGTGCTCGAGTACCTGACCGCTGAGATCCTGGAGTTGGCTGGAAACGCCGCCCGTGACAACAAGAAGACCCGTATCATCCCCCGTCACCTGCAGCTGGCCGTCCGCAACGACGAGGAGCTCAACAAGCTCCTGGGCGGAGTGACCATCGCTCAGGGTGGTGTGCTGCCTAACATCCAGGCTGTGCTGCTGCCCAAGAAGACCGAGAAGCCCGTCAAGGCCAAGTAAACCTCAATATCTCTGGAAACAACCACAAAAAAGGCTCTTTTAAGAGCCACACACTCAACTTAAGAGTCACGTTCCTTTTCTGATTTGTATCATATAACTCTGCATGCACTTTTTTAATTCAGCACTGCTAGTTAACATCTTTATGCCGTTAAGCGCATAGTACTTTAGAGCACTGTTATTCATTACACTTGACTGGAGGGGGCTGTTACTCTTCAGTTTTTCAGAGATATTTGTGATTCTCAAGGAGTGTGTATGTGTGTGTGTGAAAAGAATCTGTATCTGTCCACACGGCAATGTGAGCTTATATTTGAATGTCAGAAAGAGGCCTAGTGAGGAACAGGTTAATACTTCTATTAATGGACAAACACACTGACAATTAAAAGACAGCGGTCTTGGCCCCTTCAAAATAAGTGTCTTTAGATGGAACAGCTACTCTGTTTCTTTGACTTGTTCAGTCGACGCACAGAAGATAAAGTTGACTTTATGAAGCCAGTTTGATCAAGTATCACCTCAGCAGTGCTAATAATGGAGAAGATTTTAAAAAGTCTACAGACACCCAAATGGATTAAGAATTCAGGACCACACTTTGCACCTGTTATATCACTCTTGTCGGTGCTTTGAAACAAAAATGTCTCTCACAGTCAACACTGACCCACGGATGTAGGTTTCCTCAGATTTTGAGCATTAGAATCACTGCTCCACATGCATATCACAGGACTAAAATGAGTCGCTACCCCCTCACCACACGCAACGACTTTACCATGGTACTCTCTCAAATTTACATTTTGCTGTACAAAGAATTACTTGGTTTATGTCATTTAAATGCGTGATTAACTTAGTCTAATTAATTACAACAGAGAAATCTGTTCCTCTTTCGGATCGAGTTGGTGGCCCTTAAAAGGACCTTTGTTGTTAATAGATGAGAAGTTGGTGTGTTTAGCCGCCGAAGCCGTACAGAGTGCGGCCCTGCCTCTTCAGAGCATACACCACATCCATGGCAGTCACGGTCTTTCTCTTGGCGTGCTCAGTGTAAGTGACGGCATCACGGATCACGTTCTCCAGGAAAACCTTCAACACACCGCGGGTCTCCTCGTAGATCAGACCAGAGATACGCTTCACTCCACCACGGCGGGCCAGACGGCGGATAGCGGGCTTGGTGATTCCCTGGATGTTATCACGGAGGACTTTACGGTGACGCTTAGCGCCTCCTTTTCCGAGTCCTTTTCCTCCTTTGCCTCTTCCACTCATTGCTGCTTGTAATTGACGAGTTAAGTTTTGGCTTAAAGGAAGGTATTTACATCAATTTAAAGCATTTCTGAGGACGTAATAGAAAAAAGAAGCGGGCCTTGCGCCACCACATTTCTACAGTAGCCCAGAATGGACAAACCAAACAGAAAGCGAGGACCTTTTGAAAAGTGGTTAGGAAAAGTTGAATTTATTTATTTTTATGGTATGCACTGTAATAACTAGAACTGTGTTTAATTGCTGCTTTGGCATCTACAGGTGAGTATACTCATCCACCTCAACCAAATCACCTTTCATCCACTCCTCAGAGGCTCTTAAGCGGACTTTCTACCGATTTAACCCTTTTGGTGTTGTTTGTCGGTACTCAGCCAGTGTTCACTGGTGTGTTTGACCCACCGTTGGGTTTTTAAAATCAGATAGCCATAATAATTTATGCAAACGCAGCGAAAATGTTTACTTTATCCAAATGACAAGAATATAGACAGCACACATGGATAATATTTTACATTGACATTTGACATGACATGACATTTTACCTCTGTTAGATCACATTTCAGAATAAAAGTGCCATTCATCTTTTTTGTGATAAAATACAGTGAAAAAGAAAAATCAATTATCATCAAGATTTTTTTTTGGGAAAAAACCAAACATTTATGAATGAATGCTTTGTAGCACTTGCGTGTGTGTGTGTTGCATATGTATTTCGTATACTTGCGATGTATACTCTACCTTCCTGTCCATCTTAAGTCCACACACATCATAGTGCTTCTTTTTGAAAAGAATTTGTTTTCTTATGGTGCATGCCCCATCTCAAGCACAATGACTCAAACAATGATGTGCCAGCAACAGTACACTACAGTTTGGCATCATGCATATACATGAGTTGAAGACAATGAAGAAAAAGAAGAGAAACTACTGACTCTCAGAACACATATGATCTGTGCAAAGGATTTTATTTTGTATTTATTGTATACACTGCAATAACTAGAACTATGTTTAATTGCTGCGTTGGCTTCTCCAGGTGAGTATCATCAAGCAAGTAAAAAAAATAAAATAAAAAATCAAAAAAAAAAACAAGTAGCATCAGATTGTGCATAGCATCTTCACCTCTCCTGACAAATACTCTACATGCAAGCAGTATGTCCTCATAGGGTAAATGAGCAATCTTTGTGATTGATTCCAAGATGAGAAGTTTCTCTTGATTTTTATATGATGTCCATTATTGGTGTCAAATGGGCAGTTATACAAAAAGCTGTTAAAACCAATAATCTACCAAAAAATAATGCATTAGATAGGTGCAGCTTTGCATGACATAAAACCAGAAAACCTGGCACATGGATCTTTCTCACACAGAAAGAGCAGCTCATGTCCACAGGGGGCATCATTCCAGCTGGTCAGCACTGGATGGCGGTGATACATCTCCACACAGTCCTCTCTGTTGTTGGGACCACCATAATCTGGCTGGCCAGGCAGCCAAAATCTAAATGACAGAAGCCAGAGATGCATTTTAAATATTTATGATGAGTAATTACAGTAAACAGAAACCCATCATAAATATAAAATATAATAAAATCCATAAATAAATAAGCTAAGACTGTGAGGTTATAAGAGAATAATTAATACGAAAAAAGGGCCAGTAAAAACAGTTTCATGTTCACATACCCAGATTTAGCAGTCTAATTGTTATGGGGACAAAACTGTTGAGCAGCTGATTAGACCTCACTTTGATACTCCTGGATCTTTTCCCAGACTGCATTAGTGTGAACAGGCAGGAGAAGGGACCCGTAGAGTCCTTTCTGATGCTGTCTGCGCTGCAAATGCATCACCGGGTGTAAATATCCTGCAGAAACGGGAATGAGGCACCAATGATCTTCTCAGCAGTTCTCACTGTCCTGTTCAGTTTGTGTATCTCCTCTGCTTTGTTGTTTCGAAACCAGGAAGAGATGCGGTCAGTGAGGATGCTCTCAGTGATGCTTTTGTAAAATATGGTCATGGCCGGAGTCTCAAGGTCCACCTTCTTCAGTCTGTGGAGGAGGTGAAGGCACTTTTGGGCCTTATTAATGCCAGTTGTTGTGTTGTTACTGGAGGTCAGTTTGTCCATCAGATGGACCCCCAGGAAGTTCGTGCTGTGTGTTCTCTCCACCTCAGAGAAGCAGATGTTCAGTGGGAGATAGTGCCTATAACTGACCCTCCCATAGACAATAACCATGTCCTTGGTCTTGTTCGTGTTGAGGGCGAGGTTGAGTGTTCTGCACCAGACACCTGACTTGCAAAGTCGGGAGAGACCTGACTTGATGCGGTTCATAACAAGCCACTAAAAGCATTTCATGACCACAGATGTCAGGACTACAGGGCCATAGTCATTCATACAGGCTGGATGTGGCTTATTTGGCACCGGCATTACGTAGGTGTATGCCTCAGCGTCTTGACTTAGGGATATGTTAAAAATATCCCTGAAGACATCCTTAAGTTGTTCAGCACAGCCCTTCAGAATGCAGCCTGGGATGTTGACAGGTCCGGCAGTCTTGCGAGGGTTGATGTTGGAGAAAACCCTCTTCACTCCATTTGCAGTCACCTGGAGTGCCTGGCTGGTGCATGCCAGAGTCTGCCTGTACGCTGCTGTTTTCTGTGACATCAAACCATGAGAAAAATATGTGTTCAGGTTATCTGGTAGGGAGGTTTCGTTATAAGGTGACCGCACGGTTGGATTGTAGTCTGTCTGGTATCCCAGACATAAGCACCATGTGTCCTCAGTGTCGGTGAAGTGACTTTGTCAGCTTACATCCTTATAGCCTGTTCGCCTCCTTTATGCCTCTTTTAGGTTGTTCCTTTCCACATTGTATGCTACAGTGTCACCAGATCAGCCAAGGCTTGTTTGTGGGACGCAGCTTAACAGTTTAGCCTCCGTATATTGATGTAGGTCCCCACACGTAACTGCATTTTTGAAGGCGCTTCACTGTGTGCATTCAAATCAGCCCTGCAGGGATATGGCCTCTTGTGGCCATACACTAATGTCCTTGACTACTGGTGGCCCCTGTCTCACTCTGAGCTTGTATGCAGGTCCCAGTAAGACAGTCAGGTGGTCAGAGCTGCTTATGTGAGGTAATGTGAGGGCTGCTGTCTATGCATGCTTGTGTAAACATGATCCAGTGTTTTGTTCCCTCTTGTTGTACATTTAACATGCTGATGGAATGAGGCAGTGCAGATTTTAGACTTTCCATATTAAAATCCTCAGCAACAATATGAAATGCATCAAGGTGGGTAGTTCGGAGCTGAGAGATAGAGATGATGACTTCACTCAAGTATTTGTTGTCAGATAATTCAACAGTGTTAATACAATGCAAAAAACTGACAACTTGGTCATTATGTGTCCATACTGTTCCACTCAGTTCTTCATAAACAAGATCTGACTCTAGTCTGGCCAGGTCCAAGTCTACTCTAAGTAGGCTGGGTAAAGTCCAGTACATAAGCTGTAATGTGCAGGGAATAATAACAGGTGTTGCTTCTCCTTTGGAACTGCATCATGTAGCTGCATGTGTTCTCTTTCTCTTCAAGGATTCAAGGAGCTTTATTGTCATTTCTCACATGTAGAAACATGAGGTGGAACAAAATCAGCTTCCCTGGTCCCAGTATAAGCCCAAAAACCTACAATACTAATGCTATAAATATAAAAACAACACTATACAAATATAAAAAAAACCAACCAGAATAAAAGATATAACCAGTGAAAAGGGACCAGATGGCAACAGTATTTACAGCAGTATTGCAGAATTGTGCAAATGAGGAATAGTGCAAATGAGACAAGTGTGCATAGTCACAATCACAGCTGTATCATCCGCAAACATCACGATTAGGCAGCTCGGATGTTGTGCTGAGCAGTCGTGTGTTAGCAGGATGAACAGGAGGGGGCTCAGCACACAGCCCTGGGGAAAGTTGGTGCTGAGGGTGATGGGATAAGGAGGAGTTGTCGTGGATCTTCACGGTCTGCGGCCTATCCATCAGGAAGTCCAGGACCCAGTTGCAGAGTGTGGAGCTCAGTCCGAGAGTACTGAGCTTGTGGATCAGTGTCTGTGGAATGATTGCATTGAACGCTGATGTGAAATCCACGAAGAGCAGGCGAACGTAGGAGTCCTTATTTTCTAGGTGGGTGAGAGCTGTGTGGACCACAGAAGATATGGCATCCTCTGTGGATCGGTTCTTCCTATAAGAGTACTGCTGTGGGTCCATATAATGATATTATAATGATAATGATATTAAAATGATAAGTAAGAGTTGTAGAAGAGCTTTTTCATTTGTTCTTCTTTGTTTCACCTTCTTGTCAGAAATCCCGGTAAGAGTTAAGAGTTAAATAACACTCTTTAAAACATGTTTGTTCTTTCAGGTTAGATCTTTGAAATTTCACATGCTACATCAGATCAGGTCTATTTATAATATTTATACACATTGGGTTTTAGTTGTTTTTCCACTGGGTTGTTTCTGATCCAAAATGTTGGACCAGTGAAGATCTCTAGAGTCTACAGCATTATTTTGTTATTCTAACAGCCTTACCTTTTCTCCAGCACAGATCCATCCACCCATTTGAAGGTTCCAGCCGTGTTATACAGACCAATCCAGAACAAGAGGTCAGCATCCCCATTGAGACGGTACAATGCCCTCTGTTGATAGAGATGACACAGAATGTAACTATGGCTTCAAAGTTGGAATATATACACCAGACCCAGACTTACTGAACTGTACCTGCTCCTGTTCACTGTTGATCACTACCAGGTCAGCACCTTCACTCCGACAGTATTGTCTGCTCTCCTCCCACGTTTTCCTCTCAGAGGAGAGGAAATAGCACCTGGAGTCGATCATTGTCCAGTCTATAGGACACCGTTGAGAGGACACACAGCCACTCAGCTCTGGAGGACGAAATGCACACAACACAAATTGGTCCCAGAGGCATTTGAATGGGGAGCTGTAAGTAAAAGATGACTTAGTTTATTTAAACACAATAAATATTGATATCATATTGTGCATCTGTGACCATAAACCAATATTTAGATGAGTAGAAGAACTGCTTGCACCTAGAATGAAATACAACTAATAATTCCTTACGTAGAACGAGGAAAGCTTTCACGATAAGTTCGCTGAAGCCAGTCGTCCTCGGCTTAGGGGGGCTCCATTTGAGAGCTTTAGCTGGAGCTACTTTTTCCATTTCTCTCACTGATCTGTTCACTACTATCTTATGACTAAACTGATGAAGAATCCAGAGCAGGAGGCGGGCCTTAAACACACCATGAGAACCGTGGAGAGTGAAGTCAGGCCGTGGCTCCTCGGAGCGCTGTGAATGTCCTGTCACTTGTGTTTTCTCCTCATCCATAAAAGAGTCCAAACTAAACGTGGGAGAAGTGCTGAAGGCTGACAGTGACGGGAGCCGATAGCGGACTCGTGTCTCTTCGCACTGAGGTCATGTAGAGCTCGGATGCTGTCGGTATTTTGTTTGGGGAGCCTCCAAACCTCACACATTCACCGTCGTGGCCAGCGCTGCTCGGCGACTTTCCCCACTCATTTCTCTCCTAAAATGTTTTAAAACTTACCGGAGCTCCACCAGAAGTCGTTTTTCAGCTGCCCCCCGTTTTTGTTCAGAGACTCGAGATAAAAACATCCATCAGTTGGTGATCACGTCGTAACAAAATGAATTTGTTCTGGCAGCAGCAAACACAGTAACGATGGCCGAAGTCTGTGGTGCCAAATTTCATACCGGAGCGTTGGTTACGTATCATAACCCCAGA